>NC_134089.1:41708220-42908220 GCF_000715075.1 Nicotiana tabacum | reverse complement strand
TAAGGACGATATATCTTCCCGCCCATTTAAGTTCAAATAAAGCATAGTAATGCACCGACGCTATATTTTAACGGACAAACGTGTTGTTAAGATATAGCGCGATAAAATACGCGCTATATATATTTTGGTGCCTAATTTTTTCCCCGCATATTATGATTCTTTGAGTCCGAAAAAATCATACTTTGATTCCGAACTCCGGAAAAGCAGGGTCTGCGGCTGCCAGAGAGAAGTGGGAACAAGAATAGTAATCCTTTTAATTTTGAAAAGACATAATCGACCTTCTCCTTACAATATTGTTAATGTGTCGTTGAGGATATTTTAATCAAAGAAAAAAAAAAAAAAAAATATATATATATATATATATATATATATATATATATATATATATATATATATATATATAGTCCAGACAAGAAGCTAGAGGATCAATTAAGGCTGCTAATGATTATAAAATCCACTTGCAACTCCAACTTGCAATCTTCTTAAATTAAAAATTATATTTAAAGCCATAACACAACAAAGATAAATGAGGTGAGGTGATACCGGCAAATATTGCTGTAACTTGCATATCTATTCTTTTATAAAATTAAAAAAAAAAAAAAAGGAGCAAACAAATATTGAAAGTATGCAACTTGCAATTTCTTTATTGATGATGATAGTTATACATCAGCTATTTGGTCTCTCTTTTAATAAAAAGAAAAAGAAAAAGTTCGTTCCAACTTGCAAACAACAACCCCAAGTGTTTGATTCTCATCACACGTTATCTTCTTCTTTAATTATATATACTATTTTTTCAGTTTCAAACTATGAGATGATGTTTGATCGATCATACAACTTAAGGATAAAAGAAAGATTTTAGAATTTATGGTATTAAATATATCATAAAATTCTGCAAGTATAAAAGAATGATATTAAGGGTAAAGTTAGAAATTTAAAATTTAATTATTTTCTAATATAAAAAAATATCATTTAAAAGAAAAAATTAAAAAAAGAATATCGCGTAAAATGAAACAAAAAAATTTAAGTCCGTTCAAACTTGCCACAACCCAAGTATTTGATTCTCATCATGTTATCTTCTTCTTTTTCTTCAATTTACAGTAGTATAGAGTATTTTCTTTTTAAAAAAAGAAAAAATTCCTCACCCACCACCATCACCCTCTCTCAAGCCCCCCCCCCCCCCCCCCCAAACTTGTTTCAAATGGAAATTTTAGGTTTCAGATTTACCTCCCCTCTTTCTATCACACTTTTATGTACATCACCTCTTGCATTATATTACTATTACTCCACCTAATTACTATCTTTCCTAATGAGGAGCAAGGTGCTAAACATTTTAATCTTGGACTTTGATATTTTGGCAGTATAAAAGATTTTTTACACTATCACTCAATTTTAGTAGGATATAAATAAATAATTAATTCACCTTCTAATTTACCATATCAAGTTTGCTGTGAGAGTTATTTATTATTATAGTTTAACTTAACCTGATAGTAAAAAATACTTTAAAAACGGACAACACACATAATTTATACACTTCTTTTTTTTAATTTACAAATTGTGGGTTTAAGTCATATCTAGAGTTTTTTGAATAATCAATGTTGATTCCTTGAAGAAAATAGTTTTCTCTTCTTTTTTTTTATTTGGATTTCTCATTCATTATTTGGTACTTTAATATAATTTCTCCGACCGATAAGAAATGAACACTATTGAAAAAAAATAGCACAAAGTTAGCAGCAGCCGGTAGGAAGGTCATAGGAAGATTCATAGAAACAGTTCATTGGTTTGTCCAAAGATTCTCCGAGGTTATTAACTATCGTGCGGGCCAAGTATTTTGCTTCACTTGATTGGTTACTTATCCATTAAACTAACCTATTACTGTACAAATTAAAGAAACCTATTTAAATCAGCGTCCAAAAAGGGTACATCGTACTTAATTTCGTTAGCTAGCATAGAAACATGCGATTACTTAATATTATTTTCCCTTTGTTGCAGCATAACCAAGCTATTAGCTAGCTAATCGCTAGCTAGCATTACTAATCAGAACTGCCTTAATAGTTGCTTTATTTAGATCAGCCATTCACGTGGATTCTAAGTCTGAATATAACAGTTGTGTTCGCATAAGTTTGTCTGTTTGTATACATGCATCTCAATTATTTTATCCAATATCTATTATCTTCATTAATATTGGTACCGGATAACATGTTAAGCCTATTATATCCTTTAATTTACTCATTCATTTCTTTAATGTGGTATACAAAACAACTTACTCCACTTTAACTATATGTTACTTTTATCCAGGGGCTTAAAAATATATAAGTATTACTACAAAATAAGGCAAAAGTTAACTTTTTAGTTATATATAAAGTGTTCATTCCCCTTGACCTAAGAGAAACTTATAGTAAAGTGGCAAAGGGGTTTAAAAATTATTTTAAATTGTAAGTTCAATTCCAAATTATATATTTGTAATTAATCTCTTTATATAAATTACCGGTTCGCCACTATATCCAAGATTCATTGGTTCCTTTAAGCAAATCCTCCAACGATTTGATTTCTACTTCTTTACTTTAAGTTCATTCTTACTAGTGATCTTCCGAATTCGAAATCGCCTAATAATCTCGTTTTATTGCCCTAATCACTGTTATAACTTATAACCATCCTTGTACTGTTATAATTCTAACGAATGCACTTTAAAAGATATATGTCTGCTGCACTACTATAATCACTAAATTTCAAGTTACTACTAGTTGAATTAGTAAAATACAGCTAATTACTCATGTTTCACTTTATGTTAACCTATTTCTTTTTTGGTCCATTCCAAAAAGAATGACTCATTTCTAAATTTGAAAATAATTTAGCTTAAACATTCAATTCTACGATTAACGAGAAGTTTTTATAATCACACAAATATTCTGGCCCCTTTTTGACTTGTTTAGGACCATAAATTCAAGAAGTCTTCATTTTTTCTTAAACTTCACGCCCAGTCAAACAGGTACACATAAATTGGAACGGATGGAGTAATTACTCAAATCTGTTTTGATCGAGCCTCACTTTTCAAATAAATAAATTTGAACCTAACGAGGGCAATTGCCAATTAATATATTGATGATATCTTCATATTTCTTCATCCGATAGATTTCTTGAAGCTCTAATTCAACAACTAGAATTTCAACCCAAATTAGAACTTATATGCTTCGTACAAGGAACAAACAATATATCATGAAACACTAGCATTTCTTTTCTCTATTTTTGATGTATATTAGCATTTACTTCACGAAAAATATAAACATGATTTAAAAATAGATATAAAGTAAGAAAAAGAGACCACAGGAGAAACAACTTAAATTCCTAGCGTACAAGTAAACCATGAACTTATCTTCAACAAGTGACGACGACAACCTGGACCAGAGATGAAAAATATGTAAAAAGAAATGGAATGATTTAAAGATCTTAATTCGTACCAAAATACATCATCTGATCAAGATATCATCGTCACAGGCATCATCGATCAGTTGTTTTAATCTGTTTTGAACTCCGATCCACGGAGAAATTAACCACCTTGTATTTGTATTTTTTGCTTGTCATATAGATCAATCCATTTTGAATCCAAGCTAATTTTGAACCGGTTTATTGATTTGACATGTCCAAGTTTGATCCAAGTCGTCCATTTGCCACCTCGAGCTACGTTCAAGCCATGTTTCGTCTGCTCAAATTCACAGCGATTTGGGCAAGGGATTGGAGGTTACATTTGACAATAGTGTCCACAAAAACACATGTTTCTTCTTTAGTATTCCCATGTGGTATATCAACAACGTACGATTCCACGACGATAGTACTAGTGCTCGTACTTCCATTGCAAGAGGGATCGGAGTGGAGGGTGGTTACAGATCGGTAATTTACCAGGCGGTGGTCGCCACCAACAACGCTGAAGCTGATGACGTGGCGCTCTTCGTCAAGGATCTCGAGCCTCTCGGTGCTTCTCGCAGCGGGAAGGCCCGAGATGACATGCACTTCGCGGAGGGTGCCCACGTCGCCGTCCCCAACGATGACGTGACAGCTCTTGACGAAGTGTTTATAGGCTTGAGGTTTATCGAAACGGCGGATGACGGACCATACGGCAGAGACGGGGGCGGAGACGCGCTGGATCACGGCGGAGCAACACTGGTTTGGGCTAACGGATTGAGTGTGGTATTTAACGACGGAATCCGGTACTTGTGCGGTACATGGTATTGGTGTATGTCTTTGTAGTTTATTACAAGTGGTGGCGCCGGCGGAAGTTGTAGGGGTGGTGGTAGGGTTGATTCTTTGGAATAAAAGTGATGATTTTGGAGGATTTGGAGGCATTTTTTTTGCTGATTTCGTAGAAATGGTTGATCTGAAACAGAGAGAGTTTGAGGTTAGTTAGTTTCCAAGATTTTGTTTGGTTATGAGGCTGATATGAGGTGGTTCTTGTGTTGCGTTCTTTTGGGTGAAATTCTTATGGTGAGCAACGTCCAATTCCAACCGTGAGTTTGAGTCACGAGCAAGGTGGAGAGTTCTAGAGGGAAGGATACCGAGGGTCTATTTGGAAACAGCCTCTCTAACCCAGGGTAGGGGTAAGGTCTACATACACACTACCCTCCTCAGAGTTCACCAGTGAGATTATACTGGGTTGTTATTATTGTTGTTGTATATAATAAAATATATATCCAGTTGGTTAAATTTAGAGCCCGTTTGGACATACTATTTTTTTTTGCTTTTTTTTCAAAAAAATAAATTTGAAAACAATGTTTGGACATACAATTCTTATCATTTTTTCCTTTTTCACTTGAAAATCTATTTTCAAATTTGAAATTTTCAATTGAAAATGGGAATTTTTCAAGTTTTTAGATTTACAAATTTATCCCATATTTTTAAACAATAGCATTTTGATTGTTTATCATATATCTTTTGTTGATTTTTTGGGCTGCTACTTCTTTTTCTTTGTAACATCTGCATCTTCTTGATGCCTTTGGCTAATAATATTCATTTACTTCATCAAAAACAAAAAAAAAATAGCATTTTGATTGTTTATTTCAAGTAGGATAATCAAATTGGGGTGGTTTTGATATTTTTTATAAGTTGTGGGGGTATTAATCATGTTTTATGATTTTGAAAAAAAAAAGACATCCAAATATGTTGCAAAAATTATAACCAAACACTAACTTCATCTTCAATTCAAATTTTAGTACAATTTCAAATTTTTTTTAAAAAAAAAATTGGAATCATGTCCAAACGCCTACTTAGATTTATATAGGAGTATTTAATGGGTACGAGAGTTAAAAAAGAAAACTACATTAAAATTTATGATCTTAAGGTGCAAAGATATTTCTGTGTAAGAGCATGTTGTTAGAATAGAGTTAAAAGAGTTTTTAAATATAATACTTCCCAATTCAATTTAGATAAGGTAGTTTGACTCAGCATGAAGTTTAAGAGAAAAGAGGAAGATTTTTGAAATTTGTGATCTTAAAAGCTTAATGAGTAAAAGTTTTGTGGAGCCATGACATTTATGTGGTTATAAAAACTTATCATTAAAGGTTAAATGGGTAAAATAAACGTTTAAAGATAAACTATTTCCAATTATAGAAATGTGTCTTTTTTTTTAACGAACTAATAAAAAAAGTGTGTCATCTAAATTGAAGTGGAGGGAGTAATGTATATATATTTTCAAATGTATTACAAAAAAAAGTCATATAAAAATAAACTGGAATGGATAATTATATATTATATGGAATTAGATTTGAGAATAATTATATAATTTGACATGTTTGTCTAACCAAGTAATTACTTGGTCAGCATGGAATTTGGTGTAATTGAAGAGGTGTAATTTGACATGTTTGTAAAATAGGAACAAGATGCTGCTTGTGAGCTTATTATATGGTAGTAAAACCACAATCTTCGAAGATTCCTTTTCTCGTTCTTTTTCCATCTTTAATTAATTTTCCATCTTATATTACTTAATCTTTTATTGAAAATAATAAAATTAAAATCTTCGGAAAAAAGTTTTAAATTTCTTTAGGGGTCGTTTGGTATGAGGTATAAGAGGCTATAAGGGTGGTATAAAAATTTAATATCACCTTAATACTCTGTTTGGTTAGTAAATCAGGTATAAGTTATCTCGGTGTTAATTTTAACACCGGGATAACTTATATCTTATAGAAGGTGGGGTAATTAGCACCAGTATAATTTATATCTTCTTCTTAGAAATTATGCAATTGTCATTCTTAATACAACATATCAAACAGAGAATAAACAACAATCTCAGCATAACTAATCTCAGCATAACTTATCCCAATATAACTTATATCGGCATAACTTATACCGGTATAAATTGTATTCCAACCAAACGACCTCTTAGAATAGTATAGGATTCCACGAATAACGTTGTATAGTAAGTAATTGTGCTCAACTTAAAAAAGAGTAGGTGAGGAGTGAGCTATACAATTAGTCAACTGGCTGTATATATTTGTAATGCGTAATTTTGACGGTTTAACTATCAGTAAATAGACCAAAAAAGAGTATAAATAACGTTTTTTTTTTCCAAACCATCGTAAAGGTCTAGCAAATTAGGTTGAAATATTTAAAGTTTTGATTTGTAGAATGGTGATTTTTATTTTATTTGGGGATTGAAGGGGGAATCGCTACTTTCTTCGATTTACTAATATTTTAAGCGAAGTTTTTCATGTGCATACTATGAAAGCACCTCGACCAGATGGGCTTCACCCTCTGTTTTACCAAAATTACTGGGACACTATAGGGGACTCTGTTAAATATTTCTGTCATAAGGTCTTCACTGACTATGAAAACGATCCAACAATAAACTCTACTTTCATATGTCTTATTCCCAAAAATAATAATGCATCCACAATTGCTCAATATAGACCTATTAGTCTTTGTAATACTATTTACAAAATTATTACAAAAATATTAGTAAACAGATTAAAACCGATTCTGGAACATATCATCCATCCCACACAATCCAGTTTTCAACAAAACAAAAGAGGTGCATATAATGCTATCATAGTACAAGAAATTATTAATAAATTCCCAAAAATGAAGGGTAACAATCTAAGTATGCTTCTTAAGATAGATCTAGAAAAAACGTTTGATAAATTAGAATGGTCCTTCATTCGTAATACTTTAGTGAGTTTAAATTTCCCTCATAAATTTGCTAAATTAATCATGTGTTGTATTACCACCACTATAACCTCAATTTTAATTAATGGTAGTCCAACTGATTGTTTTAACCCCACAAGAGGCATTAGACAGGGTGATCCTTTGTCACCTTATCTGTTCATCCTATGTCTAAAAATGGTGTCCAGGAAAAGAAATAATGCAGTTGACTACCAGGCATGGAATCCAATTTCATTATCAAATAATGGCCCACAATTATCTCATTTATTCTTCGTTGATGATATTATACTCACTTCAAAATTACAACTAATACGTGTCAGTCAATGGTTAATGCTATTACACAGTTTACACATCAGTTTGGCCAATCTATAAACTTTGATAAATCAAAAATATACTTTTCAAAGAATTGTCAGCCGAATACTAAGAATATTATTCTTCAAATTTTTCGTATGAAAGAAGGGAAAAGTTTTGGAAAGTATTTGGGATTCCCTATTTTTACAACTAAGCCTTCAAAAAAGAACTACCAATTCTTATTCGATAATTTTAAAACAAAATTGGCAGGCTAGAAAATAAATTTTCTATCACGCGCGGGAAGACTGACTTTAATCAAATCTACACTAAATCACCTTCCTAATCATTTGATGCATTATATAAAAATACCTACTTATATACTAAGCTACCTCAATCGGTATCAAAGGAATTTTCTATGGGGCACAACACCTCAAAAGAAAAAATTACATCCCATTAAGTGGTCTACAATCACACAACCTTTGGAACTCGGGGTTTAGGTATACAAAATCTCTGTACAAAAAATCACTCACTCCATGCAAGCCTTGCATGGAGAATGTTTAATAATCTACAACAGTTGTGGGCAAAAGTTCTTTTAAATAATTATATACGCCCGTAATCTTTAATAAATTATAAATGTTCTAATACTTGACATAATATAATTAACGGCTGGAACTACTGTTGTTTAGGTTATAAATGGAATATTACAACGGGACAACATATTAGGTTCTGGAATGACTCATGGCTCAAGCATAATTTAATACTTAGAAACTACATTTATGGTCCTATGCCTCAATTTGAGGAGAATAAATTAGTATCTAATTATTTTTACAATAATAGATGGCACATTGAGAACGTACCTTTCAACTTACCTCCACATATAATTTCCCTAATTGATAATATTTATATGCCACTTGTATCCACTACTTATGACAAAATTTACTGGGATCTAACAAAGAATGGGATCTTCTAAGTTAACTCAATGCACAAGTATCTAATCAACACTACTACACCTAGTGGTACATGCACAACCACCTCGTACAACTGGATTTGGAAACTTCCAATTCCTCCTAAAATATCCTTTTTTCCTATGGTTAATTTGCCATGACAGACTTCCAACAGCTGTGTATCTCACACGACTAGGTATTACCAGTTCAATAATATGTCAGCAATGTCATAACGATACTGAAATAATTAGTCATTTATTTCAACATTGTCCTAACGCCCTACAAATTTGGAAAGCCCTTACCACTTCCCAGTAGCACCTTCTCATTATCTCAAAATGATATTATGAAGTGGCTGTACAAACTTATACATACCCCACTGGTATCGACACATTACAAAATTCCTTATACCACTCTGATTCCTTTTGCGTTATGGGAACTTTGGATTATAAGAAACAAATTTACTTTCGAACATCAAAAAGTAGTTTTAAATATGCCTTCAATTTTAACAAGGGCGACTGAATATTACTTCTTAACAAATCATTCTATTAAGAATAATTTAAAGTCCCCTATCTATATCAAATGTCATCCACCAAATCATACTTTTTATAAATTAAATATTGATGGATCTTGCTCCCCTAATCAAAGCAACTATGGTATTGGCGGAGTTTTCCACAATCACCAAAGCAATTGGATTTTAGGCTTTGCAGGATCCGTGAAAGCAGGCCCCAATGTTCAAATAGAGCTACTTGCACTCCTCAAAGGATTACAAATTGCTGTCCAAAAACAGCTCACACCAATCATCATTGAGACGGATGCACATGCAATAATCGGTATGTTCAAATCACATATAATGCACTTTACTAATATAATTAATGACTGCAGGTCATTGCTCCAACAACTGAGTAGTCCATCGGTACAAGTTATCTACAGAGAGCAGAATTGTGTAGCAGATAGTTTAGCTAGATATGGAGCAACGCACGCATAGGAGCACTGCCTATTTTTTGGGACACCACCACCTTTTGCTATGTCTTGTTCTGAATAAGATCACACGGGAGTTTATTAGGAATTCTGCACAATCTCTCTCTAATTTATCTAGCTTATCTATTATGTGTAAAAGGAGAAACTCTTTAGTAACTACTACTTCTACTACTAGTAATGTTTCCTATGTGGGAGAACAAGCACCAAGTCCTAGCTTTGTACAACGGATGCCTTGTATACATCCACTAAACAAATACGCTGTACTTGTTTAGTATGCTATAATATAATCTATCTTTCCAACCAAAAATAATATATACATGCTAAACTCGTGAAAAGAAAAAAATAGAAGTAAGATAATAAAAAAAAAAAAAGGATACCGTCCATTGGCAAGTCCGAAGAGTCCAAAAAAGGCCAAAATGGGTGTACCATGGAAAGTCGCAACATTTTCTTTTAATCATTCCGGTCCACTTTAATAAAATAATAAAAAAAAATTATTTTCATACATATTAAAAAATTTACCTTTTAGTATTAATTAATAATAAAATTAGTCATATTAACCTTAATTTCTTGATTGAAAATATAATAAATACTTCTAGGATCTTAACTCCAAAGGTAACTTCGAAAAAAAAGAATTTAATTCCTTCTTAATATCTGAAAAAAATAAATATTTTGGACCATAAAAATTCGATTAAAGTGGAACAGATGGGGTAATATTCAAAGAGTAATTCGTATTGTGCCATCATATGCTCCAACTTGCGACTATTCTACAAGTACAGTACAAAATGAAAAAATAAAAAAGTACAATACAACATGCTCCTAAGGTACTCCGGTTTTGCGATTAGTACATATATAAAATTGATTTCAACATGTCTCGACTAAGGGAAAGGGGTTGAATGCTTTAATAATTAGTTAAGAGGGGTTGAATTTTTTGACCTCCTACATCAAACAGTAAGATGAAGCAAGTAGCAACCATGATAATCATCAAAACCCCATTTTTCATGCAAAGTTAATCAAATTCTTCCTTATTCCTTAATTAAAGCATGACAATTTATTAGTTGAAGTATCAAACAATATAACCGCACAGGTACTAACTAGTCATAATTGGCATCTCCAACTTGCATCTGCGCAACCCAACTTAACAAATTAGATTGTAAGATGATGCACGAGGCCACGAGCACAGAGAGTACAACATTAGATCACTTCCAAGAAGGGGCAGTAGTGGACTCTCGGATTAAATCGTGGGTGCCCATTCGCCTTAAATCTCGAAGTACCACTTTGAAATGGGATATTCAATAAATATTTTTTATAATATTAGTAGCTTCCAGTATAAAAATATAGTTGTCCACCCTAAAAATAAGTACCAATTTAATTTATACGCGATTTAAAGATTACGTGATTTAATTTAATACGAATGATTTAAGAACAACAAATAATTGAATTAGAGAGAGAATAAACAATCAAACCAATTTTGTGATGGAGCAATCAAACCTGGTTTTAAGTTAAACACTGAAAACTGGCTTCGATCGGGCCCTCCATATGAGCTCGGTTGAAATTAAAGAAGAGAGTAGCTGAAGAACACTTTGCATAATAACTAGAAGACAAAAATAAACTTTTATTGCTTTGATGTGCGTGCCAATAATGGTTTAAAATAAAAAGTTCTCCCCTTTATATAGTAGGAGAATTTGAATCCTAGTACAAATCTAAATAAGGTAAAACATAATTTTTTTTCCGGTAAATATCGATCCGCAGTTGACATCAGACGAGATTTGCGCCATAATATCCGGTTGAGGGCAGATATTACGGCTCCATGCTCATCATGCTTAACCGTTTCTCTTTTTCCTTGATCTCGAAACTTTTCTTGGTCCGGATCTGGTGTTTAGCCGTACCCGATCCCAGATGCACCATTCGCCCACCCAAGCTCCGAAACGAGAGACCCTTCGGCTTCGCTCGCCAGATCGTGCTTCCCTCTCATTTCTCTATTGGGGAATCAGGGGTAACATGATCCCTGATTTACCCGTACACAGGTAATCTCCTCACTTTTCGGAGAGCAGATTTATCGAAGCGACGAGAAGTGATTAGTTGACCTTGGTTCCTTCTTCTGTACGCTACAATCGAGTCGACGAGTCAGTAAAATGTCCCATCAGTCGCGTCGTTCTGACTTCGGACACGTGTCAACCGTCGGTTGACCTCCTTCGAATGTGAAACGTCACACATTAATTACTTTTTATCTATAAAAACTTTGGTTCTTTTCACTTTTTTTACTTTCAGATTTCAGAACTTCTTAATTTACCCCCGGACATTTCACTTGCTTTTAACCCCTTCAAATATTTATACATTGTTCTTCATACCCCCATATCTTCATCCTCCCATCTTCAAATCTTCATACCCGCCTTCATACATTCATATTTCCCATAACTCGATGGCGAAGACTTCGAAATCCGTGCACCAACAGACCGTCCCTTCAACTTCTAACTCGGCCACGAATGTTGAGGTTACCGTACCGGAAGTGGCCCCGAAGCATTCTCTAAAGAATTTCATCCCCGGAGACTGCTTTATAGAAAACGACTTCAAGGTCGAAAAGGCTTCCAAGCAAGGGGATCGAGGCGAGGAGGTGTGGTGGTACATATGCTCCATCACCGAGGACACGCTCCCTACGGTTCGGGAGGACTGCAAGTGGGAGGGCAAAGAAGTGGTCGTCCCTAGTCCTGATAGGGATGACACGTGGAGGGGTATCTAAGTGTTTATACATACCCCTTCACATTTGGCATGTGGATATCATAATCCTCAATTTCTGCAAAAGGTACGAGATCTGCATCGGGCAGATTCACCCGCCCTTTTGGAGGATCTTGATCCTCCTCCACCACTATGTCAATAATACTGAGGCACATATGTTGATACCTAATTTTTCCCTCATATATTGTAAATATGCACATATATCTTCAAAATGGTGCACATGCATTATGATTAGATTTACAAACATGCACAAGTGTTTTTATAATTTTCTATAATTTTAAAAGGCTTTAAATCAATTTATTTCTTCATTTTTTATTATACAAATATCCAATAATTATCCCTCATATTATTTTTATGATGATTTAATCATCTAAATTCATCATTTATGCCCATATAGTGCTTAAATATTTTAATTGTATTTTTTATAATTACATTTATATTTTTAAGGCTAGAATTGCATATTTTACAATATCTATATATAAAATGACTTTTTATATTTTTATAATGTTAAGTAATTATTTTAAATTATTTTCATGCAAAAATGATATTTTTTATTATTTATTAATTATTTTTATAAATTATTTTACTGATTTAATTGGGTATTTAAAATTTAGCCCTTTCTAATTAATTTGGGACCTAGCCCAATTATATACACCAGCCCAATACCCAATTACCCCTACCCAATTAAACTGCCCGACCCAGAAACCCCTTAATCAGAACTGTTGATCTATGATCAATGGTCCATATTACGTCCGCCCATTTTAACTTAACCAAACCCAACCCTAATCCCCATTATACCGTCTCCGTCGCCCTCAAACACTCTCGTCTCACCCCTCACCCTCTCAAACCCTAAAGCTGCCATCTCACCCAAGCATCCCAAGAATCTCTGTTCTAATGGGATTCTCCCATTACTCCCTTACCATTATAAGGGTTTTCCCTTATTTGGCACCCGATTCTGGAATAACTTAGGTACTTGCCTAAATATGGCAAGTACCCCGATTTGGTTCCGTCTAAATCCATGTTTATCCTTTGAATCTAGACAATCTCAAGTTCAAACACGTTATTTGTAATGATTCTCTCATATCTCTCTTGATTCGCTAAGCCCTAAAGGTTAGGATTTCAGATCCTCTCTAATCTGAACCAAATCAGGTTCAAACTCTGTCTTTTAAGCATTTTCTTCATCTATATTTGCTTTGTTATTTATAGATCTATTGATTTTTTACCGATTGTGTGATTTACTTAAATCTAGGGTTTCAAACCCTTTCTTTTACTTGAATTAAAACCGATTCGATTATGAGTTTCCTTTAATAAACTCTTATATATGTTTATTTGGTACGAATATGTGTTATTCTCTTTTAATCTGGCTGATTTGGTGTTTCACTCGAAACTAGAGTTTCAGATCTTTCTAGATCTAATTTGGTTTTTGATTTCTTAATTATTTTTCTTTAATATTGTTGTTTATGTGTCTCTATGCATTTTATTACAACTCTTTGTTACTGCTGGTTCTTACTTGCCCTAAATTTGGGGTTTTGATTCTTCAGAATCAAACCAAGTCTGTTCGATTCTGGTTTTCCTTTTGAATTCTCCTGTCTACATTATGTACCTCATTTTACTGCTGAATTTTTTTGGTTTGAAATCTTTTACTGATTTTCCGATACTTTTTCCTTTCTCATATGTGACTAATACTTTCCTTATTTACCATGAGATTGTTTGTTAATTGATATCTTTCTTAATCTAAATAGTACTTGCCTGATTTTATGCTATTGTGTTCTGTTAATTGGTTGAAGCCAACCTTGAATTGATTCTACTTCTATTTTCATTCCTTATTTATCTATGATTTACCTATTACTTTATTTGTCTATTTCATTGAGTACTATTTAGACCCCTTCCTTACTCCCTCAAGACAGGACTCGAACTCTCTGATTCTGACTAAAAAGTTTAAGCTCTTCTTGCTTTCTTGTTCTGATTTCTATGCTAAGTGTCTCTTGATTAGGCCGGCTGAAAGCCAATGCCAAAATTATTCTGGAACTTCATTGATGTGGTATACTTACTTGCTTTCTCACTTAACTAGTATGCCCTAACCTTTGCAATGTCATTCTCTATGCTTTACTTGACTAGCCTGTTTCAATTCTCAGCATGATTTCTGCCTTTCACATAATCATATGATCCTATTTAGTAACCTTGTAACTTAGGGTTAACTTGTTCTAATTAATATGAATCCTTTTCATGATTTAGCCTAAGGTTTAACTGGTTTCATGTATTACTTGTTAATTTTATACCTGTTCTAAACCTTGCACACTATAAACATGTAATCAGTTAGCTTGTTACTTAACTCACATGTTTTGTTTGTTTAACTCAAATATTTTTGCCCAATTGCTGCTGTGATTAAACCATAACTATTTCGACTACTAGCATGAGTATTTATCTTAACTAGACTTCAACGTATTTGAACTATGTGTTTAAGGATGAATTCTGGATGTTTCCTTGGTGCAGTTCTGCGTGCAATTCTATGTTTTGAATCATGTTTCTTCTTAAATCCAACTATCTTTTAAAAAACTTCCTTTTTATGTACTGATTTTCAAAACCCCTACTCTTAGTCCTTTAGGTTCTCAACCACCCCAGTATAAGTGCTGCCTAGGGTACTTGAGATTTCTTTGAACTCTAACACATTGGGGGCTAGTTTTTCAATCTCTTATGAACTCTTTTTTGAATTTTTGGTTCTGGTATGAGCATTACCCGGGGTCCCTGAGGCTATTTGGGAACTTTGACACACTGGAAGCCTAGTTTTAATGTGTTGTGGATGAATCATTGCTATGGTTCAAAGCTGTTATGTGGGAAGGCCTGGTTCCCAGGTTTATTTGGGCATATGAAGGCTCCCTATAGTGTACTGATACCATTATGTAATTCATTTGGGTATTCTGGTCTGTAATAACTATGTAATAACAGATTTGGGGATATTTAGTAATGTTGGGGGGTTATTCTTATATCTTTTGTTGAAACTAGGTAGAAATCCTGCCTATAGGATTTAATTATGCTGATTGAACTGTGTGAGCACTATACTGTGTTTAGAAATCCTGCCTATAGGACTTTCATAATCCTTTTGATTCTGTATTTTACATTTGTATACTAGAGATCCTACTTATAGGATATTCGTTCAATTCTGTACATTAGAAATCCTGCTCATAGGGTCTATACATGTTTTCAACAAATGTGCATTAGCAATCATGCCTATAGGATCTTGTTGTTTGAATTAACTATCCTTCTTGGCAATTTGTTTCATTTCTGCCCATACATAGTTAATAGATATCATGCCTATAGGATTTAAATCAATTTCAAACCTAGAAATCATGCCTATAGGGTTTAAAGCAATAGATGTCATGCCTATAGGACTTAAGTCGATTCAGCAATTAGCAAGCATTCCTATAGGAAATAGAAATCTATTTCTTTACGAGTTAAAATCAGTACTACACCCAGAAACCATGTCTATAGGTCTGTAATTAATAAGCTCATAGAAATCATGCCTATAGGGTTCTGTTAATCGATTCTGAAGTCAATCGCTATTGTCAATCACTTAGACAACATATCGGTAGGTCTTAATAATGATTCTAGGTTTATAATTATGACATATTACTGCCTGAAGTGCTCAGATTCTAGGATTCTAAAGTTAATAAAGTTTGCTGATTCAATTGCGTGCTTTTGTTGCCTATGTGTGGAGGTCAATTTGAGCCCGTACTTGTTCTTTATTTGAAAGTCCTACTTGTTTTGTTTATCACTTAGATTTCACATATTAAGTAATATAGGTTGTTCTAAAACTATCCCAAATAGAGGTCCTAATACCTCCAGGACCGTAGGTAAGGGACATGTAATGCACGTATAGAGAACGAGCTAGAAACTACTAGAACGCTTAAGTAACGACTTAAAGATAGTAATTGGGTAGTAAGGATATAATAGTCTGTGCGTTAATGCTATGAGTAATACCCCGATTTGAGGGAGTTACAAAGTATTGCATGGAATAATCCTATAGGCTAAAAACTTAGGACCATCCCCTATACCCCTATTTAATAGAAATTGAATATTGTATTTGTCCAAATTATTTTTTCTCCCTTTTAGACTAATTCTCTTAAATTAAGTTCCGTCGGGACCCACCGTTGTGGACCTCGAGGGATGCCTAACACCTTCCCCTCAAGGTAATTTCGAGCCCTTACACGATATCTGGTGATGTAAACTGGTTATAAGAGTTATGTGCTCTAGGTGCCCTAAGACACCTTAATCCGTTAGGTGGCGACTCTTTCGGTTCCTTACCCATCTCAAAAAAGAGCTGTCCCAGAAATGTTGAAACCCGATTTCGCGAGAAAAGGGAGGCGACAACCTCGATTTACCATTGACCATATGCTTCGTCTCTACAATCCCCGAATCTTCCGAAGAGGATTAATCAAGCTTGTTCGTCGGGCAAAGAAAGCTCCATTCTTGAGCATTGACGAAGATAGGGATCGAGGCTGGAAGGGGAGATTCGTTCGGGTGAAAATCGAGGATCTCAGTCCCTCCGAGTTCCTACCATTCCCTGAAAAGTGGAACCTAGCCCGTAAGTTCCTTTCTTTTTTAAGTATGTAGAATTTCATTTGGATTTTTGTTCTTCTTTCTCATCCCCTGGTTCTACCATCGTGCAACGTTTTCCCGATTCCCCAACTTAGTTCCCCACTTCAAAGAGTGGGTCGAGGGGATATGCAAACACCTATCATACTTCAAACGCGAATGGCACAAACTTTCGAAAGGCAAGTGGGAGGAACATTCCCATGATGAGTGTTCTCCCCACGATCAAGTTTTCCTCTTATATTCAACTTTCATTTTTACTAAGTCCTTCTTTCACTTTCGTAAATTTGCTCAAGAACACTAAGCTCCAGGCAGTGGACAAGGACAAGGCTTCGTCCTTTCCTACTAAACCCTCCACTTTGAGACAACCCGAGGCCTCTGTGAAGAAGGAGAAAAAAATGAAGAAAGCGAAAGTCTTCAGGTTCCCCAAACACGGACGCCGAGGCCAAGAAGAAGAGGGTAGCGATTCGGGTCTGAAAGAGTGACAAAAGGAGTACTCGGGCCAGGATATCGGACCCCGAATACCTTCACCAGATCAGGGACTACCCTGAGGATGAAGACTTGGAGTTAATCACCCATGGGCCAACCGTTGATGAAGAAGAGCGGGCAGCAATGGGGGGAGAGGGGGAGTGACCAGGAGGTCGAACCGTCTTTGGCTCAGGACCCCGAACGAAGGCCAGTGGCTACGGTCTCTGAGACGCTACTCCTACTCCGTGAGAAGCCGCTGATGTCATTGACATCATGGAGTTGCCATCTCATACAGAGTCATTATTTGAAGAGGCTCAGGCCATCAAAGAGAACCCAAACGAGACTTCACATGCAGATATTGGTGAATTAGAGGACTATTCTGAGTTTGGTCACTTGGAGATCCCAAAGAAAGATGTGTTGTCGGAATCAGGCAGGCTGAGATTGAGCCCAAAACTGGTGAAGCAGTTCGCCTCCCGAGCATAGATCCTGACCGCAAAAGAACGGTCGTGTTTATCATCCCAGCAGATACCCGAGTGCTATCCGGACCTGTAGGCATGGAAAGCTATCTTCACTTCTTGGTGACCGAAGAAGATGAGGCGAAGATTAATGAGGTGAGTGCATCGAGCCTCTTCACGAGGCAGAACATACGTTGAAACATGTATGCTTCTCTTACTTTGTGTCCTTCGTGTAGCTCATTTAACCTTAGCGTATTTTTATGATTTCATCAATTTGTTTTCCAGGCTTCGGTGTTTCAACTTAAAAGCTATAATCGGTTTCAGATGGAAGTGAGCCAACTCGAGTTCTAGCTCAAGGAGTAAGTCTAGCAGAAAGACATGTACAAGACTCTCAACGAGCAAAGAGACAAGGCTCTCAAGGACCTCTCCATTCTCCAAACAGAGTTGGAAAAAGCTCAAAAGGAGGCTCGTCGGTGTAATGGGAGCATGCCATACTGGTCGAGAAGGTAAGGATATTTGAGATTAAAAATGAGAGGTTAAGCGTAGTAACTAACACTGCAACCTCGCAAGTTCAAGAGAAGATAGACCAGATCGACCAGTTCTGGGCTGAGATGAATGAGCTCAAAGCTTCGACTGAGACATTGACGGGCAGGATTGACCTTTTATCCTTGGAAAAAGAGGCTATCAAAGAGGAGCTGGCATAAGTCAAAGACCAGCTCAGGGTGATGAAAGATAAAGCCGACAAGTGGTCTTAGCTAAATGATAAGCTCCAAGCACAACCAGGTTCGGCTGTTTCGGAATGGGATGACCTCGACCGGGAGTATACCACGTTGAAGTCCAAGTTAGAGGCGGCTTTGACCGATTCCTCTGAGGTCCAGGATATGCTAGCCCAATACAAAATCGATGTGGAAATAATAGAGGCCCGCTTAATTACAATGGTTGAATATATAAAGTAGCTATCCCGGAGGACCCTCGAGGAGATTCACGACCGAGGGTTCCGGTAGTGAATCGGGCTTTGGTGAAGACTAGGCAGAGATGCCTTAGTTTTTTTATTTGTACACATTTTTTTTGTTTATTTTGAGGTCGTTTTACCGTCCCTTCATCTATACTATGTGTTTTACTTTTCAGTATCCATTTGTGTCACGACCCCAGTTTGCCCTCTGTGAATCCTCGTGACGGCACCTAGTCTCTACGGCTGGATAAGCCTAAATTGGGGAAGATAAACCAAAGTGCGGAACAAAACAATTTAAAACAGAAATAGAGTGATATAACAACGTTTAAAAGTGCCGCTCGGCATACACAATATTTAACTCTCAAAACAAATACATATGCCCAAAACCCGGAAACCCATGAATCACAAGCTGCGAATATAGTAAAATTTTCTAACTCCGGAATGTCTACATCAAAAGAAAAAATAGATGGGATGTCACTACAAGATAGAATGGAAAGGGAATCCTCGGTCTACGGACACAACAGATGTACCTTGAAGTCTCTGGAGCAGTCGCCTCGCCTCAAGGGTGATAGGACTGAGTCGCAGTACCTGGATCTGCACATGAAAAACAAGCACAGAAAGGGCATGAGTACACCACAACGGTACTCAGTAAATGCCAAGCCTAACCTCGGTCGGGTAGTGACGAGGAAGGTCAGGGCCCTACCGAGATAAAATAAAAATATAAGATATGACCGTACAAGATAAGAAGTACAGTTGAAAACTAACAATAAGAATTTAATACGAGAAAACGGAGAATTCAATAACTGAAATAGAGGCAAAAACAATCACAAGGAAATAACCGGGGATCCATCAGTATCCCTAGGATCTTTTAGTACCCTCAATATATGCCAGGGATCTCTTGGTATCCCGATGATCTCTCGGTATCCTCAATATATGCTAGGGATATCTTGGTATCCTGAGGATCTCTCGGTATCCTCAATATATGCTAGGGATCTCTTGGTATCCCGAGGATCTCTTAGTATCCTCAACATACGTGCTAGGGATCTCTCGGTATCCCGAGGATCTCTTGGTATCCTCAATATATATGCTAGGGATCTCTTAGTATCCCGCACCTCAGCTCAAATTCATAAATACGTGCAGGGGATCTCCCAGGCGTCGTCCTGTAGTCCCAAAGTAAAACACACAGCAACATCACAAGGAATATTCATTTAAGCCCAATTTCATGCAAAGTAAACATGTAATTCTAACCTAACATGCTTCACGTAATACAATTAAAGTAGGTTAAGCAAGTAAGCAATTAATTCAATTAAACATACTTTTCTAGGCTAACAACAGGCTTAATTTGCAAGTAGTATAAGACAGGAAAAAGGAACACAATTAAAATTACTTAAAGAAAAATCAGATTTTCAACAATTAGCTCAAGTACACACTCGTCACCTCACGTACAAGGCATTTCATTTATCAAATATACCAAATCCTAAGGGGAAGGTCCCCCATATAAAGATAGGCAAGCCACTTACCTCGAACCAACTCAATAATCAACCCGAAACCACGCTCTTGCCATGAGTACTCGACTCCAAATGGACCAAATCTATTCAATTCAATTTCATAATGTAAATAATATTCAAGTAACTGATTCTACAACGAAATTCTATGCTAATACTCGAAATTAAGTAAAATGACCAAAACGCCCCTCGAGCCCACGTCTCAAAATCGAGTAAAGTTTATATTTTCAGAATTCTCATACTCTCACGAGTTCATGCATACCAAAATTATCCAAATCTAAGGTCAAATTCCCAATCAAATGTTGAATTTTAGGTCTAAGAACTTTCTTCCAACTTTTCCTCAATTTTCATCTCCAATCGAAAATTAAATGATGAAACTAACTATAGATTGATGGAATATAACTAGAAAGGGTTAAAGAATTGTTACCCACTAATCTCCTCTTCAATTTTCTCTCAAAATCTCCTTCTCCCGAGCTCCAAATCGAATATTCAACTTTTGAAATAAAACCCTCGAAATTTCATATTTCTGCCCAGCTATTACCGCATCTGCGGTCGAGGGACCGTATTTGCAGTCCCGCTTTTGCGGACCAATGGTCGCATCTGTGATTTCTCACTTAAAGCCAGTTTCCGCTTTTGCGGTAGACCATCCGCACCTGCGGTCTCGCAGGTGCAATTCCCTTCTCGCACATGCGGCTCTTGCTTGACCTCTCCAATTCCGCTTCTGCGACCACAGAGCCGCTTCTGCGGCACCGCACGTGCGGGACCCAAACCGCAGATGCGGTTATGACAGAAAACCAGCTGAAGCTGCAACTTCAAACTCCAAAATCTTTCTGTTAACCATCCGAAATCGTCTCGAGACCCCCGAGACCTCAACCAAAGGCACCAACAAGTCTAATACCACTGTCCAAACTTATACCAATCCTTAAAGCACCTAAAACAACATCGAAACGACGAATGAACCACGGATTCAAGCCTAAGAACTCCAAAACTCTAGAAATAAGTTTTTGATCAAAAAGTCTATCAAACCTCGTCCGAATGACCTGAAATTTTGCACACACATCACATTCAACACTACAGAGCTACTCCAACTTCCGAAATCCCATTCCGATCCTAGGATCAAAATCTCACTATCGAACCAGAAACTTCAAAATTCGACCTTTTGGCATTTCAAGCCTAAATTAACTATGGACCTCCAAAATACAATTCGAATACGCCCCTAAGCCCGAAATCACCCAATGGATCTAACAGAACCATCAAAATTCCATTCTAAGACCGTCTTTACACTGTTCCGACTACGATCCAATTTCTAACACTTAAGCTCTCATTTAGGGACTAAGTGTCCCAAAACTCTTCGAAACTCAAAACCGAACATCCCAGCAAATCAAAATAGTAGAAATAAATACGGAGAAAGCAATTAATAGGGGATCGGGGCGTAAATTCCTAAGACGACTGGCCGGGTGGTCACATCCTCCTACACTTAAACATTCATTCATCTTCGAATGAGCATAAAGACATACATGAAGTAGTGAAAAGATGAGGGTAACGACTGCATATATCCTGCTCAGTTTCCCAGGTCGCCTCCTCGACCGGCTGACCACGCCACTAGACCTTTGCTGATGCAATGTTCTTTGACCTCAACTTTCTAACCTGTCTGTCCAATATGGCCACTAGCTCCTCAACATAAAATAGATCCTTGTACAACTGGACCGAACTGAAATCCAACACGTGCGACGGATCACCATGATACCTCCAGATCATCGAAACATGAAATATCAGAGGAACTCCTGCCAAGATGGGAGGTAAGGCAAGCTCATAAGCAACCTCCCCAACACGCCTCAATATCTCAAAAGGGCTAATAAACCTCGGACTCAACTTCCCTTTCTTCCCAAATCTCATAACGCCCTTCATAGGTAAAACCCGAAGCAGAACTCGCTCTCTAACCATATAGGAAACATCACGAACCTTCCAGTCTGCGTAACTCTTTTGTTTGGACTGGGCTGTACGGAGTCTATCCTAAATCACCTTAACTTTCTCCAAAGCATCCAGAACTAAGTCTGTGCCCAACAATCTAGCCTCATCCAGCTCAAACCAACCCACCGGGGATCTACACCGTCTCCCATATAAAGCCTCATACGGTGCCATCTGAATGCTAGACTGATAGTTGTTATTGTAAGCAAACTCCTCCAATGGCAAGAACTGATCCCAAGACCCTCCAAACTCAATCACATACGCAGGGAGCATATCCTCAAGAATCTGAATAGTACGCTCGGACTGTCCATCCGTCTGAGGGTGAAATGTTGTACTCAACTCCACCCGAGTACCCAACTCATGCTGAATGGCCCTCCAAAATCGTTATGTGAACTGAGTACCTCTATCTGAAATGATGAAAACTGGAATACCATGCAGACGAACAATCTCCCAGATATAGATCTCTGCTAACCGCTTCGAAGAATAAGTAGTACATACAGGAATGAAGTGATCAGACTTGGTCAGCCGATCCACAATCACCCATATAGCATCAAACTTCCTCAAAGTCTGTGGGATCCCAACTACAAAGTCTATGGTGATTTGCTCCCACTTCCACTCCAAAATCTTATCTGCTGAAGCAACCCACCCGGTCTCTAGTGCTCATACTTCACCTGCTAACAGTTGAGGCATCAAGTTACAAATCCAACTATATCTTTCTTCATCTACCTCCACCAGTAGTGCTGCCTCAAATCCTGATACATCTTCGTGGCTCCCGGATGAATGGAATACCGCGAGCTATGGGCCTCTTCCAGAATCAACTTCCGAAGCCCATCAACATTGGGTACACAAATCTAACCTTGCATCCTCAATACCCCATCATCACCAATAGTCATATCTCTAGCATCACCATGCTGAACCTTGTCCTTGAGGACAAGCAAATGAGGGTCATCATACTGACGCTCCCTGATACGATCAAATAAGGAAGACCGAGAAACCACGTAAGCTAGAACCCGACTGGGCTCCGAAAGATCCAATCTCACAAACTGGCTGGCTAAGGCCTGAACATTCATTGCCATAGGACTCTCTGATGCTGGTAAATAAGCCAAACTCCCTAAACTCTTTGCCCAGCGACTCAAAGCATCGGCCACCACATTGGCCTTGCCCGGGTGATACAAAATAGTGATATCATAGTCCTTCAGCAACTCTAACCACCTCCTTTACCATAAATTTAGATCCTTTTTCTTGAACAGGTGTTGCAAGCTCCGATGATCAGCATAAATCTCACAAGGCGCACCGTATAAATAATGGAACCAGATCTTCAGGGCGTGAACAATAGCAGCTAACTCAAGGTCGTGAATAGGATAATTCTTCTTATGTACCTTCAACTGTCTGGACGCGTAGGCAATCACCCTACCAATCTGCGTCAACACCGCTCCGAGGCCAATCCTCGAGGCATCACAATAGACCGTATAAGACTCCAAACCTGTAGGCAGTATCAAAATTAGGGCTGTAGTCAAAGCTGTCTTGAGCTTCTGAAAGTTCGCCTCACACTCTTTCGTCCACTGGAACGGACCACCGTTCTAGGTCAGTCTGGTGATAGGGGCTGCAATCGATGAAAACCCCTAGACAAAATAGTAGTAGTAACCCGCTAAGCCAAGGAAACTGCAGATCTGTGTAGCTGAGGATGGTTTGGGCCAACTCTACATGGCCTTTATTTTCTTTGGATCCACCTGAATACCCTCACTCGACACTACATGGCCTAAGAATGCCACTAAATCCAACCAAAATTCATATTTCAAGAACTTAGCATATAACTTCTTCTTTTTCAGAATCTGAAGCACAGTCATCAGGTGTTGCTCATGATCTTCCCGACTCCGTGAATACACCAAAATATCATCAATAAAGAGATTGACGAACGAGTTAAGATATGGCCAAAACACACTGTGTATCAAGTGCATAAAAGCTACTAGGGCATTGGTCAGACCAAATGACATGACAAGGAACTCGTAATGCCCATACCGTATTCTGAAAGCAGTCTTCGGGATATCTGGTTCCCGAATCTTCAGCTGATGGTAACCTGAGCGCAAGTCAATCTTAGAAAATACTCGTGTGCCCTGAAGCTGGTCAAACAGATCATCAATACGAGGCAAAGGATAATGGTTCTTTAGTGTAACCTTGTTCAGCTGGCGATAATCAATACACATATGCATAGAACCATCCTTTTTCTTCACAAACAAGATAGGAGCACCCCAAGGTGATACAATAAAACCATTATCAAGCAATTCCTGTAACTGATCCTTCAACTCCCTCAACTCAGGAGGAGCCATACGATACGGAGGAATAGAAATAGGCTGAGTTCCCAGCAACAGATCAATGCCAAAATCAATATCTCTATCAGGCGGCATGCCCGAAAGATCAGCTGGAAACACATCGGGAAAATCCCGTACTATTGGGACTGAATCAACTGAAGGGGTATCAATACTGACATCTCTCACATAAGCTAAATACGGGTCACACCCCTTCTCAACCATACACTGAGCTTTAAGAAAAGAAATAACTCTACTGGGAGTGTGATCTAAAGTACCCCTCCACTCAACACGCGGTACACCTGGCATAGCCAGCGTCATAGTTTTGGCGTGACAATCAAAGATAGCATATTGGGGCGACAACTAGTCCATGCCCAAGATAATGTCAAAATCTACCATGTTGAGCAATAATAAATCAGCTCGGGTCTCAAAACCACTAAGAGCAACCAAACACGACCAATAAATACGGTCCACAACAAGAGAATCTCCCACAGGAGTAGAAACATAAACAGGGAGACTCAAAGAATCCCGAGATATACCCAAATGCGGAGCAAAATAAAAAGACACATAAGAATAAGTGGAGCCTGGATCGAATAGAACCAATGCATCTCTGTGATAAAACCGGTATAATACCTGTGATGACAGAATCGGAGGCAACAACTTTGGTACGGGCAGGAAGGGCATAGTATCTAGCCTGGCCTCCCCCTCTAGGGCGACCTCTACCTCCCCGACCTCCACCTCTAGTTGGCTGAGCAGGTGGGGTAGCAACTGGAGCTGTAACTATAGCCTAAGAACTCTGTAGGGCGTGCTATGGCTGAGAAGTCTGCGGAGGTGCACCTCTCCCAATTCTGGGGCAATCCTTCACCATATGGCGTGTGTCACCACACTCAAAACAAGCTCTGGGAGGATGTGGCAGTGGAAACTATGCGGTACGGGTACTCCAAGACCCCTGAACACCTAAAATACTATGTGAAATCTGAGATGCAAACTGAGCTGGCTGACCCACAAAACCTCTACCATGCCGTACTCTTCTTCCAAAATAAGGACCAGTGGGTCTCTCCAGTCTTTGAGGTCTCCCCAGTACCCTATACTCTCTCTCCTGACCTCATCTGTCCTCTCTCTCCTGGACCCACTTGTCCTCTACTCGGTGATAGGTCCTTACCACCCGCTGAACTGGGACCCCAGGCTGTGTCGCTATGACACCTGGAACCCGACCAATAAGACCTCGCTGCTCTGGAGTGGGGGTGGAAGAAGTCTAGGTCCCTTCCCCGATCTGTGAAGTAGTTGGTACAACCTGAATCAACCCCGCCTGAACTAATGTACCAAACATGTTCAAGAACTGTGCTAATGTCTCCTCAAGTGCCGGAGCAGTAGTAGCAATAGGTGCATCCGGTGCCAGGGTTCTGGCTGGAACTGCTGGTGGCTCCTTGGTGGCAACTCGCGCGGGTGCTCTAGCTGCACCACGTATGCGTCCTTGGCCTCTACCCCGACCTCGACCTCTAATGGCTCTTGTAGGGGGCGCGGTTGTATGATCATCCCTGGTAGCATGTATCCTCACCATCTATGAGAGAATGGAAGATAGAGGTTTAGGATTCGTGATGTCAAAAATCTCGCACGATAGGTAAATTAAATAAAGTGGAATTTTCCTAACAGTTACATAGCTTTTCATAGATAAGTACAGGCGTCTCTGTACCAATCAGCGAGACTTTAATAAACCAGCTTGTGATTCATGACTCCTATGAACCTAGACCTCTGATACCAACTTGTCACGACCTCGGTTCGCCCTCCTTGAACCCTCGTGACGGCACCTAGTCTCTGTGACTAGGTAAGCCTAAATTGTAGAAGATAAACCAAAGTGCGGAATAAAACAATTTAAAACAGAAATAGAGTGATATAACAGCGTTTAAAAGTACCGCTCGGCATACACAATATTTAACTCTCAAAACTAATACTTATGCCCAAAACCCGAAAACCCATGAATCACAAGCTACGAATATAATAAAATGCTCTAACTCCGGAATGTCTACATCAAAAGAAAAGATAGAAGGGTTGTCACTACAAGATAGAATGGAAAGGGACTCCTCGGTCTGCGGACGCAGCAGATGTACCTCGAAGTCTCTGGAGTAGTCGCCTCACATCAAGGGTGATAGGACTGAGTCACAGTACCTGGATCTGCACATGAAAAACATGCGCAGAAAGTGTACTCAGTAAGTGTCAAGCCTAACCTCGGTCGGGTAGTGACAAGGAAGTTCAGGGCCCTACTGAGATAAAATAAAAATATAAGATATAACCATATAAGATAAGCAGTACAGTTGAAAACTAACAATAAGAATTTAATATGGGAAAGTGGGGAATTCAATAACTGAAACAGAGGCAACAACAATCACAAGGAAATAACCGAGGATCGCTCAGTATCCCAAGGATCTCTTAGTACCCTCAATATATGACACGGATCTCTTGGTATCCCGAGGATCTCTCGGTATCCTCAATATATCCTAGGGATCTCCTGGTATCCCGAGGATCTCTCGGTATCCTCAATATATGCTAGGGATCTCTTGGTATCCCGAGGATCTCTTGGTATTCTCAATATAAGTGCTAGGGATATCTCGGTATCCCGAGGATCTCTTAGTATCCTCAATATTCGTGCCAGGGATTTCTCGATATCCCGCACCTTAACTCAAATTCATAAATACGTGCAGGGGATCTCCCGGGATGCCGTCCCGTAGTCCCAAAGTAAAACACGCAGCAACAACACAAGGAATACTCGTTTAAGCCCAATTTCGTACCAAGTAAATAGGTAATTCTAACCTAACATGCTTCACGTAATGCAATTAAGGCAGGTTAAACAAGTAAGCAATTAAGTCAATTAAACATGCTTTTCTAGGCTAACAACAGGCTTAATTTGCAAGTAGTATAAGACAAGAAAAAGGAACACAATTAAAATTACTTAAAGAAAAATCGGATTTTCAACAATTAGCTCAAGTACGCACTCGTCACCTCATGTACAAGGCATTTCGATTATCAAGTATACCAAATCTTAAGGGGAAGGTCCCCCACACAAGGTTAGACAAGCCACTTACCTCGAACTGGCTCAATAATCAACCCAAAACCACGCTCTTGCCACGAGTACTAGACTCCAAATGGCCAAAATCTATTCAATTCAATTTCATAATGTAAATAATACTTCAAGTAACTAATTTTACAAAGAAATTCTAAGCTAATACGCGAAATTAGGTAAAATGACCAAAACGCCCCTTAGGCCCACATCTCGGAATCAGGTGAAATTTATATTTTCAGAATTCTCATACTCTCATGAGTTCATGCATACCAAAATTATCCAAATTTAAGGTCAAATTCCTAATCAAAGTTGAATTTTAGGTCTAATAACTTTATTCCAACTTTTACCCAATTTTCATCTCCAATCCGAAATTAAATGATGAAACTAACTATAGATTGATGGAATATAACTAGAAAGGGTTAAAGAATTGTTACCCACTGATCTCCTCTTTAATTTCCTTACAAAAACGCCCTCTCTCGAGCTCCAAATCGAATTTCCAACTTTTGAAACTAAACTCTCGAAATTTCATATTTCTGCCCAGCTATTACCGCATCTACGGTCAATGGACCGCATCTGCGGTCCCGCTTTTGCGAACTAATGGTTGCATTTGTGACTTCTCACTTAAAGCCAGTTTCTGCTTCTGCAGTAGACCATCCGCACCTGCAGTCTCGTAGGTGCGATTCCCTTCTCGCACCTGCGGCTCCTGCTGGACCTCTCCAATTCCACTTCTGCGACCACAGAGCCTCCTCTGTTGTGTCGTACCTGCGGGAACCAAACTGCAGGTGCAGTTATGATAGAAAACCAGCTAAAGCTGCAACCTCAAACTCCAAAATACTTCCATCAACCATCCGAAATCATCTCGAGGCCCCCGGGACCTCAACCAAAGGAACCAATAAGTCTAATACCACTGTTCAAACTTATATCAATCCTTAAAATACCTAAAACAACATCGAAACAACGAATCAACTATGGATTCAAGCCTAAGAACTCCAAAACTCTAGAAATATGTTTTCGATCAAAAAGTCTACCTCGTCTAAATGACCTAAAATTTTGCACACACATCACATTCAACACTACGGAGCTACTCCAACTTCTGGAATCCCATTCCGACCCTCGGATCAAAATCTCACTATCGAACCGGAAACTTCAAAACTCGACCTTTCGGCATTTCAAGCCTAAATTAACTAAGGACCTCCAAAACACAATCTGATCAGGCCCCTAAGCCTGAAATCACCCAACGGAGTTAACGGAAGCATCGGAATTCCATTCTGAGACTGTCTTCACACTATTTCGACTACGGTCAAATTTCCAACACTTAAGCTCTCATTTAGGGACTAAGTGTCCCAAAACTCTCCGAAACTCAAAATCGAACATCCCGACAAATCAAAATAGTAGAAATAAATTCGGAAAAAGCAGTTAATAGGGGATTAGGGTGTAAATTCTTAAGATGACTGGCCGGGTCGTCACAATTTGCAACTATTTATTTGAAGAATGTCATTACTGCCTTATCATAAAATTGGACATAATCTAGAGTGCTCATTCCCCTAAAGCTCAAATGAGGCCTTGTTTTGATAACAACTCTGAGATGCTTAGGCTTCGGAATACCCAAAAATGAAGACTTTAAGATACTTGAATGTTTCAATCGGACACGATGGTGTTTTGCCGAGGGTGACTTTTTTTAATAGCTTTTAATTATTTGTAAGGACCTTACTTTCTGAGTACGAACTTGGACGTCTCCGAGCCATTTTGAGTTGTCCATAGTCTTTGATATTTGGGCTCTGCCTAA
Organism: Nicotiana tabacum; assembly: GCF_000715075.1. NCBI lineage: Eukaryota > Viridiplantae > Streptophyta > Magnoliopsida > Solanales > Solanaceae > Nicotiana > Nicotiana tabacum. The sequence continues at coordinate 42,879,040 of NC_134089.1, read as the reverse complement.
TGGCTCGATGCCTCCAAGATTCGATAGCCCGAGTTGTCCGATCTTATTATCGGACAACAGTCCCCACTTAGGGAGGCCCGCAAGCTCTAGGATTTAAGATTGGTTATTTGTTCTAAATAACTCAAAGAATATATCTATGGTGCAAATGTGAAGTGATAAAATATAGAGGGCAAATTTCTTTCATTACTTTGCAAGTATAATACATGATCAGAGGCATATAAGCTTTCTACTAAGGCAAGAATTAGCTATACGGGTATGGTTTGTTTGACTGTTTGGCCCTTATAATGAATTCTAATACTCAAGTCTTGGCCTTTAATATTAAATAAGAATGCCTTCTAAGGATCCTAACTTAGGGCGTAATGGCTCCCCCAGTATTTGAGACTGAGCTTGTGAGGGCTCGAATACTATCGGTCAAGTATGGGGGTCAACAATTCCAACCTCAGGCCGGTCTTCTAAACTAAGGTAGCACATTTTACTGTTTACTCGTTAAAAGCCTTGTCGTAAAACCCACTTCAGGAAAAACCGGTCCAAGGGTAAAAGCGTGCAGCACGTGCTTTCAGACCTAATTGTCAAATTTATCCTCGACTAAATACATGCATGAGTTAGTCCAAAGCATAAAAAATTTCAAAGGAAATTATGTTTGTACCCCAGTGGTAGTACCGCTTTAAGTGTGTCACATTTCAATTATTCAGTAGTCGTACATTGTTCCCTAACTTGAACTTATATGAACCTTTCCCGGTTACACCGGCAGCTCTATACGGACATTCCCAGTTCGGGCCTAGTTTCCCATAGTTTGGGTTCTTGGTGTATAGCGTAACTTTCCTTAATACCAAGTCCCCAACTTGGAAATGTCGAAGGTTAACCCTTTGGTTGTAGTACATCCCCATTCACTACTTTTGGGCAGTTAACCGGACCATGGCATCTTCTCACCTTTCGTCCGATAAATCCAAGCTCGTGGCCATGGCTTAGCCATTTGACATATCAGTAGCATTTTGGAACCTTATGCTTGGTTCCCCTTATTCGACCAGGATTAGAGCTTCTGCATCATAGACTAAAGGGAACGTGGTCGCACCGGCGCTTGACTTTAAATCATACGTTATGCCCATAAGATTTGGGGCAAGATTTCTTTCCACTTTCCCTTTGAATCGGTCAATCTCTTCTTAGTTTTGGAGTATAGTTTTGTTTGTTGACTCCATTTGACCGTTCCCACAAGGGTGGTAAAGTGTCAACAAGATCTTTTTAATTTTGTGATCTTTGAGAAACTTACTTACCTTGCTGTCGATGAACTACTTCCCGTTGTCGCAGGCGATCTCGGTAGGTATCCCGAATTGGCATATTATATCATCCCAGATGAAGTCGATGACCTCTTTCTCCCAAACCTACTTGAACGTTTGAGATTCGTCCCACTTTGAGAAATAATTGGTTATGAGTAGTATGTATTGGGCTTTACCGGGTACCCATAGCAGGGGATCGACGATGTCCATCCCCATTTCATAAACGGCAGCGATAGGACCAGATGAAGCATTTCCCCTGGTTGATAAATCATCGGGGCGTGCCTTTGGCACTCGTTACATTTTTGTACGAAGTCTTTCGTATCCTTTTCCATCTCGTTCTAGAAATAACCGGCTCTGGTCAATTTCCGGACCAGGGATTCCACTCCCGAGTGGTTTCCACAGGTGCCCTCGTGTACTTCTCTCATGGCATAGTCAATCTCCCCCAGACCCAATCACCTAGCTAGTGGCCAGAAAAAGGATCTTCTATACAATTTCACCTCGGCCAAGTTGAACCTGGCAGCTTTAGTACGTAGGGCCCTTGGCTCCTTGGTTGGCAATTTTCCTTTCTCCAGGTAGTATATGTATTTGTTTCTCTAATCCCAAGTGAAGATTGTCGTGTTCACCTTGGCGTGACCTTTTTCTACCGCCGAGCTCATCAACTGTACTACTGCTCTGGAGTCGAATTCATCGAAGTCGACTGACGACACCAAATTGGCCAATGTATCGGCCTTATTATTTTGATCTCGAGGTACGTGATGTACAGTCCATTCCTTGAATTAGTGTAAGGTTACCTGCAACTTATCCAAGTATCTATGCATCCGTTCCTCTTTTACTTCAAACGTACTATTGACTTGGTTGATGACAAGGAGGGAGTCACATTTGGCCTCGATCACTTTGGCCCCCAAGCTCTTAGCCAGTTCTAGTCATGCAATCATAGCCTCATATTCGTCTTCGTTGTTAGTCAATTTTACAATTCTAATAGACTACCTTATTACATTACTCGTAGGTTGTTTTAATATGATGCCCAAATCGGACCCCTTCGCGTTGGAAGCACCATCTTGCCAGATCCCTGAGCTAATCCCCGAAGTGAGCAATAATTCCTTCTCAACCTCGGGGATCAAAGCTAGCATAAAGTACGCCACAAAGTCTGCCAAAATCTGAGATTTTATGGCGGTCTGGGGTTTGTACTCGATATCTTACTGTTATGCCCCGCAATATTACGTCGATATTACGTCCCGCAGTATTATATTACGATAATGTTACATCCTGCAATATTATATTACGATGATGTTACATCCTGCAGTATTACATTACGATGATATTACGCCTTGCAGTATTACATTACGATGATGTTATGCTTCGCAATATTAAATTACGATGATGTTGCACCATGTAGTATTGTACGTTGAATTTGTCGTAAGGTTATTGACATCAGTCCAAGGAAAAGATTATTCGGAGATTATAAAGATTATGCTATTTCACAAGTGATGAGTAAATTCGCAAAGATGAGAGGGGAAGCAAGTCAAAGAAAATGAATTTTCATCCAAGTTTGGCATGTTGGGATAATATACAGGCCGAGCGTTAATACCCAATATTTATGGACTAGTACCATACAAGGTACCATATGATCATGATAATATGATATATATAAGGGAATTAAAAATAAGTAAAATTTTAAATAATTTGAGACAATTCTTTATTATACGGGTAATTGGTAAATTACCGAGTACCGAGACATTACCTAATTAATTGGGGAAATATTGGATAAGTATTTAACAAGTATGAGATGGCAGCCCCTCCTTTAATTTAAAATGACTCATAAGTCATTACTAATAGGTGGCATGAAAATGGGAAAGTTGTCACACCTAAGGTGACACCAATCGTCCAATGAGGGACCCACCTAAACTAAAGATAACAATCTCCAAAAATTAGAATTCATTTACTACACTTCTTCTGAAAGAGTCCATGGAATTTTAGGAAAATTATGTTTCAAACTTAATAGTCCAGCAAGATGTTCTTACATAGAAATCATGTTCAAACATTCTAATATGCAAATGCATATTATATAACATATAAGTTGCGCCCAAGCTTTCAAATTAACGTGAGATTTTGCAATATTAACGGAGTACGGTGTAATCTTTCTTAAGAGAATTGACTCAAATATGTTAAGACTATCCCTTCTTTCTTTTGGCATGATCCATATGATACAAACGAAATGAGCAAATGCACAACTTCCACAAATGACTCTATTCATAAAAGTATCAGAAATGCTTACGTTCTTGAATTTCCATGTGTCATATTATTTTATCCTCTGTTCATGGGTCTCAGAAAAATAGGAAAGTTAAAAAAGTTTACTTCATGATATTACTCAAAGACATAATGGTCTTATGAAATTCCGAAAGATTTTATTAACGTACTTCTCATGCATTGAACTCATGTACATTGACTCATAACCAGATGACGTTATATAAGTGTATATATGTATATGGGATATGGGAAAAGGTTACGACATTATATATGCACCACCACCAAATCAGTTGGTATACGTTGATGATTTTGCCCACAATGGCCGAGATGATATGATGAGATGCCCTTAGAGACTGATGATGTTATGAAACATGTACCTATGCACGACATAACATTCATACGCATATACATGACACTATAAATATTTCACGATTTATAAAGTTTTCCAGACTTATAGGTTGAGTTATTTACTCTATATTTGATCCATGTACTTATTTATGTGCCTTACATACTCAGTACGTCATTCGTACTGACGTCCCTTTTGCCTGGAGGTGCTGCATTTCATACCCCCAAGTCCCGATAGACAGGTCGCGAGCCCTTCAAGTAGGCTATCAACTCAGCAGAAGATGTTGGTGGGCTCCATTTGCTTCGGAGTTGCTTGTTTGGTTAGTATGATTTAGACGTGTACTGTTTGGTATGGGGGGACTTTGTCCCGATCTTTATGAAAATTATGTATTCTTAGAGGCTTGTAGACAGATGTCATGTACGTAAAAGATTGTATGGCCTTGTCGGCCTATATTCAGTATACGAGTGGTTATTTTGGCCTTATAGGCCCGTACGTCTTATGTATAAATTGGTATCATATGTTGTATTCTACTTAAATCACGGCAGCCTTCCGGCTCAGTTATCTATGATAGTGACATAAAAAGATATGTTATGTTGGTACTCGGTTGGGTAAGGTATCGGGTGCCCATGGTGGCCTATCGGTTTGGGTCGTGACAAAAGTGGTATTAGAGCAGTTCTGTCCTAGGGAGTCTACAAACCATGTCTAGCAGAGTCTTGTTTATGGATGTGTCGTGCACCACACTTATAAGCAGGAGGCTACCGGGCATTTAGGATTGTCACTCTTTCTTCTTACTCTAGATCATGTGGTAGAGCTCAGTTGTAAGAATTCAAATTCCTAACTTCTATTTTATTCGTAATAAGATGATACCTACATCCATAAAGACGGTTGGTAAATGACATGGCTATGAGAGAGTTGAGTCAAAGGAACTCGACTTTGCATCATGCTTATTATAAATTAATGTGAGGTGTTCAGCGGATCATGTGCGTACTGAAAGGTTTAAGCCTCTTGATAAGCAATCTTGAGGGAAGAATATCTATCCACCTTAATGGTGAAAGATAATGAGAGATTCAGAAGATAAATACAAGTTTCAACAAGCAAAAGAAGTAAGATGAAGAAGAGTACGAGGCGCCCAGTTAATAAAGGTTAACAGTGTTTATAATTCAGGCAGAGGAATATAAGCTTTTTGAGTTATATTCAATAGTAACAGAGGTATGTACAGTTGGCCATACCCATCTCAATTATGCCCTATGGGGGCTAACAGGTGTAGTTTAATAAAGGGATGGAACATCAGGATCTGCTTGGGGTTAGAGTAACCCAAAATGGTGAATGAATTGTTTGTGTTAGTTGACATTTTCAAAGGGTATTACAAATGTGCTAATAGATCTTCTTGTGAGACACCCGGATGGTGAACTCTAGAACATTACAGTTAGATGTGAATGCTAACATGATAAAAAAACTTCAAAGGATAGACACTGAAAGCCTTGAAGGGATAAATATTACCTTAGTGTGACTCTCATCCCTAGTAGAGCAAGGACGTTGAGAAACCCAAAGAGCTGATGGATGAAGCAAGGGGAGCAAAAAGCAAAAGAATGTCTTGCTGAAGTTTTCACAAGAAAGGGATAGGCAGAAGTATTAGCAGAGTAATGAGAAGAGTAACAAGGAAGAATTATGAGTAAGATGCGATACATGGATGACAACGGTAGATCAAAAAGATGACAGTATTACCGGGCCCATAGTCAGATGAAGGAAGAGGCAAGATGTGATAGGCCTTAAGACAACAAAAGAGTATAGGCCATAAAGTCATATCCTTATTTCAAGAAGTAAGTTCAAGACTTTAACGTGATTACTAATAGGAAAAGATAGACCCTAGAATAATAGAGATCAGTATGAGCTAGTGAACAAGATAAAGTAAACATGAATTAGGGATTTAATGATTTGATAATGGTTGACATCATGAGAATTTCATATTTCGTACCGGCAATAATAGAATGGACAACATAAGAAGATTCATGAGAAATTCAGAGAATGGTCATTCAGGAAGACGCTTCCCTAAAGTAAGTAATGTGAGTAAAATTAAGCTTAAGAAACTGTATGTGCCAATTATAGTAATTGTCACCTCGCGTGTAAGGAATTTTGTTATCCTTAGTATAGAAGGATTACCGCAAGGAGAGTAAGGGTCATCGATGATGTGAAAGGATGCCAAAAATGAAGAGGTAGAACATTTATAGGCAGATAGTCGTAGCGCCAACTCTTAGTTCTCCCCTAAAGGAGGGGAATATGGAATGATGTGGCATTAAGCTAGAATTAAGTGGTTCTAGTAACTATGGAATGATAAAGGAAGAATGCGATAAAAATGAGAAAGGGATGAGATGATCAAATGTTACAGATATGCTATGATTCCAGAATATTATGTAAGCACGACGTCAAGAAAAGGAAGTAAGGGTTCCCGTCCGGGATGTTGTTGATAGATAAGGAGCCAGTACATGAGGTAAGTTAAGACAAAGGAAATAACCTAGAAAGATTACGCGGAATATGGATATGAGAATGGGCCAACATGTAGTTAGTAGTTAATTCAGAAAGAGCCTAGTCATGACTAGACAAGAAGTTACAGACAAATCAGCAGATCATGCAAGATAAATGTAGTAAACCCCGACATGTAGAATTCAGCCTCGTAGTAATATCATTATAATACTTGAGATATATTCAAATAGGAGTCGGGGTAGTTAAAGGTACCGTATGAGTGTTACGGGGATAAAAAAGAGTGCCACTGGGAAGACAGCCAAAATGTCAGTTCAGAAGCAACCCCACTCGCACACGGGCATAGAGATAAGTAACTACGGATAAGTATATGCAAGGAAGGACATCAGAAGGTCCGTCAAATATACAATGTAATAAGCTCACAGCTTTACAAGAGTCAGAGGATCCTCCCTAAGTACTACAATGAAAGACTAAGCTAAGGAAAATAAGGAAGAAGGCTTCAACCTGAATTCAGTGACCTAAAGATGAAATGGTCCTATAACAACAGTCTCACAACAACATTTTAAGCACTCCAAAGGAAAGTGGCACCTACCGTGGCTAATGAACGGGAAGTAAAATTAAAAGTAATTTTCGAGATCATATGAGTTGCACAAAAACTTTGGCTTGCGTGAGAACTCAGATAAGCTAAGTATGCACGCAAAAGGGGGAAAAAGACCAGGAAAAGCAATTGCTTACATTTGAAGAAAGCTGAAATTAAAGGAAAGGAATTACTTGATTAATGATCAGTCGTAGAAGACTCCGGTATAAAAAAAAGGAACTGAGCCCAGGTCAGAGACAAAGGATTTGGTTGTTAGAGGATTGTATCATGGGTATTCTAGAGCCTCCATGAAAGGTTAAAGCAATAACTAATACCATGAGCTGCGGATTGGAAGATAACTTAAGCCTAAAGACTGATCTGAAGGAAGAAGAAAATAAATAGTTACATCAACAAAGTAAATCAGGAGTCTGATCATTGGACCTAGAAAATTATAGACCTTGTGATTGAGAATATTGAAGGATCACTTTTAATATCATAGGTACAAGATAGATAGTACAACAACTATATTCTATAATGGCTCTATGATAAAGCCAGTCAGAATAGTACCAACCTAATAAAAAGTAAGTACGAAGCACCCAGAGGATTGTATATGCACCAAAGGTGCAAGTTTTATAATAGAGCTTCAAGTTGTGGTGTGAATCATACCTATGCGGAGGGGAGGTTATGAAAGAGAAATAAGATATGATGCGAGATTTTAAGTAGGTAAGGAAAATGTTGAACAACGTACGAGATACTCAAATGCAGAAGGTTGTGAATACTCCATACTTCGGATAGAAGGCTAGAAGCGCGAGGATTCAATAATCGGTACTGATAGCGGCATTGTCAGTGGCATGTCTTCCAGCCTATGGTTTCTAAGTACCGAGAGGTCTAGTTAAGAGAGTAGAGAAGAGCTAGAGACGATGTGATGTCTCGCTTGATGTTCCAGAGTAACATAAGGAAATCTATGGTGCAAGCAAGTTGAAGGAAAGTTGCGAGTAGTATAAATGGATATGTATAGGTCGCAAGCTAAAGTATGGTAGAGCCACAAAGTTTTAAGAAGACATAAGTAAGGATAAGGAAAGGCAAATGAAAAGGTGACGAGAATGGATAAGTCCTCGGGATTATGTCCATGAAAACAAGAGAGCTAATGGTTTATCGAAGTTATAGAAGGTTCATTATAGCCTGAATGAACTCAAAGGAGTCTAAGGCTAATAGCATTTAGAAGAAATGAAATGTTTCCCTGTTAATAGAATGAGGGTATAATTGTGATAAGTAAAGGATGACATTTGGGCCTTCGATTGAATAATGATTTGAAAACAAAAAAGAAAAGAAAAAAGAAGAGGGGGATTTCATGAGTTGTACAAGATTAAAATACCCACATAGGATGAATCACATTGGGATGCTATGAAATACGATTATGGAAATCACTTCAAATATTTGTCGATGCAACGTAAGCCCTAGTGGCAAGGTATTACATAAGAAGTTTCAAGTTATCAATGGTATATCGTAGATCAATATTGAGGTGAATCATAATGGATGGACAAAAGTTACAAAGTATGAGCTGAGATTAGGTCGTCATTCTTAAGATGAACAGTAATTAGGAAGCATTAAAGGACTTAGCCTTATGCATATTGGATAAGCAACGAAAGTAACCTGGAGTTTGATCGCAGACCTCAGTAACGACAAATCGAATTAAGAGAGATGATATAATAACCTACTTAGATGTAGTAAAGTCATATGAATGGATAATCGAGTCTATGAAATAAGATATAGCAATATTCGTAAATTCGACAAAGTATCGAGCAAAGAACTTCAGTATACTTATAGATGCCCAGAGGGACATCTCACCAAGCTCTGTATATGTTCACAAAGTGAGGCCTAAAAATTGGCTAAAATCTGGAGGAAAAAGGAGAGAGGATCGCATGGGCGTACTTACAAGGTTAGAGTCGTACATGCTATGTAGACATGTGATTTTTGACCCTCCCCAAGATTTTTTATATTTTAGCATGTAAATATTTAGTTTAGGCCTAATATCTTTATTTCAACTAATTTTGACTTTTTTTTTTTACTTTATTTCGTCACAAAAAATAAAAATTACAAAAATATTTTAGTTTATGTATCTTTCATAAATTTAAATAAAAATATACAAAAATAGTACATTATTTTTATCTTTATATAATCTTGAAAATACAAAAATAGTCTCACTTTTAATATTTAATTTTATTTTGGTAGTGTTCTAATTAATTAAGAATAATTTTTATATATCTATATTTTAGTCTTCTTAGCCCTAAATTCAGGCCCAATAAGACCAAATCCATACTCCCTTAACCTAGAAAAACCTTTCTTAAAAACCTAGGGATCTAATACACAATAAAGACATAGGACTAATTAGCAAAAAATACAAAAATATAGACCTAGACCCTTAAGGAAAAAACGGAAAAAAGAAGGACCTAAAATGAAAACAAGGCATCAGCAATTTGATAAAACCTAATGCCTAAGTCTTGGAAAGGGGGGAACCATTTTGGGGGACATCATCAGCCATTTTTCATTTGGAGCACACACAAAAAATGGAGCTCCTTCGTCTTCTTCATGAAGATTTAACACCAAAAAACCCTAGAACCTAGCTCGATCTCCATACCAGCCGCACCCTCACCACCAAAACTCCATCGCCGGACCTCCCTTCACCACGCAACAGCCATAAACGAAGCTTCACCTCACACACACCCTAAGCTCTTCTTCTTCTTCATTGTCAGACCTAGATCCGCCCAGGCCATTTCTTAGCAGCTGCAAAAATAAAGCTCGTTGAAGCTAGCTCTCGCCCTTTACATGGTCTCCGCTGCCGGAGGTGATGGCCAGCGACGACCATGACTGTTGCTGCACCTAGCCGTTGCTTGTTACCTTCTTCCCCCTCTACTGTCTCATCGGAGTCGCACTATCGACGATGAACGAATAGAAAACAGTCGAGTGTTTCATCACCATTATTCTCGTGCGATTTACTTCTATGTCGGATGAGGTTAGATCTAACAGGTTCTGGATTTTGTAATGTTTTGCGCCGAGTTTGGCCGGAATCAGTTCTTTGGCAATTCCTACGTGTGTGTCGTTTGACCGTTGCTCCAGTGTCGTCATCGTTGTGGTAGTGGCATTATTGACTCCGGCGAGTTTCGAGCTCTGAACCGTAATCCGTTCGGGGTCTCCATTTTTGGTCCGGTTAACAGTGACTAATCCCGTTTCGATGAAGGTGCAATGTGAGATTTACTTTTTTCATTTTGTTTTGTTCTGTTACAACATTTATGAATGGTTTTTGTTCAGCTGTTGCTCTTGCTTATCTTTCATTATGTAGTCCTAGTTAACTTGGTTTATTTTGCCGTGGGTTGATTTACGGATTTACGCTTGAGCTGACCATTTACTGCTTGGTATGGTTACATATTGATCTGCCATCTTCCTTCTTTAGAGTTAATACATATGAATCATGTTTAATTTAAAGGAAGTTTAGGTTGGTAGTAGTTGTTTGTAATTATTCATGTCACTGTTTATTTCCTTGGTTGATTGGGATGAGAACTTTAATCTTAGTTTTAGTTAATTAAGAAGGAAAATAGGGCAATAGATGGGGAACAGTAGGCGTAAATATTTTACATAAACTTTAGATTTTCACAAGCAATCTCAAACGCATGGGAGTTAAACAACTTTGAACATTAGTAGCTTGCTTTGGGAACTTAATTAAATCATCACAACTACGGGTATGGTTCCCGTGGCGTGGTTGTGATATTTAATTTCAAATTAGTTTTTAAAATGAATATCCGTAGTTCACTTAGTTGAATGTTTTTTCTTTAATAAAATTGAGGTATGTCATCCAATCACATAGTCTATGGCCCTCACATCGATATCTTAACTAGTGTAGAAAATGTCTTGAACTCTCGTAATTTGCTTTAGGCGCGTTTAATTAAATAAATTGTTATAGCTACGGGTACGTTTTCCATGACGTAGCTGTGATGCCTAATTTCTAAATTCGGGGGTACATTTATGTGAGCCGACTACAATTTAATTTTTGATAAAATAAACACGTTGTGGATCGTGAGTACGATTCCAGTGATATGATTAACAAACGTGTAATCAATAATTAGTTGTAAAATAATTGGATTATTAAAAGCGGTTTAAAAGGAATAAAATACACATAGGTTTTTAAATATGTACTTAATCTAATAAATAGGCCAATAATAATAGTTGAGCGATCATGCTAAAACCGGAACCCAGGAATGCCTAACACCTTCTCTCGGGTTAACAAAATTTCTTACCCGGATTTCTGTGTTCGCGGACTGTAAAACAGAGTCAATCTTTCCTCGATTCGGGATTTAACCGGTGACTTGGGACACCATAAATTATCCAAGGTGGCGACTCTGAACAATAAATAAATCATCCTGTCTCTATTGTCACTTACATTGAAAAAAATTCCCCTATGCTCCTTCCCGGGGTAAGAAAAAGGAAGTGTGACAGCACTGGCGACTCCGCTGGGGATTAGAACCCAGAATCTCTAGTTCAGGGTTCAAAAATTCGAGCTTAGAATAATTGTTATATTTGGCTTTGTTTATTATCTGGTTTTATTACATGTTTGGGCCTAATGTGGTAAATGCCGCTTTTTACCACTTTGATATTATCTGAACTGTATATAAACTGCTACGAAACCTTTCTCTTCTCATCTTCGGGGAAGAGCACGCTGGTGTGACTCCTCTTCTGTTAGTGTCATACCTTAAATTAGGAAGAGGCTCGGACAAGTTACAAAACTGGATGGCCTTTTGGTTCCCGGTACGTAGCTCCCCCCCCGGGCTCGAGTTGTCCGCTCGGGTACACAAGTCTAGAACAACATACCTAGGTTTTTAAACTTAGAATAACTCAGCCTCATGCTGGATCCCTAGTAGGAATGCTTCTTTGCATCATGTGCATTTGACTTTGGGGACTCAACACAGGGGTTGGTTCTGTCTAGGACAGTGTACCCCAAAAATAAAAGACCATCCGAATGCATCCTATGTGTTACATTTTGCAATCTTTAAGGGTAAAAGGGTCACTTGGCGGACCAATGATAGTTGATGGCAAATTAAAAAAAAAGGAAAAAAAAGAGGGGAAATGTGAAAAAATAAAACAAGTAGGGCCTAGTTATGTTTTCTATCACATTTTTATTTTAAAAAAAAAGAAAATTCAAGAAAATATTTTGTGTTATGAATAGTTTGTACATTGGATACTATCTTGGATACTACATTGGATGCTACATTGGATGCCCATGTTGTGAATAACTTAAAGATTAAATTTCCTACTTTATGTCCATCATCTTTACTTTTTATGTCTATAAAAGGCCATGTAATTGTAATGGAAAAATACACCAAAGTGAACGAAGAAAACACTTCTTCCTTCTTTCTATCTCTTCTTATTTACATTTTATTGCATTACTTTTATTTTATAACATGTTATCAGTACGAAGCTCTAATTTTATTCTTAACTCCCGCTAAGTTGAACCATATTTTATTAAGGTATGTATCATTATAATCATCTTATTTATGACAGTACATATCATATGCTCAATGTTTGCAGATTATTTGTGCGCTTGGGCATCTTAAATAGTTTAAGTACATTGCAGTGATTAAATAACTATTTCTTTCCATGCTCAACTCTTAGAGGACCTCAAAGTCATCAAACTAGCTATGCACTAATGTCATGGACTCCCTGGATCAAAACATATCTTTAAGGCATTTTGAAGAACTGTGAGAAATGAATTGACAAACAATAATTTTTTAATTACTTTATATTTATTGGAACATATAAATAATGTTAGTCACGTTCAATTCTATTAACACATATATATCAATAATATAAAGTGAAATGAAACAAGTATGTAATTTCTACTTTATGGCAAGAATAAAATGAAATAGTAGATTGTTAACATGATATAGCTCTATTTTCATTTCTTTTACCTTAATCATTTTGTTTTCATTAATTTTTTATTATTATAATTATTTCTCTAACTTATTCATCTTTTATGATAGTTTTCACTATGTCAAATTTATCAAAACTTGAATTTGTGGCACTTGACATCACCGGAAGGAACTATTTATCATGAGTTCTTGATGCTGAAATTCACCTTGACGCTAAAGGTCTTGTAAATACTATTATACAAGAAAATGAAGTATCAAATCAGGATAAAGCAAAGGCCATGATTTTCCTTCGTCATTATCTACATGAAGGGTAAAAAACTGAATATTTAACCGTAAAAGATCCACTTGAATTATGAATTAATTTGAAGGATCAATATGACCACCTAAAACTTACGGTATTACCGAAAGCTCGGTATGAGTGGATACATTTAAGGTTACAAGACTTTAAAACCGTAAGTGAGTATAATTCTGCTATCTTTAAAGTAAGTTCTCTATTAAAATTATGTGGAGACACTATCACAGATGAGGACTTATTGAAAAAAATATTTTCTACTTTTCACGCTTCAAATGTGGTGCTCAACAACAATACCGTGAAGGTTTTAAGAAATATTCTGAGTTAATCACATGTCTACTTGTGGCTGAGCAGAATAATACTCTATTAATGAAAAATCATGAAGCCCGTCCCACTGGGTCAGCTCCATTTCCGGAAGTGAATGCTGTAGCAACATATGATAAGTTTGAAAGAAAACAAAATAATTACCGTGGTCGTGGACATGGTCGTAAACGTGGACGTGGCAGGGGGCGAAACAATTATCGTCATTATGGTGGAAATAAATTGGAGAACAATAAGGGTTCTCAAATTAATCATTCAAAAGGTAAAGCTAGTATGTGTCACCGATGTGGTATGAGAGGTCATTGGGCACGCATTTGTCGTACGCCAGAACATTTTGTCAAACTTTATCAAGCTTCCCTAAAAAAAAGAAAATAATGTGGAGGCACATTTGACCTTTCAAAATAATGATGATGAAATATGTCCCTCAAATAAATATGATTCTAAGGCACATCTTGCATATAAAGATGATGATTTTGAAGGCCTAGCAAATATTACTCATTTAGAAGTTGGAGACTTCTTTGAGGATATTGACTGAAGAACTAATCATCTTACTGGGGAATGAAGCTATAAAAGTTGTTATTTTTATGTATACAACTAGTTTATTTTTCTTGAGTGTATTTTCCTAATGCATCATATGTTGCTAGTTTCTACATTCCTAATGTATTTCTTAATATTTTTTTTCCGCTTGTCTTTCATATTTCTTATGATGTATTATTTGTTTTTTTAATGAAGAATATGAAAATTCCCCAGTCTTCAGTTGGACTCAATATTAATAAAGATGATATATGTCTTCTAGATAGTGCTACAACACACACTATTTTAAAAGATAAGAGATATTTCTCTTATTTGGTAATGAAAGAAGCGAATGTTAATACAATATCCGGTAGTACAAGATTAATTGAAGGTTCTGGAAGAGCCAATTTATTACTACCAGGAGGAACAAATTTGGCTATTGATGAAGCACTATATTGTAGAAAATCTCAAAGAAACTTATTAAGTTTCAAAGATATTCGCCAAAATAGCTATCATATTGAGACTACAAATGATGAAAAGATTGAATATCTTTATATTACTACAATAATGTCCGGTAAGAAATATGTGCTTGAAATGTTACCTGCTCTTTCCTCCGGCTTATACTACACAAGTATTAGCAGGATTGAAACACATGCCATAGTAAACGAGAAGTTTACTAATCAAGATAATTTTATTATTTGGCATGACCGGTTGGGCCATCCTGGTTCTAATATGATGCGTAAAATAATTGAGAATTCACATGGACATGCAATGAAGAATCAGAAGATTCTTCAATTTAAGGAATTCTCTTGTGCTGCATGTTCTCAAGGAAAATTAATTATTAGACCATCAACTATTAAAGTTAGGATGGAATTCCCTGCATTTCTGGAACGTATGCAGGGTGATATATGTGGGCCTATTCACCCTCCATGTGGACCATTCAAATATTATATGGTTTTGGTAGATGCATCTACAAGATGGTCACATGTGTGCTTACTATCAACTCGCAATATGACATTTGCGAGATTGTTGGCTCAAATAATAAAGCTAAGAGCACAATTTCCAGATTATGCAATTAAGACAATTCGTCTTGATAATGCTGGTGAGTTTACATCCCAAGCCTTTAATGATTATTGTATTTCAACTGGGATAACAATTGAGCATCCGGTTACTCATGTTCATACACAAAATGGTCTAGCAGAATCATTGATCAAACGCCTCCAATTAATTGCTAGACCAATGCTTATGAGAAAAAAACTTTCCATTTCAGTATGGGGTCATGCTATTTTGCACGCAGCAACACTTGTGCGGATAAGGCCCATAAGTTATCATAAAGTCTCCCCATTGCAATTGGCTTTTGGTCAGGAGCCAAATATTTTCCATCTTAGGATCTTTGGTTGTGTGATATATGTTCCAATTGCTCCACCACAACGCACAAAGATGGGTCCTCAAAGAAGGTTGGGGATATATGTTGGATATGAATCTCCTTCTATTATAAAATATCTAGAGCCGATGACTGGAGATTTATTTACGGCAAGATTTTCTGATTGCCATTTTGATGAATCAGTATATCCAACATTAGGGGGAGAAAATAAGTAGCTGAAAAAGAAGATAGATTGAAATGCATTATCACTGTCTCATTTAGATCCTCGAACAAATCAATGTGAACAAGAGGGTCAAAAGATTATTCATTTACAAAATATTGCAAATCAATTGCCAGATGCATTCACTGACCTACCAAGGGTGACTAAGTCACATATTCTAGCTGCTAATGCTCCAATTCGAGTTGATATCCCGGCAGGACAATTAATTAAAACAAATGAGTCTAAGCCATGCTTGAAACGTGGTAGACCAATCGGTTCTAAAGATAAAAATCCTCGAAGAAGAAAAAGGAGCAAGTGATCAAAGTGAACATAACATAGAGGTAGCGGCTCAAGAAGAGCCCCAAGACATAACAAATGATAAGACCTTAGGAGAGGTCCAGGTACCTGAAAATAATGAAAATGAAGAGATATCGATAAGTTATGTCTCAACCGGGAAAAGATGGAACAAAAATAATATTGTTACCGATAACATTTTTGCTTGTAATGTTGTTGTTGAAATAATGCAACAAGATGAGGATCTTGAACCAAAATCTGTCAATGAATGTAGACAAAGAAATGATTGGCCAAAATGGAAAGACGCTATCCAGGCAGAGTTAACTTCACTTGGAAAATGTGAAGTCTTCGGACCCATAGTTCGAACACCTGAAGGCATAAAGCTAGTAGGGTATAAATGGGTTTTTGTGCGAAAACGAAATGATAAAAATGAAGTCGTTAGATATAAAGCACGACTTGTGGCACAAGGGTTTTCCCAAAGGCCTGAAATTGATTATATGGAGACATATTCTCCTGTAGTGGATGCTATCACCTTCAAGTATCTCATAAATATGGAAGTGCAAGAAAAACTTGATATGCATCTAATGGATGTTGTTACAGCCTATTTGTATAGATCATTAGACAACGAAATTTTTATGAAAGTACCTGATGGATTTAAAGTGCCAGAAGCATATAAAAGTTTTCGAGAAACTTGTTCAATAAAGCTTCAGAAATCTTTATACGGATTAAAACAATCAGGTTGTATGTGGTACAATCGCCTGAGTGAATACCTGTTGAACGAAGGGTACAAGAATGATCCAATTTGTCCTTGTGTCTTTATCAAAAGGTCTGGATCTGAATTTGTTATAATCGCCATGTATGTTGATGATTTAAATATCATTGGAACTCCTGAGGAGCTTCCAAAAACAGTAGACTGTTTGAAGAAAGAATTTGAAATGAAAGATCTTGGAAAGACAAAATTTTGTCTTGGTCTACAAATTGAGTATATGAAAGATGGAATATTTGTCCATCAATCAACATACACCGAAAAGATTTTAAAGCGATTCTATATGGGTAAATCACATCCATTGAGTACCCCGATGGTTGTGAGATCACTTGATATAAAGAAAGATCCATTCCGACCTCATGAAAATGATGAAGAGCTTCTTGGTGCCGAAGTACCATATCTTAGTGCAATTGGGGCATTAATGTATCTTGCCAATAATTCCCGACAAGATATAGCTTTCTCAGTAAGCTTATTGGCAAGATTTAGTACTTCGCCAACACAAAGACACTGGAATGGTATTAAACATATATTCAGATACCTCCAAGGGACCATTGACATGGGCTTATTCTATTCAAATGAATCCAAGCCATCATTGTTTGGTTATGCAGATGTAGGATATTTGTCTGATCCACACAAAGGTCTATCTCAGACAGGCTATTTATTTACAAGTGGAGGTACAGCCATATCATGGCGTATGACAAAACAAATTATGGTTGCTACTTCTTCAAATCATGCAGAGATAATAGCCTTTCACGAAGCAAGTCGAGAATGCATTTGGTTAAGATCTATAACTCAACACATTCAGCAAACATGTGGTCTTTCTTCGAAAGAGAATATTCCAACAATATTGTATAAAGACAATGTTGCATGCATAGCTCAATTGAAAGGAGGATATATCAAAGGAGATAGAGCAAAACACATTTCACCGAAATTCTTTTTCACTCATGATCTTCAGAAGAATGGTGAAATAGATGTACAACAAGTTCGTTCAAGTGATAATTTGGCTGATCTGTTCACTAAGGCGTTACCAACCTCAATATTTGAAAAGCTGATATATAAGATTGGAATGCGTCGTCTTCGAGACATTAAGTGATTTTTCATCAGAGGGAGTAACTACACGCTGCACTCTTTTCCTTAACCAAGGTTTTGTCCTACTGGGTTTTCCTGGTAAGGTTTTTAATGAGGCAACAAGCAATGCATATTATAAATAACTATGTACATCCCAATATTTTTTTTGTAAGTTTTTAATGAGGCACATTATCTTACATGGACATCCAAGGGGGAGTGTTATGAATATTATGTACATTGGATACTACTTTGGATACTACATTTGATGCTACATTGGATGCCCATGTTGTGAATAACTTAAAGATTAAATTTCCTACTTTATGTCCATCATCTTTACTTTTTATGCCTATAAAAGGCCATGTAATTGCAATGGAAAAATACACCAAAGTGAAAGAAGAAAACACTTCTCCCTTCTTTCTATCTCTTCTTATTTACATTTTACTGCATTACTTTTATTTTATAACATTTTGCACTTTTTCATCATTTTCCGAAAATCAAAAAATCAAAAAAAAAGAGGAAAAAGAAAATCCAAAAAATTCTCGCTCGTATCCAATCTGCCCGAACTACGCGAACTTGATTCTCGTCTCTCGGGGCGGGATACGTAGGCAACCCACATAGGGTTCGGTCTTCCTAGTAAATCTTAGGTTCTTGACTTTGTCGGGTCTTAGCCAAATTTTGCACTTCTAGCCACCTTTTGGCCACATGAGCATTTTGCAAAAATAGCCTCAATCATGTCTTGCATGTGTCTAATAGGGAGTGTTATTGTCTCACATAGTGTTGGTTAAAGTTTTTTTCATACATGTGTGAATCTACTTACCGGAGTTTGAGCATGACAGACACCCCGTGATCATCTAGTTAGGATCGCTCATTCAGGAGTTGCTTAAGGAGATTTGTTTTTTTTTATGTTTTGAGTCTGTTCTTCATTTTATGTCGTCTTTTACTTTCTAGTTTTGTACATTAATGTCGAGTCTTTCGTTATTGTACTTTCTACTTTATATTTGAAAAAATGTGCTATAACTCAAAAAAAAAAAAAGATGTTTCGCGTTTTATATTTCTGTTAGAATTTTTATTTAGAATACCAATTCTTTTAAGTTGGTTTTCCTTTATGAAATTAATATCTGGAACTCAAAATAAAAAATTGCTGTTATATTTCCTTTTAATACATTATGACTAAAAATTCAAAAAATAAAAAGAATTTTATTTTAGTACCTCTTTAAAAGTTTTCTTTAAGATTTTAGTTCCAAAAATCCAAAAAAAATTTCTTTTGAGGTTCTTCTTTGGGAAATTAACAAAAAATGAAAAAAAAGTTTCTTTTTATTTCTACTAGAGTTTTAGGATATTGTACATAGAAGTAAAAAAAACGTACTTTATCTTTGGTTTATTTTCAGAGTTTCTCCCTTAGGCAATCAAACCAAAAACATTTTTTTTATCTTTTTCATTTCTTGGTTCGAAATCTTTCTTTCAGGATATCAACCGAAAATTCAAAATATTTTTCTTTGGTTCATCCTTTAGATTTCCTTTCTAAAAAAAATGAATCAAAAAATATTTTTCTTTTCTAATGGTTTTTTCTTAATAATTTCTCATCAGAGTATTCATTAAGGTAAAAAAAAGAAAAAAATAAAAGAAAATGAGAATGTTAGTTTGTTTACTTTATTCCCGATCTTCCCGAACTACGCAAAGATCTGATTCATGCGGCGTCATGATACGTAGGTAACCTACATAGGGTTCGATCAAATCATTCTTTTTATTATTATTTTATTAAAAGAAAAAAGAAAAAAAGAGGTGAAATTATGGGATGTGAGAAATGAGAGGAAAGAAAAGAGTGATAATTAGAAGAAAAAAAAAGAGGAAGGAAAATGAGCAAGCCAAGAAGTGTCAGAAAAGAAAAGAAAAGAGAAGATTGAAATGAACAAATTGGGATGATGCCAAGTGACTTTGTGACCTTCGAAGTCATTTTTGAACTATTAATTGTTGCTAGGTGCATTGCACACAATGTGATATTTGCAATTGTTAAATGTCCTAATGCTAACAGGATATCCCATTTTGTTCCTTTTGTTATCTTCATTGAGCAGAAGGGTGGTTGGTTTGTGGTTTTTAAGTAACTCGTCCATACAAAACAAGGTCAAGGAGCAAGGTAGTCATGGCTAGCAAAGAGTTGGACAGAAGGGTTATTGATCCGTTTAAGGGAATTGTTGAATCAGAATCTGAGTTGAAAGAAGAGGTCTTAAGGGTGAAAGGACAAATGGCCAAAATATACCAAGCCTGGATTAGCGGGCGTCCTCCACCATCAGTTCCCACTAACTACACTGAAAGCTTTGTCACCATTCCGCCACTGTCAGAAATCTAGCTTCCTAATGCTGCTGATGTCTACGGGTAACCTTTTCACACTCCACCCACCAAAACCACCTCATATCCCGCCCCTTTGGCCACTCATGCTTTTGTAGCTCCTCTACCAGCTAATTTTCCTCAATCCTCTAACGAGATTGTGCTCAAAGTCCCCGATGCCCAACACAATGCTCCAGAACCAACTTCCAAGGTTTCAGATCCCTACTCTCACGCTCCTCATTTTGAGCCTCCCGGTGAAGCTGAAAAGCCTGCTAAGACAGTGGAGCAAGACGAGATATCCAGGAAGGTAAAAATCTTAAAGTAGTCTTTAAGAAACATGCAAGGGATATGGAGCCAGATGAGCGTGGCTTACAAAGACTTGTGCTTGTTGATCGTGGCCAATCCTGCACTACTATTGAGTAGCGAGAGAGGTCGAAGCAGCTTTTACACGATTAAGGCCGAGATCGATTTCCACAGGGAGCTAGAAGTTGGAGTCGGGTGTCTATCTAAAGAGGAGTTGTGTATATGCTCCAAATTGTACTTCTAAATATTTTTGGGTTTTTGTTTTACTTCTAATTATATAAAACTACAATGCTCAATTAAACTAAAATAAGCTAAGATTAAACTATTGCGAGTTGTTCAAATAGTTAAAAGGCACTAGGATAGTGACTTTCACCTAGGTCGTCAATTGACGGATACTTGGGTCTAAAGCTAGATTGTCACATTTGGGGAGTATGATATAACAATTGCACGATTCTACTCTCTCTACACCTCTCGTTAGTTCGAGTGATTTTGCCTGAATTGACTTTATCAAGACCAATTGGGTATGCAAATTTGCACAAGCAATCAAGGTTCAAGTCGGGTATTACTATCTCTAAGTTTAACCCTTTAATTGGGGCTATCAATCTCTTGAGTACGCCCCAATTCCTTGTTGGACCAATTTCAGAGACTTAGGCTCTCTTTCTCAAGAAGGGCCAAAGTCAACTAAATACAAACTAGTGTTTGCGACCACTAATTCAGTAATTAAACATGAAATTAGTACAAATATCAAACACCCATAGTCAATCAAGCCTTAAAATACAAGACCCATTAATTAACCACACTAGAGTTGAGCCACAACCCTAGCTTAAGGGTCTAGCTACTCATAAATAGAGAATAAAACAAAGAAATAGATGAAGAAAAACTCATATTAATTAATTGCTAAATTAAACTTGACGATTCAATGTTGAAATGAAACTAAAATTACTCAAAACAACTAAAAATATCGAAATCACGAGCGCAGCCCAGTACAAAAACTATCTGATGACCTAAAAAATGGGAAAAGAAGCTATTTATACTAAGCTGAAAAATCTGGACAAAAGTACCCCTGCGGGGTTAGTGCGGACCGCACAAAATCACGTGCGGCCACACTAGGACTCTGAACTTGAATGAACAGCTCTCTGAACTCGGGCAATGCGGACCACATAGAATTGAGTGCGGTCGCGATGACTTCTAGTACGGTCCGCATGAAATGGAGTGCGGACCGCATTGGGCTTCAAAATTTGAATTGACAACTCTCTGAACCTTGGCTCTGCGGACCGCACTAAATCGAGTGCGGCCGCATTGATCCCAGTGCGGACCGCACAAAATCTTATGCGGCCGCGTTGCCTTTTTGCCTAAATAGCAGCCTCTCTGAACCTCACTTGTGCGGACCGCACTGGCCCTGTTTTGCCTGAGCTTTATCTTGTCTTGATACTTGTGCAAGTTTCCCTCCTTTTTGAGCTGATCTTTTACATCTTGTCACCTTGTTGATCAAACCTACAATCAAGCACAACTTGTGAGCCTTTTTGGGATTATTTTATACACATTTCTAATCAAAACTTTAGCATGAAGGAGTATAAAATATATCAAAATCCCTAGTTATCAAATCCCCAAACTTAAGCTTTTGTTTGTCCTCAAGCAAACAAAATAAGACTCACCCCTTAAGAGAAAATCCAAGAAAATTTAGCTGTCCTAAAAGGACCTCATCTAGTCTCAATTGGGATTAACAATTGCCCTCAATACAAATGGATCCTTAACAACATTTACTCTTTTAAACACCATGGATTAAGTGCGACACAAGAGCATCAAGAGTTGACTCAACACATCAAAGAACTCTTCCTATTACTTTGATCGTTGTGGAACCCAAACTCACACATCCTCAGCTCTACCTAAGCAAACCTCACCTTTAGAATAGTAGCACTCAGAATGAGGTTAATGGAAAATCACTCATCTCTCTCAAAGAAAAGTCACAAGTCCGGCTCTAAGTACCATATGCTTGCCCCTTATGTGAGTCACCACTAATGTAAGTTTCATTCAATTAGAGATCATATAGGGCTTTTGTGGAGACATAGTGAAGGCTTTTAGTTCCGGGTAGGCAATGTTTGGGCCAAGTAAGTTATATCTTCCTTAAGCACTTCTTTTGTTTCATTTTGGCACAAATTCACTTGACTTTTTGAGTCTTTTCACTTCTTTCTAAGGGGTTAGAGAGACACACTGTCACTCTTTCTTATACATTTCAAATCTTTTCTCCTTTTTCTACTTTCCACACCTTTTATTCTTTGCTTTTCTTGAATCCCTTTTTATTCAATTCTACATTGAGCATTCTTTTTGTCTTTTTGCTTTTCTTTCTTTTTCATTGTCTTTCCTTTTCTTCATTTTGTACCTTTTTACCACTTTGTTGCCATCCTCGTCTCTCCCCCCAAACTTATACTTTTGCCATGTGCTAAGGAACGATCGGGTGCCAAGAGAGGGTATCTTTTAGAACGGGTAAAGATTTGTATCATGGTTCTTGAAGGAAAAAGGTCTAAGGCTCAAATGGGTTGGCTAGAGATTTTATCATTGGTAGGATAAGGATGTTCTCAAGCTATCATTTGGGTCAAGGAGAGCCTATAATCATTTCTCAAGTCAAAATTCACTTGGGATTTCTCCTCAACAAATATTAAGGGCAAGTTCTAGACCAATGGCTCGGGACTTGGACTTGCAATACAATTTCTCACCACACAAGCTATGGGATCGCTAAAGACATAGAGTCGGGGGCCCACAACGACCTTAGATAAGATTTGAGCACACCATGGTACCGAAAAACCACTTGATGATTATCGGTCAACACAAGAGTCTCAAGGTCACGACTTTCACCATCCTAAACACAACGATTTGTTTTTGACCATGAGATCAAAGGCAAATATGCTAGGCCCAAGTGAAGCTTTGCTTGGTACACCCTTATCACTTACTACTAAAAAGTAAAAAGAAAAACAGACTCAAACCCTTAAGAAGGTTGTTACGCCATCCATCATTGGGAGAGCCACCCGATTCACCCAAACTCCAACCTTGGAAAGAATCGTGACATTAAGAAAACCAATGGCTTATTGCAAACGTTCAAAACAAGATGCTACGGACATAAATAAGAAGCTACGGAAAATAAAAATACGGAAAGTAAAATGAATATTTACAAGAGGGGATTTAATCGAATATACAATAGAGGGGATGAATATATACAATGTAACATAAACTTTGTATACAGGCCCAAAGTAAAAAGTACGAAAAATGTAAAGAAGTGCTAAAATTATATACATACCAAAGATGAAAAATAAAGAAAGCATAAAAACTATTAAATATATACAATCATCCAACAAATCAATGTAGGGACTACCCCCTCAATTGAAAGCTGGCATTGTCTTCAATGACAACTAAACCAAATAAGCACCAAAAATAAAAGGAAAAAGGATATAGAGACTCCCTATGGCCCGTCTGTCTGCATGAGATCCTGAGTGGTCCCTGGGTCCTCAATATACTCGGGAACCTCAGATTGGCTCCCTATGGCCTGCTGCTCTGCTGCTGGGACCTAGGCCTGGACCTGGATAGTCTCATGGGCTGCATCTTGTGGCTGACTGGAGGAGGTCTCCGGTGGGTATGCCAACTGGATGACTACATCATTTTCTCGGGGAGTCATCCTCTTCCTCTTGGGAGGCCTCTAGGACTGCTCTGGCTAGGGATGAGCTTCCTCATGTGTTTAATGTTTTGCCGGGCTCGGGGAGTCAATCTTAGCATCTTCTATTTCCCTCCCCCGGAGGATTCTCCTCTACCAGCTTATTTAGAACCTTGCCTCTTTGTTTCACCATTGTCTGCAAACGTCAATCATTAAGCTTGTTAGTATCTAGAAAGAGAGTGAAGTTCACAGTTGCAGAAAATAAAATGTTGCAGACAGTATCAAAATGTTGTAGAGTGCGACTGCACAAAATGTAGTGCGGCCGCACTGAGGCCAATGCGAACCGCACAAAATGCCAATGCGGTTCACACAGAGGTAGGGGTCAGACTACCCACTCTCTGAACAATCGCTCCGCGGACCGCACAAAATGACAATGCGGTCCACATTGAGGCACCGCTGACCGCACAAAATGCAATGCGGCCGCGGTTGGCACTGAGTGCCCAGTCACAACACTAACTTAGGATTCAAGATAATTTGATTTTTAGTCTAATTTTACACCTAATAAAGGCCCCTAAGTGTTTGCCCAGTGTTTTTAACTACCTAATCTAACAATAAACAAGAATTTACTAACCCTAGTCTACATTACTGAAAGAAATAAGGGTATGACAACAAGAAGAACAAAAAAAACAAAAATTAAAAGAAAATAACAAAATTAAAACAATTAAAAAGAAGTTAAAGTTACCAGTTGTGAGAAGAACTGAAGATTAATGATTCCTATCAGTTAATTACGAGCAATAGGGACGATGAACAGTGATTTTATGAGTTATGAGAACAAAAGGATCGAAAAGTTCATGTTGGGCCTCAGGTACTATTTACAAAAAAAGTTTTGGGGCCCAGCTTACCTACAGCAATGCGGACCACACAAATGGTAATACGGTCTGCACTGCTCAAAGTCACAAGATTCAGACAAGGCAGCCACTGCGGTCCACACAAAATGCATTGCGACCACAGTAGACCATCACGGACCGCACTAAATGCAATGCGGCCGCGGTGGTAAACTTCAGAGAGCAGGTCTTTTACTCCTTCATCATTGCAGTCCGCACTACGTTTGTGCGCCCGCATTAGGTTCTCTGCGGCCGCACAAAATGTAGTGCGGTCCGCATTGAAAACTTTAGAGACTTGAACAATTTTTCCACCATGTCCTGCACTGCATTAACACAAACGTGTAACATCTCACAACCAGTCAGTCCAAAAATAAGTCATATCCTACAATGTAAATCAAAGAAAAATAAGAAGAAAAACACATGGGTTGCCTCCCAAGAAGCACTTGATTTAACGTTGCGGCACGACGCAGGTTACCATCAAATCATTTAAGATGAAGAAGTGCCACCACGTGGCTGTCATCAATCTTTCCCAAGTAGTGCTTGACCCTATGCCCTTTCACTCTGAAAACTTCTCCATTTTTGCTCTTTAAATCAAGTGCACCAAACGGGGTCACACACACCACTTCAAAAGGTCCACTCCATTTTGACTTAAGCTTTTCCGGAAATAGACGTAACCGAGAGTTGAACAAGAGAACCAAATCATGCACTTTGAACTCCTTACTACGAGCATATTTATCATGAAGGTACTTCATCTTGTCCTTGTACAAGGAAGAATTGGATTAGGCATGGAATCGGAATTCATCAAGTTCATTATGCTGCTCCACACGAAGATTGGCTGCAACATCCCATTCAAGATTTAGCTTCCTCAAAGCCCGCATGGCCTTGTGCTCTAAATCAACCGGTAGATGGAATGCTTTCCCAATCACCAACTGATACGAGACATACCAATCGGAGTCTTGTAAGCAGTCCTATAAGCCTATAGAGTGCCATCCAACTTCTTTGACCAATCGGTCCTTTTAACATTGACCGTCTTTGACAATATACTTTTGGTTTCCTTGTTGGATACTTCAACTTGACCACTTGCTTTAGGATGATAGGGAGTAGAAACCTTGTGATTGACACCATACTTCGCAAACAAAGTGTCAAAAGCTCTATTGCAAAAATGAGACCCCCATAACTTATGATTGCAGGAGGAATACCAAACCTTGTAAAAATGCTCTTTTTGAGAAATGCAACAACACTCTGGGCTTCATTGTTGGGCAAAGCCATGGATTCAACCCACTTTGAAACATAGTCCACCGCCACAAGAATGTATGTGTTCCCACACGAGCTAACAAACATGCCCATAAAATCAATGCCCCATACATCAAAAATATCAACCTCGAGGATGGTATTGAGTGTCATCTCATCTTTCATTCGAAATTCCACCCGCTCTTTGACATTCGTCACACCTCTTCACAAGTTCACTTGCATCTTTGTATAAAGTTGGCCAATAAAACCCACAACTAGAACTTTGGAAGCCATCCTCGCCCCACCATGATGTCCACCATAGGGAGAGGAATGACAAGCCTCCAAGATACTCAATTGCTCTTCCTCCGGGACATACCTTCGGATCATACCATCTGTGCAAATCTTGAACAAGTACGGCTCATCCCAATAGAAATCCAAACTATCCCATTTGAGCTTCTTCCTTTGGTTAGAAGAGAGCTTTCACAGGATTATACCAGTCACAAGGAAATTAGCAACATCCGCAAACCATGGCATATCATTCATCGACACCGAAATGAGTTGTTCGTCGGGAAATGAATCATTGATCTCTAGGCCATCACGAGGCCTCCCCTCCTACTCCAAGAGGGACAAGTGGTCCGCCACTTGGTTTTCACGACCCTTCCGGGCCACAATCTCCAAATCAAACTCTTGAAGTAACAAGACCCATCACATCAGTCTAACTTTGGAATCCTTCTTTGTCATCAGGTACCGGAGTGCGGTATGGTCGGTATGAATAATAACCTTAGCACCCATGAGATACGGCCGAAAGTTTTCCATTGCAAACACAATAGACAAAGTTCTTTCACGGTCACCGTGTAGTTCACTTGAGCATTATTCATTGTCTTGCTCGCATAGTACACCGGATGAAACATTTTGTTCACTCTTTGACCCAAGACCGCTCCAACCGCAACATCACTCGCATCACACATGAGCTCAAAGGGCAAGCTCTAATAAGGTGCGGTAATGATAGGAGTGGTGGTCAACTTATGCTTGAGAAGTTCAAAGCTTGCATACATTTTTCATCAAACACGAACTTGGCATCTTTTTCCAACAACTTGCACAAGGGATTCACCACCTTCGAAAAGTCTTTGATAAATCTCCAGTAGAACCCCGCATGCCCAAGAAAACTTCAAACTCCCTTGACAGATGTAGAGGGAGGGAGCCTTGAAATCACATGAATTTTTTCTTTGTCTACCTCAATACCATGCTTTGAAATTTTATGCCCAAGAACTATGCCCTCTTCCACCATAAAGTGGCATTTCTCCCAATTGAGAACAAGATTGGTTTTTTCACAACGGGCCAAAACTCTATCAATATTCTTCAAGCATTCATCAAATAAGTCTCCTACAACACTA
This sequence comes from Nicotiana tabacum, assembly GCF_000715075.1. NCBI lineage: Eukaryota > Viridiplantae > Streptophyta > Magnoliopsida > Solanales > Solanaceae > Nicotiana > Nicotiana tabacum. Next base: position 42,851,581 of record NC_134089.1, on the reverse strand, counting down.
AAGTCGTCCATGAACACCTCCAAAATGTCTTCCACTATATCAGTGAAAATGGCCATCATACACCGCTGAAATGTAGTCGGTGCATTACACAACCCAAAAGTCATCCTAAAGAAAGTAAATGTGACATATGGACAAGTGAATGTGGTCTTCTCCTGATCTTCCGGAGCAATCAAGATTTGGTTATACCCAAAATATCCATTCAAGAAATAGTAGAAGACACGCCCAGCAAGTCGGTCTAACATCTTATCAAGAAAAGGCAAAGGAAAGTGATCCTTGTGGGTCACTTTATTCAACTTGCGGTAGTCCATGCATACCCTCCAACCGGGGTGACGGTTCTGGTAGGAATCAACTCATTTTGTGAATTTGCAACCATGGTCATGCCACCCTTCTTCGTTACACATTACACCGGTGAAGTCCAAGAGCTATCAAAGATGGGGTACACAACCCCGACATCCAACCACTTGATCACCTCCTTTTTCACAACTTCTTGCATTGCCTCGTTCAACCTCTTTTGATGCTCCAAGGAAGGTTTTGCATCATCTTCCAGAATAATTTTGTGCATACAGAATGTGGGGCTTATCCCCCGAATATCAGCTAAAGTCCATCCAATTGCCTTTTTCCACTTCTGAAGCACCGCCAATGTGGAATCAACCTGCATGTTAGTAAGACAAAAGGAAAGAATAATTGGCAAAGTAGAATTTGAGCCTAAGAACTCATGCCTGAGGTATAGAGGCAGTGGTTTCAACTCCAACATCGGAGGCTCCTCAATTGAAGGGTTTGTTGGCGGAGTCTTCCTATTCTCGAGGTCTAAAGATAATTTCCTAGGCTCATAAGAGTAAGAGCCCATTCCATGTAAATCATTCACGCACTCCACTCGACCCTCATCATCATTGACATCAAGATTCAACAATACGGCCTTCAATGGATCCTCTACATTAATCATTGCACTAGTGTCATAAACTATCACTACTGTGACCACAAAAGAGCACACCTCGATACTGTTGGGCTGCTTCATTGATTTGCAAAGATTAAAGACCACTTTTTCATCACCCACCCGGAAGGTGAGTTCCTCTGCTTCCACATCAACTAAGGCCTTCCCTGTAGCAAGGAAAGGTCTCCCCAAAATGATAGGAACTTCATAATCCACCTCACAATCCAAGATCACAAAGTCAGCTGGCAAGATAAATTTGTCCACCCGGATAAGCACATCATCAATAATACCCAATGGTCTCTTCATAGTTCTATCCACCATTTGTAATCTCATGGAAGTCAACCTAGGTTTCCCAGTACACAAAGTTTTGAAAACTGAGTAGGGCATCAAATTGATACTAACCGCCAAATCACATAGAGCCTTAGCAAAATCCGCACTCCCAATGGTGCAAGGAATAATGAAAGCACTGGGATCTTCAAGCTTCGGGGCTATTGAATGAATTATTGCACTAACTTGGTGAGTCATCTTTATAGTTTCACAATCCATAGACCGATTCTTTGTCACCAAGTCCTTCATGGATTTAGCATAGCCCAGCATTTGTTCAAGAGCCTCCGCCAAAGGCACATTAATGGATAAGCTCTTCATCATGTCAATGAACTTTTAAAACTGATTCTCATTTTTCTGCTTTGTGAGCCTTTGAGGATAAGGTGGAGGTGGCCTTGGCAAATGAGCCTTGGCTTTAGGCACAACCGGTTCCGGCATGTCTATTATGTGTTCCCTAGACAGGTTCACATCATTTTGAGTTTCCACCTCAGTATCTTGAATATCAATCCTCACTTTTTCATTCATATTGTCATCAATCACATTTTCAACCACCAAAGGAACTTCATCTTCTTGAAATTCAACATCATCACTCAAAACTTGCTTTTGTTTGGAGGCATTCACATCATCGCCTCGTCCACTCCTTGTAGTCACCACCATAACATGATTGTTCCCACCCTTCGAGTTCACTACCATATCACTTGGTAGAGCACCTTTAAGGAGAGTATTCAAGGACTATGAGATTTGGCCCAACTGAACCTCCAAATTACGAATTAAGGTATTGTAGGAAGACAACTGAGCTTCGGAATCCGCACTCTTTTTTATCATCTGTTCGAACATCATTTCAATTCTCCCCATATCATTGCTAGAAGAACTGGGACTTTGAGATGGAAATAGGGGTGGATTTTTCGGTTGTTGGTACATTGGGGGCCTTTGAAATCCTTGCCCCCGATTTCCTTGGTTTCCATTATTCCATCCAACTTGATTGTTGTTACCACCCCAATTGTTGTTACCATTCCAATTTCCTTGATTGTTTTGATTGTTGTTCTAATTGCCCCAGTTGGAGTTTTGGTTGTTGTTCCCCCAATTACCATTGTCTTGTTATTGTTGATTGCCCCAATTGCTTGGGGTCTCCATTGTTGTTGGTTGGAAGAATTGCCTCTTTGGCCTTGATAATTATTCACGTATTGCACCTCTTCACTCTGTCTATCAAAACCATCATCTTGAAATCCACCACAATCATTATCAAATTGCTCTAAATTCCCTTGGTTCTGTTGACCTCTTTGTCTTCTTTTGTTGACAAGCATGTTAACACCCTCAATAGCATTCACTTGGCGAGGATTTTAAACTTGTTGCAACTATGACTTTGCTAGTTGGTTCATTGTAGTTGTCAACTCAGCTATAGCCTGCCTATGATCATGTAACTCCTTGTGCAAATGAGTGACCGTAGGGTCAACCTAGAGCACGTTGGCTCTACTTTGCCATGCAGAAGAAGTGTCATCCATCTCGTCAAGAATATCACAAGCCTCATCATAAGACAGCTTCATAAAGTTGCCCCCAACAAGTTGGTTCACTATGCATTGGTTTGTTGTGTTAATGCCCTGATAAAAGGTTTGTTGGATCATCGCCTCAGTCATATCATTGTTGGGAATTCCTTCACCATTGTTCTATAATGCTCCCAAATCTTATGCAAAGGTTCCGTGGGCTCTTGCTTGAATGCCAAGATCTCATCTCTCAATGCAACCATGTGCCCCGGTGAGAAAAATTTCATAATGAACTTATCCGTCAACTCATCTCAAGTAGTGATGGAATGGTTGGGAAGTTGCTCAAGCAAATCAAGTGCTTTCCCTCTAAGTGAAAATGGGAAGAGTCTCAACCAGAGAGCATCATCGGACACGTTAGTTTACTTGCTCCCCCAACATGTATCCCCAAACCCCTTGAGATGTTTGTAAGCATTTTGATTTGCAGCGCCCCACGCTGCTCTAGAAAAGTCAGCATCACATTGGTTATTTGAAAATTGCCCGCCCAAATTCGGGGTGGCACAATAGAACTTGCATAGCCCTGGTTCGGAAGCACCCTAGGAGCCACTCTTGGAGGTGGCGGGGGAGGGTCTGGAATATTATCATTGGACTGGCGGCCTCTCCTTTATCCGTGAGGCATAACAGGGACCTCAACTTCAATATTATCATCTACTTCCTTCCCCAGCGAAAGATCTCCAAAAGGTGCATTGTTTAAGTTCGCTGCCATTTTGTACCTGAAGTTGTGACACAAACAAATTAGTAACAAAGAAGGAAAGAAGAACAATACACAAATCTATCTAGATAGATAGCCAAAACCGTTAGCTCCCCGTCAACGGTGCCAAAAAGTGATCGTGCCCAACCCTACACTACTATTGAGTAGCGAGAGAGGTCGAAGCAGCTTTTACACGATTAAGGCCGGGATCGATTTCCACAGGGATCTAGAAGTTGGAGTCGGGTGTCTATCTAAATAGGAGTTGTGTATATGCTCCAAATTGCACTTCTAAACATTTTTGGGTTTTTGTTTTACTTCTAATTATATAAAACTACAATGCTCAATTAAACTAAAATAAGCTAAGATTAAACTATTGCGAGTTGTTCAAATAGTTAAAAGGCACTAGGATAATGACTTTCACCTGGGTCGTCAATTGACGGATACTTGGGTCTAAAGCTAGATTCTCACATTTGGGGAGTATGATATAACAATTGCACGATTCTACTCACTCTACACCTCTCGTTAGTTCGAGTGATTTTGCCTGAATTGACTTTCTCAAGATCAATTGGGTATGCAAATTTGCACAAGCAATCAAGGTTCAAGTCGGGTATTACTATCTCTAGGTTTAACCCTTTAATTGGGGCTATCAATCTCTTGAGTACGCCCCAATTCCTTGTTGGACCAATTTCAGAGACTTAGGCTCTCTTTCTCAAGAAGAGAAAGTCAACTAAACACAAACTAGTGTTTGCAACTACTAATTCAGCAATTAAACATGAAATTAGTCCAAATATCAAACACGCATAGTCAATCAAGACTTAAAACACAAGACCCATCAATTACCCACACTAGGGTTTAGCCATAACCCTAGCTTATGGGTCTAGCTACTCATAAATAGATAAGAAAACAAGGAAATAGATGAAGAAAAACTCATATTAATTAATTGCTAAATTAAACTTGAAGATTCAATGTTGAAATGAAGCTAAAATTACTCAAAATAGCTAAAAATATCGAAGTCACGAGTGCAACCCAGTACAAAAACTATCTGATGACCTAAAAAATGGGAAAAGAAGCTATTTATACTAAGCTGGAAAATTTGGACAAAAATACCCCTGCGGGGTTAGTGCGGACCGCACAAAATTACGTACGACCGCACTAGGGCTCTGAACTTGAATAAACGGCTCTCTAAACTCGGGCAATGCGGACCGCACAGAATCAAGTGCGTCCTGCGATGTCTTCTAGTGCGGTCCACATGAAATGGAGCGCAGACCGCTTTGGGCTTCAAACTTGGAATCGGCAACTCTTTGAACCTTGGCTCTGCGGACCGCACTAAATCGAGTGCGGCCGCATTGATCCCAGTGCGTACCGCATAAAACCTCGTGCGGCCGCATTGCCTTTTTTCCTAAATAGCAGCCACTCTGAACCTCACTTGTGCGGACCGCACAGAATGGTGTGCTGCCGCACTGGCCCTGTTTTGCTTGAGATTTGTCTTGTCTTGATACTTGTGCCAGTTTCACTCATTTTTGAGCTGATCTTTGACATCTTGTCACCTTGTTGATCAAACCTGCAATCAAGCACAACTTGTGAGCCTTTTTGGGATTATTTTGTACACATTTCTAATCAAAACTTTAGCATGAAGGAGTATAAAATGTATCAAAATCCCTAGTTATCACTTGTTTCCTCACATCCAACTGCCTGATGGTTTAAAGATGCCGAAGTTTGATTTGTATGACTGGCATGGAGAACCCGTAGCCCATTTGAGAGGTTACTGCAGTAAGATAAGAGGCGCCGGTGGGAAGGACAAATTATTGATGGCATATTTCAGTCAGAGTCTGAGTGGGGCAGCTCTGGAGTGGTACACCCACCAAACCGTTAGCAAGTGGTATACATGGGACGATATGGCTCAAGCTTTTGCCTGACACTATTAGTACAACATAGAAATTGTCCCGGATTGCATGTCCCTCACCAAGATGGAAAATAAGCCTACTGAAAGCTTTAGGAAATACAGGCTCAGATGGAGAGAACAAGTTGTCCGAGTCAATCCCCCAATGGAAGAAAAAGAGATGGTTGAGTACTTTCTTCAAGCTCAAGAGCCAACTTACTTTGGGCATTTGATTTCGGCTGTGGGTAGTCCTTTTAATGATGTGGTAAAAATGGGAGAAATGGTAGAATATGGGTTGAAGTCGAGCAAGATCATGAGCTATTCTTCTTTAAAAGCCATAACACAAGCAATTCAGAACGACACAGGAAACTTGCTGGGTCAGAAGGAAGATGATGATGTTGCCATGGTTGTTTTAGAGTCACGACATGGTCCAAAGGGTTTGCCTCACCAATATACCCAGCCTCAACCCCAACCCCAAACCTATCATCGTGCTCCACATAATCCACCTCAGTATTATCCTCCGAAAAATGTCCGGTCATCTGTCCAACCACCAGGTCACTACCTATGGCGAGCGACAGCACCGCATAATGCATTCTTGCCTTCACAACATTTTCAAGCACCCAACAACCCTAGAAAACAGGGGCAGGGAGGGGAACAAAGGAAAAGAAATAGTTTTACGCCAATCGGGGAGTCCTACACAAGCTTGTTTGAAAAATTAAAGCATTCTGGCCTGATTGAGCCGCTCCTCGGTTATACTCCAGACCCATATGCAAAAGGTTTTGATCCTACTATACGATGCATGTACCACTCTAATGTCCAAGGGCATAGCATTGAAGATTGTCGTTCTTTGAATATGGAAATAGAAATAATGATTCAAGAAGGGGTAATTGTGATCAATGACAGTGACAAGGAGCATGCGAATCTTCTTGGGAGCTTGCTGACTGAAGTTAATGATATTGAAGTTGTTAATGGTCTTGCAATATTGATGTGGAATCTAGTGGCTAAGATGCCAAGCTTGGTAATTGGAAAGACGCTCCATCTCTAGGGAAGCCAGGGAGGAGTCTTGGTGGTTTATTTTGTTGTCATTTCTGTTGTATGAGTTATTTTCAGGGTTGTAATCCGGATATTGTCTTGTGACTCATTCTATCCTTTTATTTTGCCTAGTTTGTTTAGTTGTAGTAGCTCGTTTAGTGTTGTCTGGTTTTGTTCCAGGGTTGTAACCCTAGCTTATTTTACTTGTTTTGTTGTTCAAACCCATTCACCATCTTTCTAATGCAATTTCTTGTTTTCTGTTATTTCTAGTCAGTGTATGTTTAATTCCGTTTCCCTTTTATAGTTCTTTTCCTGTTGACTCTAGCGACATGACATGCACGCGTAATTCTCAGTCTGGTCTTAAAAGTTAGTTTTGTCATGAAACAATGAAACAACTTTGAAGATGATATGAACATTTGAGGGAAATAAGTAAAGGCATCTTGAGATCACTTCAAGCCCGAATTGTGTGAAACTGGGGCAGATAGAACATAAAGAAACACTATTGAAACGCATCCTGCCGCATCAGTTTGAAGCTAAAGGCAAGTTTGCCCCAAATTGGCAAGAGCCGTTCATGGTAACGAGAGTGTTGTCCAATAGTGCTTTGTATTTAATAGATGTAGAGGGCAAATGTGTGGATATGGTTATCAATTCTGATACAGTCAAAAGATATTATGTATAATTCCTTTGGTTTGTTTAATTGTGTTGTTTGTATTTGGCATGCTTTGAAAATTGGAATGACGAAGGCATTTTATTCTGCTATATAAACACTTTATCCTTTATTACCCCTTTGAGCCGAATTTATTTTCTTTCATACTCCTCTTTTGGAATCAGAAGCAGAGTTTAGAAATATGATACATAAAAAAAAGGAGAGAAAAGAAAAAAAAAGGAAGAGAAAAAGAGAAAGAAAAATGGAAAAAGAGTAAAGAAAAGAAAAAAAAAGAGAAAAAGAAAAAAAGAGAAAAGTACAAAAACAAAGCAATTCCTATGTCATGAACTACGTTCGACCTAATTCCTTTGAAGGATACGTAGGCAGCCTCACGATTTGGTCCCATTAAAATAAAATTTCAAAAGTCCCCAGGCAAAGAAACTGGGGCAGAAGTTGTGGTCGTTGTAAGAGATCTGATTCCAAAAGATGTAACTTTGAGCCCTTTTAAACTGTTTTTGAGCCTTTATGATACCCTTTCTTTTTAATCATATCTAAAAGCCTACATTATGGTCCAAATAAATACCTTCCTATCAATCTTTGAGTAGTGCCAAGTCAAGCGAGTTAGAGGTATGATTCTCATCAGGGGCAACACTCTATTTTACACAAGAAAAACAAAAATGATAGAGTCTTATCGGTGTAAACCTTCACAGGTACCATAAGGCGACGGTAAGTTGAGAGAAAGAGCAAAATGAGAGAGGCTTGATAGTGAAAACCCTTCGGGCACTACAAGTCGAATAAGGACCGTGAATCAGATGGGAAAATCGGAGCATTGAAGCCCAGTTTAACGACTTAGAGGTACAAAAAGAGTTGAACATTAGACTTGCTTGACAGATTAGGCCACTTAATCCAAAGGTGCATGTCATGGTCAATAGAGTTGGTGTCCACATCTGATAAGTTTCTATTTTATAGTTTTCTTGTTAGGAATCATCTCTTTCCATTGTCCTTTACTCTGTTCCTTTTGTTTTATTTACTTCTTCTGCTTGAGTCTGTTTGGTAAAAAAAGTGAGAAATGACTTCAAAATTTACTACCAGCTTTCGAATTGCACAAAACAGAATCTGTCTTGCACATCAAAGTGACATAAGTCAGGAAAGAGCAGTATACACACTGAATGGATAACAGTAGGCGTGCTTTGGGATTCATGAGAAATGCAAAAGTTCGGTAAATGGCAATTCATGATCCCAATGCAACAGATAAAAAGTATTGAGTTTGAATGGATTAGAGGTGTTTTCTATGATAATGGTGACAGAGAAAGTGTTTAGTCAATGAATAAGCAATGTATTTCAAGTTGAAATCAAATTTATCATGGCAAATGAAGGAGAAATCGCCGCAAAGTCAAGGCCACAAACCAACTACCATATTTAAACTCACAAGTTTTCTTTGTCTGAAACAGGGACGGAAGCTAGGTTCATATCAAAGCTTGGAAGCTTGAAATTTTCAGGTGTAATGCCCCAATTCTGCTTACGCAATGGCTATTGAGAAGATCACACATCCCCCCCCCAGGATAAACACTTCCTAGTCTGGGTTTTCAAGTTATATTTTGTTGTAGGATACGCACTTCCTAAATTGAGATTTTACCCTTTGGAGACACACTCCCTAGTTTGGATCATATGAGTTTTAGTCACTGAAGTTTTAACCCCTAGGAGACGCACTTCCTAGTCTTGGTCATTTAAATTCACCCCTAGGAGACGCACGTCCTAGTTGGAGTCATTTAAGTTTTACCCTTTAGGAGACGCACTTTCTAGTCACGATCTTTCAGGTTATATTTTTGTTTTAGGAGACACACTTCCTAATTTGATATTTTATTCCTAGGAGACGCACTTCCTAGCTTGGTTCATTCAAGCTTCACCCTTAGGAGACGCACTTCCTAAATTAAAATTTTACCACTAGGAGACGCACTTCCTATTTGGTTCATTTAAGTTCATTCATAGGAGGTGCACTTCCTATTTTGAGTCATTGAAGTTTCACCTATAGTAGATGCACGTCCTAAATTGAAAGTTCATTCATAGGAGACGCACTTCCTAGTTTGGTTCTAAAAGTTTCACCCCTAGGAGACACACTTCCTAGTTTGGTTCATTCAGGTTCTATTTTTAGCAGACGCATTTGCTAGTCAAAGTTTTTGGTTTTACTCATAGGATATGCACATCCTAGTCTAGTTTTTAGTTTACTCTCATCATTGCATCAGTAGTATAAGTGGTTTACAATATTGCTAACAACCTACAAATCTTCCTAGTACAAATTGGGGCAGAAAAATTTCTTTTGTTTGTCTGTTTTGTTGCAATGAGGCACCCACCTGGAGAGCAAGGGAAAATGGTACAAGTTTCTAGGGAAAACAGTTCCAAGTAGCAAGAGAAGATGGTACGGGTGTATACAATCAGGCGTCCACCTGGCAAACAAGGGAAAACAATTCGAGTTTTAAAGGAAAAGAATACAATTCAAATGTTGGTAATCAGGAGCCCGCCTGGAGAACAAAGGGAGAAGCAACTCAAGTGCTGGTAATCAGGAGCCCACCTGGAGAACAAAGGGAAAGCAATTCAAGTGTTGGTAATCAGGAGACCACCTTGAGAACAAAGGGAAAGGAATTCAAGTGTTGGTAATAAGGAGCCCGCCTGGAGAATAAATGGAAGAACAACTCAAGTGTTGGTAATCAGGAGCCCACCTGGAGAACAAAGGGAAAGCAATTCAAGTGTTGGTAATTAGGAGCCCACCTGGAGAACAAATGGAAAAGCAATTCAAGTATTGGTAATCAGAAGCCTACCTGGAGAACAAAGGGAAAGCAATTCAAGTGTTGGTAATTAGGAGCCCACCTGGAGAACAAAGGGAAGCAGTTAAAGTTTCGAGGAAAAACAGTGCAAATGTTGGTAATCAGGAGCCCACCTGGAGAACAAAGAGAAATCAATTCAATTGTTGGTAATCAGGAGCTCACCTGGAGAACAAAGGGAAAGCAATTCAAGTGTTGGTAATCAGGAGCTCACCTGGAGAACAAAGGGAAGCAGTTCAAGTTTCGAGGAAAAATAGTGCAAGTGTTGGTAATCAGGAGCCCACCTGGAGAACAAAGGGAAAGCAATTCAAGTGTTGGTAATCAGGAGCCCACTTGGAGAACAAAGGAAAAACAATTCAAGTGTTCGTAATCATAAGCCCACCTGGAGAACAAAGGGAAAACAGTTCAAGTGTTGGAAATCAGGAGCCCACCTGGAGAACAAACAGTTCAAGTGTTGGAAATCAGGAGCCCACCTGGAGAACAAAAGGAAGATAGTTCAAGTGTTGGTAATCAGGCGCCCACCTGGAAAACAAAAGGAAAGTAGCAATGTTCAAAGGAAGACAACAATCAGGAGCCCACCTGGAGAACAAAGGGAAATAGTTCAAGTCTCAAGGAAAAACAACGCAAATGTTGGTAATCAGGTACCCACCTGGAGAACAAAGGGAAAGTAGCAATGCTCAAAGGAAGACGGTTCAGGTTCAGCAATCAGGCGCCCACCTGGATAACAAAGGGAAAACAATTCAAGTTTCGAGGAAAATTAGTGCAAGTATTGGCAATCAGGCGCATACCTGGAGAATAAGGGAATTCACTTCAGAATGCAATTCAATTCAGTAACAAAAGAAACTCGCAGCAAGAATGCGAGTCAACAGTCCGAGATGATCAACGAAAGTTAGTCACAATCCAGAATAAAAAAAAAGGCAAGAGGTGAATCTAAATGCAGAAGTTGATGAAAGATGTGAGCTGCTCAAGACATGACTGAAGTCACAAGCATGGTATGTCTGGTTTTGGTCCGAAAAGCTGAAGAAGAAAGAACTAACACCTGCAGCTAGCAAGCGTCAAGTTTCAAATCTAAAGTCTGCATGAAGAATCATTCAAGGCTCAAGATCAAGCTTCAGAAAACTTATAGATAGGAATCTTGTAACTCATAGTTGATAGGCTTAGTTAGTCTTTTTCATTTTTCGATTTTGATGTAACAATAGGACCGCAAACCGGAACCTCGACGGAATGGCACCTCGACCAGCTCTCCAACTCAGTGTACTCCATCACTGTTCCTACTTTTGAATTACACGTGGCCCGATTCCTTTATAGCCAAGGATATGTAGGAAGCTCAGATACCAGGGCTCGGTCACATTCTCCTTCCTCTTAGATTTTGGTCTTCCTAAATAAGGGTCGGGTCAAAAAAAACTGTCTAGTCGTTCTTTGTCTGAAAACTCTTCGTGTTTCCAGTCAAAGAGGGGCAGCTGTAGAAATGTGATTTTTGACCCTCCCCAAGAATTTTTATATTTTAGCATGTAAATATTTAGTTTAGGCCTAATATCTTTATTTCAACTAATTTTGACTTTTTTTTTTACTTTATTTCGTCACAAAAATGAAAATTACAAAAATATTTTAGTTTATGTATCTTTCATATATTTAAATAAAAAATATACAAAAATAGTACCTTATTTTTATCTTTAGATAATCTTGAAAATACAAAAAATAGTCTCACTTTTAATATTTAGTTTTATTTGGTAGTGTTCTAATTAATTAAGAATAATTTTTATATTTCTATATTTTTAGTCTTATTAGCCCTAAATTCAGGCCCAATAAGATCAAACTCATACTCTCTTAACCTAGAAAAACCTTTCTTAAAAACCTAGGGACCTAATACAAAATAAAGACCTAGGACTAATCAGAAAAAAAAACAAAAATATAGACCTAGACCCTTAGGAAAAAATGGGGAAAAAGGAACTAAAATGAAAACAAGGCATCAGAAATATGATAAAACAAAACGCCTAAGTCTTGGAAAGGGGGGGAACCGTTTTTGGGGACATCATCAGCCATTTTTCATTTGGAGAACACACAAAAAAAGGAGCGCTGTCATCTTCTTTATGAAGATTTAACACCAAAAAATCCTAGAACCTAGCTCCATCTCCATACCAGCCGCACCCTCACCACCAAAACTCCATCGCCGGACCTCCCTTTACCACGTAACAACCATAAACGAAGCTTCACCTCACACACACCTAAGCTCTTCTTTTTCATTGATAGACCTAAATCCGCCAAGGCTATTTCTTAGCAGCTGCAAAAATAAAGCTCGCTGAAGCTAGCTCTCGCCCTTTACATGGTCTCCGTTGCCGGAGGTGATGGCCGACGACGACCATGACAGTTGCTGCACCTAGCCGTTGCTTGTTACCTTCTTCCCCCTCTACTGTCTTTGTCTAGTCGGAGTCGCACTGTCAATGATGAACGACTAGAAAACAGTCGAGTGTTTTCTTAGCATATGGGGGTTAAAGTGCACAAAATACAACTAGGAGTGTGCAAGCTAGCAAAAAAAAAGATAGTTAATTGACAGCTGTACATATGCGGTCATCTAAGTAGTGGAGAAGCTGTATATACAGCCTTGTATGTAACTAGAAAACTCAGATTTTAGAATACAATTTCAATTTCTCTTCTTCCTTCTCAATTCTCTCTCACAATCGAACATGGTATCAGAGCGGGCTTTAACTCCGATCTAGCTCCGGCGAGATTCAACTTTACGGCAGGAACACAGAGGCAAAATACAGAGCAAAGGAATACTGAAATTCTGAGCTCAATTTTCAGGGCAGCCATGGCAGAAGATGAAATCAACTCACTCAATCATAATCATCCATTGTTTTTGCAAGCTTGAGATGCTCCTGGATTAGTCTTAATTCCGCTCAAGCTCAAAGGCCCAGAAAATTACACACTGTGGAGCAGGGCGATGAAATTAGCACTCCGAGGAAAGGGCAAGCTTGGATTTGTGGATGGATCGTGTGTAAAAAGTATGTATAAAGGCGCGTTAGCAGAGCAATGGGAAAAATGTAATGCAATTGTTCTATCGTGGATTGGTAGCACTGTTTCAAATGAGTTGATGCCTAGTATTGTCTATGCATCGAATGCAAAGAAGGTATGGGCTGACTTCCAAGAAAGGTTTGATAGGTCAAATTTAACTAGGATATATCATCTTTGGACTGCTATTGCAACCTTGAGACAAGGAACAGACTCGGTCACTAGCTATTACTCGAAGATGAAGGATCTATGGGATGAACTGAACGTCATAGCACCTTTGGCTTCATGTGACTGTGAGGAGTGTAGGCCTTCAGTGGAACTTCTGAAAAACATTCGTTTATTACAGTTTCTTATGGGATTGAACGAGAGCTATGGTAACATTCGAAGTAATATCTAGGCAAAAAGGCCTGTAATTACAATGAATGAAGCCTATGCTATAGTTACACAAGAAAAAAGTCAAAGGACTCTTGGAGTCACAGATACATTGAAAGATCCTCTTACAATGTTGGCAAGTAAAGGTCATGAATTCAAACAAAAAAGGTCAGGATTAATCTGTGATCACTGTGGTTACAAGGGCCATCTAAAGGAAAACTGCTACAAGATAGTGAGATATCTACCAGATTTCAAAAGCAAGAAGAAAGGGCAAAACTCAGGAGGCAAAACTTATGTGAACAATGCAACTAGTGAAGAGAAACATGTGCCAATGCTCCCCACACAAGGAAATTTCTTCACTGAGGAGCAGTACAAACAACTGGTAAACTATTGCAGAAGACTACTACAGATGAGTGTTCCACTAATACTACAGGTATCTTTACATTAATGTCAAATGCAGGTGTTAGTGATCAAGTTTGGATAGTGGATTCAGGTGCTACTCACCATGTGACACATTGTAAGGATACCTTAAATAACCTTAGAAAAGCAGATCATAAAGCAGATGGAGTACAGTTGCCTACAGGCAGTAGAGCAGAAATTACACATACAGGAAATGCAGTAGTTTTAGGGAATAAAACTATTGAGGGAGTACTGTATGTGCCAAAATTCAAATTCAACCTACTGTCAGTGTCTAAGCTCACTAGGCAATTATGTTGCTCAGTTGGATTTTATCCTGATTTTTGTATATTTCAGGGTCTCTACAATGGCAAGGTGATGGAGATTGGTAGAGAGAATAATGGGTTGTACCTAATAAGAGAAAATTTGCCAACAACAGCAATCAGTTTTTTGAAGGAACATGGAGAAACGACACTATGGCATCTGAGGCTTGGTCATGCATAAACCAAGGCAATGCAGCATATTTCAGAACTAAAGAATAAAATACAGACAAGAAAAGAAAACAACTGTGAAGTATTTCCCTTAGTAAGACAATGTTGATTACAATTTCCAACTAGTAGCACTAGATCAAGTAGTTGTTTTCAACTCGTACACATGGATGTTTGGGGACCTCATAAGGTACCTACATATGACATAAAGCTTTATTTGTCACAATAGTAGATGATTACAGCAAGTTTACTTGGGTATGCTTAATACAGTCTAAATGTGAAGTGGTTACTTTGATTAAAAACTTTCTTGCAATGATAAAGACTCAATTTGAAGCTGTTGTGAAGATTGTTAGATCAGATAATGGTACAGAGTTTTTCAACTCTCAATGTAATAATTTATTTGCTTCTCTGGGAATTATACACCACAGTAGTTGTCCATACACCCCACAACAAAATGGGGTGGTTGAACAAAAGCATAGGCATATACTGGAGGTTGCAAGGGCCTTGAAATTTCAAAGCTCAATTCCTAAGAGATTTTGGGGTGACTGTGTAAGAAAAGCAGTATATTTGATAAATAAGCTACCTACCAATATCTTGCAAGGAAAATCTCCTTATGAGCTGTTGTTTGGAAAGTCAGCTAGAATAGATCACTTAAGGGTGTTTGGTTGCTTATGTTATGCAAGCAACTTACCTAAAGGTGATAAGTTTACAACTAGAGCTAAGAAGGTTGTTCTCATTGGATACTCAGAAACGCAAAAGGGTTATAGGTTCTATGATTTAGAGAATAGAAATAATTTTGTTAGCAGAGATGTGATCTTTAGGGAGCAGAGTTTTCCTTTTGCAAGGGTTGCTGATTCAGACTATAAAAAGGATCTATTTGCTTCACAACCTCCAGTTGTGGAATCACAAGCTCCTATAATTACAACTCCATCTCAGAACATACAAGTGCCAGTTAATTCAAATGGCACCACAGAGGTGGAGACTGCTGATATGGAGTTGGTCATAGACCATGCAGAATGTAGTGATAATTATGAAACTTCAGATAATTTGGATTCAGCCACAGTTCATGCAGAGTCCCATATACACCATGAGATCCCAGCAGGTGCTTCAGCAAATGAGAATCCCTCTCCTATAATCTTGGAACCAGAAGCCCAGACAAGCATAGAAGAAGCAGGGTCAGAAGCTATTCACTCACAACCACCATCTATAGTGGCACCTCCTAGGAAATCTGATCGACAAGGAAAGGGAAAACCTCTTATATGGCTTAAGGACTACATCACTGAGGCCAAGACACATACAAATACTGTGTACTTTATCTCTAATGTCCTTTTATATGATCATCTATCTCATGCCTACCAGTCATTCCTCAATGTTTTTTCAGTTTTAACTGAACCACAATCCTTCAAAGAAGCTGCAAATGATCCAAGGTGGATAGAAGCCATGGATCAAGAAATCAGGGCACTTGAAGAGAACCATACCTGGGAAGTAGTTGATTTACCAGAAGGAAAGAAACCTATTGGTTCCAAATGGGTGTTTAAGATCAAGTATAAGTCATCTAGTGAGATTGACAAGTTTAAGGCACGGTTGGTAGCTAAAGGATACATACAACAAGAAGGGCTAGACTATCATGAGACTTTTTCACCAGTTGCCAAAATGGTAACTGTGAGAACTGTCTTAAGTATAGCAGCCTCAAAGGGATGGAGCCTCTATCAAATGGATGTCAATAATGCATTCCTCCAAGGGGACCTTTATGAAGAAGTCTACATGGTTTTGCCATAGGGTTTTAAATGACAGGGGGAGAACAAAGTCTGCAGGTTGTTGAAGTCACTCTATGGGCTGAAATAGGCTTCAAGACAATGGAATATTAAACTCACAGATGCCTTAGTGGGAGCAGGGTATCAACAGAGTGCATATGATCATTCTCTATTCACCAAACAAATGTCACATGACATTGTGATTATATTGGTGTATGTTGATGATCTCTTGATTACAGGCAGTAGTATCTCCTTAGTAGAAGAGGCCAAACACACATTGTATAACAACTTTAAGGTCAAGGATTTGGGTGAGCTCAGATATTTTTTGGGGATTGAGGTGATGAGATCAGACCAGGGGATATTGTTGAACCAACAAAAATATGCACTGGAATTAATCTCTTCCACAGGCTTGACTGCTGCTAAACCTGCATCTACCCCTATTGAGCTAAATCAGAAATTGACCACTACAGAATATGACAAGCATGTTGGGCACAATGGTGATGAAGAGTTGCAAGATATGTGGAGCTATCAAAGACTAGTAGGCCAGTTACTCTATTTAACCATTACACGGCCTGATATTTGTTTTGCTGTGCAAGTTCTTAGCCAATTCATGCAGCACCCCAAACAATCACACTTAACTACAACACTTCGAGTGGTTAGGTACATTAAGGGGTCACCTGGACTTGGGATTTTCCTCAAGAAAGGTCATATCACCCACCTTTCTGCCTTCTGTGATTCAGACTGGGCAGCTTGCCCAAACACTCGAAGATTGATCACTGGATATGCTGTCAAGCTTGGAGATTCCTTATTGTCGTGGAAGTCAAAGAAGCAGCAGACAGTGAGTTGTAGCTCAGCTGAAGCTGAATATAGAAGCCTTGCTGCAGTAACAGCTGAAGTTACTTGGCTTGTTGGATAGCTGCAAGAATTGAGTATTGAAATACATCAGCCTGTTGATGTCTATTGTGATAGTAAAGCTGCACTTCAAATAGTAGCAAATCCCATTTTTCATGAACGAACAAAGCACATTGAGATAGATTGTCACTTTGTTCGAGAAAAAATCAAGTCTGGCTTGCTTGCTCCTCATCACATTTCGACCAAACTTCAGTTGGCTGATCTCTTGACAAAGGGACTTGGTGTTGCTCAACATTCCTTCCTTCTTTCCAAGCTTGGAGTGTTTGATGCTTTCCACCCTCCAGCTTGAGGGAGAGTCTTAGCATATGGGGTTTAAAGTGCACAAAATACAACTAGGAGTGTGCAAGCTAGCAAAAAAAAAAAAGATAGTTAATTGACAGCTATACATATGTTGTCATCTAAGTAGTGGAGAAGCTGTATATACAGCCTTGTATGTAACGAGAAAACTCAGATTTTAGAATACAATTTCAATTTCTCTTCTTCCTTCTCAATTCTCTCTCACAATCGAACATGTTTCATAACCATTATTCTCGTGCGATTTACTTCTATGTCAGATGAGTTTAGATCTAACAAGTTCTGGATTTTGTAACGTTTTGCGCCGAGTTTAGCCGGAATCAGTTCTTTGGCGATTCCTACGTGTGTGTCGTTTGACTGTTGCTCCAGTGTCGTCATCGTTGTGGTAGTGGCGTCATTGACTCTGGCGAGTTTCGAGGTCTGGACCGTAATTCCGTTCGAGGTCTCCATTTTTGGTCCGGTTAACAGTGACTAATCCCGTTTCGACGAAGGTGCAATGTGAGATTTACTTTTTTCATTTTGTTTTGTTATGTTACAACATTTATGAATGGTTTTTGTTCAGCTGTTGCTCTTGCTTATCTTTCATTATGTAGTCCTAGTTAACTTGGTTTATTTTGCCATGGGTTGATCTACGGATTCACGCTTGAGCTGACCATTTACTGCTTGGTATGGTTACATATTGATCTGCCATCTTCCTTCTTTAGAGTTAATACATATGAATCATGTTTAATTTAAAGGAAGTTTAGGTTGGTAGTAGTTGTTTGTAATTATTCATGTCACTGTTTATTTCCTTGATTGATAGGGATGAGAACTTTAATCTTAGTTTGAGTTAATTAAGAAGGAAAATAGGGCAATAGAGGGGGAACAGTAGGCGTAAATATTTTACATAAACTTTAGATTTTCACAAGCAATCTCAAACGCATGGGAGTTAAACAACTTTGAACATTCGTAGCTTGCTTTAGGCACGTAATTAAATCACCACAACTACGGGTATGGTTCCCATGGCGTGGTTGTGATATTTAATTTCAAATTAGTTTTTAAAATGAATATCCGTAGTTCACTTAGTTGAATACTTTTTCTTTAATAAAATTGAGGTGTGTCATCCAATCACCTAGTCTATGACCCTCACATCGATATCTTAACTAGTGTAGAAAATGCCTTAAACTTTTGTAGTTTGCTTTAGGCACGTTTAATTAAATAAATTGTTATAGCTACGGGTACGGTTCCCGTGACATAGCTATGATGCCTAATTTCTAAATCCGGGGGTATATTTATGCGACCCAGCCATAATTTAATTTTTGATAAAATAAACACGTTGTGGATCGTGGGTACGGTTCCCGTGACGTGATTCGCAAACGTGTAATCAATAATTAGTTGTAAAACAATTGGATTATTAAAAGCGGTTTAAAAGGAATAAAATACACATAGGTTTTTAAATATGTACTTAATCAGAAAAATACGACAATAATAATAGTTGAGCGACCGTGCTAAAACCACGGAACCCGGGAATGCCTAACACCTTCTCCCGGGTTAATAGAATTCCTTACCCGGATTTCTGTGTTCGTGGACTGTAAAACAGAGTCAATCTTTCCTCGATTGGGGATTTTACTGGTGACTTGGGACACCATAAATTATCCCAAGTGGCGACTCTGAACAATAAATAAATAATCACGTCTAGATTGTCACTTAAATTGGAAAAAAATCCCCTATACTCCTTCTCGGGGTAAGAAAAAGGAGGTGTAACAAGCTGCATGAAAGAAGGTAGCAACAGTTACGAGATTGGAAGGATTCAGGCTACAAGTCGTGGCGTGAGAAAAAGGCCTAAAGGGGGGAATACCCTAGACTTTGGATTTATTTACAGAACAACTATCTAAATGGCAAGGAGAGTATTAAGGTATTCACAAGAGCTATAAGTTATGAAAATAATAAGAGCATCAGTCAACATTCGAGGATGAATGTTCCAAAGGGGGGAATAATGTTACGCCCCGCAATATTATGTCGATATTGCGTCCCGTAGTATTATATTACGATAATGTTACATCCTGCAGTATTATATTACGGTGATGTTACGCTTTGCAGTATTAAGTTATGACAGTGTTGCACCCAGCAGTATTACATTACGGTGATGTTACGCTTCGCGGTATTAAGTTATGACGATGTTGCACCCTGTAGTATTGTACGTTGAATTTGTCGTAAAGTAATTGACATCAGTCCAAGGAAAAGATTATTTGGAGATTATAAGGATTATGCTATTTCACAAGTGATGAGTAAATTCGTAAAGATGAAAGGGGAAGCAAGTCAAAGAAAAAAAAATCGTCTAAGTTTGGCATGTTGGGATAATATACGGGCTGAGCGCTAATACCCGATATTTATGGACTAGTACCATACAAAATGCCATATGACCATGATAGTATGATATATATAAGGGAATTAAAAATAAGTAGAATTTTAAGTAATTTAAGACAATTCTTAATTATACGGGTAATTGGTTAATTACCGGGTACCAGGACTTTATCTAATTAATTGGGGATATAGTGGATAAGTATTTAACAAGTATGAGATGGCCGCCTCTCCTTCAATTTAAAATGACTCATAAGTCATTACTAATAGGTGGCATGAAAATGGGAAAGATGTCACGCCTAGGGTGACACCAATCTTCCAACGAGGGACCCACCTAAACTAAAGATAACAATCTCCACAAATTAGAATTCATTTACTACACTTCTTCTGAAAGAGTCCATGAAATTTTAGAAAAAATATGTTTCAAACTTTATAGTCCAACAAGATGTTCTTACATAGAAATCACGTTCAAACAATCTAATATGCAAATGCATAATATATAACATATAAGTTGCGCCCAAGATTTCAAATTAACGTGAGATTTTGCAATATTAATGAAGTAAGGTGTAATATTTCTCAAGAGAATCGACTCAGGTATGTTAAGGCTATCCCTTCTTTCTTTTGACATGATCCATACGATATAAACGAAACGAGCAAATGCACAACTTTCACAAATGACTCTATTTATAGAAGTATTAGAAATGACTACGTTCTTGAATTATCATGTATCTTATTATTTTATCCTTTGTTCATGGGTCTCAGAAAAATACGCAAGTTGAAAAATTTTACTTCATGATATTACTCAAAGACATAATGGTCTTATGACATTCCAAAATTTTTTATTACCGTACTTATCATGCATTGCATTCATGTACATTGACCCATGACCAGATGGCATTATATACGCGCATTCATTTACATTTACCAATGACCAGATGGCATTATATACACGTATATATGTATATTATATAAATATGGGATATGGAAAAAGGTTACGGCGTTATATACGTACCACCACCTGATCAGCTAGTATACATTGATGATTTGCCCACAGTGGTTGAAATGATATGATGGGATGCCCTCAGAGGCTGATGATGATATGAAACATGTACCTATGCACGACATGACATTCATACGCATATGCATAACACTATAAGTATTTCATGATTTATAAAGTTTTCCAAACTTACAGGTTGAGTTATTTACTCTATATTTCTTCCATGTACTTATTTATGTGCTTTACATACTCGGTACATTATTCGTACTGACGTCTCTTTTGCCTGGGAACGCTGTGTTTCATGCCCGCAAGTCCTGGTAGACCGGTCGAGAGCCCTCCAAGTAGGCTATTAGCTCAGCGGAAGATATTGGTGCGCTCCATTTGCTTTGGAGCTTGTTTGGTTAGTATGATTTAGATGTGTATTATTTGGTTTGGTGGGTCTCTGTCCCAATCTTTATGAATATTATGTATTTTTAGAGGCTTATAGACATATGTCATGAACGTAAAAGATTGTATGGCCTTGTCGGCCTATGTTAAGTATACGTGTGGTTATTTTAGCCTTATAGGTCCATATGTCTTATGTATAAATTGGTATCATATGTTGTATTCTACTTAACTCACGACAGCCTTCCGACTCAGTTATCTATGATAGTATGCCATAAAAAGTTATGTTATGTTGGTACTTAGTTGGGTAAGGTATCGGGTACCCGTCGCGGCCCATTGGTTTGGGTCATGACACGTACCCTCAAATTTCTATGACCCATTTAGCCAATCGTCCCGAGAGCTTGGGCTTGTGCATGACATTCCTCAGTGGGTACGAGGTCATGACAAATATGGGGTGGCATTGAAAGTACAATTTTAATTTACTAGAAGCGCTTAATAAGGCGATCGCTAATTTTTCTAAGTGCGGATACCTTATTTTGGCATCGCCTAGGGTCCTACTAACATAATAAATAGGAAATTGCATACCTTTTTCCTCCCAGACCAGGACACCACTTACCGCCACCGTGGAAACCACCAAGTAGAGGTATGGTTGTTCGACCGCCATCAGAGTGTGTAGCAAGGGAGGGCTCGATAGGTATCACTTGAGTTCTTCTAAGTGTCGTTGGCACTCCGGAGTCTAAGAGAATCATTCTTCCTTTTCAATAATAAGAAAAATCGATGGCTTTTATCTGATGATCTCGAAATAAATCGGCCCAACGCAGCTATCCACATGGTCAGTCTTTGTACTGCCTTAACATTATCAACTACAATGATATCTTCTATAGATTTTATTTTGTTCGGGTTGATCTCTATTCCCTGGTTAGATAGAATAAATCCGAGGTGCCTGCCCAAGCTAACCCCAAAGGCACACTTCTCCTGGTTTAGCTTCATATTATACTTCCTCAATATGTCGAAGGTTTCTTGCAAATGTTTCAAACGGTCCTCTGCTTGCAGGGACTTAACCAACATATCATTAATATAAACCTCCATTGATTTCCCTATTTGTTCTTCGAACATCCGGTTAACTAGGTGTTGGTACGTAGCACTGGTGTTCTTTAGCCCAAGCGTCATCACGTTATAACAGTAAGTGCCAAATTTACTTATGAAAGAAGTCTTTTCTTGAGCTCTTGGGTCCATCCGAATTTGGTTGCACCCAGAATAAACATCGAGAAAACTTAGTATCTCATGTCTGGTCGTCGCATCGATCATTCGATCGATGTTAGGAAAAGGGAATGAATTCTTTGGACACACACTATATTTAGCTTCTTATAATCTACACACATTCTAAGTTTATTTCCTTTTTTAGGCACGACTACTACGTTAGCTAACTAATCCGGGTACTTAACTTCCCGAATGGAACCTATTTTCAAAAGTTTAGATACCTCGTCTTTGATGAACGCGTGTTTGATCTCAAACTGCGACCTTCTCTTTTGTTTGATAGGATGGAACTTTTGATCCAGGCTCAATTTATGATTTGTTACCTCCAATGGGATCCCAGTCATATCTGAATAGGACCAGGCGAAACAATCGGCATTAGCGTTAAGAAAATCAATAAATTTTTTCCTGATCGCGGGAGTTACGATCCGGTAAGCGCTCCATCAGTATAATATGTTCTAATTCCTCGATTGTTGACTTAGTGGCAACGGTGTCATCGAGTACTATAAAAGATCCCGGGACGATTTAATCATTCTCCTTATTCGCTATGTACTCCTCTTGTTTTTCCTGCCCGGTTGAGGTCGGGATCATTGATTGCTATTTGGTTTCCTTTTCTTCGGCCAATTCCCTGATCTTTGATGTCGAAACTGTGGGCACCGAGATTACTTCATCGATAGCAAACATCTCCCGTATGGTCGGCTGTTCCCTGTGGACTGTTTTCACTCCTCCCAGAGTGGGAAATTTCAACGCCTGATGTAAGGTTAAAGGCACCGATCTTATGTTGTGAACCCATGGTCTTCCGAACAAGGTGTTGTACCTCATATCCCCCTCGATCACGTACAACTTTGTTCCTAGGTAGTCCCGACAGTATTTACTAGTAAAGTTATCTCACCCTTCGTTGTATTGCACGCCATGTTGAATCCATTCAACATCTAGACCGCCAGTATGATTTGTTCCAACAATCATAGTTGTTATACGACCCTCCATCGGATGATGTTGGCCGAGATACCTGGATCAATCAACACACGTTTAACTCGAGATTAGTTGATAGTACGGATATTACAAGTACATCATTGTATGGCTGGATGATGCCCTCAGAGTCTTTTTCGCTGAACGAGATGGCCCCTTTCTAGATATAATCTCGGTTTTTTTCCTTGTGATAGAAACTTTGGTGCGTTTTATCATTGGCCCTTGGGGGACATCCACTCTCCCAATGATCATGTTGATCACGTGTCGGGGCTCCTCTTGTTCAACATATTTGTTGGCATCCCTGTTTCTGAAATGATTTTGGCCCGTTTTCTTAGGAATTCTCGAAGGTACCCATTGTTGAATAATCGAGCTACTTCTTCCCATAGATGTCAACGATCTTTGGTCCTATGATTGTGAGTACCGTTGTACTTACACACCAACTGTGATCCCTCTAGCGGGATCGGACTGCAGTGATCTAGGCCACTTGGTCTCTTTGATAGGTCCTATGGCCGACACTATACTTGTAGGATCCATGTTGAAATTATACTCCAATAACCTCAGCATTTCCTTGCCCTCGAGTAACCTGTCAAAACCGTTTTTGCTCATCAGGTCTTGGTTGCTCGGCCCTTGATCATTTCTCTTGTCGTTCCTAGTCGGGTGGTGCCCATATTCGTTTGCCCTCCGATCCGAGCCATATGGCTGATATCGATCTCGGACCGGCCTTGGCTCTTGGTTGATGATTCTCTTAGACCCATCATTTGCTCCGTTCGGGCAAACAAACCCCAAAGGGGCTCCCAGTTGGTCGTCTTCGACTCTGATCTTTGATTGATACCTATTATAGACGTCGACCCAAGTTACTACCGGGTACACCAACAAGTTTTTCTTTAACTGTTGAGAAGCCACGGAACTTCGGGGGTTTAACCCTTGAGTAAATGCCAGAAAGGCCCAATCATCCGTGACTGAGGGTAGGTCCATTCGTTCCATCTGGAACCTCGACATAAACTCCCTAAGCATCTCGTTATCCCTTTACTTGACTTTGAAAAGGTCCGACTTCCTCATCTCAACTTTGATGGAACCGACATGGGACTTTACAAAAGCATCCACAAGCATAGCAAATGAATCAATAGAATTTGGAGGCAAGTTGTGATACCATATCATTGCTCCTTTTGACAAGGTTTTCCCTGAATTTTTTCAACAACACTAACTCGATCTCGTCGTCTTCCAGGTCGTTTCCCTTGATTGCGCATATATAGGAGGTTACATGCTCATTTGAATCTGTGATCCTATTATACCTGGGAACATCAAGCTTCTGAATGAATTTTTTTTAAACTGGCCCATTCAATATTGGAGGTGCTCCTGGGATCTGATTGACCCTGGAATTATAAGTTTTTACCTTCTTATCATTGACGTTTATCTTTTTCTCACCAGACTCCACCCGCTCTGTCGATGCTTCGAGCATCTTCATCACCTCAAAAGTTTTCCCGGGCCCGAATTCATCCAGTTTCAAGGCAACTTGTTCATTCCTTCGAGTGTTTTCCCTGACCTGCTCGGGCTTGATCCTGTTAGGGACATGACTTTGGGTCTACAATTGCACTATTTTCGCTTCCTGAGCTTGCATCATTTCAAAAATTAACCGCAAGATAACCAATTCACCTTTCCCTCCGTGCTCTTTCCCTCCGTGCTCTTCTCGAGCCGATGGTCAGGGTGCCCCGCGAATGCTATTTTCGGGGTTAGTTGGTAGATTGATGTTGATGGTAACCTATGAGTTAGCATCGACCGGGAGACAATTGGGATCAACAGGGGGCATGTCATTGTTTGGTACCACGTTATTATTTTCACCGTGGTGGCGTGACTCGGCGTCAACATTCAAGTGATCAAACTGAGAATTTGACATCCTTAGGTTAACCTGAAATCAAACTTCAAAGAACAAGTGTAAAATAGGGTGTGTTTGGAGATTCGTATCAAATCACCACTATTATCCATAGCCCCCGGTGTGCGCCCAACTGTTTATCCTTAAAAATGAGTAACAATTAAATTTGTACGTGGACTAAAGGATACATGGTTTAATTTAATACGAATGATCTAAGAATAGTAAATAATTGAATTAAAGAGAGAATGAACGATCAAACCAATTGTGATGGAACAATCAAGCCTGGTTTTAAATTGAACACTGAAAACTGACTCTGATCGTGCCCTCAATATGAGCTCGATTGAAATTAAAGAAGAGAGTATGAGGAACACTTTGAATAATAACTAGAAGACAAAAATGAACTTTTATTGCTTTGATGTGCGTGACAACAATGATTTAAAATAAAAAGTTCTCCCCTTTATATATTAGGGAATTTCAATTATAATACAAGTCTAAATAAGGTAAAAATCTTCTTTTTTCAGTAAACGTCGATTCCCGGTTGACATCGGACGAGATTTGCGCCGTAATGTCCGATTGAGAGTGGATATTAAGACTCCCTGCTCGTCATGCTCAACCTTTCTCTTTTTCTTGATCTCAAAACTTCACTTGGTCCGGATCCGGTGTTTAGTCGTACCCAATCCCAGATGCACCGTTCGTCCCACCCGAGCTCCGAAACGAGGGATCATTCGGCTTCGCTCGAGATTGCGCCAAATCATGCCTTCTTCTCGTTCCTCTATTGGGGAATTGGGGTTAACATGATCCCCGATCTTACCCGTACACAATAGTGTTAGGGGTAAAACACAATGGTGTATTAGAAAAATACGGATTATGCACGTGGATGCAGTAGAAGATGACAAGTAGCATGGATCTTTAAGTCAGTACCTAGATGGTCATCTCCTCTCACACTTGCACCCGGACAGTTAAAAGAGATAGTGTGTTCTGGACCTACATCAATCGGGGACAAACATTTCTGACCAGAAGTAATCCATCCGGAGAGTCTGCGCGTATCCGGACACAGTCATCTCAAGGTGAACAAACTCCGGGATACTCAATGTTCAACATAGCGTAGGACTCCAGGAATTTTGGAATTGAACATTTAATTCTCGGCGGTTACAAATATATGCATTAGGCGTAACGTACGTGGCGTTCCATTAATGCACATAACAGGCAGGCGAGATTATATATGGAACATTTTCAGTAGGGTTCAGCTGTAAATAGACTCCTATTGTATCCTAGCTGAAAATAACTACAGGCATAACAGTCACTTTCTTGCAATGAAATTGTTCGCAGAATTGATATGATCATCAGCCTTTTTCATCCTCTAAATCAATTAGAATTTCTTTTCTATCTTGCTTTCATTATCAACTATATTTAATCTATGTTACTCCTGAGTCGTTTTAATCTCTCTTGGGATGGTAAAACACTCGTATTTGGCACGAGGAAAAATATTTTTCAATTTTTCATGTTTTGTTAACTTTAATATTTTGGAAAATATTTTTTTTATGAACTCATTTTCCTTAAATTGAAAGAAAATATTTTTCCAAAACTCTTTTTCAACCTTCCACGCGCTATTCTCCATTCCCACCAAACCACCCCCACCCCTACCCCTCACCCACCACCCAAACCCCTATCCTACCCCATCCCCACCCTCTCCCTAAATAGAAATATTATTAAGAGAACTTTCTTTAAATGTTATAGATTGAGTACTTTCTATTTCATTTCAGCAAAATAAATATTTTCTTTTCATGATAGAGAGAAAGTATTTTCTTTCTTCAACAAAACGAGTACTTTCTTTTCATGATGTAGAAAAAATATCTCCTTTCATTTTAACAAACTGAGTATTTTCTTTTTATGATGTAGAAATTTCATTTCAACAAAATGAGTACTTTCTTTTCATGTTGCAGAAAAGATACTTTCTTATTCAACCAAAATAAAGAATAATTTTTTTTAGTTATGGAACTCAAATTTCAATGATGTTCTTGTGTGAAAAAGTAAAACAGCACATTAGTTCCTTTAAGTTTGTGTGAATTTTTAAAAGAATAATTTAATTCTTGAAGAAAATAGAGTCCTGAACACGTTGATTTTTTTTGGAGGGGGCGGGGGAGGCCAGCACATGAAACATGAGGATTTGGGGGAGGTGGGGGGGGGGGTGAGGAGAGTAGCATAAAAGTTATTTTCCTAAAAAATATTTTTATTCTCTGACCAAACACTAGAAAATATTTTCGAAAAATTTTTTCATTCACCAACCAAATAAGAAAAAATAAGTGATAAAACCACTCATTTTTCAAAAAAAATATTTTTTATTTTTCAGAAAAAATATTTTCCTTCATACCAAATATACCCTTAAATTCAGATTTTAGGTTAAACAAACTAAAATCATGAAAATAAGCTATAGCATCCTTAGCATAATACTAGGCCCTTAATCAAGAGAATGAATTGTGATGGAAAATACTGTATTTATATAGATTTCAATTTTGAAAAGGTGCGTTTAGTTCACATATTAATTTTGGTATCCATGTCCATATAAGATTGTAATAGAAAAGTGAAGTATTCAAGGTGTTAGTACTTCATTGCATCCAATATTTTATTTAATGGAAGGGAAGCCTTGGAGCAACGGTTAAGTTGTCTCAGTGTGACCTATAGGTCACGAGTTCGAGTGATATAATCAGCCATTAATGCTTGCATTAGGGTAGACAACCTACATTACACCCTCTGGGTGTGCGATAGTATAAATTTTTGAAAAAAAATAAAAATAATTCAACGGGTATATATTTGTCGAAAAGATATATTGGATTGGCCCCTGTAAATATGCATAATATCTTAATAAAAATTTACGCGACATTTATTCTAGTAGCTTGACTAAAGATGATAGCTAGCGATAGTATGACATCACTATAAACAACAATTTGAGTTCCTACAAAATGAGCTGTAATATTTCCATTCTCAATCACCTTGGGTGAAAATTATTTACAGATATTATCTAGTTGACATGCAAGTTGGTTTACTAAAGATGAGACTGAAGCAATTAAAAGTATTGTCATTATCTAGAAGACCAATTCAAGCTACAGTCTAGCCTTACAGAACACACCTTACTGGCCAAAACCAACTCACTACTACTAAATATAATAATCTTTTTAAATGTAAGTTTGTCCTTTTGTTTTCTTAATAAGTTTTTGTTAGCATACCTTTTCCATAGTAGTTGTTTTTTTTGTTATTGCCCTTCTCATCGTCAGCTCTCTATGATTACTAGTGGGGTTAGCCCGGGCAAAGTCCGGGCCCAACGTGAACAATATTATATTTTATTATATATTATGTTATTTTGTCAAACATTGAATGTATGTTTTTTCATTTTAGGTCTTGATAGTAATTTTTTTTAAGAGTAACTGTGTTAGTACTAAAGACAATTCACGTTGGTTGATCTCCAGTTATAAAGACACGATGTATGGACATACTTTTGGGTTTCTTTACAGTGGCAGGGTGCAATCAGAGATCAGTCACCAAACTTGCAGTTGGAAGTATTGTAAAAAACAACAATTCTTAATATATATGTAATTACAATCGCGTAGTCAAAAAAAAACTTTCTATCATTGACAAATATATCTTCCTGAATGGGTCTACATATAACTAAGCGCATAATTAACAACTTCACTGTCTAGGCATATGCAACCTTGTGATAGTTCTCCATGTGACAGAGATTGAATTTCGTCAACTTCAACAGTTAGAAGGTGACCAACATTCTCCAAACAATCCTCGCTCGTTGTAATCTCAGTTGAAGGTGAAGTGTCCTCAGATTCCTCGACAATGGCAATATGAGATGAGATGGCTCTAGTTCTGAACTGTCCACTACCAAACTATCATTTGACACTATTCGCATCGCGGAAACTCTTGACTCCAAATTTAGCTGTAAATCTCATCACGAGAGCTATTGTCTCTCAGATCATTTCAACTGAGTGGGAAAAACTGCAAAATAGTAAAATATCTGAGAAAACCAGGAATCTGGAGCCTACTTAAAATGCAATTTTATAGGTTCAATGAAGCAATGTGCAAGAGATTGAACATAGAAGATGTTGTTTTCAGTCACTACGATAGATATTCAAAAAATAGCAACATACATTATGATCATATAATAAGCTATTAGGAAATTTCGATCCATTTTCATTTATCTGAAGTCCTCTTATTGCTAGAATTGCTTCATGAGCATTTTTGGAAAATATTTTTTTTTGCCGAATTTACTTTGTTATCATTGAAATATGCTTTTACAAGACCATTATTGTACAAAATTACTTCTGTAACTGCATGAAATTTGACAAAATAATCTTGGTTGTGAATCGGGTTATCTAAAGAAGATTACCTGCCACTTGGAACTTTAAACGGTGTAGGCACACTCTTCCTGCATCACTGATAAAGAACAATGTCACAAAGGGTCGGAATTTCTATTTTGAATTTAGTAGTTTGAGGAGTCATGTACTAAATATGTTCTTAGCACTTCAAAAAAGTTAACATTTGAGAAGCTAATAGTTGGTCTAAAACTGATCATTACCTGCATTGTGAGATGTAGGCCCCGAGCAAAAGGGACGTCAGTACATTTGAATTGTACTGGTATGTAAAGCAACTAAAAGAAAGAATTATAAATGCTGAAACTGTAACTAAACGATAACTGAGAATTTATAATTGATAACTGAAATGATATCTATTCAAACTGAAACTGAAATGATAACTGATAACTGATAACTAATATGATAGCTGATAATTGAACGGTAACTAATAATTGAATTGAAAGGAAGTAAGGATATGAATACTCCCTCTTCTGAATGATGAACAACCTGTTTATCTGAATATTAAACTGCAGCCTCATATATATATATATATATATATATATATATATATATATATATATATATATATATATATATATATGTGTGTGTGTGTGTGTGTGTGTGTGTGTGTGTGTGTGTGTGTGTGTGTGCACAAACTGCGGCCTCGGGCCCAAGTATACGTATACATAACTGCGACCTCAGGTCCAAAATG
The DNA here is from genome assembly GCF_000715075.1 of Nicotiana tabacum. NCBI lineage: Eukaryota > Viridiplantae > Streptophyta > Magnoliopsida > Solanales > Solanaceae > Nicotiana > Nicotiana tabacum. Next base: position 42,821,615 of record NC_134089.1, on the reverse strand, counting down.
CATAAAGCATAAACTGTGGCCTCAGGCCCAAAGATGCGTAAAGCATTAGCTGCGGCCTCAGGCCCAAATATAGGTGTTCAATATTCAGGGATTTAAAATCAGGAACTGAGAATCATACTGCAATACATAATTGTGAAATACTGAATCACGCTGAGTTATATGATACTGGAATACTGGATCAGACTGAGTTACATTATACCGGAATACTGAATCATACTGAGTTACATAATACTAGAATACTGAATCATACCGAGTTACATAATACTGAAATACTGAATAAGACTAGAATGAGACATGTATTCTTGAACTGGTTATGAATACTGAAACTTCAACTGTTTATGACATGCTGAGTAAGCTATACTGAGACTTAGGGACATCAAGCCCAAGTCAATATTGAATACGAACTGAGCTCACAACGTTCAGAATGAAATTCATGAACAAGTTACGAAGCTAGAGAATATAAGTTCTACAACTATTCAAGGAACTAGGCTTAACTATATTTCTGAGGCAATTGATACATCGTAAAAGAAACGTAATGTAGGGAGAATCATTAACATTCCCAAACATAGAAAGTTAGCCTCACATACCTTAACTTCCTATTCTTGAGTGTAATACAACATTTTCCAATCCTTTCAACTTCAATCTATATAAATACAAGTCAAAGAGATTCTATATTAGCAATAATACTCATGTTTTGGTCACTTAGACATTTTATCAAACGCTTGGTGGCATAAAGCTTCATAGCCCTTATTAATGGTGTCTCTACACCCAACAACCCATTCTCTTGCTTCTAGATAAATTCTAAAGTCTCAAATGGTTATAATCAACATCGTTCTTTATCACCCATAACGTAATCAACACCCATAACCAATAATAACCAATCAACAACCCAAACCTATCATTATTCATGCTTTTCTATCAAACCCATCAACTCATATCTCATGAACTAGAGTCTATAAAAATTAATTCAATGATAGAATCAATTAGAGGGTGAAGATATTACCTTTTTGACGTTCAATCTCCTTGAATTCGAGTTCTAGGGTTTCTTTTCTCAACAATGATGTCTCAATCGAATATCTAATGATATGGAGGGTTTACCCATGTTAATAAGATGTTGGGGAATTGAAATTAAGTTAGAATCACCATTAAAACTTACCTTGGGTGGTGGAGGGACCTTTAAGGAGTTAGGTTTTTGAGAGTTTTTCTTTCTAAGGCAAGTTTTTATGTTTTGGGGCTGTAGGGGACGAAATAAGGCTAAAACAATGACCTCCCAAGTCGTCCACCGTGTCCTGGTTGGCGTGACCGCGGTAAATCGCTGAGACACTGCCTCGCCGCGGTGAAACGCGGCAGGACCGCGGTGGTTGCACACCTCTCTGTAAAATGGGAATAACATTTTGTACAGAGCTCTGTTTGGGCTCCACAATATATCGTTAGAAAGCTATTTCAAAGGCATACAACCTCTATGCTTTTGGTTTCCCCAAATTCCGTACATGTTTTTATTAAAACCTGATGGAATACGAACCTTCTGCAAACTTAGTCGATTTTGTCAAATCTTACGCACCTCACTTTCCATCTTGATTTTGAAATAACTATTTTCACCCATAATTATCCCGATGAGACTTAAAATGATCAAAATATATCTTTACTACTCCTTAAACTCATACATACCTAAGCTGAATTGTTTCTGGGGTGTTACATTATCTCCCCCTTGGAATCATTCATCCTCGAATGAAGGTCCTGACTGCAACTTCTGCTAGCTTCGGACCTTAAACGGGTCTGGTAGAAACATGAACTTTCATTAAGACTTGCATATTAAATTGAATGAATACATGATTACTAAACTGTTGAGATATTGAACTGAATGACTACTGCATTAACTGGATATTGGTCTGCAATGAATACGTGAATACTGAACTAACATGGATATATGAATATTAAACTTGCACGAATATTTGAGTATTGAAATAACATCAATATCTGAGTACTAAGCTGGCATGAATATCTAAGTATTGGATTGACATGAGTAGCTGAGTATTGAACTGACTTGAATATCTGAGTATTGAACTGACATGAGTATCTGAGTACTGAACTAGCATGAGTATTTGAGTGCTGAACTGACATGAGTATTTGAGTACTAAAATGACATAAGTATTTGAGTGCTGGAAACTTGAATGTTATAACATGGTACGTGAAATACTAGTTGTACCACCGCTAACTCTGGTGGTAACTCCAACTCATAAGCTAATTGACTGATCCTTCACAAGATTCTATACGACCCAACATAGCAGGGACTATGCTTCCCCTTATTTTCAAATCTCATAACGCCTTTCATAGGCAAAACTTTCAGAAACAACCAATCATCAACTTGAAACTCTAGGTCTCTATGCCGCACATTCGAATAGGACTTTTGGAGGCTCTGAGTTATCTTCAAATGCTCTTGAATCAACTTAACTTTCTTTATAGTCTGATAGACCAAATTTGGTCCCATCAACTCTCTTTTACCAACTTTCGACCAACCAATTGGTGATCTACACCTTCGGCCATACAAATCATGCTTTCAAAATGAGCAAGATAATCCTATTATAAGGACCATATTTACCATCTCCACTCAAAATATGTGTATTCTGTGATAAAACACTGGGTTTTCTACTGCTCGACTTTCACTTACTAATAATTCGGATACTTGTCCATAAAGTCTGCAATGTCCTTTTTCATGTCGTTCCACCAATAAATCTCCTTAAGACCATGATACATATTTGTGGTACCTGAGTAAATAGAATACCTGAAATTCTGGGCTTCTAGCATGATCTTCCCTCTTTAAGTCCATCTATGTCTGGAACACACAATCTATCGTGGTACCTCAAAGCACTATCATTTCCCCCTTATTCCAAAACTATCATTTAATGCCAGTGAATCCCCTCTTTCAGCTACAACAAGTAGGGATCATCAACTATTTCTTCTTCACTTCGCCTACTAAGGGGGGGACAAGTCATATTCTAGACAACAACTCTACTCTCTTTGGAGTACGCAAATTGAACTTCTAGCTAGGCTAAGTGGTGAACTTCTTTCACCAGAGTTGTCTTATCTACCTCGATCATGAGTTATACTTCCCACAGTTGATTATCTTCTTAAGCACTTCCTGAAAACACTTATAGAATTATTGTGAACTAAGTCTTTGACCAGTACTCCGAAGACTAGAGTCTCGTGCAATGGCACTACCCTCGTGACACATAAATGCATGATTTTACAACTTTTCTGTGATCACTTTATCATCAATAGCTAAGCCCGGTGATCATTCTAATCACTTTGTGTTTCTTACATATGATAAACATAATCCTTGTGGTAATTATACAATTTTCCCTCATTACCGAACTGATTTTCTTTTTTCATATCCCATGCTAACTACAGGTTTCAAATCTCCATCTAGACTTACTGATGGTCTTCACATCACCCCTTAGACCAAAGGTCTTATACTTGCGGATCCTTACCTTTTTTTTGTTGGGGCTCAAATAACTTTCCTTGTTTTCTGTAATTCTTTGCACTCTACGTCAATGACGACTCATCTTCCAACTAACTTCTAAGAAATTTTCTTACTATGAAAACTATATTACCTACATAAATGAACAGCTAATGTGTTCACAACTGTCATACACGATCTTAATGATTTAACTCTGCTCACACTGTCAATCTTGGGAAGACCCCTTTTGGATAATTCTTAAAGGCAATTCTTCCTTAGTTTGCTCTCTCACTACCTAGTTGATTTCCCTTTCTTCTACTATACTTCGAGTTTAACTTAAACTCTTTCGGTTCTAACACATGTTCGATATTTCAAACTGTCATCCACTCACTAGAGTTAACCTGGCTAAGTGAATCAAATTGTACCTCTACTAGCTCTGCTGAAAGTGCTAATTCACTATATCCACTCAATCATACTCACTATTTTGGTACTAACTACCTGCTAACATCATGTGTTCATGTTCTACTTTGAATAACTAAAGTGAAACATAAGGTTACTCCTAACTTCCCTCATCATCTGACCATATTCTTTTGCTGTGCACTATCATTCTTTTTGAACTATGTACATGGATCGCACTTAGGGAAAGTTCATCTGTCTTAAACAAAGTTGGAATATCTAACCCCAAACTTTCTATACACTTCAAAATCATATCAAATTATAGACCTCCAACCTAAACACATAGTCATATCAAGGGGAACTGTCATACCTTTTATCTCACAATAATAGCCACTTTGTATATAAATTCACTAACATGGTACTTTCTAGTTCTGATTTGAATAAATATGAACAACTTAAAATCATTCCCTGAAATTTACTATTGGCTGCTCTTGGTTCTCATTTCATACATCATATTTTCTAGTCATTTGCATGAATTGTATGAATCACATCTTTGGTAATAACAAACATTTCTGACTCCTAGGTATTTTACCCTTAGGCTCTTTTCTGTCCAAAGCTATAGTGATCAATTCTATGCCCGTTGTATTTGAATCCTTATCCAGATACACCGTGGGGTCTGAAATATGGATACACTGCCATATATATCTGATAAATCACTTTATGCACCATCCCGTGAGTCTTGGGTCTTAATCCCTAAAACATGCAAAGATTTTGCTATAATCACTGTTACTTACATTCTCCTTGAGCATCCATATGCATCACTGTATACTCACAAGTCTATAGAAATTTTGATACACTGAAAATTGGATATCTGGTAAACATATAACTGAATACTGGCATACTGAATAACCATAAGACATGATAACTGCTTTTGTACTTTCTGATAAGGTTATGCTCTAATCTATAACACTATCCATTGCATCCCACTTTTACATCCTCTAAAATCTCGTATTTATCAACTCGTACTCCATACTCATACCTCAATGGGCAATTATCCTCTCTAGGACTTTAGGTTTCTCCTGCACGTCGCTTGGGAATCCAATACGTTAGGAATTCGATAGGAAGAAAAGGTTACCTATTACTCTAAGATTCATGGCACGATCTAGAGTAGAAAGAAATGAGACAATCCTGGATGTCTTGGTAGTTAACCATTTATATGAGTGGCCGGCACACATATAAAAAGGAAACTCTACTGGACACGGCTTCATAGACTCCCTAGGACTCTTGAACCTGGCTCTGATACCAAGCTTTGTCACGCCCCGAACCTGGGCCTGGACGTAACACAACACTCGGTACCTGACTACATGTGACCGAGCGAACCAACTGGATGGCTGAATCAACATGTGGTATCATAACATACTGAATGCGGAAGATAAACTAACACATGCTAATATACTGAAAGTCTGGATGATATAAATCAAAGTGCGGAAATTCTACTACAATTCTGAAACATATTTGTAGCCAACATAGCTTAATATGAAAAGTCTGAGACTCTGTCTAAATGTTACTCTAGTCTATGAAGCCTCTAATGAAGTACTCAAAACACTGACTATCTAAAAAAAATACTGAAGACTGTAAGGTAATGATAATGCCCCGAAAGAAATGGGATCACCAAATAGCTAGTACGAGAATCCTAGCGCTTGGAATCATCAACCTATAATTCATTGCCTGCATTGTGAGATGCAGGCCCCGGGAAAAAGGGACGTGAATACATTTGAATTGTACTGGTATGTAAAGCAACAAAAAGAAATAATTATAAATGTTGAAACTGTAACTAAGTTGATAACTGAGAATTTATAATTGATAACTGAAATGATAACTATTCAAACTGAAACTGAAATGATAACTGATAACTGAACTGATAACTGGTAACTGATATGATAGCTGATAATTGAACGATAACTAATAATTGAACTGAAAGGAAGTAAGGATATGAATACTCCCTCTTCTAAATGATGAACAACCTGTTTATCTGAATATTAAACTGCGGCCTCAGAACCAATATATATATATATATGCACAAACTGCGGCCTCGATCCCAAGTATACGTATACATAACTGCGACCTCAGGTCCAAAATGCATAAAGCATAAACTGTGGCCTCAGGCCCAAAGATGCATAAAGCATAAACTGCGGCCTCAGGCCCAAAGATGCATAAAGCATTAGCTGCGGCCTCAGGCCCAAATATAGGTGTTCAACATTTAGGGATTTAAAATCAAGAACTAAGAATCATACTGCAAAACATAATAGTGAATAATAAATCACGCTGAGTTATATGATACTGGAATATTGGATCACACTAAGTTACATTATATTGGAATATTGAATCATACTGAGTTACATAATACTGGAATACTGAATCATACTGAGTTACATAATACTGGAATGCTAAATAGGACTAGAATGATACATGTATTCTTGAACTGGTTATGAACACTAAAACTTCAACTGTTTATGACATGCTGAGTAAGCTATACTATGACTTAGGGACATCAACCCCAAGTCTATATTGAATACGAACTGGGATCACAACGTTCAGAATGAAAGTCATGAACGAGTTATGAAGTTAGAGAATATAAGTTCTACAACTATTCAAGGAACTAGGCTTAACTATATTTCTGAGGCAATTGATACGTCGTAAAAGAAACGTAATGTAGGGAGAATCATTAACATTCCCAAACATAGAGAGTTAGTCTCACATACCTTAACTTCCTGTTCTTGAGCGTAATACAACATTTGCCAACCCTTTCAACTTCAATCTATATAAATACACGTCAAAGGGATTCCATATTAGCAATAATACTTATGTTTTGGTCACTTAGGCATTTTATCAAATACTTGGTGGCATAAAGCTTCATAGACCTTATTAATGGTGTCTCTACACCCAATAACCCATTCTCTTGCTTCTAGATAAATTCAAGTCTCAAATGGTTATAATCAACATCATTCTTTATCACCCATAACGTAATCAACACCCATAACCAATAATAACCAATCAAAAACCCAAACCTATCACCGTTCATGCTTTTCTATCAAACTCATCAACTCATATCTCATGAACTAGAGTCTATAATCATTAATTCAATGATAAAATAAATTAGAGGGTGAAGATATTACCTTTTTGACGTTCAATCTCCTTGAATTCGAGTTCTAGGGTTTCTTTTCTCAACAATGATGTCCCAATCGAATATCTAATGATATGGAGGGTTTGCCTATGTTAATAAGATGTTGGGGAATTGAAACTAAGTTAGAATCACCATTAGAACTTACCTTGGGTGGTGGAGAGACCTTTAAGGAGTTAGGTTTTTGGGGTTGTAGAGGACGAAATAAGGCTAAACAAATGACCTCCCAAGTCGTCCACCATGTCCCGGTTGGACCGCGGTAAATTGCTGAGACACTGCCTCGCCACCACAGCCGCGATGAAACGCGGCAGGACCGCGGTGGTTGCACAGAGTTCCATTTGGGATCCACAATATAACGTTGGAAAGATATTTCAAAGGCCTACAAGTTTCATGCTTTGAGTTTTCCCAAATTCCTTACAAGTTTTCACTAAAACCTGCTGGAATATGAACTTTCTGCAAACTTAGTCGATTTTGTCAAATCTTATGCACCTCACTTTCCATCTTGATTTTGAAATAACTATTTTCACCCATAATCATCTTGATGAGACTTCATATGATCAAAATATATCCTTACTACTCCTTTAACTCATTCATACCTAAGCGGAATTTTTTTTGGGGTGTTACACAAGTCTAATTCTACCACGGACCTCCAAATTACATTTCGGATATGCTCCCCTGTCCAAAATCACCTAACGGATCTAACCGAATCATTAAAAATCACATCCAAGATTGTTTACACATAAGTCAATATCCAGTTAACTTTTTCAACTTAAACTTCCAAATAGGAGACTAAGCGTCTCATTCTACACCGAAACTACTCCGGACCCGAACCAACTAACACGATAAGATAAAATATAGTTGAGGAACACATAAGGAAGCATAAATGGGGGAAACAGGGCTATAACTCATGAAACAACCGGTCGGGTCGTTACATTGTATACTTCTTTACATCCGACGTCCGCAAGAAGTTAGTAACATCCTATGTATGCGTGTTAACGATATCACTTCTTTTTCTTGTGGAAAATACATAAGTTACTACCTTAACTATAGACCAAATCCCTGTTACACACTTTTTGCAGACAAAAATCACCTTACACACTCAACATTTTCAGAGTGTGTCTAAAGCACACCACTTTTTTCTTGACCAGTTTTTCAAAAAATGTGTAATATCACGCACCAATAGGATTGTGACACGTGTTATTAAATTTTCTTAAAATAAAACACTTGAAATTTACGATTATACCCTTTAGAAATTCTTATTTCTTTCTCTTTTGCAAGGCATCTCGTCTAAGGAAAAAAAATCAGAAACCGGCGTCTTGAGATTCGATAAAAAATTTAGGAGCTCAAGCTATTTTTTTTAATCAAATGGCTCATTTTACGATACTCAAACAGATTTATTTACTCCAATCCCACCTAATAACCTATTTCTAATTCATTTGAAGACCCACTTAAATCTCACAAAAACTACTTAAAAACAAAAATAGGAGAAAACCATGATAAAAAATCAAGATAAAAACTTTGCAAATTCTTGAACTTCACGTTGTAATTCACAGTGAAAATTTGACTGGAAACTTGACCCGAGCTTTGATAGGTGGTTGTTCATGGTGGTATTGGATAAGGAGAAGATGGGTGGAAAATAAAAAAGAGAATCTATGTGTTGTGTTGGTGTGTGCCGAAAAGAAGTCAACGAGGCTTTGTAGTTTTCCTCGATCGTTTAGCTTTCTTCATCAGTTTCTGAAACTTGTGAACAGAGACAATGTGGTTAAGAAGAAAAAAATAAATCTTAAAACAAACTGGAAAAAAAGTAAATGGGAAAAATCAGAAGTTAAAGAACCAAAAAACTAGGGATCTATGAGAGAAATAGTTCAAATTAATTTTAACAAATTGAATGGGAAATAATAAAAGGCAATAATTTTTCAAGAGAAGAAAATGGTGTGAGCTGAGGAAGGAGACGAGATGGTTGTTGGGTGGGGGTGGGGGTGTAACAAACCGACCGGTCTTTTTGAGCAATTGCACTTTGCTCGATAGTTTGCGGGTATGAGCAGCTCCGAATGATGTATTTTGACTTATGTGAATCGTCGGTTTTGGTTTTCAGGTTATTCGGAACAGATTTGAAAGAATGATTCTCAGCTAGAAGCTTTAAATTTGAAAGGCTTGACCAAGTTTGACTTTTTGATATTTGACCTCGGATTGGATTTTTTATGGTTTCGTTAGCTCCATTAGGTGATTTTGGACTTATGAGCGCGTACGGATTTTTATTTGGAGGTCTGTAGTAGAATTTGTCTTGAAATGGCGAAGTTGAAATTTTGGAATGTTTGATGGGGAGTGGACTTTTTGATATCGGGGTCGAATTTCAATTTCTGAAAGTTGAAACAGGTTCGTAATGTCAAATGTGACTTGTGTGCAAAATTTAGGTCAATCGAACGTGATTTGATAGGTTTCGGCATCGGTTGTGAAACTTTGAAGTTTCAAAGTTCATTGATTTCGAATTGAGGTGTGATTCGTTATTTCGATGTTTTTATGTGTATTTTAAGGCCTCGAGTAGGTCCGTGTTATGTTATGGGACTTGTTGGTATGTTTGGACGGGGTCCCGAGGGCCTCAAGTGTGTTTCGGATCGATTTCGAACCATTTTCCTTCATGTTGTTGTTGCTGAGGAGCTGCTGGTTCTGGTGTTCTGCACTTACGATTGATATTGCTTAGGTGAGATGGCCGCATATGCCAGACTTCATTGAGGGCTGAAGGTCTGCAGGTGCAGAGGTATTTGTGCAGAAGAGCGACCACAGATGCGGTCATGGCCATCACAGAAGCGGCCTGTCTCGCAAATGCGAGCCCTTTTTCCGCAAAAGCGAAGGTAGCAGATGCAGCCACTTATTCGCAGATGCGAAAATGCTGGGCATAGTTATAAAAATCAAGGTATTGGTTCTTTTTTCATATTTTAAGATGTGGGACTCGGATTGAGGCGATATTTGGAGCAAATTTCATCACAAGGATTGGGATAAGTGTTCTCTACTCACTTTTGATTACATTTCATGAATCTATCTTCATTTTTGGCAAATTTTTGATAAATTTTAAAGTGAAATTGGGGGTCTTGGACTAGAGTTTCACAATATGAATTTTTGAGTTTTGAACATCGAATTGGAGTCGAAATTGAGTGAAACTAGTATGGTTGGACTTGTAATTGAATGGGTTGTCAGATTTTGTGATTTTTGTCAATCTTTATCATTTGTAATTATTTCCTTGGGCTTTATCTGATGTATTTGAGTTGATTTTGGCTAGTTGTGAGCCATTCCGAGGTCGCTACGCATCTGATGGCATTCTTGGAGCATTGTTTGGCTTGCTCGACGATTGGAATTGGCTTGTTTTAGATAAGTAACTCTTCTAAACTTAATGTTGAGGGTATGAAACCCCAAATTACGTGTTGTGTGATTGGTATTGAGGTGACGCACATGCTAGGTGACGGGCGTGTGGGCGTGCACCTTGTGAATTGTTACTCTGTTGTCTTCATGGCACTGTATACTGGCCCTACTTTGTTGATATCTGCATTTTCATCATGTGATAAATTAATTGAGATGTACATCATGCTAGATATCATGTTTAGGCTTTATGCTGATATTGTTGGGACCCGTAGTGCTCGTTTCTTGCTGTCATCTCATTGATTTTATTGATATTTTGTACTCAGTCATATTTATGGATTCATATCATATCTCAGTCTCAGTTACTACTTATTTATAAATGATACCATTGTTCCAGGTCAATTTTTCATGACATTGTGAGCCCGTGGGTGAGACTGGAGAGATTGATGACTGAGTGAGACTGAAAGCCTAATTATGAGTGACAATTATGGGATCGGGCTGCACGCCGCAGCCGTTATTCTGACTTATGATAGCGCTTGGGCTGAAGGAGCCCCTCCGGAGTCTATAACACACCCCTAGTGAGTGCGGATGATATTATCGAGGGATGGATTTCCTTGGACATGGATTTGTACGCAGTACTTGATATCTAGAGATGGATTTCTCCGGTTGATGTGAGGACTGTGGTGCGATACCCCAATAGAGCGAATGATAACTTCTCGTGCCACTGTTTATGCTTCTTTATCATTTTCCTCAATATCTTCTTGATATTCTTATTGGCGGCTTCTACGCTCCATTAATTTGAGGCATGTAGGCTGTGAAATTCTTGTGTTTGACTTGTAGGTTTCACACATAGCTTTCATCAAGTCAGTATTGAGGTTGGAGCCATTAACAGTAATGATCGACTCTGGAATCCCGAATCGACAAACAACGCGATCGCGGACAAAGTCTGCCAAGACTTTCTTAGTTACTGCTTTGTAAGATGCTGCTTCGACCCATTTGGTGAAATAGTCGATTGCTACTAGGATAAATCTGGGCTCGTTTGAAGCGGCAGGCTCGATTGGTCAGATAACATCTATTCCTCAGGCGGCGAACGACCATGTCGCGCTCGTTGCATTGAGCTCATTTGGAGGTACCTTTATCATGTCTGCATGTATCTGACAGCGGTGGCATTTTTGGACATACTGGATGTAGTCCGTCTCCATAGTTATCCAAAAGTTACCGGCTCAGAGTATCTTCTTTGCTAAGACAAAACCGTTTATATGTGGACCGCAGGTCCCAACATGAATTTCCTCTAGTAGCCTGGATGCTTCTTTTGCGTCGATGCACCTTAGTAATCCTAAATCAGGAGTCCTCCTATACAAGATTCCTCCGCTGTGAAAGAAGTTGTTGGCCAATCTCCGAAGTGTGCATTTCTGAGTAGGATTTGCAAGCTCTGGGTATTCTCCTTTTTCCAAATATTCATTGATATCATGAAATCAAGGCTTCCTGTTTGCTTGTTCTTCAACATGGGCACAGTAAGCTGGCTGATAATGCATCTTTACTGGAATGGGATCAATAAAATTTGTCTGGATGTTGTATCATAGATGACAGGGTAGCCAATGCATCGGCGAACTCATTCTGGACTATGGGAATATGTTGGAACTCCGTCTTCGCAAACCTTTTCCTCAGCTCCTGTGCATGATGCTGATAGAGGAGTATCTTGGAGTTCTTGGTTGCCCATTCTTCACGCACCTGATGTATGAGTAGGTCTGAATCTCCAATCACCAGCAACTCTTGAACGTTCATGTCAATGGCCATTTTGAGTCCTAAGATGTAAGCTTCATACTCGGCCATATTATTAGTGCACAGAAACCTGAGTTTTGCGGACACCGGATAATGCTGACCGGTTTTTGATACTAGGACTGCTCCTATGCCAACTCCTTTGAATTTTGCTGCTCCATCGAAAAACATTCTCTAACCTTAATAGGATTCTACAATGTCTTCTCCTATGAATGATACCTTTTCATCAGGAAAATATGTTTTCAGGGGTTCGTATTCTCCATCCACGGGATTCTTAACAAGGTGTTCTGCCATTGTTTGTCCCTTGACTGCTTTTTGAGTTACATAAACAATGTCGAACTCACTCAACAGGATTTGCCACTTGGCTAGCTTGCCAGTGGGCATGGGCTTCTGAAAGATGTACTTCAAAGGATCTATCCTTGATATGAGATATGTAGTATAGGCACAGAAATAATGCCTCAGCTTCTGAGCTACCCAAGTCAAAGCACAACAGGTGCACTCTAACAGAGAATACCAGGCCTCGTACGGGGTGAACTTCTTACTGAGATAATAGATGGCCTGCTCCTTCCTCCCCATTTCATCATGCTGCCCCAGAATGCAACCGAAAGCTCCATCCAATACTACAAGGTAGAGTAATAAGGGTTTACCTGGCTCGGGCGGGACCAAGACTGGTAGTGTTGACAGGTACTCTTTGATTCTGTCGAAGGCCTTTTGGCAGTCATCGGTCCATTTGGTGGCGGCGTCCTTCTTCAATATCTCAAAGATTGGCTCAGAGATAACTGTAGACCATGCTATGAACCGGTTGATGTAGTTAAGTCTTCCCATGAAATTCATCACATCCTTCTTATTCCTTGGCAGTGGCAATTCTTGAATAGCTTTGACTTTTGATGGATCCAGTTATATTCCTCAGCGACTCACAATACACCCAAGCAATTTTCCAGTAGGAACCCCAAATGCGCACTTCGCGAGATTCAGTTTCAAGTTGTACCTTCGCAATCTATTGAAGAACTTCCTCAAATCTTCCATGTGATCGGTGGCCTTCTTGGACTTGATGATGACATCATCTACGTATACCTCAATCTCCTTATGTATCATATCATGAAAAATGGTGGTCATGGCCCTTATGTAGGTGGCCCCTGCATTCTTTTGGCCGAACAACATCATCTTATAACAGTACATCCCCCACGGTGTAATGAAAGCCATTTTCTTAGCATCTTCTTCGTCCATCCAGATCTGATGATAACCTGCAAAACAATCTACAAATGACTGCAACTCATGCTTGGCGCAATTGTCAATCAGGATGTGTATATTCGACAAAGGGAAGTCATCTTTCGGACTGGCCCGGTTGAGATTCCGGTAGTAGACACAGATTCTGACCTTCCCGTTTTTCTTTGGCACTAGCACGATATTGGCTAACAATGTCGGGTATTCTACTGCCCTGAGAACCTTAGCTTTGACCTGCTTAGTGACTTCTTCCTTGATTTTCAAACTCATATCAGGCTTGAACTTCCTCAGCTTTTGCTATACCGGCGGACATGTAGGATCGGTTAGCAGTTTATGAGCCACAATAGACGTACTCAGACCAGTCATGTCATCATACGACCAGGCGAATATGTCCTCGTATTCCATTAGAAATTTTGTGTATTCTCCCTTTTCTAATGGCGATAAGTGAACGTTGATTCGTGTTTCCTTGACGTTTTCTGCCTCTCCCAGGTTAACAATTTATGTCTCGTCCAGGTTGAACTTAGGTCTGTTCTCAAAGTTCTTAACTTCTTTGACAATCTTATCAGGTGTGTCGTCTTCCTCTGAATCAAGGTCTGTTTGTTGCGTTGTCTCGTTGCATGTCATAGTCATTGGTTCATCAAGATAAGTAATAGTAATGCTATATAAATAAAGTAATGAGAGAAAATGATAATGAGTGTTGATTCATAAGAAAAGTCAGAATGGCTTGATGAATTGCATAACTGTTTTGAACGTTGAAGATCTTATTATGGGAATTAAAATGCGAGAAGAAAATCATTTAATAAAAGAAATAGTGCATGATGCTTGTTTTAGCCCTGCAACCCCGGGGCTTGTCAGGCTCTGGTTGTCCTGATGGTCCAATTATTGAGGCGTGCCCCTCTGCTCACAGCCTGTATGGAAGGGCCTTCCTCCCCCTCCTCCTCAAGAACAACACAACAGTCCATGTCATTGTCTTCTAGGAATAAATTCTTCACCGCTGCAAGTGTTTCTTCTTCATTTGTCTTATAAACAATGTCGGCCTATTGGAAAGTCTGCTCCAGACGCAGTATAGGCTGCTCCAGGGGATAAGAAGGACCGTGCCATGGTGGCGACCAATTATTGAATTCTTCCCAGGTGTAGTCATATCCCAAACCGAAGGTAGTGCCATGCTTCTTGAGTTTTATGGGTTTAGAGATTCCCTGGAGGTTCTTGTCGAGTCCTTTGCCGGGTTCATACCTACTCCAATTCAGTATACTCTCGATTTTGTTATCCCACCATTTATCTTTGTCAACAGCATTTACCCGTTCAACGTGGTGGAAAGTATCTCTACCTAGTTTCCTGCTTCCTTCGATTGCTGGAATGGTCTGGCGATTGTATATAGGGTTGCTACCATCGCCGTGAATGATTACCTTTTGGTAATTCCATTCTAACTTTACTGCCTGATGTAGCGTTGATGCTACGGCCCCAACAGCATGAATCCATGGCTGTCCCAGCAGCAAGTTGGATGATGCTGGCATGTCTATCACCTGGAAATCGACATCGAACCATGTTGGTCCTATGTGCAGGCATAGGCTATTCTCACCAACGGTGGACCTTTGAGAACCATCAAAAGCTTTTACATTGATCGCTCCATCCTTTATCTCATGCAATCCTTTACCCAACTTCTTGAGTGTTACTAGTGGACAAATGTTGAGACTGGAACCTCCATCGATCAGGATTCTGGTGATAAAATAATCCTCGTATTGCACGGTGATGTGCAGTGCCTTGTTATGCCCCAGCCCTTCAGGTGGCAGCTCGTCTTCATGAAAGGTGATCTTATGGTTTTCCAGAACTTGTCCTACCATGTTAGCCATTTCCCCGCCAGTGATGTTACTTGGCACGTATGCTTCACTTAGTACCTTTAATAGAATATTCTTGTGTGCCTCAAAATTTTTTAGTAAAGCAAGAATGGAGATTTGCGCTGGTGGTTTGTTCAACTGGTCGATGACCGAGAATTCCTTGGCCTGTATCTTTCTCCAAAGATCGTCTAGACCCGTCTCGATAAGGGGTGACCGATTGGAGGCCTACTTTCTTGACTCAGGTATATGTTCAGAGGTATACACTCTATCAGTTCTTATCATACCCTATGCTGCAATAGTCTCTTCGAACCTGACCTTGCCCTTTCTCCTTGCCTCGGCTGTATAGTCCCAAGGTACAACCTTTGTATGGCATGGTGTCATGGTTGACATTGCCACTGGGATCGGCGTGGATATCCTTACTCCAAACGGAGCACGTGCCTTAAGTGGTAAAATTGCAACTTCAAACGGTACGGGTGCATTTGACGGAGACACGAATTCGACTTCAATTGGTGCCAGTGTCTTTGCGGATGATGTTGCTTCAAATTCAAGTGGTACAGACAAATTCACCTCAGCATCCTCAGATGGCTGAATCTGGACTATGATTGGATTGAGAGTAACTATTGGCTTCTTTTGGTCATCACCTTCTGCAATTAACCCGATTGATCCCTCGGGATCCCAATCATCCTCTATTTCAATCATGTGGATACCTCCACCCTTATGGTCTGGCAGGGGGTTGTTGCGGACATTTGGAATGGGTTCCTTTGCCACAATAATCTTGTTATCAATTAAAGTTTGGATCTTGTCTTTCAAGGAACGACATTCATCGATAGTGTGCCCTTTTATGCCGGAGTGGTATGCATAGGATTTATTTGGGTTAATCCATTGAGAAGGGTTCTGAAGGGTTGCAACAGGGATAGGGGTGACATAACCAGCAGCTTTGAGTCTCTCGTACAATTGGTCAATAAGTTCGGCGATGACTGTATATTGTTTTGGAGGTCTGCAGTCAAAATTAGGTCGGGGCCTAGGGAAGCTTTGGCGTGCGCGAGGTGATTGATAGTGGGATGGTTGAGCATTATAGGTTTGGTAGACATGAGCGGGTTGGGAATATCTAGGCAAAGTAGGTTGATATGTGGGAGGTGTAGGTGATTGATAAGTGGGTGGTGGAGCTTGGTATGAGGGTGAAAGTGCTTGGTAATTTGGGGTTGGCTGATTTATGAGTGGAGGTGTTGGGTAAGTTTGGTATTTGATGGGAGATTTGGTCCTTTGTGTAACCATCACGGCCTCTACGTCCCTTTTCTTGGACACACCACCAGACTGTAAAGCCTTATTTATAGCTTGCAAGGCTTTGAAGTTCGTAACCATACCACTTTTGACAACCTTTTCAATTCTTTCACCTAGTTTGATAATGTCAGAGAATTTGTGGTTCTCGATCATCATCAATCGTTCGTAGTACTGCGGGTCCTGAGCCCGGACAAAGAATTTATTCATCTGTTCCTCCTCTAATGCAGGTCTGACCTTAGCAGCTTCAGACCTCCAGCGAGTAGCATACTCGCGAAACAGTTTTGTAGGCTTTTTCTTTAGATTCTGAATATAGAACACATTCGGTGCATTCTCTGTGTTAAACCTGAACCTATCCATAAAGTCAGACGCCATGCTTACCCAACTTAACCACTTCTTTGGATCTTGGCTGATTTACCAAGACAACGCATCTCCTTTCAAACTTCTCATGAATAGCTTTATGCGAATTCTCTCGTCTTTTCCTACTCCAACCAGCTTGTCATAGTACATTCTCAAATGGACCCTTGGATCCCCTGTACCATCAAACATTTCGAACTTCGGAGGTTTGTACCCCTCAGGTAGTTTGACATTGGGCTATATGCAAAGATCTTCATAGTTCAGCCCCTCGATTCCTTTGCTTCCCTCAACGCCCTGAATCCGGCTAGTCAATTTCTTAAGTTCCTCAGCCAGGTTTTTGATAAGCAAATCCTTTTCATCAGACTCAGGTGTGCTTGAAATGGGTTTGGTGGAGTGTGGCATGGTCTCCATGTAGATATGGGTGTTATGGTGGGTGTGAGAGTGGTCCTTTGTGAAGTTTCTGAGTTCTAGAATGAGTAGTGGAGTGTTGTTTGGGTTATGGTAGGTGCTGCATTGGGTCTTTGGTGGAATAGTGTGCGGGGCGGTATGATTCTATTGTTTTGGGATGTTTTGAGGCGGTGTAGGGTTTTGAGTATTGGGAAAGGTGATATCTGGGGTGCTGAGGGAAAATGACAGGCTTGTCAGATTTCGAACCTGATCGAGCTCTTCTTGGAATTTCAGCAATTTCTGTTCAAGTTGGGATACATTTTCCTTAGGAACTTGAGCACCATGGCCATTGGTGGCCTCTACCCGTTCAGTTGGATTCTCCTTTCTGATATTGTTTAAATCTTCCATCTTGCCTTTGTTCTTGTTTTTGACAGGACTAAGAGGAGGAGTGGGTGGAGGGCCCCTGGATCTCGTGAAATAGGATGATGTTTCCAGAGTGCACGAACTAACCTTCGGGAAAGGGAATAATAAAGACAAAAACAAAGAATAAAACAAAAAGGTAACCAAGTTAGTGAGGAATATAAAAAGTATTGCAGTATTTAAACACATAGTGCGAGAATGTTAAGTGCATCCTAATTGGGGGACCTCTTTATGCCTGAGGTGGGCCTAGCGACAAATTGATTTGGAGAACTTAGGATGCTAAATGCCTCATTTTATTGATAAAAAGTAGATGAATCCCAAATTGACACTAAATAAACAGGAAATAAAAAAAGTCACTAATGGCCCTTGGCCTTATTACATTTTATAAAGCGAAAAGATAAACTCCTATCTATTTGGTCCCAGAAGGACCTTCCCCAGATTCAGCATCCTTGGCTCCGTCGAACAGTTTCCCCAAATCGCGAAGTCCCAACAACAGGTATGCTCTGGCTAGATGTCCTCCTTCGCTTCCTTCAGCATTTTGACAATCTTCGACCCTTTTGAAAAACTTTCTCTCCAATTCCACTATACCTCGCTCCAAGTATCCTAGTCGTTTGTTGGCACTGACAGCCATGTCCTTCCATTCCTCAATCAGCTTCTGGTTGGACTCTTGTATCTCGCATTGTTTGCTTTCGCATTCTCGGATCCTTTTGCGTAATTGGTTGTTTTTGACCTGTGCCTCGGCCCTTTCATCTATAATCTTGTGACCTCGAACAAACCCTAGTTAGCCCAGACCATCAAGATTGTCTTCCAACCAACCGGAGTAGAAAGGAGCGCAACCAGCATGATACTTGTCTGGCTTGATGGTTTCTCTCCCATTTATGATCTTGCAGTACCACATATGCTGAGTTTGGCACTTGTAAGGACTATCATCATTCTGGAAGTCAACCCGGAAATGACTCATCTTGTCGACCCTGGGTGTAACCTGCTTCCTACTAGCTTGCCTCATAACTCGGAAAGGGACGTAAGGGTATGTTGCTCTCAGACCGATTAGTATCAGGAAAGGTGCATCTCTGGATCAGGCGATGAACTCTGCGGTCTGAAACCACTCGAACATCCATTGGACCCGTTCCTCAGTCAGATTATCAAATAGCTCAACCCACCCTTTGGCATCCTCCGACCGAGTGAACATATTGGGGATATAATTCATTCGCTTAGGATGATGGAGAGCAATGTGATCATCCCAATCCCTTCGCTGAATCTCTTATCGGTATTCGCCCCTTTGGAGGTGTTCCATGAGCGAGAGTTGAAGTAATAAATTGCAGCCTTCGAAGTGTTTTGCTCCTCATTGACACTTCTTCAAGGATTGATATATGTCTGCAATGATCATAGGCACGATACTGAATGAATGCCCAGCAATTCCTTCCATTAGGGTCTTAGTTACCATAGCCTGCCTGGTGTGGATTCTTGATTTCTTCATCGGAAACATAATTAGCCCCAAGAAACAAAACATGAAGACGAAAACCCTACGGTGAATGTTCCCCAAGGGATGTGATGGAAAACTCGTCAGGGTAGGTACGGTAGGATTTGTTGTGACCGTACCTTTCATACAAATAGTCAAAAGGGATGTGGGATTCCTTCAGACATGTCAATTTTGGATTTTTCTTCAAACCCATCATTTTGAGGAAACCCCTGCCTTTGCGGTTCTCATGCATCAGCAGACCTGGATTTTCCCACACTAGACCGGCCAATCCTCATATCTCCTCTAGCAAGGGTGTCATTTCAATATCCCTAAAGCGGAATACAGCCCTTTCACAATCCTAAAACAGTGTGGCAGCTTTTATGAACTTGTTGTTAGGTTGGATCTCTATAAGGGATGGTACATTTCCCAGATATTTTTGGACGAGAGTTTGATCACTAGAGTGAAGATCTTTCCACCAACTTAGCAGTCTTGGGTGGATGTTGGTGATCATGTCGAATCTAGGGACTTCGTGTCTCATATTTCTGCAAAACAAATAGGGTTAGGCCATTACCCCTACCAGACTCGACTATTTAATACCAACAATTAGCATGAAGCATTTAGTTCTCCAAATAAATGCACAGAATGTGGTGGTGTCCGTTTGGGTTCGGGGAAACCTGGTGGACTTTGGACAAGGTTATCTTAAAGGATCATTATGTGGACAACATAACTGACCCGACTAAGTTTGACCATGATGCATGAACAATTTGAACAGAGTAAGGTTTCTATGGGATTTTAGACTGGTACTCTTAAGCGGACAACTCAAGGGGGAAAGAATGGAACCGTCAACTGCACCGCTGATCGGCTGGTTTTACCGCAAATATGCCTTTTCGAATTTAGGGGGTAATGATATAGGAAGAGCGCAACCACTCATTATAAGCGTTGCTATGGTATTTGTTTGGCACGAGTGGAGTATGATGTTGAGCATGATTATGCAATAATTAAAACATGTTGGCACGTATTTGCACGTTAAGAAAGCGATAAATACAACAGTTTCATAATTTAAAACAACAATAAAGGAAAGAAACAAGAAGACATATCAGTTCTGCAGTTGAAAAAGATATTAAATGCTTAAAGTAATTAAATAGGTAATTGCACATAAAGAGGTACAAATTCACAAGAACAATCTGAAGTGGTAAAAGCCTAAGATCCCAAACGGAGTCACAATGCTGTCGCGCCCCCTTTTTCCCTCTTCGCATCAGAAAATTGGGTTTATGACATTTTGGGTATGGGACAACTCATTCCTTTTGGGAACTGGATTTGCATTTGAAGAGTCGTCACCTAATGATTTAAGGTGTATTAGGATACCTATATGGTTCATTTCTAAGTTCGTCTGATAACCAGAGATAGGGTAAGGGCTTGAAATTATCCCAAGGGGAAGGTGTTAGGCACCCCTCAGGATCCACTAGTGTGGTTCCCGACCATACAGCTTTGTGAATTTTATACAATTAGCAGATAGACAAGCATAGGCTCAAGTAGTAGGGGCTTTGAGTTTGAACACATAAGAGCTTGAAAACAATTAAAAGGCGAGTTTTGAAAATGAGTTATAGTTCTACAAATACTTGAGAATATAAAATGAGGGGGATCCTAGGTTTATTTATAATATGGATCACTTCAATGCGATACCCGGTATGACACTCCTCAGAAGAGGGGATACACGTGGTGTTATTGCACCGGTCATCATATCCATATCTACCCTTCCCACCCCATTAAGGTATTAAAGCGCGGATTGGTCTCGACCTCTATTATATGCTATTACCCGTCCCATTCCTATCAGTCCTGGAGGTATTTAGGACTACTATTCCTATAAACGGGAAGATTTTAGGCTGACTCTTGAGTTTTTAAAGGTAAAAAAACTAAGGCGACAACCAAAACACATAGGACTGCATATTAGGGAAAACATATAAACAACTAAGAGGCTCATATATACCTCCTTAAGTAAAGCATATAAATAGCATGACTTAAACACATTTAAGGTCAGAATTTAAAGTACTAAGGTAGGGGTGTTTTAATTGTTGAAGTAGACCAATTTATTACATAAGTCAGATGAGAAGTTCGAATCAGGCCTGCCTACTGGTTGTAGCAGTTGCTAATTAAACAAAGGCAGATTCAGTTTTATCATTGTTACCTAAGGCTTGCCTGAGTGTGTATTGGTGATGTCCTATAAGTATGATGTATATTACTAATTAGGAATACAACAAAGCAGTGGTTAATTTTAAACAGGCGATTTGGATCCTATAGGCATGATATCTAAACCGTATTAATAAGCGAGTAGGTTGCTTAAATTGATTCAGAACAGTACGAGTCAACTGATTTTTTAACTAAATTGGTTTAAGATCCTATAGACATGATATCTATTGTTGATTTTAATTCCTACAGATATGGTATCTACTATAGGCATGGTATCTAAGTGTGGAAGTGAAACATACAGAATTTAAAAACAGATCCTATAGGCATGTTATCTAAGTGTAGAATTAAAACATGTAGAATTTAAAACAAATCCTATAGGCATGTTCTCTACCCTTCTAACATATAAAACATGCATAATTACCCCATCCCTTTTTACTAGCCAACCCCAATATTTGTTACAAAATTACAGACCAAATACAGAATTACATCAGAAAAATGTAAAAATAAGGAGTTACAACCATAGGAAGCCTGATTCTGACTTCTTCTCTGAGTTATGGAATAAACCACCTCAAATGCCACTTGTTTCAAATCCTTTCTCAGACTTGGGTGTGTCAAAGTTCCCTAAGAGTCTCAAGGGACCTCGGGCAGTGCTTACACTTAGGTTTGCATAACCAAATAGAGATTAGTGCAGTGTAGAAGGGCTAGCCCTTATGTGTCCAAGTTCAGAGGGAGCTCAAGGGTCCCAAAGCAAGGCTCACACAAGAGGGGCAGAACCTAAGTCCTAAGAGTATATTGGAAGTGCAAAAACAGAGATATATTTAAAACTGGGTTGAGAATAGTAAGGGTTATTTGAAAATAGTAGTAATACTCAAACTACACAGAATCAACAGTTACACAAAGAGGTCAGGGGTTTTGGGATTACATTGCATGAAGCATATGACCCCAGAAAGGGTTAGGTTTGGTCATGCACAGTAATAGATGATGCTGGCATGCCCACAAACCAACCAAAGAATGCAAACATACAGAGGGATATGGGGTTTGGGATTCATACACATAAGAGGACATTAATTTAAAAGGGGCATGCAACATATTTCACACACTAGTAATTTAACTTGATTACAGAAACATAAGCAAAAGTAGACAAGATGAGAGAAGTTGGAACAATTACAAAAATATGTTGTTGTTGATGCTTGAAAATTAACTAGGACATACCAGTAGAGAAGCAAAGTGCAAAAAAGAAAGGTAAGCAAATTTCCACAGCCTAGCCTTGGCTTTCAGCCAACTTGACAAAGCAGTAGCACAAGTAGTAGTAGAGAAAAGAGAGAGTTTTGAGTGAAGTGTGTGTTCTGAACTCAGATGGTTCTTGTCTTTGAAAGAGAAGAGGGTGGGTATTCATAGTTTTGAAAATAGGTGAAGAATAAGGTAACAAGTAAAGTCTTAATACAAACATGGAAACAATCATGATCAGAATCAATTAACACAAGTGATTACCTTTAATTAATGGATCACTGTTTAACAGGTAGTAGCAGGCTCAATTAAGGAAAGAAATCAGTTTGGGGACAGATTAATTATTGCAATATAAGAGGCAGTAAAAGCATGAAGCAAACAATCAAGTCTAAGTACAAAAATATGCTTATTTTGGGAAAGGATTCAGCAAGGTAAAAAATCACAGTAAAAGGAAAGGAATCAATTAATTTTAAACAGGCGAGTGAAATTAGGGGTCATAAAAGAAAATCTTTTGCAATTAGCCACAAGACTAAGATCAATCAAGGAAGAAACATGATTCTGCACTTCAGTATATAAATAGAGTGAACAGAAGCATCAGACATGCAAGGCCAAGCACATTGGCAAAAGAAACAACATACAATAGTAGCAGAAATAAGCATAGGATTCAGTAATGAACAAAGTAAGATAGTTAGGGCCCACACGTATATCCAAAGTGAAGAAGAGAGTCAAAACAAGTAAAGGTCTCACAGTAACAAGTGAGGAAACCTTTCGAGAAGTTAGGGTTTCAACAATAGTCGAGTTAAAAGATAGTGAAACTCAGAATTAGATAAGTCATATAAAAGAAAAGAGAGTCTGAAACAAGGAACCTTTAATCGAGTCAAGTATACATTCAAACAAGCAGTCTCAGACCAAAAGACCTAGGGCTTCCACAATAATCGAGTTTAAAAGATGGTAAAACTCAGAATCAAATAAGTCAAGCAAGAACGAAGAACTTAATCGAACAAGTACACATTTAAACATGCAATTTCAGAATTCGGATGAGACAAAAAGGGAACTAGGGTTTTAACATGCTGACTCAGATAGAAGAACAACATGAGCAAAACATAGCAAAGTCATAAACAACAGTAAAATCGGAGAAGAGATCTTTTGAAAACACTTAAAGGAAAACCCTAATGAAGAGTCGTTTTGAAAGAAAAGTTGAAGAACTTTCGAGAAAACACTCAAGACATTCATGGTAAGCACGGATCTGTTGTAGATCTGAAAGAAAAATTAAAATATCTTAAAGATTAGGGTTTCGGAAAACCCAAAAAAAGTGACAAAGACCTTGAAAGTTTCCGATCTAACCAGGAAAGTCAAGGATCTGCCTTGAAAGGCTATGAATGGCCGGAGAAAGGCCATAAACTGAAGTCGAGCAAGGACTGGACCAGATCCCTTCGAGGTCTGGTCATGAAACCACAGAAACAAACACGTAGGATCCATATGATGCCACTACACATCTCCAATGGCCATGGGAGGCCATGTATTAGGCAGGTTTAGGGTGGATTAGGGTGGGATAGATGGCGAAGGCTAAGGTTCATGAGGGATTCAGAGAGAATTGAGAGGGAAAGGGAATTCAAGGGCGGCGTTTGGTGAAGAATGAGGTAGGGTAAGGGGTCGTTTAAGGTTAAAAAAGGTAAGAGGAACGGTAGCCGTTGATCTAAATGATCAACGGCCTAGATTTAAAAGGGTAGGTGGGGAATCCGGATTTGGGTTGGTTTAACTGAAATTGCGCGGGGAAATTGGGTTTAAATTGGGGTCAGATTTAGGCTATAATTGAAATATAATTGGGCTATTATTTAAATAGCCAATTTTCCCTTTTAAATTCATAAAAATAGTAAATAAATTTTTGAAAACAAATTGAAAGTACTAAACTGATTTATAACATATAATTATCAATTTAAAAATATAGGACTTAATATTTATGAATATAAACACAATTAAATCTTAAAAGAGGCTAATATTGCAATTATATGCAATTTAGTTTAAAAATACTAAATAAATTTGTAAAAATATGAAAAAATTACCTTAGCTATATTTTAGCATAAATATAAAAGTCCAACAAATAAATTACCAAAATAATTATTTTGAAAATAATTATTGGGGTGTTTTATGGATAAAGGGGGAAATAAATTGATTTAAAAACCTTTAAAAATTATGAAAAAATAATAAAACATTTGGACATGCTTATATATGCATATATATGCTATTTTAAAAGTATTTTGTATATTAAAAAAATATATAGGGAAAAATTGGGTATCAACAATATGTAGTGTTCATATTTAAATCCTAACTAATTTAGATTCACGTCGTATAACACCATTAAAGAAAAAATCTCTTTGTATTAAGTTCTTTTTCATTTCTAGGGCTCAAACTCAAGACCTCTAATTAAGAGCCTGTTTGGCCAAGTTTTTGGGAGAATTTTTTAAAAAATTTACGTTGTTTTGCCAATGCAAAGAAGTACTTTTGGCCAGCAACAAAAGCAGTTTTTCTACTTTTGGGAAGAAGCAGAAAATTCCAGCCTCTTCCAAGAAGCAGCAGCAGAAGTAGAAAATTAATTTATTCAAGACAAAACTATCCTCACCATAAATTTATATTTTTCAAATTATCCCTTACTAATTTAAGCTTTTTTTTGTTTACTTTTCTAGTTTTTATTATTCTTTTAAAATTAAAGATATAATATACATGAATCATATTGTAACTTTCCAAAAAATTATTGATTTTTCTTGTTTTAGATTTTTTTCTTAGTGCAATGTCTTGTAACTTTCCAAATTATCTTCTTCTTTTTTCACACTAAAGCAAATTATTTTCATCCTTCTTTGAATTATCAATTCTCTTTCTACAAATAATCATTTATAATTTCTTCTGTTATATGCTATTAGTTCCTGAATCTTTAAAACAGTTATCAAATCTAATTTATAAAAATTATCTACAAATAGGTAATAAATTTATAATTGCATCGCAAAATCTATCTATATATTATTAAAAGAAGAAAAAGCATCCACATTAAGCCAAGTGGAAGCCTCGTTAATAGGTCACTTAGCAATTTAAGACAAAGTTAGTAAGGTTAGGTAATAATTAGTTTTTTTTTAATTTAAATTTAAAAAAATTTAAATTATACATTATGTGTTGTTACTAATTTGTTACTCTTTTTGAATTTGAATTTAAACATATTTAACTATTTTTTTTACAATTTTTTTATATATTTAAAATTATTTTTTTACGCTCAGTGTCATCTTTCATGTTTGATACTCAGAATCATCTAGTTATAACTACCATGGCTATACGTAATTTTATCCGACGATATTCTTCTACCAATGAGGAATTCAATTGTTATGCTAACGACGACATTACTACAAAGATTGATGAAGGAGATGAGCCTTTTGATATTCCTTTAGAAATACAAGAAAAATCTTCTACTAATATGGAGGCGTTGTGTGATTGAAGTAGAGATGAAATTATAGAGAAATATTATCTTGTGTGAGTAATTTTAGTTATTATTTCATGGTAGATTATCAATATATAGTAATTAGTGGAATAGACTTCTAATTTATATCGAATGATCTTGTAACGACCAGATCGGTCGTTTTGAGTATTTACACTTCGTTCAGTAGTTTGAGGGCACGAATATCTCCGTATGATGTATTATGACTTATGTGAATCGTCGGTTTTGATTTTCGGGTGATCTGGAATTTCTTTGGAAGAATGAACTTCATGATTAAAGCTTTAAGTTGGAAGAGTTGACCAAGTTTTATTTTTTAGTATTTGACCTCGGATTGGAGTTTTGATGGTTCCTTTAGGTCCGGATGGTGATTTTGGGCTCGGACGTATGCCCGGTTTTGCATTTGAATATTTTTAGAAAGTTTTGACACAAATTGGCGAAAGTTGAAAATTTGAAGGTTTGAAAGGTTCATAAGTTTGACCGAGAGTTGACTTTGAGGATATCGGATTTAGATTGTGGTTCCAAAAATTGTAATAGCTTCTTTATACCATTTGGAACTTGTGTGCAAAATTTGGGTTCATTCCGGGTTGATTTGATATGCTTCGGCGCGCGTTTTGGAAATTAAAAGTTCAAAGTTCATTTAAGTTTGATTCAAGGTGTGATTGGTCATTTTGATATTGTTATGCGTGATTTGAAGCCTCAAGTAGGTCCCTGTTATGTTATGAGACTTGTGGGAATGTTCGGACGTGGTCCCGAGGGTTTTGGGCATGTTTTGGATTGAATTCGGATCATTTTCCTTCATTTTGGCATTGTTTGTTCTGCTGAGCATTTGGTTTCCTTATTTGCAATCGCATAGAGTTAATCGCGATCATGTATAGTTGTTTGGAGACTGGGAGAATTTGTTCATCGCGTTTGCGAGTCCTCAGACGCGTTCGCGTAGGTTGCTGCAGTCTTAGCAACGTTTTCGAGTAAGTTTGCACGTGTTCGCTTATTGATTTTGGGCTGAGCTAGGAAGAGGCTGTTTCTCTTTCCATTCGCGGTCTTGTTTTAGCGATCGCATAGTTTGTGAGATTTGTGTACCACGTCAGCGCGACTTTATACGCGATCGCATAGTGTATTTCTGGGGCAGTACATTTTCCTTCTTTATGATCGCGAGGGTGTTTGCGTTATCGCGATTCATTAATTTGCCTAGTGGTTATAAAGTACTCTAGTTCGATGGTTTCAGCCATTTTTGCATGTTTGGAGCTATGGATCTCGGATTAAAGTAATTTTTTAGGCAATTTTTACCACGTGGATTGGAGTAAGTGTTCTTTACTCGGTTTTTTTATATTTCATGAATATATCCTAGTTTTTGGCAACTGATTGATAATTTCAAAAGAGAAAATTGGGGGTTTTTTATTAAAGTTTCATAGATTGAATTCTTGAGTTCTGAACATCGATTCGAAGTTGGATTTGAGTGAAATTAGTATGGTTGGACTCGTAACTGAATGGGTTGTCGGATTTCGTGAGTTTTGTCGGGTCCCGAGGTGCGAGCTCGGGTTTGACTTTTGGGTTGATTTTGGACTTTTGATTAAAGATTCGACCTTAGTCATTTGGATTTGTTTCCTTAGCCATTATTTGATGTGTTTAAGTTTCTTTTGGCTAGTTCTGAGCCGTTTAAAAGTTGATGCGCGCGGAATGGAATTTCTAGAGTATTGGTTGTCTTGCTCGGTATTGAATTTGGCTTGTTTGAGTTAAGAATCCTATCTAAGCTTAGTTGAGACACTAGTTGCCTGAATTATTTGTGATAGACACGCGCTATGGGTGCGCATATGCGAGGGGCTTGAGCCCTAATGCTAGCACAAGGGTATTTATCCATGCTCGGGATAGTGCTTAGGTTATGATATGCCTAGAGTTGACTGTTAAGCTTTAAGCTATAATGTTTTACATATTTCTGTCACTGTTGTGAACTATTTGAGCCATGTTTGAGGTTACGAAGAGGATAATTCCCTGAATAAAACTTGGTAATTGCTAGTTCTATGATAAATTGCCGATTTGAGCTACGATAGCACACATTGCACATGCCTACACTTTAGCATCTAATTATACCAGTCCAAGAGCATGAAATTTGATATTTTATCGATCATATATATATATGTGTTCTTGTATACTTGCTTTTGTGCAATATGATTAGTACTGTTATGCCTGTGACCACACCGGGCGGACTAATACTGTAGCCCGTGAGTTGTACGTGCATCACGTGAGTTGTCTATGCGGATCCAGATATTGATACTATGGCACGTGAGTTGTCCGTGTAGTATGTGAGTTGTCCGTGTGGATCCAGATATTAATACTATGGCACATGAGTTGTCCGTGCGAATCCAGATATTGGTACTATAGCACATGAGTTGTCTATGCAGCACGTGAGTTATCCGTGCAGCACGTGAGTTGTTCATACGGTTTGATATTGATGTGAGATCTGGGAGAGCTAGTTACATTTCATGATTTCATACTTAATTATATTATTAAATTAGTTAATTATATGGAAGAAAATGAGAAATATTTGTAAAGACCTTTCAAAATGTAAAATAAGAATTTGAGAAGCAATTCTTTGTCGGAAAACTTTCATCTTTACTTGCCAATCCCTTAACTGATTACCTGATTTACTTTTACATCTTTCTTATATGCTGGATTGTTTGACTGAGCAGAACACTTTAAGACCAAGAATTGTGAGCATCAAAATGATTTTACTTGAGATTGTCCCTGATTTGATCATATACCTGTTATATACTTGTTGGAAAGTGCACAGGTGTTAGTCAGTATCATCCATAGTTCTTGCTTATTTATCTCGCCGATGTTAGTTAGGATTTTTATTGAGTATATGGAGTCGGTTGTACTCATACTATTCTTCTGCACCTTGCGTGCAAATACTTCTATTAATGCTGTTGTGTACGATGAGGGCTGGCATTGAAGATGTACCTGCATTCCAGTTATGGTTATCACTAGTCCTTGGTAGCATTATATTCGAATTTTGTTCATTGTATTTCAAAGAGATGTCGTAACTATTTCAATTTAGTTTTGTAAAGAAATCTAAATCTTAGACGCTCATAATTTATACTACCAGTTCTTGGGAAGTTATATAAAATTCAGTTATCTCATCTTTGACTCGCGTGAGTATTATTATATTGTGTTTTATTGTTAATTGGCTTACCTAGCAGTTTGTGTTAGGTGCCATCACGACGATTTGGATTTTGGATCGTGATAGATGCATTTTGATATTCAAATCATCATGTAACAATAAGTAATTACACTAGATAATATTATATGCTTTGGTATAACTATATATGTAAAATTAATTTAAATCTTTAAAAATTTTATTTACTTTATATTTTATATTTTACTTAATAAATAAAAAATAATAAAAGTCTCTTATGATAAATATTTAAGTTCATTTTTCCCTTTAAAAGAACTATAAGACCATGATACTATCCTTTTTGGTAATTTGACACTCAAAAGCACTTTTTAGAAAGATTGGCCAAACACAATTTGTTTACCAAATATTGCAAAAATACTTCTTAAATAAATTGACGAAATACAAACAGTTTCTGTTCAAAAGTATTTTTAAAAAAAGTACTTCCAAAAAAAGTACTTTTTAAAATAAGCAGATTCTGGCAACTTGGCCAAACGCACTCTAAATGTGAAGGATCATGTCCACCCACCACAACCTTCTAAGATCTCTATTTAAAAATGAAGGGAAAATCTCACTCTATACTCATTAATCCCAAACTATTTACCCTTTAATACTCAAGCCTAAACTATTTATATTTCCTACCTATGCAGCCCACACTATTTAACCGGACCACCCATTAACTATTTGCCTTCTCATTTGAAGTACAGAATGTTAAAAACATTCGGCTTCATTTTTGCAACTTACCTGGTAGTGAACTTGAGGGCATGAGTAGCTCCATATGATGAACTTTGAATGGATCTATGTAACGACCCGACCGGTCATCTTGAGCACTTGAACTTCACTCGGTTGTTTAAGGGCATGAGTAGCTCCATATGATGTATTATGACTTATGTGAATCGTCGACTTTGGTTTTCAAGTTAATTGAAATTGATTTGGAAGAATGATTCTTAGCTAGAAGCTTTAAATTTGAAAGGGTTGACCAAGTATGACATTTTAGTATTTGACCTTAGATTAGATTTTTGATGGTTCTGTTAGCTCCGTTGTGTTCTGCTGGTTTTCTGGTATCTCAGACCTTCATCGCGTTCGCGTGGCAAGAGTCACGAACGCGTAGTGTATTTTGATGGCAGTGGCATTTTATTCATTGCATTGGCAAATATTGGTCCGCATTTGTGAAGAGTTAGGGCTAGTCTTCTTCGCATTCGCGTATGAGAGATCGCGTTCGCAAGAGTTGAGCTGGGAGCTGGATGATCTTTCTTCATCGCATACATGAGGCTCGTGCCACATTCGCGTAGTTCTATCTCCCGTGTGTATCGTGTTCACGAGACTTGTGCCGGGAACGCGTAGAGCATTTTGGCGGCTGATAATTTTTGTTTATCGCGAACACAATGGTTATCTCGCATTCGTGAAAGAGGATGTCTGGGCAGAAGTATAAAGTACTCTATTTCGAGGGTTTCAGCCTTTTTTGCATTTTGGGAGCTATGGAGCTCGGATTGAGACGATTCTTGAAGCAATTCTCACTATATGAATTGGGAGTGTTCTTTACTTGGTTTTGGTTATATTTCATGAATCTATCTTCAATTTAGCCTTTGGTTGATGGATTTTAAAGAGGAAATTGGGGGTTTTGGCGTAAAGTTTCATAATATGAATTTTTGAGTGTTGAACATCGATTTGGAATCGGAATTGAGTGAAACTAGTATGGTTGAACTCGTAATTGAATGAATTATCGGATTTTGTGAGTTTTGTCGGTTTTCGAGGTGCGGGACTAGATGTGATTTTTGGCCAGATTTGGGATTTGATTTAGGATTCGATCATTGTCATTTGTAATTGTTTACTTGGGATTTATCTGATGTATTTGAGTTGCTTTTGGCTAGTTTTGAGTCGTTCGGAGGCCGGTACACGTGTGATGGCATTTTTGGAGGATCGCTTGGTTTTTCCGGTGTTGGAATTGTCTTGTTCAAGCTAAGTAACTATACTAAACTTAGTGCTGAGGGTATGAAACCCCGAAATTACGTGCTATGTGATTGGTTTTGAGGTGACACACATGCTAGGTGACCGGCGTATGGGTGTGCACCTTGTGAATTGTGACTCTGTTGTCTTTAGGGCACTGTATAGTGGCCCTACTTTGTTGATATCTGTGTTTTTCACCAATTGATAAAGTAATTGAGCTGTACATCATGCTAGATATCCTGTTTAGGCTTTATGTTGATATTGTTGGGACCCGTAGTGGTTGTTTCTTGCGGTCATCTCATCGATTTCAATGATATTTTGTACTCAGTAACATTCATGCATTCATATCATATCTCAGTCTCAATTGTTACTTATTGATACAACATATCATTATTCCGAGCAGTTTTCATGACATTGTGAGTCAGTGGGTGAGACTGGAGAGATTGATGACTGAGTGAGGTCGAGAGCCTGATTATGAGTGACAGTTATGGGATCGAGCTGCATACCGCAGCGGTTATATTAATGGTTATGAGAGCGTTTGGGCTGTAGGAGCCCCTCAAGATTCTGTAACACACCCATAGTGAGCGCGGATAATATTATTGAGAGATAGATTTCCCTAGACATGGATTTGTTCGAAGTATTTGATACCTGGAGATGGATTTCTCTATAGGGTTAGATTGCCCTTTTTCCTCTGTATTGGGTGACTTATAGTCAGTGTTGTATATGTTTCGAGATGGATTTCCCTAGGCTGAATGGTCCATATACAGTGCCGATAGGTTGAGCATTATATGTACTTGGAGATGGATCTTCTCCACCGGGCTGGACTGGCCTTTCCTCGGTACTGAGTGACTGATGATCAGTGATTTTTATATTCCAGGATGGATCTTTCCTGGGTCGTAGGAGCCATATACAGTGCCGAGTGGTTGAGCATTTATGAGTGGAGAGTGTTAGTACATGTTTAATATTTGGGATACATGGCATTTGGCATGCATACATGACATACATCTATAAAGATGCATTTTTCCTTATGTTGTACGGTATCACGTCATTCATGATTTTCTTCACACATTGATATGTGGACACAAAGAGGTATTTTCCCACTTGCTATTTGGATAGAAAATAAAATATTTTATTTTTTATGGAAAGGATTTTTCAGGAAAATTACAGTTTTCAAACTACCTTATATTTTTCGACAATTTTGGTAAAGGATTTGGGTCTTTATTGATATTCTTGAAAAGCGAAACTATTCTCGAAAATACTGTGAAAAAGCTGAGCATTTTATCTATGAGTTACTTCCTTATTTATATGCTTAACGTTGTTATGAATTGTTGCTGGTTATTGGTGTTGTACCCGACCTTGTTCCAGATCGTCACTACTTTCAACCTAAGGTTAGGTTTGTTACTTATTGAGTATATGGGGTCGGTTGTAGTCATACTACACTTCCTGCGCATTGCATGTAGATTTCGAATAGAGATGTTACTGTGCATGGAGAGATCTAGCATTGAAGATGTACCTGCATTCCTGCTATAGCTACCTCTTGTTCATGGTAGTCTTAGATTTTGTAAACTCTATTTATGTACTTTTCAAACAGAAGATGTATTCACTTCATATCAGCTTTGTAAATTCTACTCTTAGAAGTTCATAATCTGTACTACCAGTCCTTGAAACAAATA
This sequence comes from Nicotiana tabacum, assembly GCF_000715075.1. Classification (NCBI taxonomy): domain Eukaryota; kingdom Viridiplantae; phylum Streptophyta; class Magnoliopsida; order Solanales; family Solanaceae; genus Nicotiana; species Nicotiana tabacum. The sequence goes on along the minus strand of NC_134089.1, from coordinate 42,788,807 downwards.
TAATAAATCTAGATATTTTCTCTTGTTTAATTGCCTTATTAATGTTATTGGAATTCAATAGTTATTAGTTGGCTTATGTAGCGGGTAAGGTTAGGTGCCATCACGACTAGTAGATTTTGGGTTGTGACAGATTGGTATCGTAGCTCTAGTTTCATGGGTTCTACAAGTCATGAGCAAGAGTCTAGTAGAGTTTTGCGGATCGGTATGATGACGTCCATACCAATCTTCGAGAGGCTACAGGGCATTTAGGATGTCAATGTTGTTGTGCATGGCGGGAGTTAGCATTGAAGATGTACCTGCGTTCCTGCTATAGCTGCCTCTTGTTCAGGTAGCCTTAGATTTATAAACTCTGTTTATATACTTTTCAAACAGAAGATGTACTTACTTCATATCAGCTTTGTAAATTTTACTCTTAGAAGCTCATGATTTGTAATACCAGTTCTTGGGAAAAATGTAATAGATCCAGATATTTTCTTTTGTTTAATTTCCTTATTAATATTATTGGAATTGGATAGTTATTAGTTGGCTTACCTAGCGGGTTAGGTTAGGTGCCATCACGACTTGTGGATTTTGGGTCGTGACAGATTGGTATCAGAGCTCTAGGTTCATAGGTTCTACAAGTTATGAGCAAGTGTCTAGTAGAGTCTTGCGGATCGGTATGATGATATCCATACCGATTTTAGAGAGGCTACAAGGCATTTAGGACATATTTCCTATCTTTCTTTTCTTATCTTGCGGCACCGATTCAGCTTGAAGCGTAATCCTTTGAATCCCTTCCACGCATTCGTATGCACACATGAACGTTCGGTATCAGGTATGTATCGACAGCTTGTGAACCCATGGATGGGGTGCGAGACATGATTTTTGTATGCTGATGATGGGCCAGTTTGGAAGATTTGAGGTCGGGTTTTGACTGTAGCTTGAGTATGGAGATTTTGATTGTGTGAGCATGTGCTTTTGGATTTATATGTTCGGTAGTGTCCCTATTAGTGGATTTGTGGCTGGATGGCTACGTGAGGAATATGATGTGAGTACGAGAAATGTTCATATGGTTTGAATGTAATGAGGAGGGTTTGCTTGAGGTGTAGAAAGGACTATCGGGTGCTTGATTTTTGTCTTGACGTGACATATAGTCTCGAGTTATGACTGTGTTGGAGGATCTTTTCATGTTGTTTAGTTGAGGAGAAAAATAGATTTTTATGTCGTGATATGAGTTCAGACTTAAGAAGATTAAGTGATTGCATAATAGTTATGACCGTGGAAGGGTATAAAGACATGTTTGTTTGAGGCGAAGCAAGTGGGTTTTCCCTGCAGGGTGTCCTGAGGTTGTGTGATCCCTATTTGTTTTGTAGCGAGTTCTCTTTTACCAGTGAATTATATGTGTTGCAATTTGAGTTTGGATCATATATGAGAGTTGGCTTGACCGTTACAAGGGTGAATGCGAGAATTTGTGGATGATCGGAGATATTAGATGGTTTGTGTTACATGAACTTATGAAGGATTTAGTTGAATTTCAGTGCGGGATTTTGGCAGCAACAAAGTATGGGTATTGTAAGTTATCAAATGCTTTATTCCTTGGCTTTATGCCAAGTGGAGAAGTGTATTAGCGACGGGTTGATTACACGATTATGTGTTGTATTGGGTTCAGTTTGAGGTATACTGATGAATTAGTTATGACTTACACAGGTTGAGATTGAGGATGACTCAAGTAAGGGAATTTCTGGATACGGGTTGTATTACACTCGATGGGTATATAGAAATCATATAATGATTGAATAGTTATTCATGAAGGATATTGTGTTCATGGAGTAGAAATTTGCTCGGTTGCTTAGAGATGTGTTACTTCTTAGGGTGTTGGGGTGCAAATGGGGCGCGGATTATTTGGTCTGTTTGGGCGGTGCTATTGAGATTCGAGTAGAGTGGATGACTCTCGAGAATGGTTCTAATGAATTCAAGATTTATACATGACAATTGAGAATGTTGCAGATTTGTATATGGCTAGAAGCTGAGAGTTACATGGGATGGTGTTGAGACTCGCAATATTTCTATATAATTATATATTCTACATTCAATATCAGGAAGGTAAGATGAACAGCTTTAAATTTATAGAAGGTCTCCTCAGAGTGCGTATCTCGGTTGTGGTACTTTTGGAGTGCTTAAGAGAGCATTCAATGACTTATGATCCTTAGGGCGGTGTGATTTTGTGCTAATGTCTCATGCGATGAGTTTTGGTTGAGGATTATGGCATTTTGGCGAGGAGAAGTATCAATTTGGAGGCAATTAGGAAGGAAATCGGAGAATTAGGATAGCTTGGTAACGGGTTGGATCAGCATGGTAACGAATGTGATTGGCTCTTTTGGTTCTTATGATATAGTGAGTTTCTACAAGTGTTTTGTGGCGATACTCTCAGATTTTGATGGCTTCTGTAGCTTGGTTAAATTAGAGGGATTCAGTCATGACGATTTGGTTAAGTGCAAATGGGTTTCAGAGAGTTCTTGATGGTTTCTACCATGGTTTGAGATGTATATTTCCTATTGGTGTGTGGGAGCATGTGGTGTATACTGATTTTCTCCTAGATGAAATAAAATGGATGGTCCTTGGCTAATTGAGTATGTAGTTGCTTGTGACTCGGAATGGATTACGAAGTTCTCGTATTTTTCATATGATGGCATGGTATATGCGGTGTGTTGAAAATGATTAAGATTTGCATATGTAAGGTCATGGTTTGGTTTTGAAGGGAAAGTTAAGAGTCCTTAGGCAGCATAGACAGTTTCAGATGACTAGGTTAATGATATTACTATCTGGTATGGCTTGATGAGAGTATACATTTCAAAAGGGGCAATGTGCTTTGATTTATGGATACTTTATTGGTATTGCGACACTCTCCTAGTTGATCGACTGCTGATGTTCAAATTTTTCTTTATGGCACAGAAGAATTTTAGAAGTATTCCTCGTGGGATGATCATGTATTGGAGAAGTGTTAAATATTCAGGTGGGGGAGATGGGATCAGATACGATGATTCGTGTGGGCTATAGATCTCGAGACTGGATTTCTCATGAGCAGATTGTCTCATGGTGGTGGACTGTGAAAATGTGGCCAAGTTAGTCAGATGATGAAATGTTTTATGGGAGGTCATTGTGGAATTTCGAAGGATTATGTATCTATTTGTGGGTGACCAGAGTAGATTTGGGGTTCGTTGGCAGGCTCAATTGGGATGTGTATTCTACACCGAGCCGAATTGGTTGGCTCTATACTACTATTATTGAGGGATGTGCCATTAGATCATTGTTGAGCTTATTCGTATTCTGAGATGATCTGTGAGTTACGCTCTTATGCTACGAGGGGTTGTGATGCGTTGGTTATATGAACACATGGTATGGTTCTATTTGGGATTTATAGCGGAATTTGAGCGAGATGAATATTTGGGTATTACATGGTTGATTGCGCGATGGCTATGTTATTTCCAGATTGTGGTATGGTGTTATTTTCTCTTTGTGTTGATGGTAATGCACTTTGGGTACTTGATGTCGAATTTCACATGGTTATTGATTTTGAGCAAGGCGGCTTGAGGTATATAATATGGACCAGTGTTTGGAGGGGGTCACGCATCGTAGCGGAGTTATATGAGGTATGATCCTTTGTGTTAGATTCGTGTGTTTTGGTTCTGCAGTGTGTGATGGGTTCTTAGCATTGCGTTGTGGTGGTACCCGTTGAGCTTGCAGGACAATTCCCTCATTTGAGTCATTTTCATGATTGAGGGCATTAGGAATGCTGCTATCTGGTGCACGGATTGCACGGGTTGTGGCTTTAGATTGTATTGATATGACATGTCACTAGAGGGATTATGTTAGATGAGATGAGGTCATAGGACCTAGAATGGGTGCTATCGGATCTGATTGTGGTATATTTGGAAGGATAATATCAGAAGTTGGCTTAGAAAATTTCTATAGTCCTTGTTGAAGGAGAGGGAGCTCCATGACTTATTGATCTGACGAATGGTTATGACTTTCTGTGTGTTTCTTTTATCATTGGCAGTATACAAAGGTTTTAGGGCGAAGCTTTGTTTGATATAAGCTTTATTACCGGCATTGGGTTATTTTGAGCAGCTACTGTGATTAGAAATTATCGCTATGAGTATTTGAATTTTGACTAGGGTTGCGGATATGGCTTGATACAGCTTGTTTATACTGATACAGTATGTGGATGCGAGATTCTGATCTTATGGGAAAATTTCGAATGTTGGAAATTTGGTTCTAAAGTTTATGGGCTAGGTTGAATTATGAAATTTCAGTTATGTTGTGTAATCAGACCTATATGGGATAGTGTGATGTGGGATCACCCCCAGGGTATGTGCATGGTAAGGTTATACAGCGATTTGTTGGCTTTTGGAACGACTCTAGGTTATTTCGAGGATATACGTATTTTTAAGTAGGAGATGATGTAACCGACCTGTTGTTTTGAGCACTTGCACTTCACTCAGTTTTTTGAGGGCATGAGTAGCTCCGTATGATGTATTATGACTTATGTGAATCATCGATTTTGGTTTTCAGGTTAATCAGAATTGATTTGGAAGAATAATTCTTAGCTAGAAGCTTTAAATTTGAAAGGATTGACCAAATTTGAATTTTTAGTATTTGACATCGGATCAGATTTTTTATGGTTCCGTTAGCTCCGTTGGGTGATTTTGGACTTGGGAACGCGTCCGGATTGTGACTTGGAAGTCCGTAGTAGAATTTGGCTTGAAATGGAAAAAAGTTAGAATTTTGGAAAGTTTGACCGGGATTAGACTTTTTGATATCGGGGTTAGATTTTGATTCTAGAAGTTGAAACATGTCCGTAATGTTAAATGTGACTTTTGTGCAAAATTTGAGTTCAATCGGACGAGATTTGATAGGTTTCGGCATCGGTTGTCGAAGTTCGAAGTTTCAAGTTCATTGATTTTGGATTGAAGTGTGATTCGTCATTTCAATGTTGTTATATGTATTTTGAGGCCTCGAGTAAGTATGTGTTATGTTATGGGACTTGTTGGTATGGTTGGACGGGGTCCCAAGGGGCTCGAGCGTGTTTCGGATTGATTTCGGATCATTTTCATTCATGTTTCCACTACTGTATTCTGCTAGTTTTCTGGTGTCTCAAATCTTCATCGCGTTCTTGTGGCAAGAGTCGCGAACGCATAGTGTATGTTGATGGTAGTGGCATTTTCTTCATCGCGTTCGTAAATATTGGTCTGCATTCGCGTAGAGTTGAGCTGGGAGCTGTAGCCGGAGGATCTTTCTTCATCGCGTTCGTGAGCCTCGTGCCACGTTCATGTAGCTCTGTCTCCAGTGTGTATCGCGTTTGTGAGGCTTGTGCCACAGACGCGTAGAGAATTTTGGTGGCTGATAATTTTTGTTCATAGCGAATGCGATGGTTATCCCGCGTTCGCGAAAGAGGATGTCTGGACAGAAGTATAAAGTACTATATTTCGAGGGTTTTCGCCATTTTTGCATTTTGGGAGCTATGGAGTTCGAATTGAGGCAATTCTTGAAGCAATTTTCATCATATTAATTGGGGTAGTGTTATTTATTCGGTTTTGGTTATATTCCATGAATCTATCTTCGATTTAGCCTTTGGTTGATGAATTTTAAAGATGTAATTGGGGTTTTAGCCTAAAGTTTCATAACATTAATTTTTGAGCGTTGAACATCGATTTGGTGTCGGAATTGAGTGAAAGTAGTATGGTTGGACTCGTAATTGAATGGGTTGTCAGATTTTGTGAGTTTTGTCGGTTTCTGAGGTGCGGGCCCTGGTGTGATTTTTGGCCGGATTTGGGATTTGATTTATGATTCGATCTTTATCATTTGTAATTATTTCCTTGGCTTTATCTGATGTATTTGTGTCACGACCCCGGTTCGCCCTCCGTGAACCATCATGATGACACCTAGTCTCTACGACTAGGTAAGCCTAAAATGCGGAAGATAAACCAATTTGCGAAAGAATACAATTTAAAACAGAAATAATGTAATAAAACAACGTTTTAAAAGTGTCGTTCGACATACAAAATATAACTCTCACATACAAAATATAACTCTCAAATCCAATATATATATATATATATATCTCCCAAAACCCGGAAACCCATGAATCACAAGCTAAGGATATTACATAGTACTCTAACTCCAGAATAGTCTAAAACAAGCAAATATAGAAGGGCTGTAACTACAAGAGAGAATAGAGAGAGACTCCTAGTTCTGCAGACATGGCTGATATACCTCGAAGTCTCTGAAGGGTCGCCTCGCCTCAAGGATGGTAAGTCTGAGTCAAGGTACCTGGATCTGCACATGAAAAACATGCGCAGAAAGGGCATGAGTACACCACAGTGGTACTTAGTAAGTGTTAAACCTAACCTCAGTCGAGTAGTGACGAGGAAGGTCAGGGCCCTACTGAGAAAAAATATAAATATAAGATATGACAGTATAAGATAAGCAGTACAGTCGAAAACTAGCACTAATAATTTAATACAGGAAAACAAGGAATTCAATAACTAAAATAGAGGCAAAAACAATCACAAGGAAATAATTAGGGATATCTCAGTATCCCGAGGATCTCTTAGTACCCTCAATATATGCCAGGGATCTCTTGGTATCCCGAGGATCTCTCGGTATCCTCAACATATGCTAGGGATCTCTTAGTATCCTCAATATACGTGCTAGGGATCTATCGGTATCCCGCACCTCAGTTCAAATCATAAATACTTACAGGGGATCTCCCGAGATGCCGTCCCGTAGTCCCAAAGTAAAACACACAGCAACAACACAAGAATACTCAATTAAGCTCAATTTCGTATCAAGTAAACAGGTACTTCTAATCTAACATGCTTCACATAATTCAATTAAGTCAGTTTAAGCAAATAACCAGTTAAGTCAATTAGACATGCTTTTTCTAAGTTAACAGCAGGTTTAAATTGCAAGTAAAATGAAACAGGAAAAGGAACACAATTGAAATTACTTAAAGAAAATCGGATTTTCAACAATTAGCTCAAGTACGCACTCGTCACCTCACGTACAAGGCATACCAAACATCAAATATACCATATTTTCAGAATCCTCATACTCTCAAGAGTTCATGCATACCAAAATTATCCAAATCTAAGGTCAAATTCCCAATCAAAAGTCAACTTTTAGGTCTAAGAACTTTCTTCCAACGTTTCCCCAATTTTTATCTCCAATCCGAAATTAAATGATGAAACTAACTATAGATTGATGGAATATAACTAGAAAAGGTTAAAGAATTGTTACCCACTAATCTCCTCTTCAATTTCCTCCCGAAAACTCCCTCTTCCGAGCTCCAAATCGAATTTCCAACTTTTGAAACTAAACCCTCGAAATTTCATATTTCTGCCCAGCTGTTACCGCATCTGCGGTCCCTCTTTTGCGGAACACTAATTGCATCTGCGACTCCTCACTTAAAGCTAGATTCCGCATCTGCGACTCACTATCCACAGATGCGGTACCGCTTCTGCGGCTCCTGCTGAACCTCCCCATTTCCGCTTCTACGATTGATCTGACGCTTCTACGGCTCCGCACCTGCGGTCCCACACTCGCAGGTGCGGTTATGACAGTAAAACAATTGAAGCTGCAACTCCAAATCCCAAAAATCTTTCCGTCAACCATCCGAAATCATCCCGAGGCCCCGGGGGATCTCAACCAAACCTATCAACATATCCCATAATTTCATTCAAACTTTTTCCAACCTTCGGAACGCTCAAAATAACATGAAAACATCTATTTTCATCGGATTCAAGCCTAAGAATCCTAAAAACTCTAAAAATACGCTTTCGATCAAAAAGTTTATCAAACCTCGTTCGAATGACCTGAAATTTTGCGCACATATCACATTCAACAGTACGGAGCTACTCCAACTTCCGGAATTCCATTCTGACCCTCGGATACAAATCTCACTATCGAACCGGAAATTTCAAAATTCGACCTTTCGGCATTTCAAGCCTAAATTAGCTACGGACCTCCGAAACACAATCTGAACACGCCTCTAAGCCCGAACTTACCCAACTGACATAACGGAACCATCAGATTTCTATTCCAAGGCCGTCTTCACACTATTTCGACTACGGTCAACTTTCCAACACTTAAGCTCTCATTTAGGGACTAAGTGTCTTAAAACTCTCCGAAATTCAAAACCGAACATCCCGACAAACCAAAATAGTAGAAATAAACTCGGGGAAAGTAGTTAACTGGGGATCGGGGCGCAAATTCTTAAGACGATCGGTCGTGTCGTCACAATTTGAGTTGCTTTTGGCTAGTTTTGAGCCGTTCGGAGGTCGTTATGCGCGTGATGACATTTTTGGAGCATCACTTGGCTTGCTCGGTGTTGAAATTGGCTTGTTCAAGATAAGTAACTCTTCTAAACTTAGTATTGAGGGTATGAAACCCCAAAATTATGTGCTATGTTATTATTATTGAGGTGACACACATGCTAGTTGACGGACGTGTGGGAGTGCACCCTGTGAATTGTGACTCCGTTGTCTTTAGGGCATTGTATAGTGGCCCTACTTTGTTGATATCTGTGTTTTTCACCATGTGATAAAGTAATTGAGCTATACATCACTCTAGATATCCTGTTTAGGCTTTTATGTTGATATTGTTGGGACCCATAGTGGTTGTTTCTTGTTGTCATCTCATCGATTTCATTGATATTTCTTACTCAGTCACATTCATTCATTCACTATCATATCTCAGTCTCAGTTGTTACTTATTGATACATCATATCATTATTCCGGGCAGTTTTCATGACATTGTGAGTTTGTGGGTGAGACTGGAGATATTGATGACTGAGTGAGTTTGAGATCCTGATTATGAGTGACAATTATGGGATCGAGTTGCATACCGTAGAGGTTATATTGATGGTTGTGATAGCGTTTGGGCTGTAGAAGCCCTCCGGAGTCTGTAACACACCCCCGGTGAGCGCAGATGATATTATTGAGGGATGAATTTTCCTGGACATGGATTTGTCCGAAGTATTTGATATCTGGAGATGAATTTCTCCACGGGGTTAGATTTTCCTTTTTCCTTGGTACTGGGTGACTTATAGTCAGTGTTGTATATGTTCCGAGATGGATTTTCCTAGGCCGAATAGGCCATACACAGTGTTGAGTGGTTGAGCATTATATGTACCTGGAGATGGATCTTCTCCACAGGGCCGGTCTGGCCTTTCCTCAGTACTGAGTGACTGATGATCAGTAATGTATATGTTCTGGGATTGATCTTCCTTGGGCCATAGGAGCTATATACAATGCTGAGTGGTTGAGCATTTATGAGTGGAGAGTGTGAGTACATGTTTCATCTTTGGGATACATGCCATTTGGCATGCATACATGACATACATGCATTGAGATGCATTTTTTCTCATGTTGTATGGTATCACGTCGCTCATGATTTTTTTTCACACATTGATATGTGGGCACAGAGAGGTATTTTCGCATTTGCTATTTGGAAAGAAAAGGAAATACTTTTATTATTATGGAAAGGATTTTCAGGAAAATTACAGTTTTCAAACTACCTCATATTTTTCGACAATTTTGGTAAAGTATTTGGATTTTCATTGATATTCTTGAAAACCGAAACTATTTTCAGAAAAACTGTGAAAAAGCTGAGCATTTTATCTCTATGTTGCTTCCTTATTTATATGCTTTACGTTGTTATGAATTGTTGTTGGTTATTGGTGTTGGACCTAACCTTGTTCTAACTTGTCACCTAAGGTTAGGTTTGTTACTTATTGAGTACATAGGGTTGGCTATACTCATACTACACTTCTTGCACATTGCATGCAGATTTCGGATGCTGATGGTGCTGAGCATGGCAGGAGCTAGAATTGAAGATGTACCTGCGTTGCTGCTATAACTGCTTCTTGTTCATGGTAGCCTTAGATTTATAAACTCTGTTTATGTACTTTTCAAACATAAGATATATTTACTTCATATCATCTTTGTAAATTCTACTCTTAAAAGCTCATGATTTGTACTACCATTCCTTGAGAAAAATATAATAGATCCAGATATTTTCTATTGTTTAATTACCTTATTAATGTTATTGAAATTGGATAGTTATTAGTTGACTTACCTAGCGGGTTAGGTTAGGTTCTATCACGACTAGTGAATTTTGGGTCGGGAAAATCTACTTCTTCTCTGCCTCCTTTCCTTATGATTTTTGTGTGTGTATGAAGACCCACCATTGTTGAGCTTGAAGCTCCTGAATTTAAAATTTTATTTTGAAGATTTATTGTTTGATTCGATGTGGGTGCTATAAAATATTATTTATAGTACTTTCGAGCAAACTTCCAAAATCTGAATTTTTATGTGTGTTTGAATATCCATCATCGTTGGCTTGAAGCTCAATTTTTATTTTTGAAGATTTCTTGTTTGATTCAAAGTGGGTGTTATTAAATGTTTCTTATAGTACCTTCTAGAAGTTCATATTGAAATTTGATCACATTTGAAGTTGTTTTAAGGTGATTGAGATCGAATATTTCAATCGAAAATTGAAAAAGAATAAAGTTACCTAATAGTATACTGCTACGGTATAAAATATAATGTAGGAGTATATAGCTATATTGCAACAATATACCATTATAGTATATAGTATACTGCAACGGTATACTGTAATAATCGAAGAAGAACACAGTTACCTAACAATATACCATTACAGTATACAATATGTTGTAGGAGCATATAACTATAATGCAACTGTATACTATTATAATATATAATATACTGTAACAGATATTATAATAATGTGTAATATGCTACAACAGTATGTTGTAATAGTTTACAATATACCATATTAATATACTATTTTAATGTAATAGTATAATGTTGAACGAAGAACATAAAATATTATTTTCATATATTGTATGCTATTTTGGTATATAATATATAATTCAATGGTATATAGTTTACTACATAATATATTGTTCTAATATACAATATGATGTTATACTTGTGTCATTTTTTAATTTTTAAAATTTTTTAACTGGATCCTTTGTAAATATTTTAAGAAAGTTCTCATGCTTTTTACATTTTTTTTCTTAAAAAATGTGTTAGATGGAATTCCATGGAAATGTTATTTCTTATATTAGAAGTAGATGATAAAAATAATAATTATTTCTCTTTGCTCGATACTTAATTTTTATGGGCAGCCTACGATTTCACCTCTTGTTGTATTTCTCAGGTTCTCGCTTCTCTTCTCCTTATGTAATGTGTCAAGAATAAATTACGAACACAATTTAGTCTCACGGTTTAACAATAGCCTTTTATGACTTTCTATTTAACTTTAAGAAAGCATAGCCACAATCACGATTCCCCAATCTCCTTTAACTAATAAATATTACCCACAAAAACTGCAATGGGTAGGAAGGGTAATTGGTTTGGTAGGTAAAAAAATTAATGAGTAGGTATAAGGGTAATTAGTTTAGTTTTTGTGGGTAAAGTTATTTGATACTTGTACTAATAAAAGAATCTTGTTCATTCCATCACAACCTCATACTCCCCCCCCCCCCCCCCCGCCTCCAAAAAAAAAAATATAAACATATTGGGCCACTGCCACATCTATTTAATTTGCAATAAGCATTTAAACTATAATTGCTGACAATATAATAGTTTACCCTATCATTGTAATTTAATATCCTGTAGAAGGTAAATTATCTTACCTTTTTAATTAGTAATTTATTTTATTATAAATAGGTACTTATAATTATTACCTCTGTAAACTGTTTTTTTTTTTCTTGATACGTTGTGCGCGTGGATTTATCACTGTGGAGGCAAGGAATAATTGTTGAACAAATACCACGTAGATATTTGAACTGCCAAAGGAACTTGAGTAGTGAGAATGTTGGCTTTATAACTCAAGCACCTGAGGTGCGTGTTAAACCAAGATTTCTCTACCTAAAGTTTAAAGGCGAAACAACAGATGATTAGATGAACAGACTCCCTGGATATAAAAATGACTCCATTTTTTTCACTTTGTAATGGCAAAGAACTGTAAGGAGCTGATCATTCATCTATCAACATTAATTAAATACTCTTCATTTTAATCATTACTTTTTCTATGGTCCATTTGGATGCAGCTATTGTCTGTTCCTTATTTTACAGATTAATTAAAGGATGCTAAAATTTGAATAAAGACCGCAAAAAAAAAAAAAATTAAACAAGAGAATATTTAAAATTCACGTCATACATTTAAAATTAAAAATATATGTGATCTCAAACATTGGATTAAAATGTATATCAGAACTGGAACATAAGAGAATACAACGTATTGTCATAATTTCACTACACAAAAATAGAACAATATTATCACTCTATTAAAGTAAACAAAAAAATAATCCAAAACTCTATGTTTTCATATAGCCCGAACACCTTCAATCAACAACTTGATTTCTGCAAATGTACCGCACACGCATCTGAAGTAGCCGTCAACATTCCAATGCTGGAACCTTGCGAGAACTTAATTTCTTAACCCTCACAAGAGACTTGCAATTTTCCAGAATTACGTTGTGCCTCCTCGTGGTGGCTTATTTGAACTTTTCCATTCAAATTTACTGAAAATTGTGTGGAAAGACCAGAAGCAACATCATTCATAACAGTGTTAAGTCATCCATTCATTGTAACTATCGGGCAAAGCACCAAAAGTTGCATCGACGAAGTTTTGAGCGCTTTCGCCTTGATAAAATCTAGCAGAATTATTAGCTTGCCAAAGAACTCTATCCTTGTAGGTAATCTTGGCATCAAATTCATCATATAAGAAATTATAATCATTAGTTGGGTTCTCGACTAAGAAAGTGAGTTTCCAACTGTCAGGATTGTCTAAGACCGAAGGTGGCGCATTGCATATCACGGTAAGGAGTGAAGAGGAGGCATATATTAGACGAAAATTAGGGTATTTGACTTCTTTTGTAAGCTTAGCTGGGAAGAACAAATAAAAAGATACGAGAACACCCAATGCTATAGCCAGTACAATTAATATTATTCCCAAGGCCAAATTATAGTGATTAGGATCGTCATTGGTTTGATCATCAATTTTAGTGTTTGTGGCTGATTTCTCCATCGATACTAAGTTAAGAAAGCTTTGGAAAGGAAGATAGAACACTATAATTCTAAGAAGATGGATTTTGAAATGAGAAGAAATGCAAAAGTGTTATACGTACTTGATGTGAATTACACGAGTTTATATAGATAATTATGACATAACCAATTCCAACTAAAGAAGGGATTAGTATATTAAAAACCTATTTGTACTGGGAAAACCTTACGGCTTGTAAGAAAGATTTAACATAAAAGTTGATCCACGTTGAGATGGGAAAAGATATTAAACTTGCTCGTAAAGTCTAACAAGTTTTTATTTCAAATTTTATGACCTAAAACTTACGGGTAATTACTTGTTCCCTATGCAATAATTCAATATAACTTAGGGTTATTCAATAAGTTAAGAAGAATTTCATTGTCAAAAACTTTTCTGAAAACAGTACAGAATTTCTCAAAAACAAGTATTCAAACATTTTATTTTGCCAGATTTTTCTTGAAAAGAATTTTAATAAAATCATGAAGTCTCTAAAGTTTCATTTTTAATTAAGTAATCCGATTTGGAAAGCAAACGGAAATACCAATAAGCCCTATCCTCTTCAGAAATGGAGTTTAACTTGCATACAATTGACAACGTAAATAATTCTTGCACTACTACGTGACCTTTACAATATGATAATAACATTATTAATGAGTATATCAGTATTTTTTTGTCAGATATTCAAATTAAGTTAGCGTCATGACCCGACACATAACACTAGTGGGAGTCAAAAATTCTTGATACCCACTAGAATGGTATGGAGCTTTTACCATTCTTAAGAATTTTGAATTTCTTTTTTTTGTTTTCCATTTTCAATATTTTTATTAGGATCCCCATAAATTCGAACCCATTCCGCATAAGGTTCATTAAAAAAAGTACTTTTTATTATGATTTTTTATATTCCCGAGATTCAAACCCAAATCGTTGATTAAAAAAGGATGGTTCATATCATCTCACCACAATTTGATAGAATTTGGAATTAATAACATGATAAAGTTGCTCTATTGAGTTGCTTTACAAGAAGATTTTATGAACTTTTCACATTTTCGAGAAGGTGAAGGGCTACACTATTTCTCAATCTTAAAAGATCAAGAAGGTTAACTTAAATTTATTCGAGTAATTGTTCTTTTAATTATACATATGATATAGCTACAAGATAGTCTTAATTCTTTCACATCAATTATTCAACCTCACATGCTCAAATCTCAAACGTTAAGATGAGTTTAGGTTGCATCGCATTACATAAGCTTTTGATCCTAAAAAGTACATTTTGAATTGATCAAATTACAATTTCAAAATTGTATACAATTTTCACAATGAAATCATAAGAATATAGTGAGATGGATAAGATCACTTGATTCACAATCAGAAATTTTGAATTTGAGCTGAAATAAAGTAACTCGTGTGGACGTTGATCCCTTCTAATTGGTCCTAGGCGATAAGAATTTGAATTAATTGTGGGCCATTTTTTTTAAAATTCATACACCAGATGGTTATACCAAAAAAATAAAAAAGAAAAAAGAAAAGAAAAAAGGAGTTCGTGTGGACGTTGATCCCTTCTAATTGGTCCTAGGCGATAAGAATTTGAATTAATTGGGCTAGTGTTTTAATTTCATACACCAGATGGTTATACCAAAAAATTTTAAAAAAATAAAGGAGTTCGTATCTGGGAAAGGGAGCAACAGTAGCAGCTAATTATGAGATGAGTCGAACATTCTTGTCCTCATTTCATACAATTTTTCTCTTTTAATAGGAGTTTTTTTTAGACGGATAGAAACTCTCATCCATCACTAAAAAGAAACTAATGGAAAACCCACCCAAAATACCAAACATACCATCGGAACCACCGGACGACACTATCATGGAAGAGGACACCCCCCCCCCCCCAAGCCTATTCATACAAGGAAATGCTCCTAGATAAGCAAGATACCACACAAGCTGACTACTTTGCTTTCGAGCTAGAATCCACAATAATGCAACAAAAAGAAAAGGAAACAACAGGCCCAATCCTACTATCTCAAGAGGATAAAAACAGGTTATATGAACCATGGCGTTAGTCAGTCATCATCAAGCTTTTTGGAAGGCGTATTCCACACTATCTCCTCCGATCTAAATTAATTGAATTATGGATCCCATCCGAACAATTAATCTTGATTGACTTAGGATGGGATTTTTTCATAGTCAAATTTGGTAAGGAGGAAAATCTAGTGAAGGCCATCCAAAATGAGTCGTGGTTCATCTCTGGCAGCTTCCTCTCAGTAAAAAGGTGGGAACCTAAATTCGTCCCACAAGAAGCGACTCTATCCTTCACTGCAATTTGGGTACGTCTCCCACAACTACCCACTGAATTCTACGACAAAGAGGTCCTAGAAAAAGTAGGCAGAAAACTTGGGAAGCTCCTAAAAATTGATACGTGCACCTCCGCCACACTGAGAGGTAGATACGCAAAAATATGTATCCAGGTACCCTTGGAAACACCAGTTGCTACCTCTGTTACAATAAGGGACCATAAACAATTTGTGGTCTATGAAGGAAAAAAACGTACCGTGCACTGGGTGTGGAAGGATTGGGCACACTATAAGAGGATGCTCACACAGGCAAAAACAACATCAAACAACAAATATTCAAGACAGCCCAGAGTGCTCAAATACAAAGCCAGACGGTGATTCATGTCAAAAACAAAATAATGAGGAAGAAGAGGAATGGAAAGTTGTTTCTTTTCCAAGAAGGCAGAAAAAGGAGAACATCACGCAGCAAAGTACAACAACGGACTAGAGTACAAAGAGCAAACCAACAACAAAATCAGATGGCACCAAAGTCAAAATGTTCGATGCTATATCTGGTAAGTTTCTTGACACTCAGATATTCCGATTCACCTCTAAATCTAACCCTCTATAGGAAATGGACCAAGCCCAACCCATAAACACAAAAAGGCAACAACTAGAAAAGCAAGCTACAACCGGGAAGCCCACGAAAGAAAGTCCCAATATAAGTGTGAAGAGGAAAGCGGACCCAGGGCCTGCAGAGCAACACCCAAATACTGAAAATGGGCCTAAACCACTAGCAAAAACCAAATCGAACTCCACACACAACAACGCAAATCCAATGGACACTACCCCACATCCAAAGTCAACTAAGCCCAAAAGCCAAGGGGAAAGTTAGAAAATTCAGACTGGGCCCTCCCCCACATCTGAACAACTAGACTCCATGGTAGACCCCAATCATGATTCCTACAACACTGTGTCTCCTCTACCAACACCAACTGGAAAAATTCCCTCCATGAAAACTCAAGAGCCAAAGCTGAGCAATCAAAAATCTTAAGTGATTTGACAAAATCCATCAACTCAACCGGATATCAGAATAATCCCACAATCTATGTATCAGACACAGACTCCAAAACATCAAACATGACTGTCGATTCAATTCCACAACCCCCAAAGATGGTTGATTACCCCAAAACCTACCCCTTATTACTAACCCAAAAAAGGTCAGAGAAAAGAAACTCAAAAATGGAATCCAGTACCAACTCCCCAATCTTCCTAACCTCCACCCCACCACCGCCGGACCACATACCAGCGTCGTGGTTGGAACTAGCCCTCCATGGCCAAGCCCTATGTTATAATTTTTAGTTGGGCGATCAACCAATCTCTCTAATCATCCAGAATCCAGCTCATCTAGCAAGGGTAACTGTAGAAGCCCTAAACAGGGGTTTGCGGATGTTTGGAGCATAGCTATGGCAGACAGGCATGACATAGAGCTACCTAAGTCACATGCACTAGAACATCAATTCATCGGTCCTCAATAAGATGCAACAAATCTTCAACATCATGCCTTTCTTACCAGATCCATCAGTAGAGGACCCCTATGCGACCCCATAGTTCCAGATCCTTTCAGCAGGAATCACCCCAAAAAACTTCGTCTTCAGTGCAAGAGAATCAACAACAACCACCTCAGGAGAAACAACAGCAATCACCTCTAGGGAATATCTTGAAAGGAATATCAACAGCCCTGGAGTTACTGAAGAATCACGAGGTGCCAATAGAACAGGAAACAACCCCAATAGACAACCTAGTGAGGGTGGATTCACTATGGCTAGAAGCAGTTCGAGCGGTGGAGTGTAACATGGACCACAACAAGACATTGATACTCCTATGCCCCAAGAACCTAGTCTGGTGTGTAATGGACTTTTCCTCTCACCAGAGCCAAGGTACACTCAAACCTCTCCTGAACTTAACCCAAATGATGAGATCCCAACAATGTCAACACAAGAGAAGAGAAACGATGCAACCCTAGGGCAGGGACAAGGCATCAACGAGCAACAGCCCTCCAACCCTGAACCCTCTAATGAATTTCATAATATGGAATGTTAGAGGGGAAAATAGTGTGGAGTTTAGGAGGCATTGCTCGGACATGGTCAAAATGCTCAAGTCTGCGATGTTGGTTCTCCTGGAGACCAAAATGGCTAATCATAAAAGGCTAACTGAAGAGCTTCAATAAGATATGCATATCCAGTTCCCTGTTGTAGGCCATTCTGTAGGTATAATGATAATGTGGAAGGAATCTCTCGTCCAAGTTGATGAAGTGGCTATAAATTCCCAGGGTATCCATGCCATGGTTAAGGTATTATCCTTAAACCCCCTTGGCAATTTTCTGTGATTTATGCTAGCAACTACATTGAGGATAGAAAGGCCCTCTGGGATAACTTAATTGATATCTCAAATAACCACAGAGGGAGTTGGTTTGTGGATAGAGACTTCAATGAAGTCTTGAAAGCAAGAGACAAGTTTGGGGGAAACACTATCAACACCCGCAGGAGTAACTCATTTTGGAATTGTATTAATAGTTGTCACCTAGTAGACCTAGGGTTTAAAGGTAGCAAATATACTTGATCAAATAAGCGATATAAGAATAGGTCATGTCTAATTCTAGAAAGGATTGACATGTGTTTGCTAATAACCAATGGGTAAATGAATACCCTGAAGCTAACATTACACACCTCCTCAGGACCCACTCTGACCACTACCTCATGCTTGTCAATCTAAGCAATACCAATCACACCCCTCTCAATAAACCCTTTAGGTTTGAATCAATGTGATACAACCACCCTCTGTTTCAAAACTTAATTAGGAAGTCTTTTCAGCCTGATTCTTCCCTAATCCCATCCACCATTTTGTTCAAGGAAAATGCACTCAAATGGAATAAAAATACCTTTGGTAATATCTTCCACAAGAAGTAGAGGTTGCTTGCCAGGATAGCAGGGATTCAAAAATCCCCCCCATTATCCCTTTAACACCTCCATGCAAACCCTTGAGAATACCCTCATTGAGGAGCTTAACTCAATCCTAAGGAATGAAGAGGATTTCTAGAAAATGAAGTCTAGAATAACTTGGCTCTCAGATGGGGATGCCAACACAAAAGTCTTCCACACTTCTACCCTCAATAGAAGGAGGAGGAACAAAATCCTATCTCTCAAAGATGGATCAGGATAGTGGATGTTTGAGCATGGGGAAATCAAGGAATCAATTTCAAAATTCTTCCAAGAGCTTTACACAACATCCCTTCCCCAGTCCCAGAATTGCATGTCCCTTTCTGAAATTCAGGGGCAATGCCTCTCTCAAATCCAACAAACAATAATTGGGATGCCTCTTAGGGATAGTAAAATTAAATGTGTCATGTTCTCTTTCAAACCTTTCAAATCCCCCGGCCCTGATGGCTTTCACCCTTTCTTCTATCAAAAATACTGGGACATAGTAGGAAAGGATGTCATCCAATTCTGAAAAAATTGTTTCTCCACATCAAAAATGAATCCATCCATGAATGAAACCCTCCTGTGCATCATCCCCAAATTCCCCAAGCCTCAATGATCAAGAACTATAGGCCCATAGGCTTATGCAATACAGTCTACAAGACAATGACCAAAATTATTGTTAATAGAATCAAGCCTTACCTCCTTCACATCATTGGCCCTAGTTAGTCTAACTTCCTCTCCAATAAGAAAGCCTCAGATAATGCGATCATAGTCCAAGAATACATCACCCACTTTGGGAAAATGAAAGGCAAATCCTCTAACATGATTCTAAATATTGATCTGGAAAAGGCTTTTGACAGATTAGAATGACCTTTCATTATGCAAATCCTCCATGCTTTCAAATTCCCAAATACCGTCACCAATCTCATCCTGTCATGTGTCAGTTCCTCCACCATCTCTGTCATTGTTAATGAAGAGCAAACAAACCCTTTTATGCCTAATAAGGGCATCATATAGGGTGACCCTCTTTCCCCATATCTGTTTATCTTATGTATGGAAAGACTCTCCAGAGACATTGTGAAAAATGTCCTTCAGGGAGAGTGGCACCCCATTAGCATTAGCAGAAGTGGCCTTAAGATATCTCATCTATTCTTTGTTGATGATCTAACCCTTTTTGCAACAACTAACCAAGCTAATTTTAACACAATCATGAGTATTCTCAACTCTTTAACTTGGCATCTGGGCAAAAGATCAACCTTACCAAGTCTAAAGTCTGTTTCAGTGCAAATTGCAAACCTCAACAAATAGAATTCATCTCAAACACTCTTGCCATTAAAGCTTCAGCAAACTTTGAAAAATACCTGGGCTTTCTAATCTTTCACAAAAACCAACTCACAGTGATTTCCAGTTCATCATTGACAATCTCCATTCTAAAATGGCTGGATGGAAAACAAGCATGTTGAACCTGACTGGAAGAACTACTTTGGCAAAAGCATCCCTGAACTCCATCCCAAATCATATAATGCAATACATTAAGCTCCCTACAAAAACAACCAAAGAGATTGATAAAATACAAAGAAATTTCATCTAGGGTACTACTTCTATTAAAAGAAAGATGCACCTTGTCTCCTGGGAAACAGTCATTATGACTAAGACTAGGGGGCTGGGAATTCAGAAAGCTGAATTGAAAAACAGAGCCTTTCACTCAGGGCTTGCTTGGAGGCTATATCAGAATCCCTCAGCCTTCTGGGCAAAAACACCGATCGCAAAACACTACAACTGGAGGAATCCCCCTAAAAAAAGCTAAGTCCAACACCTGGCAATGCATTCTAAATGGATGGGAAACTTGCATGAAAGCAAAAAGATGGGTAGTGCATTCAGGGAACAGGGTCAGCTTTTTTAATGACCCTTGGATAAATAACCTCCCAGCAATAAGGTCTTTAATAGAAGGACCCTTGACAAGAGAAGATATGGCCAAAACTGTAGCTTCTGCTCATAATAATGGAACTTGGGATCTTTCTACCATCGCTCTTACTATCCCTCAAAACATCAAAAACTCCATTCAAAACATCTTCATCTCACCCAAACCAATTAAGGAAGATAGAATGATCTGGGGAGCCACCTCAAATGGAATCTATTCCACAAAATTAGCTTACTCCCTCCTGGATAGCCTTCAACACCAAAGAGATGAAATTATAAGCAACAATTACTTATGGATCTGGAAACTAAAAGTTCCCAAGAAGATTCAATCATTCTTTTGGCTACTCTTCCATGATAGGCTCCCCACTGGAGCTTTTCTCCATCATGTTGGGATACAACCAGATCCCACAGGCAGCCTGTGCAATCAAGATAATGAGACATCAACACACATCTTTTTTTGAATGTGCAAACTCCAAACTTTTTTGGTGAGTAATCCTCTCACAAAGCACAAACAACAACACTACTCCTATACCATCATTCACAACCGGGGATTGGCCAAACACATGGGCATCCCTTAAGAAAGAATACTACAACAACATCATCACCTGGGAAGAGCTCCTGCCATTTAGCTTCTGGTAAATCTGGCTCACAAGGAACAACAATCTATTCAATAACAGAAAGGAAAGAGTGGACACCAAAAGTGCTATAGCTAAGGCAACTGAATTTGTAAACATTATGTTGAATAAAGCACCCAAAATTAAAAAAAAAATATCTGGGTCAAATGGGAGCCACCAAAAATCAACACTTACAAGCTCAACACTGATGGAGCTACAACAGGAAATACTGGAAGGGGACAACTAGGAGGAGTCTTCAGAAATGCAAGTGGAAACTGGGTACTGGGCTACATGGGATCAATCCAGCACGCCACTAACACTTAGGAAGAATTGCTAGCTATTCTGAAAGGGCTGAAAATTGCAGAAGAAAGACAGTTAACACCGTTGGAAATAAACACTGATTCAACTGAGGTAATTAAAATGCTAATCAATGGGAACCTCTTTTTGGCTCACTTATTCATGAATGCAGGTCAATCGTCCAAAGACTAGGCGCCGTGGTGGTGAAGCACAACTACAGGGAGACCAACAGAGTTGCTGAGCTATTGGCAAAGGAGGGCACTAACAAGAACTTTTTTGAAAATATTTTTGTAACAGCAGCTCCTCCGGTGTTTGTCACACATGTCTTTTGGGCAGACATTGCAGGAACTGCTTTCCAAAGATAAATTATGGATTGTAATATTTTTAACGATGACCAGGTAGTGGGGGATTTGATATATCCACCCACAAACAATCCGTCTGTAACCCCTAACGGGTAGTTTAGTATGCTTATTATAAAATGCATCCAGTTTAACCAAAAAAAAAATTTAGATGTGTTTGAGATGAATTTAACGGGAAATCTACGTAGTATAGTTGCTGCAAAAAATAATAGCCCATAAAATATAGAAGTTTATATATTAATAAATAATAGTATACATATAATATATTGTTATAAATAGAATTTTATTTATGGCGAATGTTTATATTTTACAGAAATTTTAGAGATTTTACTTGGTGGCTAAGTCACTCTTTCCCTATAAATAGAGAGGTCATATTCCATTGTAATTCATCCTAGATCAATAAGAATTCTCTCTCTCTTTCTCTGCAATATTATTCTTCTTCTTTTATTGTTCATAACTGTGATGACTCAAAACGTCATCTTTAAATTAAATAATTATCCCGGTGCTTTAAGACCTTAAAAAGTGCTATTAGTTATTTTTCGACTTGCGTGTGCATTCCGTATAATTTTCCGGAAGGTTTTTATGTGAAAAATGGATTAAAATGAGAATTAAAGGTTTAATTTGAGTTGACTTCGGTCAACATTTTGAGCAAACGAATCTGGATCCGAGTTTTGACCATTCCGATAGTTTCGTATAGTAATATGGGACTTGGTCATACGCTCGAAATCGAATTCGGAGATCCCTGGCTCAAATTATCGTCATTTAGCGGAATCTAGAAAACTGCTAAAGATTTCTTAAATTTGAACGGAGATTTGACTTTTGAGCATATGACCCTGGAATGGAATTTTGATGATTCTAATAGTTTTGTATGATGATTTTGGACTTAGGCGCATGTTCGAATTTGGATTTGGAAGTCCGTAGGATAATTCGGCGCATCTTTGCGAAAGTTGGAAAATAGAAGATTTTTGGAAAGGTTGACCGAGAGTTGACTTTTTGATATCGGGGTCGGAATCCGATTCTGAAAATTGGAACAACTCCATTATGTCATTTATAACTTGTGTGGAAAATAAGTCATTCCGGATTGATTTGATATGTTTCGGCGCAAAATATAGAAGTTGGAAGATTTGAAAACTCATAAGTCGATTCGATGCGTGATTCGTAATTTCACCGTTCTTTGACGTAGTTTGAAGCCTCAATTAAGTTTTATTGCATTTTGGAACATATTGGTATAATTGCTTAAGATCTCGAGAGTCTCGGGTGGATTACGGAAAGTTAACGGAATGGGTTTCGGATAAAAGAAACTGTTGTTTTTTATTCTGCTGCAGCTGCTGTTTTGGACAACAATAATACAATCGTGGAGCCTATTTTGGAAGCTTATATCTCAAAATCTACAATGGAATCTGAAAATTTTCAAAACATGAAAGTTATAGCTCTTTGATTCTAGGTTCTAGATAGTTAAACCGTTAATTATTTCGATAATTGTACAAAAAGTTATGATCGATTGAATAAGGGCTAGTAAAGCTGTTTTGAAATTTTTCCAAAAATTTCTGATGCGAGGAGGCTACTTTAGAAGCTTATATCTCAAAATCTATAAAGAATCTGAAAATTTACAAAACATAAAAGTTGTAGAACTTTGATTTTAGTTTCCAGAAAGTTAAATCATTTGTCATTCGGACGTAGGTACAGAAAGTTATGGTCGATTAACTAAAGGCTAGTAGCAGGTTTTGTTTGCCTGGAAATATGAGACGAAGTCGCATTTGATACAAGCGACTTGCCTAGGAAGAATACTTAAAAACGGGAGTTAGCCATTTTTGCTCATTTTTGAGTTTTGAGTCTCGGATATGGGCTATTCCAAAGGGATTTTTCACGAATTCGACTTGAATTTGAAGATTTTAGAGACAAATTCAAAAGAAAAAGCTGTGGTCGAGTAATTGATCGAAGGTGCAAAGCAAGGTAAGTGTCGTGGTTAATCTTGACTTGAGGAAATAAAACTTTTGAATTATTTGTTATGTGAATTCCATGTGTACAACGTATAAGTAAGGTGACGAGTGCCTATAACTCGTCAAATTAATTGTTTGTATAATTTTTCTAAAAATCATAAATTGTTTTAAATCATGAATTAATTGTTACTTGATATTTTGTAATTATTGTTTTCATTGATAATATTATTTATATTTAGACTAGTATTGTTACATTGATCGCTTTTATCATGTTTACGGATATTTTGGTGATAATTGAGTATTGAATTTAGAGTTGAGCTTGATATTGTAGAACCATATATTGAGGTAAGGCTTGTTGTTGATATTTCTATCTCTCTGTTGATACTGCACATTATTTGGGTGAGACAGAGTGTTAAATCACGAAGGGTGATGCCGTGCCATATTATGAGAGTTAAAGCACGAAGGGTGATGCAATGTCATATTATGAGAGTTAATGCACGAAGGGTGATTCCGTGCCATTTTATATTCATTATCATGTGAGGAAGAGTGTAAAGCATGAAGGGTGATGTCGTACCATTTCTTATTAATTATATGGTGAGATTGAGAGTAAAAGCACGAAGGGTAATGCCGTGCATTTTTGTTACACCCCATATTTTCGTACATGAAAATATGCCATAAATAAATTGATGGAATCTCGGAAATGAGATGATGCATCCCACATTTTTCATACAATAAAGTTTCGTCTTAAGTTATCGACGTAAGTTCGGGAATGAGATTATTTTGAGATTATAAGCATTATGCTATTTTAAACACGTGATGATTAAATTTGTTAAGGAGAAAGGGTAAGCAAATCAAAGGAAATGAATCTCGTCGAAGTTTAACATTTTGGGATAAAATACGGCCCGAACTAAAATATCCGGTATTTATGAACTAGTATCATACAAGGTACCACATGGCCATGATAGTGAGGTGTATAAAGTGTGTTAAAAGTGAGTAGTATTATAAATAATTTGAGATAATTCTTAATTATATGGGTAATAAACTAATTATTAAATTAGTGGGGGATTTAAGTTGATTAAGGAAAAGGGGTAAAAATTTGGATAAGGTTTAGTACAGTAACGTGGCAGCAAAGGAATTAAAGAGTGTGACTCAAAGATAACTATGATATGTGGCAATTCTTAAAGAAAGTGAGTCATTTCCTAATCTCTTAAAAGGCTCCAGCAAAGGAATATATTAACATCATGGACAAAAACTTTCATCTAAGAAAGTGATAACGTTATTGGCAAAGACATATAAAAGAAATTGGATAGCATTCTTATTCTTCTTCTGGGCCGACGTTAGTTTGTATTCTCTTGGAATGATTTTCGATGTGATTTGGACGTTGGCTTTTAAAAAGATTGCACGAGCTGAATTTTTTTTAAAATTTTGGAGGATATATTAACGCTATTGACAGATAGTTTCCGCCAAGGAACATAGCAACATTATTGAGAAAGAGTTTTAGCCAAGTTCTTTTCATAGCAAAGTTATGCTTCGAGCATTTCATACATATTTTTTCCTACTCCGGTCTTGCCGTCACGTGTTTTGTCGTAATTAACGAGTATTAAAGGGATTGTCAAGAAAATCTACTCAGATATGTTAAGGTTATCCCTTCTTTATTTTTGGCATGATCTATATGACACGAACGAAACGAGCAAATACACAGTTTCTATAAATGACTCTATTCATAGAAATACTAGAGATGCTTATGTTCTTGATTCCGCATGTGTCATATTATTTTATCATTTGTTCATGGGTCTCAGAAAATACGTAAGTTGATAAAGTTTATTTTATGATATTACTCGAAGGCATAATGGTCTTATGACATTCCAAGAGATTTTATTGACGTACTTCTCATGCATTACATTCATGTACATTGACCCACGACCAGATGGCGGTATATACGGGTATATATATATGTATATGGGATATGGAAAAAGGTTACAATATTATATACGCATCACCACCTGATCAGCTGGTATACGTTGATGATTTGCCCACAGTGGTCGAGATGATATGATGGGATGCCCTTAGAGGCTTGATGATGTTATAAACGCATATACCCATGCATTGTATGACATTTATACGCATATGCACGATATTATAATATTAAATGATTCATGGATTTATTCAAATATACATGTTGAGTCTTTTACTCCATGTTTCTCTCATGTCTACTAGTTACTGATTTTCATTTCTTACATATTCGGTACATTATTTGTACTCACGTCCCTTTTGCTTGGGGACGCTGCGTTTCATGCCCACAGGTCCTGATAGACAGGTCGAGAGTCCTTCAAGTAAGCTATCAGCTCAGTGGAAGGTGTTGGTGTGCTTCATTTGCTCCGGAGTTGCTTCTTTGGTCAGTATGATTAGTGCATGTATTGTTTGGTATGGTGGGATCCTATTCTGACCTTTATGATATTATGTATTCTTAGAGGCTTGTAGACAGATATCATGTACGTAAAAGATTGTATGGCCTTGTCGGCCTATATTTAGTGTACGAGCGATTATTTTGGTCTTATAGGCCCGTATGTATAAGTTGGTATTACATGTTGTATTCCACTTATCTTACGATAGTCTTCCTGCTCAGTTATCTATGATAGTATGACACGAAAGAATACATTATGTTGTTACTCGATTGAGTAAGTTAACGGGTGCCCGTCGCGCCCTATCGGTTTGGGTCGTGACAAAAATGAGCAGTTCTGCCCTAGGGAGTCTACAAGTCGTGTCTAGTAGAGTCTTGTTTTATGGGTGTGTTATGCACCACACTTATGAGCAGGAGGCTACAGGGCATCTAGGACTGTAACTTTTTTTTCTTACTCTAGATCATGTGTTAGAGCTCAGTCGTAGGAATTCGAATATATTATGGGATCGGGTTGCACACCGCAACGGAATTTGTTTGAAATATTAAACGGTTATGACTATCGAGTTGGCCTCTACTGTTGAAATGGTGCATCTGTTTAAATTATATTCCTGTTTTTCCTATTATTGTTATTATTATTATTATCGCGTGCAGGTTATTGTAAGTGACCCGCCTTAGCCTCGTCACTACTTCGTCGAGGTTAGGCTCGACACTTACTAGTACATGGGGTCGGTTGTACTGATACTACACACTGCACTTTATTGTGCAGATAGGAGTTGATCCTAGCGGCGCACATTAGACTTGCTCGGATTCAGCTATTCACTGGAGACTTGAGGTATAGCTGCAAGGCGTTCGCAGTTCTGAAGTCCCCTTCCACTTTATCATAGCTGTGTATTTCTTTCAGCCAGCTTTATTTTCATTCAGACCTTTATTTGTATTATTCTCGTAGCTCGTGCACTTGTGACACCAGTTCTGGAATAGTTTTTAGACATCGCTAGTATTATGGATTAATTGTTTTATATCAGAATTACTTTCGCATTTTTTCTTTGATATTAAATTGAATTTAAAATTGTTAAAAATGGTTAATATTATTCTAACGTTGGATTGCTTACAAGTGAAATGTTAGGCGCCATCACGGTCCCAAAGGTCCCAAAGGTGGGAATTTTGAGTAGTGACAATAACACGTTATCAACACGAGACTCTAACCAATTGAGTAGAAGCTTTGGGATTGAGCATAATGATTGTCAATTGTTCTATGAACTTCCTTCATGATTAAATTCTGGATTTAAGGTAAATGTTTTACCATGTTTTTCTCTTTTATTCTATAATTTGATTTTAAATACAAGCAAAGACAATAAATTTGGATTATAACTCCAATAGAGTTTGTAAGAAATTATAATCACATGAAGTGGTAAAATTTCTACGACCCGCCATGATCAAATTTATGTATGATTGTGGGCACAAGAAGTGGAAACCCGTCTCATTGAATTTACTTCATTCTCATTCCCGTAAGAGAATATGATAACAATATGTGATAAGTCTGAAAGAAGACAAAATTATTACCGTAAAGGTACCAATGGATGTAGACGTGGCAATAGACGAATTTATAATCGTCATCATCGTGATAATGAGAACAATAAGTATTCTCAAAATAATCCTTCACTCTGTGAAAGTAATGTTTGTCATCGATTTGACATGAGATTTTGTAAAGCACATATGGATGATTATGGTCCATTCATGATGTGAATGTTGTCACACCTCCTTTTTCTATCCGAGAGGGTATAGGGGAGTTTTTTTCAATTAAAGTAATAATAATCAAAACGGGATTAGTTATTCAAATTCAAAGTCGCCACTTGGGATAATTTATGGTGTCCCAAGTCACAGATTTATAATCCTTAATCGAGGAAGTTTGACTCTGTTTTACAGTCCGCGAAATACAGAAATCTGGGTAAGGAATTATGTTAACCCGGGAGAAAGTGTTAGACATTCTCGGGTTCCGTGGTTTTAACACGTTCTCTTAACTATTATTATTTGGCCTAATTATCTGATTAATACATATTTAAAACCTATGTGCTTTTTATTCCTTTTAACCGCCTTTAACATTATTTATGGAATTATTTTTGGAACAAGTTACGATTGTCTTACACTTGTTTGTTTTGTACACATTGCGAATTGTGTTACGGGAACCATACCCACGATCTATAACATGTTTAATTTATTAACATTATTAGAAGTTGTGGTCGAGTCACATGAAATGTGAACCCGAATTCGGAAATTAGGTACCACGATCATATCACGGGAACCGTACCCATAACCGTGATGATTTAATTATAGCGTGCCTAAAGCAAACTACAATGTTTGTAAGTCAATTATTCCTAAGATTTGAGATAAGTGTGAAGTCATGAATATGGGTACGGATTTGGAAACGAGCGTAAATTTACTAAGGGAAATGTGTGATGTTAACCATATCTAAATTGTTTGTAGAGGTTTGACACTGGTTAACCCCTCCGCTGAAATTTGGATTCAGCAGCGTATATCTACTAAGGTTGGCTTGAAAAGGGCTCTTATCGTTTTGGCCAAAACATGCTTCAGATATCAGCCTTTGCTCACTTAAGGTCACACTCTGACCCCATATGAACACAATCCATAGTCTATGATTTAACTGAGTAAGTGCGTAAGAAAACAATTGTATGAATTCAAAGACATTGAGATTTGTACACTGATAATGAAATGAAATAAGAGAGAGAGAAAAATAGTAAATGAAAATGCAAATAAGCAAACATATTTATTGCTGACAATGGTATACATTTCATGAAGGCATAGGGCCCAGAAATTAACAATCAGTACTGTCATTAAGTTTGCGATTCGAATTACAAATTTCAACCAAATCTAACGCTAGTTCCATGCATTCCAAGATTCCATCTCAATACTTTGCATGATCACAGCTGTTTTTGAATCACACGCTTCTCGTTCCTTCGGCAGATCTCTGATTTATAAGAAAATAGCCACTGGGCTAATCTTATGAATCAACTCTGTCAGGCACAACAACTAAATGGCTAGGCAATAAGTTTGATTAACCTATTAGTATAGACATCACTTTGAGCAAGAGTCACTAATTTCACAGAACCAGTCGTCATACACTGAACAGTAAACTAAATATGAGACAGATTTCAACATATAAGTTGGTGAACCAAAACAATGATGAATCTGTGACATTAAACCTCCACAATGACATTGAGTAATTGTGTAATTTGTAAACAGTTAAAAGACAACTTCAATCAACACATTTAGTCCAAATGGAGCTGTCAAAACCAGAAATTTGCAATGGAAAGCAGGTACAGATGAACACAGCGCAGGAAATAAACACAAACATAGCATCAGACAGTTTAAATTTCAATTCATGGAAGCAATGGAGTTATACATATGAGACTGACCATACCTGGAAACAGGAAAACAACACTTAAACGACCCAAGTGAAGGTCAGAAAACCAAAGAAATTCAGCAGCAATGAAGCAACAGGAACATCTCAGAATCAAAAGGAAAACAGCAAATTCCCACCGAAATCAGAAATCCCAGCAGATATGGAAAGAAACCATCAAGTTAAGTAAAACAACACCAGCTGGAACATTTCTTTTTTGTTTTTCTTTTGGTTTGAGCTTAAAGAGGAGAAAATATCAGAAAAACCAAAAAAGTAAATCCATTTTTTGAAGGTTTTTTTTTTATAAAAAAATCTGTCTTAAAATTGATCCTTTGAAAGATGATGGAAAAGGAGCTGGATTTTTCAGAAAGGTTTTCAGGTCTGATCCGTGTGTGCTGAGTGAGGCGAGGGTCCTATATATGCATGGAATGAAATATCACATGTGCTCCTAAAGATAAGGGAATTATTCCCTCAAAACAAACCTAATTTTCAGGAAAAGAGCATCTTTTCTTAAAAGAAAATGGACTGGTGTCCACAATCTAGAAGCTTCCTAATGCCTTATCTGAAATTCTTATTTTTCACTTTCAAATTGTCCCCCTAAGGTTCCGTTTTTTATCAGCAACCCCCTCCCTTACTTCTAATAAGCATTCAAGCCTTCTCAACCACACAATGAAGACAAGCATCAGAACGAATAAATACAGAAACAAACTATTAGCCTAAACACAAACCTTGCTGAATTACTGCATTAATAAAGAAAACTGATTTGATTACCTTAAACACCTAAGATTAACTAATAAATAAGTGATTAACAATTAAACTAACTACACTACCAATTAACCTAAGATTAAACACATAATATTTCAAGATTAAGAAAGAAAAAAAAATAGCAACAACAAGCATGGAAAATACAAAAAAAAAAGATAGGAAGAAAATCAAACCCAAAAGGCTCCCCACGAGGCTGGCCGGAATCCGGTGAGTCGATCAAAATTCGATGACCTCGGAATAAACTAAAACTAATATCAATCGATTTCTCTCATTAAGAGCAATCGATTAACGTAAGCTTTAGGTCAAAACGAGTTGGAATTGAACGAAAATCAGAAAAGAAAAAATTAGGATTTTTGGAACTCCTAGATTTGAAATTGGAGGAAATATGTTGGGATTTTTGCAAAATTAATGGTGGATTGGTGATGAATTTAATGTGAGGAGTATGGGGTATGTATTTGGAGGTCGTTTGGTGGTGTTAGGGTGGCGTCCGCGGTTGAGAGAGTTGGGGGATTTTAGGGGGCAGCTAGGTTAGAGGTGTTGAGAGAGATGGGGGGAACGAAAGGTTCTGAGGGATTTGGGAGGGAGGGT
The DNA here is from genome assembly GCF_000715075.1 of Nicotiana tabacum. NCBI lineage: Eukaryota > Viridiplantae > Streptophyta > Magnoliopsida > Solanales > Solanaceae > Nicotiana > Nicotiana tabacum. The sequence continues at coordinate 42,758,147 of NC_134089.1, read as the reverse complement.
GGTTCAGACACTTATATGGGAGGGACAGGCTAGTTCCAGTCCATTAAGATCATCGGGAATGAAGGGCTGGGATTAAACGTCGCAAAACGGCGTCATTTTGGTTAATTAAGGGTGCTGGACCGGGCAGGGGTTAGGCTGGTTGGTTTTTGGGGGAGGGGGGGGGGATTAGGCTTCGAACATTTTTGGCCCAATTCGAGTCCAAACAGACCTTCCTTCTTCTCTTTTCCTTGAATTGATTTAATTTTCTTTTTAATTTCCCATTTTAAATACTAATAAAACTTAAATAAACCTAAATTTTAAATAAACCTAAATTAAGTCCTAAAAAACCTAGCAATGTAAAATTATCTATTTCTAATAGTAAAATAATTAATTGACTTAAATCTAATAAAAGAAAGGTACTAATTTATAAAACTAAAGCTAAAATGTAGAATAATATATATATATATATATATATATATATATATATATATGTCTATTATAATGCAATTAATTAATAACTTAAACATAAAAATGCAAATATCAACCTGAAAATGCAATGCATGAAATATTTTTGTGTTTTTCATGATTTTAAAATATTAAACATGCAATTAAATGCAACCAACAATTATCAAGATATTCCTAAAAATTCTATAAAAATTAAAATAAATTGGGAAAATCTATTTTGACTTTGTAGGAATATTTTTTTGTCAGGTAAAAATCACGTACTCACAGCTGCCCCTCTTTGCTCGAAAACACGAATAGTTTTCGGGCAAAGATAAAGGGAGCGAATACGAGTGTTTTTTGCCCGTTTGGATACTCCATGGAAAGCATTTTTGAAAAATCTGACCGAACCTTGCTTCCGAGGTTGCCTACATATCATTGGCTATAAAGGAATCAGATCAGTGTAGTGGTGAAATTTTGGTAGCTGGGACTATCGGAAAGCTGTGATTTCACTGCTGCTGCTGTTACTACTTGCTGAACTCCTTATTACACCGGAAAAAAATGAAAAGAACCAAGGCAAATCTATGATCTATGAGTTACAAGATTTCTATCTATATGTCTTCAAACTTGATCTTCAAACTTCTGCAGTTTTGCCGCGCATTTGAACTGTTGACTTGCACTCTCGAGGCAAACTTCCGTTATTTCTAACTTGAATTGACCCCATACTTCAGGTGGGTTCCTGCTGTTGTCTTGGACTTAACTCTGAAATGTATTCCCTCGTTCTCCAGGTTGGTGCCTGCTACTTGAATTGGTACTCGAAATGAATTCTCTTATTCTCCAGGTGGGTGCCTGTTACTTGACCTAATATTTGAATGGATTCCCTTGTTCTCCAGGTGAGCGCCTGCAACTGATGCTGACTTAAAATTTAAAATAAATTCTCTTGTTCTCCAGGTGGGCGCCTGCAACTTAAACTTGAAATGGATTCCCTTGTTCTCCAAGTGGGCGCCTGATGCTGACTTAAAATTTGAAATAAATTCCCTTGTTTTCCAGGTGGGCGCCTGCAACTTAAACTTGAAATGAATTCTCTTGTTCTTCAGGTGGGTGCCTGATGCTGACATAAAATTTGAAATAAATTCCCGTGTTTTCCAGGTGGACGCCTGCAACTGATGCTTACTTAAAATTTGAAATAAATTCCCTTGTTCTCCATCTGGGCGCCTGCAATTTAACCTTGAAATGGATTCCCTTATTCTCCAGGTGGGCGCCTGATGCTGACTTAAAATTTTAAATAAATTCCCTTATTTTCCAGGCGGGCGTCTGCAACTTAAACTTGATATAAATTCCCTTGTTCTCTAGGTGGGCACCTGATGCTAACTTAAAATTTAAAATAAATTCCCTTGTTTTCCAGGTGGGCGCCTGATGCTGACTTATAATTTGAAATAAATTCTCTTATTTTCCAGGTGGGCGCCTGCAACTTAAACTTGAAATGAATTCCTTATTCTCTAGTTTGGTGCCTGATGCTTACTTAAAATTTGAACCCATGTTCTCCAAGTGGGCGTCTGATGCTGACTTAAAATTTGAAATAAATTCCCTTGTTTTTCCGGTGGGCGCCTACAACTTAAACTTGAAATGAATTCCCTTGATTTTTAGTTGGGCGCCTGATGCTGACTCAAAATTTTAAATAAGTTTCTTTGTTTTCCAGGTGGGTGCCTGCAACTTATATTTGAAATGAATTCCTTGTTCTCCATGTGGCGCCTGATGCCGACTTAAAATTTGAAATAAATTCCCTTGTTTAACAGGTAGGCGCCAACACTATAAACTTGGACTGAATTCCTTTATTCTCCAGATGAGCGACTGATGCTGACTTAAAATTTGAAATGAATTCCCTTTTTTTCCAGGTGGGCACCTCCAACTTAAACTTAAAATGAATTCCTTTGTTCTCCAGGTGGGTGCCTGATGTTGACCAAAAATTAGAAATAAATTCACTTGTTTTCCAGATGGGCACCTGCAACTTAAACTTGAAATGAATTCCTTGTTCTCCAGGTGGGCACCTGATGCTTACTTAAAATTTGAAATAAATTCCCTTGTTTTCTAGGTGGGCGTCTGCTTCTTACTTAAAATTTGAAATAAATTTCCTTATTTTCCAGGTGAGCGCCTGCAACTTAAACGTTAAATGAATTCCATTGTTCTCCAGGTGGGCGCCTGATGCTAACTTAAAATTTGAAATAACTTCCCTTGTTTTCCAGGTGGGCGCCTGCAACTTAAACTTAAAATGAATTCCTTGTTCTCCAGGTGGGCGTCTGATGCTGACTTAAAATTTGAAATAAATTCCCTTGTTCTCCATGTGGGCGCCTCCAACTTAAACTGGAAATGGATTCCCTTGTTCTCTAGGTGGGCACCTGATGATGACTTAAAATTTGAAATAAATTCCCTTGTTTTCCAGGTGGGCGCCTGCAACTTAAACTTGAAATGAATTCTCTTGTTCTCCAGATGGGCGCCTGTTGCTCACATAAAATTTGAAATAAATTCTAGTGTTTTCCAGGTGGACGCCGGCAACTGATACATAAAATTTGAAATAAATTCCCTTGTTCTCCATGTGGGCGCCTTCAACTCAAACTTGATATGGATTCCCTTATTCTCCAGGTGGGCGCCTGATGCTGACTTAAAATTTGAAATAAATTCCCTTATTTTCCAGGTGGGCGCCTGCAACTTAAACTTTAAATGAATTCCATTGTTCTCCAGTGAGCGTCTAATGCTAACTTAAAATTTGAAATAACTTCCCTTTTTTTCGAGGTGGGCGCCTGCAACTTAAACTTGAAATAAATTCCTTGTTCTCCAGGTGGGCACCTGATGCAGACTTAAAATTTGAAATAAATTCTCTTGTTTTCCAGGTGGGCACCTGATGCTGACTTAAAATTTAAAATAAATTCCCTTGTTTTATCCAGGTGGGCGCCTGCAACTTAAACTTGAAATGAATTCCCTTGATATCCAGGTAGGCGCCTGATGCTGAATTAAAATTTGAAATAAATTTCCTTGTTTTCCAAGTGAGCGCTTGCAAATTAAACTTGAAATGAATTCCTTTATTCTCCAGGTGGGTGCCTGATGCTGACCTAAAATTTGAAATGAATTCCCTTGTTTTTCTGGTGGACGCCTTTGACTGATTCTGACTTAAAATTTGAAATACATTCCCTTGTTTTTCTGGTGGTCGCCTTTAACCGATACTGACTTAAAATTTGAAATACATTTTCTTGTTCTCCAGCTGTGCGCCTGCAACTTATACTTGAAATTGATCCCCTTATTCTCCAGGTGGGCGCCTGATGCTGACTTAAAACTTGAAATAAATCCCCTTCTTTTTCAGTGGGCGCTTGCAACTTAAACTTTAAATGAATTCCATTGTTCTCCAGGTGGGCGCCCGATGTTAACTTAAAATTTGAAATAAATTCCCTTGTTTTCTAGGAGGGCGCTTGCAACTTAAACTTGAAATGAATTCCTTGTTCTCCAAGTGGGCGCCTGATGCTGACGTAAAATTTGAAATAAATGATCTTATTTTCCAGGTGGGCGCCTGCAACATAAGCTGGAAATGAATTCCCTTCTTCTCCAGGTGGGCGCCTGATGCTGACTTAAAATTTGAAATGAATTCCCTTGTTTTCCAGGTGGGCACCTCCAACTTAAACTTGAAATGAATTCTCTTGTGCTCCAGGTGGGCGCCTGATGCTAACCTAAAATTTGAAATAAATTCACTTGTTTTCTAGGTGAGCGTCTGCAACTTAAACTTAAAATGAATTCCATTGTTCTCTAGGTGGACGCCTAATGCTGACCTAACATTTGAAATAAATTCACTTGTTTTCCAGATGGGCGCTTTCAACTTAAACTTGAAATGAATTTCTTGTTCTCCAGGTGGGCGCCTCATGCTGACTTAAAATTTGAAATAAATTCCCTTGTTTTCTAGGTGGGCGTCTGCTGCTTACTTAAAATTTGAAATAAATTTCCTTATTTTCCAGGTGGGCGCCTGCAACTTAAACTTTAAATGAATTCCATTGTTCTCCAGGTGGGCGTCTAATGCTAACTTAAAATTTGAAATAACTTCCCTTTTTTTCGAGGTGGGCGCCTGCAACTTAAACTTGAAATAAATTCCTTGTTCTCCAGGTGGGCGCCTGATGCAGACTTAAAATTTGAAATAAATTCTCTTGTTTTCCAGGTGGGCACCTGATGCTGACTTAAAATTTAAAATAAATTCCCTTGTTTTATCCAGGTGGGCGCCTGCAACTTTAACTTGAAATGAATTCCCTTGATATCCAGGTAGGCGCCTGATGCTGAATTAAAATTTGAAATAAATTTCCTTGTTTTCCAAGTGAGCGCTTGCAAATTAAACTTGAAATGAATTCCTTTATTCTCCAGGTGGGTGCCTGATGCTGACCTAAAATTTGAAATGAATTCCATTGTTTTTCTGGTGGACGCCTTTGACTGATTCTGACTTAAAATTTGAAATACATTCCCTTGTTTTTCTGGTGGTCGCCTTTAACCGATACTGACTTAAAATATGAAATACATTTTCTTGTTCTCCAGCTGTGCGCCTGCAACTTATACTTGAAATTGATCCCCTTATTCTCCAGGTGGGCGCCTGATGCTGACTTAAAACTTGAAATAAATCCCCTTCTTTTTCAGTGGGCGCTTGCAACTTAAACTTTAAATGAATTCCATTGTTCTCCAGGTGGGCGCCCGATGTTAACTTAAAATTTGAAATAAATTCCCTTGTTTTCTAGGAGGGCGCTTGCAACTTAAACTTGAAATGAATTCCTTGTTCTCCAAGTGGGCGCCTGATGCTGACGTAAAATTTGAAATAAATGATCTTATTTTCCAGGTGGGCGCCTGCAACATAAGCTGGAAATGAATTCCCTTCTTCTCCAGGTGGGCGCCTGATGCTGACTTAAAATTTGAAATGAATTCCCTTGTTTTCCAGGTGGGCACCTCCAACTTAAACTTGAAATGAATTCTCTTGTGCTCCAGGTGGGCGCCTGATGCTAACCTAAAATTTGAAATAAATTCACTTGTTTTCTAGGTGAGCGTCTGCAACTTAAACTTAAAATGAATTCCATTGTTCTCTAGGTGGACGCCTAATGCTGACCTAACATTTGAAATAAATTCACTTGTTTTCCAGATGGGCGCTTTCAACTTAAACTTGAAATGAATTTCTTGTTCTCCAGGTGGGCGCCTCATGCTGACTTAAAATTTGAAATAAATTCCCTTGTTTTCTAGGTGGGCGTCTGCTGCTTACTTAAAATTTGAAATAAATTTCCTTATTTTCCAGGTGGGCGCCTGCAACTTAAACTTTAAATGAATTCCATTGTTCTCCAGGTGGGCGCCTGATGCTAACTTAAAATTTGAAATAACTTCCCTTGTTTTCTAGGTGGGCGACTGCAACTTAAACTTAAAATGAATTCCTTGTTCTCCAGGTGGGCGCCTGATGCTGACTTAAAATTTGAAATAAATCCCTTGTTCTCCATGTGGGCGCCTCCAACTTAAACTTGAAATGGATTCCCTTGTTCTCTAGGTGGGCAACTGATGCTGACTTAAAATTTGAAATAAATTCCCTTGTTTTCCAGGTGGGCGCCTACAACTTAAACTTGAAATGAATTCTCTTGTTCTCCAGATGGGCGCCTGTTGCTCACATAAAATTTTAAATAAATTCCCGTATTTTCCAGGTGGACGCCGGCAACTGATACTTAAAATTTGAAATAAATTCCCTTGTTCTCCATGTGGGCGCCTTCAACTTAAACTTGATATGGATTCCCTTATTCTCCAGGTGGGCGCCTGATGCTAACTTAAAATTTGAAATAAATTCCCTTATTTTCCAGGTGGGCGCCTGCAACTTAAACTTTAAATGAATTCCATTGTTCTCCAGGTGAGCGTATAATGCTAACTTAAAATTTGAAATAACTTCCCTTTTTTTTTGAGGTGGGCGCCTGCAACTTAAACTTGAAATGAATTCCTTGTTCTCCAGGTGGGCGGCTGATGCTGACTTAAAATTTGAAATAAATTCTCTTGTTTTCCAGGTGGGCGCCTGATGCTGACTTAAAATTTAAATTAAATTCCCTTGTTTTATCCAGGTGGGCGCCTGCAACTTAAACTTGAAATGAATTCCCTTGATCTCTAGGTAGGCGCCTGATGCTGAATTAAAATTTGAAATAAATTTCCTTGTTTTCCAAGTGAGCGCTTGCAAATTAAACTTGAAATGAATTTCCTTATTCTCCAGGTGGGTGCCTGATGCTGACCTAAAATTTGAAATGAAGTCCCTTGTTTTTCTAGTGGACGACTTTTACTGATGCTGACTTAAAATTTGAAATACATTTCCTTGTTTTTCTGGTGGTCGCCTTTAACCGATGATTACTTAAAATTTGAAATACATTTTCTTGTTCTCCAGCTGTGCGCCTGCAACTTATACTTGAAATGGATTCCCTTATTCTCCAGGTGGGCGCCTGATGCTGACTTAAAATTTGAAATAAATCCCCTTCTTTTTCAGTGGGCGCTTGCAACTTAAACTTGAAATGAGTTCCTTGTTCTCCAAGTGGGCGCCTGATGCTGACGTAAAATTTGAAATAAATTCTCTTATTTTCCAGGTGGGCGCCTGCAACATAAGCTGGAAATGAATTCCCTTCTTCTCCAGGTGGGCGCCTGATGCTGACTTAAAATTTGAAATGAATTCCCTTTTTTTCCAGGTGGGCACCTCCAACTTAAACTTGAAATGAATTCTCTTGTGCTCCAGGTGGGTGCCTGATGCTAACCTAAAATTTGAAATAAATTCACTTGTTTTCCAGGTGAGCATCTGCAACTTAAACTTGAAATGAATTCCATTGTTCTCTAGGTGGACGCCTGATGCTGACCTAACATTTGAAATAAATTCACTTGTTTTCCAGATGGGCGCTTTCAACTTAAACTTGAAATGAATTTCTTGTTCTCCAGGTGGGCGCCTGATGGTGACTTAAAATTTGAAATAAATTCCCTTGTTTTCTAGGTGGGCGTCTGCTGCTTACTTAAAATTTGAAATAAATTTTCTTATTTTCCAGGTGGGCGCCTGCAACTTAAACTTTTAATGAATTCCATTGTTCTCCAGGTGGGCGCCTGATTCTAACTTAAAATTTGAAATAACTTCCCTTGTTTTCTAGGTGGGCGCCTGCAACTTAAACTTAAAATGAATTCCTTGTTCTCCAGGTTGGCGCCTGATGCTGACTTAAAATTTGAAATAAACCCCTTGTTCTCCATGTGGGCGCCTCCAACTTAAACTTGAAATGGATTCCCTTGTTCTCTAGGTGGGCAACTGATGCTGACTTAAAATTTGAAATAAATTCCCTTGTTTTCCAGGTGGGCGCCTACAACGTAAACTTGAAATGAATTCTCTTGTTCTACAGATGGGCGCCTGTTGCTCACATAAAATTTGAAATAAATTCCCGTATTTTCCAGGTGGACGCCGGCAACTGATACTTAAAATTTGAAATAAATTCTCATGTTCTCCATGTGGGCGCCTTCAACTTAAACTTGATATGGATTCCCTCATTCTCCAGGTGGGCGCCTGATGCTAACTTAAAATTTGAAATAAATTCCCTTATTTTCCAGGTGGGCGCCTGCAACTTAAACTTTAAATGAATTCCATTGTTCTCCAGGTGAGCGTCTAATGCTAACTTAAAATTTGAAATAACTTCCCTTTTTTCGAGGTGGGCGCCTGCAACTTATACTTGAAATGAATTCCTTGTTCTCCAGGTGGGCGGCTGATGCTGACTTAAAATTTGAAATAAATTCTCTTGTTTTCCAGGTGGGCGCCTGATGCTGACTTAAAATTTAAAATAAATTCCCTTGTTTTATCCAGGTGGGCGCCTGCAACTTAAACTTGAAATGAATTCCCTTGATCTCTAGGTAGGCGCCTTATGCTGAATTAAAATTTGAAATAAATTTTCTTGTTTTCCAAGTGAGTGCTTGCAAATTAAACTTGAAATAAATTTCCTTATTCTCCAGGTGGGTGCCTGATGCTGACCTAAAATTTGAAATGAAGTCCCTTGTTTTTCTAGTGGACGACTTTGAATGATGCTGACTTAAAATTTGAAATACATTCCCTTGTTTTTCTGGTGGTCGCCTTTAACCGATGATTACTTAAAATTTGAAATACATTTTCTTGTTCTCCAGCTGTGCGCCTGCAACTTATACTTAAAATGGATTCCCTTATTCTCCAGGTGGGCGCCTGATGCTGACTTAAAATTTGAAATAAATCCCCTTCTTTTTCAGTGGGCGCTTGCAACTTAAACTTTAAATGAATTCCATTGTTCTCCAGGTGGGCACCCGATGCTAACTTAAAATTTGAAATAACTTCCCTTGTTTTCTAGGAGGGCGCTTGCAACTTAAACTTGAAATGAATTCTTTGTTCTCCAGGTGGGCGCCTGATGCTGACATAAAATTTGAAATAAATTCTCTTATTTTCCAGGTGAGCGCCTGCAACATAAGCTGGAAATGAATTCCCTTCTTCTCCAGGTGGATGCCTGATGCTGACTTAAAATTTGAAATGAATTTCCTTGTTTTCCAGGTGGGCACCTCCAACTTAAACTTGAAATGAATTCTCTTGTGCTCCAGGTGGGCGCCTGATGCTAACCTAAAATTTGAAATAAATTCACTTGTTTTCCAGGTGAGCGTCTGCAACTTAAACTTGATATGAATTCCCTTGTTGTCTAGGTGGACGCCTGATGCTGACCTAACATTTGAAATAAATTCACTTGTTTTCAGATGGGCGCTTTCAACTTAAACTTGAAATGAATTCCTTGTTCTCCAGGTGGGCGCCTGATGCTGACTTAAAATTTGAAATGAATCCCTTGTTTTCCAGGTAGACACCTCCAACTTAAACTTGAAATGAATTCCCTTGTTCTCCAGGTGGGCGCCTGATGCTGACCTAAAATTTGAAATAAATTCACTTGTATTTTAGGTGAGCGCCTGCAACTTAAACATGAAATAAATTCCTTGTTCTTCAGGTTGGCGCCTAATGCTGGCTTAAAATTTGAAATAAATTCCCATGTTCTCCAGGTGGGCGCCTGCAACTTAAACATGAATGAATTCCCTTGTTTTCCAGGTGGGTGCTTGATGCTGACTTAAAATTTTAAATAAATTTCCTTGTTTTCCAGGTGGGCGCCTGCAACTTATATTTGAAATGAATTCCTTATTCTCCAGATGGCGCCTGATGCTGACTTAAATTTTTAAATAAATTTCCTTGTTCTCCAGGTGGGCGCCTGCAACTTAAATTTGAAATGGATTCCTTATTCTCCAGGTGGGCGCCTGATGCTGACTTAAAATTTGAAATGAATTCCCTTATTTTCCAGGTGGACGCCTGCAACATAAACTTTAAATGAATTCCATTGTTCTCCAGGTGGGCGCCTGATGCTAACTTAAAATTTGAAATAACTTCCCTTGTTTTCTAGGTGGGCGCCTACAACTTAAACTTTAAATGAATTCCTTGTTCTCCAGCTTGGCGCCTGATGCTGACTTAAAATTTGAAATAAATTCCCTTGTTTTTCAGGTGGGCGCCTGCAACATAAACTTGAAATGAATTCCCTTGTTCTTCAGGTGGGCGCCTGATGCTGACTTAAAATTTGAAATGAATTCCCTTGTTTTCCAGGTGGGCACCTCCAACTTAAACTTGAAATGAATTCTCTTGTTCTCCAGGTGGGCGCCTGATGCTGACCTAAAATTTGAAATAAAGTCACTTGTTTTCCAGGTGAGCGCCTGCAACTTAAACTTTAAATGAATTCCTTGTTCTCCAGGTTGACGCCTGATGCTGACTTAAAATTTGTAATAAATTCTCATGTTCTCCAGGTGGGCGCCTGCAACTTAAACTTGAAATGAATTCCCTTGTTTATCAGGTGGGCGCCTGATGCTGACTTCAAATTTTAAATAAATTTCCTTGTTTTCCAGGTGGGCGCCTGCATCTTATATTTGAAATGAATTCCTTGTTCTCTAGGTGGGCGCCTGATGCTGACTTAAAATTTGAAATAAATTCCCTTATTTTCTAGGTGGGCGCCAGCGACATAAACTTAAAATGAATTCCCTTGTTCTCCAGATGGGCGACTGATGCTGACTTAAAATTTGAAATGAATTCCCTTATTTTTCAGGTGGGCACCTCCAACTTAAACTTGAAATGAATTCCCTTGTTCTCCAGGTGGGTGCCTGATGCTGATTTAAAATTTGGAATGAATTCCCTTGTTTTCCAGGTGGGCACCTCCAACTTAAACTTGAAATAAATTTCCTTGTTCTCCAGGTGGGCGCCTGATGCTGACCTAAAATTTGAAATAAATTCACTTGTTTTCCAGGTCAGCGCCTGCAACTTAAACTTGAAATGAATTCCTTGTTCTCCAGGTTGGCGCCTACTGCTGACTTAAAATTTGAAATAAATTCCCATGTTCTCCAGGTGGGCGCCTGCCATTTAAACTTGAAATGAATTCTCTTGTTTTCCAGGTGGGCGCTTGAGGCTGACTAAAAATTTTAGATAAATTTCCTTGTTTTTCAAGTGGGCGCCTGCAACTTATATTTCAAATGTATTCCTTGTTCTCCAGGTGAATGCCTGATGCTGACTTAAAATTTGAAATAAATTCCCTTGTTTTTCAGGTGGGCGCCAGCAACATAAACTAGAAATGAATTCCCTTGTTCTCCTGATGGACGACTGATGCTGACTTAAAATTTGAAATGAATTCCCTTATTTTCCAGGTGTGCACCTCCAAGTTAAACTTGAAATGAATTCCCTTGTTCTCCAGGTGGGCTTCTGATGCTGACCTAAAATTTGAAATAAATTCACTTGTTTTCCAGATGGACGCCTGCAACTTAAACTTGAAATGAATTCCTTGTTCTCCAGGTGGGCGCTTGATGCTGACTTAAAATTTGAAATAAATTCCCACGTTTTCCAGGTGGGCGTCTGATGCTGACTTAAAATTTGAAATAAATTCCCTTGTTTTCCAAGTGGGCGCCTACAACTTAAACTTGAAATGGATTCCCTTGTTCTCCAGGTGGGTGCCTGATGCTGACTTAAAATTTAAAATAAATTCCCTTGTTTTCCAGGTGGGCGCTTGCAACTTAAACTTGAAATGAATTCCCTTGATCACCAGGCGGGCGCCTGATGTTGACTTAAAATTTGAAATAAATTTCCTTTTTTTCCAGGTGGGCGCCTGCAAGTTAAATTTGAAATGAATTCCCTTATTCTCCCGGTGGGCTCCTGATGCTGACCTAAAATTTGAAATAAATTTCCTTGTTTTTCTGGTGGGCGCCTTTAACCGATGCTGACTTAAAATTTGAAATACATTTTCTTGTTCTCCAGCTGGGCGTCTTCAACTTAAACTTGAAATGGTTTACCTTGTTCTCCAGGTGAGCGCCTAATGTTGACTTAAAATTTAAAATAAATTTTCTTATTTTCCAGGTGGACGCCTGTAACTTAAACTTTAAATGAATTCCATTGTCCTCCAGGTGGGCCCCTAATGCTAACTTAAAATTTGAAATAACTTCCCTTGTTTTTAGGTGGGCGCCTGCAACTTAAACTTGAAATGAATTCCTTGTTCTCCAGGTGGGCGCCTGATGCTGACTTAAAATATGAAATAAATTTCATTGTTTTCCAGGTGGGCTCTTGCAACATAAACTTGAAATGAATTCCCTTGTTCTCCAGGTGGGCGCCTGATGCTGACTTAAAATTTGGAATGAATTCCCTTGTTTTCCACGTGGGCACATCCAACTTAAACTTGAAATAAATTTCCTTGTTCTCCAGGTGGGCGCCTGATGCTAACCTAAAATTTGAAATAAATTCACTTGTTTTCCAGGTCAGTGCCTGCAACTTAAACTTGAAATGAATTCCTTGTTCTCCAGGTTGGCGCCTGCTGCTGACATAAAATTTGAAATAAATTCCCATGTTCTCCAGGTGGGCGCCTGCCATTTAAACTTGAAATGAATTCCCTTGTTTTCCAGGTGGGCGCTTGAGGTTGACTTAAAATTTTAGATAAATTTCCTTGTTTTCCAAGTGGGCGCCTGCAACTTATATTTCAAATGTATTCCTTGTTCTCCAGGTGAGTGTCTGATGCTGATTTAAAATTTGAAATAAATTCCCTTATTTTTCAGGTGGGCGCCAGCAACATAAATTAGAAATGAATTCCCTTGTTCTCCTGATGGACGTCTGATGCTGACTTAAAATTTGAAATGAATTCCCTTATTTTCCAGGTGTACACCTCCAAGTTAAACTTGAAATGAATTCCCTTGTTCTCCAGGTGGGATTCTGATGCTGACCTAAAATTTGAAATAAATTCACTTGTTTTCCATATGGACGCCTGCAACTTAAACTTGAAATGAATTCCTTGTTCTCCAGGTAGGCGCTTGATGCTGACTTAAAATTTGAAATAAATTCCCACGTTTTCCAGGTGGGCGTCTGATGCTGACTTAAAATTTGAAATAAATTCCCTTGTTTTCCAAGTGGGTGCCTGCAACTTAAACTTGAAATGGATTTCCTTATTCTACAGGTGGGTGCCTGATGCTGACTTAAAATTTAAAATAAATTCCCTTGTTTTCCAGGTGGGCGCTTGCAACTTAAACTTGAAATGAATTCCCTTGATCACCAGGCGAGCGCCTGATGCTGACTTAAAATTTGAAATAAATTTCCATTTTTTCCAGGTGGGCGCCTGCAAGTTAAATTTGAATGAATTCCATTGATCACCAGGCGGGCGCCTGATGTTGACTTAAAATTTGAAATAAATTTCCTTGTTTTTCTGGTGGGCGCCTTTAACCGATGCTGACTTAAAATTTGAAATACATTTTCTTGTTCTCCAGCTGGGCGTCTTCAACTTAAACTTGAAATGGTTTACCTTGTTCTCCAGGTGGGCGCCTAATGCTGACTTAAAATTTAAAATAAATTTCCTTATTTTCCAGGTGGACGCCTGTAACTTAAACTTTAAATGAATTCCATTGTCCTCCAGGTCGGCGCCTAATGCTAACTTAAAATTTGAAATAACTTCACTTGTTTTTAGGTGGGCGCCTGCAACTTAAACTTGAAATGAATTCCTTGTTCTCCAGGTGGGCGCCTGATGCTGACTTAAAATATGAAATAAATTTCATTGTTTTCCAGGTGGGCTCTTGCAACATAAACTTGAAATGAATTCCCTTGTTCTTCAGGTGGGCGCCTGAAGCTGACTTAAAATTTGGAATGAATTCCCTTGTTTTCTAGGTGGGCACATCCAACTTAAACTTGAAATAAATTTCCTTGTTCTCCAGGTGGGTGCCTGATGCTGTGCTAAAATTTGAAATAAATTCACTTGTTTTCCAGGTCAGCGCCTGCAACTTAAACTTGAAATGAATTCCTTGTTCTCCAGGTTGGCGCCTACTGCTGACTTAAAATTTGAAATAAATTCCCATGTTCTCCAGGTGGGCGCCTGCCATTTAAACTTGAAATGAATTCTCTTGTTTTCCAGGTGGGCGCTTGAGGCTGACTAAACATTTTAGATAAATTTCCTTGTTTTCCAAGTGGGCGCCTGCAACTTATATTTCAAATGTATTCCTTGTTCTCCAGGTGAATGCCTGATGCTGACTTAAAATTTGAAATAAATTCCCTTGTTTTTCAGGTGGGCGCCAGCAACATAAACTAGAAATGAATTCCCTTGTTCTCCTGATGGACGACTGATGCTGACTTAAAATTTGAAATGAATTCCCTTATTTTCCAGGTGTGCACCTCCAAGTTAAACTTGAAATGAATTCCCTTCTTCTCCAGGTGGGCTTCTGATGCTGACCTAAAATTTGAAATAAATTCACTTGTTTTCCAGATGGACGCCTGCAACTTAAACTTGAAATGAATTCCTTGTTCTCCAGGTGGGCGCTTGATGCTGACTTAAAATTTGAAATAAATTCCCACGTTTTCCAGGTGGGCGTCTGATGCTGACTTAAAATTTGAAATAAATTCCCTTGTTTTCCAAGTGGGCGCCTGCAACTTAAACTTGAAATGGATTCCCTTGTTCTCCAGGTGGGTGCCTGATGCTGACTTAAAATTTAAAATAAATTCCCCTGTTTTCCAGGTGGGCGCTTGCAACTTAAACTTGAAATGAATTCCATTGATCACCAGGCGGGCGCCTGATGTTGACTTAAAATTTGAAATAAATTTCCTTTTTTTCCAGGTGGGCGCCTGCAAGTTAAATTTGAAATGAATTCCCTTATTCTCCCGGTGGGCTCCTGATGCTGACCTAAAATTTGAAATAAATTTCCTTGTTTTTCTGGTGGGCGCCTTTAACCGATGCTGACTTAAAATTTGAAATACATTTTCTTGTTCTCCAGCTGGGCGTCTTCAACTTAAACTTGAAATGGTTTACCTTGTTCTCCAGGTGAGCGCCTAATGTTGACTTAAAATTTAAAATAAATTTTCTTATTTTCCAGGTGGACGCCTGTAACTTAAACTTTAAATGAATTCCATTGTCCTCCAGGTGGGCGCCTAATGCTAACTTAAAATTTGAAATAACTTCCCTTGTTTTTAGGTGGGCGCCTGCAACTTAAACTTGAAATGAATTCCTTGTTCTCCAGGTGAGCGCCTGATGCTGACTTAAAATATGAAATAAATTTCATTGTTTTCCAGGTGGGCTCTTGCAACATAAACTTTAAATGAATTCCCTTGTTCTCCAGGTGGGCGCCTGATGCTGACTTAAAATTTGGAATGAATTCCCTTGTTTTCCACGTGGGCACATCCAACTTAAACTTGAAATAAATTTCCTTGTTCTCCAGGTGGGCGCCTGATGCTAACCTAAAATTTGAAATAAATTCACTTGTTTTCCAGGTCAGTGCCTGCAACTTAAACTTGAAATGAATTCCTTGTTCTCCAGGTTGGCGCCTGCTGCTGACATAAAATTTGAAATAAATTCCCATGTTCTCCAGGTGGGCGCCTGCCATTTAAACTTGAAATGAATTCCCTTGTTTTCCAGGTGGGCGCTTGAGGTTGACTTAAAATTTTAGATAAATTTCCTTGTTTTCCAAGTGGGCGCCTGCAACTTATATTTCAAATGTATTCCTTGTTCTCCAGGTGAGTGTCTGATGCTGATTTAAAATTTGAAATAAATTCCCTTGTTTTTCAGGTGGGCGCCAGTAACATAAATTAGAAATGAATTCCCTTGTTCTCCTGATGGACGTCTGATGCTGACTTAAAATTTGAAATGAATTCCCTTATTTTCCAGGTGTACACCTCCAAGTTAAACTTGAAATGAATTCCCTTGTTCTCTAGGTGGGATTCTGATGCTGACCTAAAATTTGAAATAAATTCACTTGTTTTCCATATGGACGCCTGCAATTTAAACTTGAAATTAATTCCTTGTTCTCCAGGTGGGCGCTTGATGCTGACTTAAAATTTGAAATAAATTCCCACGTTTTCTAGGTGGGCGTCTGATGCTGACTTAAAATTTGAAATAAATTCCCTTGTTTTCCAAGTGGGTGCCTGCAACTTAAACTTGAAATGGATTTCCTTATTCTCCAGGTGGGTGCCTGATGCTGACTTAAAATTTAAAATAAATTCCCTTGTTTTCCAGGTGGGTGCTTGCAACTTAAACTTGAAATGAATTCCCTTGATCACCAGGCGAGCGCCTGATGCTGACTTAAAATTTGAAATAAATTTCCATTTTTTCCAGGTGGGCGCCTGCAAGTTAAATTTGAATGAATTCCCTTATTCTCCCGGTGGGCTCCTCATGCTGACCTAAAATTTGAAATAAATTTCCTTAATTTTCTGGTGGGCGCCTTTAACCGATGCTGACTTAAAATTTGAAATACATTTTCTTGTTCTCCAGCTGGGCGTCTTCAACTTAAACTTGAAATGGTTTACCTTGTTCTCCAGGTGGGCGCCTAATGCTGACTTAAAATTTAAAATAAATTTCCTTATTTTCCAGGTGGACGCCTGTAACTTAAACTTTAAATGAATTCCATTGTCCTCCAGGTCGGCGCCTAATGCTAATTTAAAATTTGAAATAACTTCACTTGTTTTTAGGTGGGCGCCTGCAACTTAAACTTGAAATGAATTCCTTGTTCTCCAGGTGGGCGCCTGATGCTGACTTAAAATATGAAATAAATTTCATTGTTTTCCAGGTGGGCTCTTGCAACATAAACTTGAAATGAATTCCCTTGTTCTTCAGGTGGGCGCCTGAAGCTGACTTAAAATTTGGAATGAATTCCCTTGTTTTCCAGGTGGGCACATCCAACTTAAACTTGAAATAAATTTCCTTGTTCTCCAGGTGGGCGCCTGATGCTGTGCTAAAATTTGAAATAAATTCACTTGTTTTCCAGGTCAGCGCCTGCAACTTAAACTTGAAATGAATTCCTTGTTCTCCAGGTTGGCGCCTGCTGCTGACTTAAAATTTGAAATAAATTCCCATGTTCTCCAGGTGGCCGCCTGCCATTTAAACTTGAAATGAATTCCCTTGTTTTCCAGGTGGGCGCTTGAGGCTGACTTAAAATTTGAGATAAATTTCCTTGTTTTCCAAGTGGGCGCCTGCAACTTATATTTCAAATGTATTCCTTGTTCTCCAGGTGAGTGCCTGATGCTGATTTAAAATTTGAAATAAATTCCCTTGTTTTTCAGGTGGGCGCCAGCAACATAAACTAGAAATGAATTCTCTTGTTCTCCTGATGGACGACTGATGCTGACTTAAAATTTGAAATGAATTCCCTTATTTTCCAGGTGTACACCTCCAAGTTAAACTTGAAATGAATTCCCTTGTTCTCCAAGTGGGCTTCTGATGCTGACCTAAAATTTGGAATAAATTCACTTGTTTTCCATATGGACGCCTGCAACTTAAACTTGAAATGAATTCCTTGTTCTCCAGGTGGGCGCTTGATGCTGACTTAAAATTTGAAATAAATTCCCACGTTTTCCAGGTGGGCGTCTGGTGCTGACTTAAAATTTGAAATAAATTCCCTTATTTTCCAAGTGATGCTGACTTAAAATTTGAAATAAATTCCCTTATTTTCCAAGTGGGTGCCTGCAACTTAAACTTGAAATGGATTTCCTTGTTCTCCAGATGGGTTCCTGATGCTGACTTAAAATTTAAAATAAATTCCCTTGTTTTCCAGGTGGGCGCTTGCAACTTAAACTTGAAATGAATTCCCTTGATCACTAGGCGGGCGCCTGATGCTGACTTAAAATTTGAAATAAATTTCCTTTTTTTCCAGGTGGGCGCCTGCAAGTTAAATTTGAATGAATTCCCTTATTCTCCCGGTGGGCTCCTGATGCTGACCTAAAATTTGAAATAAATTTCCTTGTTTTTCTGGTGGGCGCCTTTAACCGATGCTGACTTAAAATTTGAAATACATTTTCTTGTTCTCCAGCTGGGCGTCTTCAACTTAAACTTGAAATGGTTTACCTAGTTCTCCAGGTGGACGCCTAATGCTCACTTAAATTTTAAAATAAATTCCCTTATTTTCCAGGTGGATGCCTGTAACTTAAACTTTAAATGAATTCCATTGTCCTCCAGGTGGGCGCCTAATGCTAACTTAAAATTTGAAATAACTTCCCTTGTTTTTAGGTGGGCGCCTACAACTTAAACTTGAAATGAATTCCTTGTTCTCTAGGTGGGTGCCTGATGTTGACTTAAAATATTAAATAAATTTCATTGTTTTCCAGGTGGGCTCCTGCAACATAAACTTGAAATGAATTCCCTTGTTCTCCAGGTGGGCGCCTGATGCTGACTTAAAATTTGGAATGAATTCCCTTATTTTCCAGGTGGGCACCTCCAACTTATACTTGAAATAAATTTCCTTGTTCTCTAGGTGGGCTCCTGATGCTGACCTAAAATTTGAAATAAATTCACTTGTTTTCCAGGTCAGCGCCTGCAACTTAAACTTGAAATGAATTCCTTGTTCTCCAGGTTAGCGCCTGCTGCTGACTTAAAATTTGAAATAAATTCCCATGTTCTCCAGGTGGGCGCCTGCCATTTAAACTTGAAATGAATTCCCTTGTTTTCCAGGTGGGCGCTTGAGACTAACTTAAAATTTTAGATAAATTTCCTTGTTTTCCAAGTGGGCGCCTGCAACTTATATTTCAAATGTATTCCTTGTTCTCCAGGTGAGTGCCTGATGCTGACTTAAAATTTGAAATAAATTCCCTTGTTTTTCAGGTGGGCACCAGCAACATAAACTAGAAATGAATTCCCTTGTTCTCCTGATGGACGACTGATGCTGACTTAAAATTTGAAATGAATTCCCTTATTTTTCAGGTGTGCACTTCCAAGTTAAACTTCAAATGAATTCCCTTGTTCTCCAGGTGGGCGCTTGATGCTGACCTAAAATTTGAAATAAAATCACTTGTTTTCTAGATGGGTGCCTACAACATAAACTTGAAATGAATTCCTTGTTCTACAGGTGGGCGCCTGATACTGACTAAAAATTTGAAATAAATTCCCTTGTTTTCCAGGTGGGCGTCTGATGCTGACATAAAATTTGAAATAAATTCCCTTGTTTTCCCGGTGGGCGCCTGCAATATAAACTTGAAATGAATTCCCTTGTCTCTAGGTGGGCACCTGATGCTGTCTTAAAATTTTAAAATAAATTCTCTTGTTTTTCAGGTGGGCGCCTGCAACTTAAACTTGAAATTAATTCCGTTGATCTCCAGGTGGCTGCCTGAAGCTGACTTAAAATTTGAAATAAATTTTCTTATTTTCCAAGTGGGCGCGTGCAAGTTAAATTTGAAATGAATTCTCTTATTCTCTAGGTGGGCGCCTTATTCTGACCTAAAATTTGAAATGAATTCCCTTATTTTTCTGGTGGACGCCTTTGATTGATGCTGACTTAAAATTTGAAATATATTGCCTTGTTTTTTCTGGTGGGCGCCTTTACCCGATGCTGACTTAAAATTTGAAATACATTTTCTGGTTCTCCAGCTGGGCGCCTGCAACTTAAACTTGAAATGGATTCCCTTGTTATCCAGGTGGGCACCTGATGCTAACTTAAAATTTGAAATATATTCCCATGTTTTTTAGTTGGGCGCCTGCAACTTAAACTTGAAATAAATTCCTTGTTATCCAGGTGGGCGCCTGCAACTTAAACTTGAAATGAATTCCTTGTTCTCCAGGTGGGCGCCTGATGCTGACTTAAAATTTGAAATAAATTCCCTTGTTTTCCAGGTGGGCGCCTGATGCTGACTTAAAATTTGAAATGAATTTCCTTGTTTTCCAGGTGGGCACCTCCAACTTAAACTTGAAATGAATTCCCTTGTTCTCCAGGTGGGCGCCTGATACTGACCTAAAATTTGAAATAAATTCACTTGTTTTCTAGGTGAGCGCCTGCAACTTAAACTTCAAATGAATTCCTTGTGCTCCAGGTTGGCGCCTGATGCTGATTTAAAATTTGAAATAAACTCCCATGTTCTCCAGGTAGGCCCCTGCAACTTAAACTTAAAATAAATTCTCTTATTTTCTAGGTGGGCGCCTGATGCTGACTTAAAATTTTAAATAAATTTCCTTGTTTTCCGGGTGGGCGCCTGAAACTTATATTTGAAATGAATTACTTGTTCTCCAGGTGGGCGTCTGATGCTAACTTACAATTTAAAATAAATTCTCTTGTTTTCCAAGTGGGCGCCAGCAACATAAGTCTTGAAATGAATTCCCTTGTTCTCCAGATGAGCGCCTGATGCTGACTTAAAATTTGAAATGAATTCTCTTGTTCTCCAGGTGGGCGCCTGATACTGACCTAAAATTTGAAATAAATTCACTTGTTTTCCAGGTAAGCGCCTGCAACTTAAACTTGAAATGAATTCCTTGTTCTCCAGGTTGGCGCCTGATGCTGACTTAAAATTTAAAATAAACTCCCATGTTCTCCAGGTGGGCGCCTGAAACTTATATTTGAAATGAATTACTTGTTCTCCAGGTGGGCGCCTGATGCTGACTTAAAATTTTAAATAAATTTCCTTGTTTTCCGGGTGGGCGCCTGCAACTTATATTTGAAATGAATTACTTGTTCTCCAGGTGGGCGCCTGATGCTAACTTACAATTTAAAATAAATTCCCTTGTTTTCCAAGTGGGTGCCAGCAACATAAATTTGAAATGAATTCCCTTGTTCTCCAGATGAGCGCCTGATGCTGACTTAAAATTTGATACGAATTCCCTTGTTTTCCAGGTGGGCACCTCCAACTTAAACTTGAAATGAATTCCCTTGTTCTCCAGGTGGGCGCCTGATGCTGACCTAAAATTTGAAATAAATTCACTTGTTTTCCAGGTGAGCGCTTGCAACTTAAACTTGAAATGAATTCCTTGTTCTCCAGGTTGGCGCCTGTTGCTGACTTAAAATTTGAAATAAACTCCCATGTTCTCCAGGTGGGCACCTGCAACTTAACTTGAAATGAATTCCCTTGTTTTTCCAGGTGGGCGCCTGATGCTTGTAAGCACGTGATTTTTGCTTTACCGGCAATCGCTCCAAAAAGAAAATAAAAAATAGCGACAAATGACTGCGCTATACAATGTTTCAAGTTTTCCGTTACATGTGTTGTTAATCATTTGCGGGTCTGTCCATTTTGCATTTAGTCTTACCGATCAAAATACAAAGCGTGTATGTCAGGGTAATTAAATTCGGTCGTTAAAAGAAAATCCACAAAAAATATGAAATGCATCTAGGTGGTGATTTAAACCTACTTGAATATTTCAATATGCGAGTGATAACTGTGTTAAAGGTTTAAATTAATAATTGTTTTAATTTCTATTTATTTAATTTTAAAATTAGGAAAAAGGAACAAAAAGAAAATAGTGCAAGATTAACCGGACTTGGGCCTATTTGTTTTGAATATTCTAAGCCCAAAAGCAGCCCAAATCAGCAGCCCAAGCGACCCATTCCCCAGGCCATCAAAACGACGTAGTTCAACACCAAAACTACGTCGTTTCAGGGATGATTAATCTAAGCCGTTCATTTCCAGTGATCCGATGGCCCTTATTAGCCCTCATGAACCGACCCATTCCCGTTTTTGACCGACCCCTCGATTAACCAAACGGCACCGTATGGTCTAGCCTCCCCAATCCTGGCCATCAATTTTAATCAATCCAACGGCCAGGATTGAATCAGCCTCCCCGTATATAAGCCTCCTATCATACCCCACGCCCCCTATTCTAACCCCCCCACTCATCGTCTTCATCCAAACACTGAAGAGCCCCCCCCAAACCCTAGCAGCCGCCCTAGCTTCCCTTTCACCAGAACCCGGCGGCACGAACGCCGGTGACCGCCTCCTGAACACCCTAAGACCCCCTCCCTCTCCTGAACATGGATCTACTATCCATTTGCCTCGAATCACTTTCGTTCGTCTCGAATCTTCATTTGAAGATTTGAGTCGAACCCGTACCTATGCCAAGTTACCCCATCTTCATACCAGACACCCCCCTGACCTTCCTCGTGACCAAACCAAGCTTGGTTTGGTCCGAATCTACCCACAACTCCTAAAAATCCAGATCTGAAAATCCAGAACTTGAAACACATGCACCTGGGGAACCCGGCCAGTCTTGACAAGGGTTTGAGGTCTAATAGACCTTAATCAAGGTGTTCTCATGTGAGAACACCCTGGTTAAAGTTTGTTCGGCCTCAAAAGTTCGAAGTTGAATCAGATTTGGGTCTGTTTGATTTAAACATTTTCGGTAAGTTTTCCTTTCTTTTGTGATAGTTTTGATTAAGTGGTCAGCATGTGTCATTATGTTTGTTTGTTATTTTTTTTTGTTATTTTTTCATTCGGATTTCTTTCATCTCTGTAAAGACCTTTTTATTTGGTCGATTGTGTTCTGTGTATGATTCTGAATGTACTCTGTGATAAACATGATCGTCGATTAGTTTAATCGTCAGATAAGTTAACTCATATAGGCCCCAGTAATTGAACAAAAATTGTCTGATGCCCTTTAGGTCCCTAAATGTATTGTTTATGTGAGTGATTGATTATTACCTGCTATAATTAGTATAGTCGACTCGATAAATGTCGTCGATTAGTTTTCTATAACTAATGAAACGAACGAACTAATAATGTCGCATGACTAATGAGCCTGTATTGTGGTTTGAATTAGGCGTTGCCTATGAATATTAGTTTGTAACTACCTTGTAAGCAATTAAAAAAGCCAGGCTGGGGCAATTCTGAAATCGAATGGTTAAAGCCCAAAGTGCCCTGATACTGCAATGGGCAGGGCAGTGATAATCAAGGGCTAGCAAGGGTAGTCTGGGGTTTGAAAAGAACAAAAATGATTAGTTTAAATGAGCTGACAAGTAGGGTACTAATTTGGGATTAAATTAATGCCAATGGGGAACAAGACATAAGAGCATGGGAATTTAAAATGAATACTAAAATGAACCCATAACTCTTGATTAAAGAAAGCCAGGCGTGGGGAACAAAAAGGGCTGGCATCAAAAGATGCTTAGGATGGGCTTAATAGGGATGGGCAGACTGCAAAGTTGAGGATGCAGGCAGCTTAGCTGCACTAGGTCGATTAGCTTATAAAGAAGCTGTTTTAGAACATAAGGGAGGGCTGGAGTTTTGAGTCTGAGGCTGGACTTTTAGTCTTCAGAAAAGAGAGAGAAAAGACTGGAATTTTTAGTCTCGAGGCTGGACATTTCTTAGTCTTCAGAAAAGAAAAACAAGAAACAAAAGTCTCAGAATATTGTAACCAAACACTGTCTGAAAATTACATAAGAGTTTATGTTGGTTTAGCTGTCTTGGCCAATTACTGTTAGTTGCCTGTTTGAGCTGTTTGTGGTTGTTGAGTTGCTGGGGTGTTTACCTTGAATACTCTGCTGTCTCTGCTGGTTCATACTCTGTTTCGGGGATTGTTGTTTGTTGCTCGACTACTCGGGAGCTTCATCTTTGTTGGTTGATTTTGTTGCTGTGTTGTTGCTGTGTATCTGCTGTTACTGTGTTTACTGCATACTGCCCAGCTGATCATTCCTTTCTTCTTTGTCTTCTATACCAGGTACACAACCAATGCACTGTCAAATGTAATTGGGAAATTTGAGCATGAGTATAAATGAAAGTCCTGAAGAATGTCTTTATACATAGATGGTTACATTAAACATTCATGTAATATGTAATAGTTTGCATCCTTGTTTAGATACTGAAGGTAGCCTGTGTGCCCAATAGATGTCAATATGTGGTGATTGAATGTTAGTTTGTATATGTAGGTTGATAGATAAAAGGGTCTCAAATGCAGTAGGTTGTATCTTAGGTTTTTTTTTATGGTTAGCATGTCCTTAAAACATAGAATTAACCATGATTAGTTAATTTCATGTCCTTTTGATAAATTGTCTCCTTATAACTGACAAACCATTGCTTTAAAATAAACGTCGCAAGGCTGCACTTCTCAACCTCCCGAAGGTCGAGCCCGAATCAAACGAACCCAGCAGCCTTTCATCAGAAAGGCACTGGCCCAGGTCCAGCCAATACCGTGTGGGCTGGGTTTGGGCCCACGGTGCTCGATTAGCTGCCCATGGGCACGATCATGTTTTCTTATTCTGCAAAGGCACTCGGGATTCCGTTATAATAACCTGCAAGCATGTAATTGAATAGGGTCATTTTTAACCTCAACTAGTAGAGACAAATGTGACAAGAAACGTAGTTGCTATAGGATATCCTGTTAAAATAAAGACGAGATGAGCTTCGACAAACAGAAACGCACAAGATGCGGGGCCCTCGTTAAACGTATATTATCAAAGCATTTAGTTTCCAGGACGGGTTGTTTAGTAAATTTCACAACCCTCCTAAAATAACAATACGTTAGACTCCTTAGGACGCGCCTTAATAAATCTTACCTTCTTAAACCCGGGTGCACATTTATGTGACCCAAATCCAATTCTCAACGGAGTCGAAATGTGTTTCTAATCACGGGTACATTGATTGTGACGTGGTTCGAGATGCGTGTCCATGACGTTGCAAATTCATTTTAAAAAAAATAAGAATGAGATGAGCCTCGCCAAATAAAATACAAATTGCGGGGCCCTCAGTAAATATTTGCTTTAAAAATTATTTAGACTACGGGATGGACCGTTTAGTAAAATTCCACGGTCCTACCCAAAATAAATACGCTAGTCGCTTTAGGCGCGCCTTTAATAATTTAATTTCCTTAAACTCGGGTGCACATTGATGTGACCCAAATCCAAATCTCAACGGAGTCAAAGTGTGTCGACGACCACGGGTACATTGATTGTAACGCGGTTCGAGATACATTTTCACAACGTTGCAATTCTTGATAAAAACAGTAAATGATAAAAGCGGTTAAAAGTTAAATTTTGCACATAAGTTCAGACTTGTATAAAATCAGATAATCAAGCCGAATATAACAGTTGAGCGACCGTGCTAGAACCACGGAACTCGGGAATGCCTAACACCTTCTCTCGGGTTAACAGAATTCCTTATCCGGATTTTTGGTACGCAGACTGTAATATGGAGTCATTATTTTCCTCGCTTCGGGATTAAAATTGGTGACTTGGGACACCCTAAATCTCCCAAGTGGCGACTCTGAAATAAATAAATAAATCCCGTTTCGATTGTCCTTTAATTGGAAAAACTCCCTTGCACCCTCTCTGGTGCGGAAAAAGGAGGTGTGACAGCTCTGGCGACTCCGCTGGGGACCTTAACCCAGAACCACTGGTTCAGGGTTAAGAATTCGAGCTTAGAATAATTGTTATTATTTGGCTTTATTTATTATCTGATTATTACATGTCCTGAGCCTAATGTGCTAAATGCTGCTTTTACCGCTTTGATATTATTTGAACTGTATATAAACTGTGTCGAAACCTTTCTCTTCTTACCTCTGGGGATGTGCTCACTGGTTGAGACTCCCTATTCTGTTAGTGTCATACCCTAAATAAAAGAGGCTCGGAAAGTTTCTAAGCCGGCTGGCCTTTTGGTTCCCGGAAAGGAGCTCCTTCCTCAACTCGAGTTGTCCGCTCGGGTACACTGTCTAGAACACCGACCCAGGTTTTGAACATAGAATAACGTGACTTCATGCCGGATCCCTAGTAGGAACGCTTATTTGCATCATGTTGCATATGACTTAGGGGACTCAACACAGGGGTTGGGTCCGTCTAGGACTAGCAACCTGATATGAAAAGGCCATTCTGACGCATCCTATTGTTTTCCGTGCATTTATTTGTCTCATGCCCGCATGCTGACCGGTGTTTGAATATTTGGAATATTGTGAAAAAAAGGGAAATAACGGTTAGGAATTGATTGTTTACTGTCAAAACTCTGCCAAAATTTTGAAAAAAAAGAAGTCGTTGTTCGGTTTTTCAAAAAAAAAAAAAAATATCAATAGAAATATAGAGTTTGTCTTGTCATAAAAATCGAAAAAAAAAAGATCTTATTTTTAAAATGGTTTTTTTTTTATGAAAATAATAATAAAAAAGAGTCTTGTGTTGTCTTTACTTTTATTATTTGTTGCAAATATATGTATATATATATATATATGAAAAATTCAAAAGTTTTGCTTTACTTCAAAATGTATATATATCTTTATTTGTGGCAAAAGTATTTATCTTACTAAAGGTCTAGAAAAGTCCTTTCAGGCTCCCAGTTTTCGAAACAAAAATCCAAAATATTTTCCGTTATTGACTTCTTTAGAAAGTTTTTATATATACGAAAATTCAAAATTCACAAAAAATCGCATATATTTTTGTTTTTATCAGGATAAGTGTCGTTTGTTAAAATCTTATTAATAAATGTGCAGAATGAGCACGATTCCGAATGAACCCTTTTCAATCATGAATAAAATTCCCCTCCAATTGCGGCTCTGGTGGAATGATTTGGGCAAAGAGGGGCATGACGAAATCAAGAAGTATCTGAAAGGCCTCACGAGTTTGTTGGATATCAGGCCACGAGGAGATATCATAAGGGCACTAGTCCCCCACTGGGATCCTGCGCACAATGTCTTCCGTTTCTCAGATTTTGAACTTACCCCAACTTTAGAAGAAATAGCAGGGTATATCGGCAGCACTGAGACTCCTTTGAGGCACAAATATCTGATTGCTCCAAGAGCTGTAGCAGTACACCGGTTCCTGGACTCCTTAAAGATAGTCAGAACAATTCATAACCCTGACTTGGCAAAAGGTTTTTGCAGCATGAGTTTCATATATCAAAGATATGGTCACATAGGAGGATTCGACAAGCCAGAAAACCAGTTGTGCAGCAAAGGTAATCGCCAAAAGTGGGAAGAACATAGACGAATTGCTTTCATGATAACTTTCTTAGGACTACTAGTATTCCCAAGAAAAGATGGGAATATTGACATAAAGATAGCAGGGGTCGTCAGTACGTTGCTCACACAGAGTGATAGTACGTTGGCGCCCATGATAGTATCTGATATATTCCGGGCACTCACTTCTTGCAAAGCCGGAGGAAGCTTTTTCGAGGGTTGCAATTTGTTGTTGCAAATGTGGATGATCGAACACCTATGTCACCGAGCCCAGTTTCTGAGCCATGGATCCGCTGGAAAGACCTGCATAGAGGAGTTCTATACCAGAGTTGATGAAACCTACCTACCAGAAGGAGTTATAGCATGGACCTCATATTTCCATACCCTCAACGCCAGTCAAATACAGTGGGCGCTAGGGTGGCTACCGATCGACGAAGTCATATACATGCCCGCAGCCAGGCCCCATTTTCTCTTAATGGGACTTAAAAGTATTCAACCATATGCGCCGCATCGGGTTTTAAGGCAACTTGGGAGGTATCAGATAGTGCCGAAAGACGAGGATCTGAGCATCCAGGTAATCGAGATCAGTCCCGACGGCCAGTTTCCTGAAGCAAGGGTTCGTCAAATTTGGAGCCAATGTCAATACTTAGAAGCAAATACTTGTGTAATGAATCGGGCAAAAGGGGAAGTTTCGCCCGGGTATCAGGCCTGGTACAAAGGGGAGACATCATCTGGAAGACCGACCAAAAGACCTCACCTGCAAGAATTTGCCAAATCTTCACAAGAACAGTGGGGCTGGTTGGCCAAAGAGCAGGAATATCTTGTCAAAGCAGGCAAACTGAAGCAACAAGTTCAGGATATGAAGTTTGAGTGCCAATTACAGTCTGCTGCCCACAAGGGAGAAAAGAACAAGTTAATCAGAGAAGGCGAGATCCTCAAAGCTCAGATCCGGAGAATGAAAAAAGAGGCTAATAGCCAGCTAGGAAGCCGGGCAGATAAAAGATTGATAGCAGGGTTAAAAGATCAGGTTGCGGAATGCCAGGAAGATTTGGAAAAAGCCAGGGCCAGCACAGCAAAATTGCGAACCAAGTGGGCAAAGGGTGCGATGGCTCGGAGGCAGCGCCTGCAACAAGTCATAAGGGAGTATGAACTGAGCATCGGGACATTAAGGGAAACGAATGCCTCTCTTCGAGAAAGGATCCTCAAGCAAACACGAAATGCCCAAGCCGACAGAAGGCAATATTACGATGCAATGACCAGAATGGAAAGGCAAATGGAGATGTTCCAGGATCAGCTTGCCAACAATGCGCAAACACTGGGATTGAAGAACCAACAGATAAGGCATTTGTTCACAGAAAGGGACAACATCCGGGGAAGGATTGATGAAATAGGGCATTATATCTACATGAAATGCTTGGCATATGAGCGAACACCTCGGAAGACCCTCCTTGTTTCCATCATGGGCTGCGTCCGCCGGATTATGAACGAGTTGAAGAGTTTGCAAAGAGACCTTACACCTAGAGCCGCGAAAAGGCCGGATGATGCCTCGCGGCCCCTTAAATTGGAGAATTAGTTTTGGTCAAGTCCTGTTTATTTGGCTTTGATTGTTTTTCCATATGTTGTTTTCTTTTTCGTTAAACCGAGTTTAAAACCATGGAGTCTGTACTATTGCTATTCCTTGCTTGATGTAATTTGTAATAGCAAAATTTTGAGAATGAATTCAATGATTTCACAAGAATTGTGTGTTTCTTTACTTTAAGGCAGAACTACGCCTGGTCTGATTCACGCGGGGACGTGATACGTAGGCAATCCCCATAAGATTCGACCGCTTTTAATAAATAAAAATAAAAATACAAAATAAAACACAGGGTTTCCCAAAGTACTTTAAAAAGGGATGAATGAGCAAACCGGGATGACGTATGTTGTTTGAGGCAAAGCATGTAGAAACGATTAACTGCCTAGGTGCATTGCATCCTCTATGTGTTATGATCAAATCTGTTAAGCTCTAACACTAACAAAGTTTGTTGTTGTCTGATACCAGACAGTTAGTTGTTAAAGAATTCTGGCAACACATTCATACCAAACCAGATCCAAAGGACCGGTAGCAACAAGCATGACTACTTCAGAGAATAGTAATGAGGAAGAAAGGCCGATGAGCCAGTTGCTAAAAGAGGCAATGGAAAAGATTGAAAGGATGGGACTAGAGATGCATGCAATGCAGCTAGCCTTGGCCAAAACACAAAAGAGCCTTGAGACACTGGGACACATGCCGGAGTACCCTCACTCTGGCCCTTCCACAAGCCGCCCAAATCCCCTCTATCATCAGGAAAGAAGCCCTCATGATTCCCAAGCTCCACCACCCCATCAACCTCTCCCAACACCTAATATTCCCATTTTTGTGGGACCTACATCATCCCCTTTACAGCGAACGACTAGTGAGCCGTTGTTTCAGGCTCACGACACCCAATACTATCCCCCTGAGCCTACATTCCATGCACCCGAACCCATTCCCCAGGCCATCAAAACGACGTAGTTCAACACCAAAACTACGTCGTTTCAGGGATGATTAATCTGAGCCGTTCATTTCCAGTGATCCGATGGCCCTTATTAGCCCTCATGACCCGACCCATTCCCGTTTTTGACCGACCCCTCGATTAACCAAACGGCACCATATGGTCTAGCCTCCCCAATCCTGGCCATCAATTTTAATCAATCCAACGGCCAGGATTGAATCAGCCTCCCCGTATATAAGCCTCCTATCATACCCCACGCCCCATATTCTAACCCCCCACTCATCGTCTTCATCCAAACACTGAAGCCCCCCCCCCCCCAAACCCTAGCAGCCGCCCTAGCTTCCCTTTCACCAGAACCCGGCGGCACGAACGCCGGTGACCGCCTCCTGAACACCCTAAGACCCCCTCCCTCCCCTGAACATGGATCTACTATCCATTTGCCTCGAATCACTTTCGTTCGTCTCGAATCTTCATTTGAAGATTTGAGTCGAACCCGTACCTATGCCAAGTTACCCCATCTTCATACCAGACACCCCCTGACCTTCCTCGTGACCAAACCAAGCTTGGTTTGGTCCGAATCTACCCACAACTCCTAAAAATCCAGATCTAAAAATCCAGAACTTGAAACACATGCACCTGGGGAACCCGGCCAGTCTTGACAAGGGTTTGAGGTCTAATAGACCTTAATCAAGGTGTTCTCATGTGAGAACACCCTGGTTAAAGTTTGTTCGGCCTCAAAAGTTCGAAGTTGAATCAGATTTGGGTCTGTTTGATTTAAACATTTTCGGTAAGTTTTCCTTTCTTTTGTGATAGTTTTGATTAAGTGGTCAGCATGTGTCATTATGTTTGTTTGTTATTTTTTTTTGTTATTTTTTCATTCGGATTTCTTTCATCTCTGTAAAGACCTTTTTATTTGGTCGATTGTGTTCTGTGTATGATTCTGAATGTACTCTGTGATAAACATGATCGTCGATTAGTTTAATCGTCAGATAAGTTAACTCATATAGGCCCCAGTAATTGAACAAAAATTGTCTGATGCCCTTTAGGTCCCTAAATGTATTGTTTATGTGAGCGATTGATTATTACCTGCTATAATTAGTATAGTCGACTCGATAAATGTCGTCGATTAGTTTTCTATAACTAATGAAACGAACGAACTAATAATGTCGCATGACTAATGAGCCTGTATTGTGGTTTGAATTGGGCGTTGCCTATGAATATTAGTTTGTAACTACCTTGTAAGCAATTAAAAAAGCCAGGCTGGGGCAATTCTGAAATCGAATGGTTAAAGCCCAAAGTGCCCTGATACTGCAATGGGCAGGGCAGTGATAATCAAGGGCTAGCAAGGGTAGTCTGGGGTTTGAAAAGAACAAAAATGATTAGTTTAAATGAGCTGACAAGTAGGGTACTAATTTGGGATTAAATTAATGCCAATGGGGAACAAGACATAAGAGCATGGGAATTTAAAATGAATACTAAAATGAACCCATAACTCTTGATTAAAGAAAGCCAGGCGTGGGGAACAAAAGGGCTGGCATCAAAAGATGCTTAAGGATGGGCTTAATAGGGATGGGCAGACTGCAAAGTTGAGGATGCAGGCAGCTTAGCTGCACTAGGTCGATTAGCTTATAAAGAAGCTGTTTTAGAACATAAGGGAGGGCTGGAGTTTTGAGTCTGAGGCTGGACTTTTAGTCTTCAGAAAAGAGAGAGAAAAGACTGGAATTTTTAGTCTCGAGGCTGGACATTTCTTAGTCTTCAGAAAAGAAAAACAAGAAACAAAAGTCTCAGAATATTGTAACCAAACACTGTCTGAAAATTACATAAGAGTTTATGTTGGTTTAGCTGTCTTGGCCAATTACTGTTAGTTGCCTGTTTGAGCTGTTTGTGGTTGTTGAGTTGCTGGGGTGTTTACCTTGAATACTCTGCTGTCTCTGCTGGTTCATACTCTGTTTCGGGGATTGTTGTTTGTTGCTCGACTACTCGGGAGCTTCATCTTTGTTGGTTGATTTTGTTGCTGTGTTGTTGCTGTGTATCTGCTGTTGCTGTGTTTACTGCATACTGCCCAGCTGATCATTCCTTTCTTCTTTGTCTTCTATACCAGGTACACAACCAATGCACTGTCAAATGTAATTGGGAAATTTGAGCATGAGTATAAATGAAAGTCCTGAAGAATGTCTTTATACATAGATGGTTACATTAAACATTCATGTAATATGTAATAGTTTGCATCCTTGTTTAGATACTGAAGGTAGCCTGTGTGCCCAATAGATGTCAATATGTGGTGATTGAATGTTAGTTTGTATATGTAGGTTGATAGATAAAAGGGTCTCAAATGCAGTAGGTTGTATCTTAGGTTTTTTTTATGGTTAGCATGTCCTTAAAACATAGAATTAACCATGATTAGTTAATTTCATGTCCTTTTGATAAATTGTCTCCTTATAACTGACAAACCATTGCTTTAAAATAAACGTCGCAAGGCTGCACTTCTCAACCTCCCGAAGGTCGAGCCCGAATCAAACGAACCCAGCAGCCTTTCATCAGAAAGGCACTGGCCCAGGTCCAGCCAATACCGTGTGGGCTGGGTTTGGGCCCACGGTGCTCGATTAGCTGCCCATGGGCACGATCATGTTTTCTTATTCTGCAAAGGCACTCGGGATTCCGTTATAATAACCTGCAAGCATGTAATTGAATAGGGTCATTTTTAACCTCAACTAGTAGAGACAAATGTGACAAGAAACGTAGTTGCTATAGGATATCCTGTTAAAATAAAGACGAGATGAGCTTCGACAAACAGAAACGCACAAGATGCGGGGCCCTCGTTAAACGTATATTATCAAAGCATTTAGTTTCCAGGACGGGTTGTTTAGTAAATTTCACAACCCTCCTAAAATAACAATACGTTAGACTCTTTAGGACGCGCCTTAATAAATCTTACCTTCTTAAACCCGGGTGCACATTTATGTGACCCAAATCCAATTCTCAAGGTGGTGCCTGATGCTAACTTAAAATTTGAAATAAATTCCCTTGTAATCTAGGTGGGCGCCAGCAACATAAACTTGAAATGAATTCCCTTGTTCTCCAGATGAGCGCCTGATGCTGACTTAAAATTTGAAATGAATTCCCTTGTTTTCCAGGTGGGCACCTTCAACTTAAACTTGAAATGAATTCCCTTGTTTTTCCAGGTGGGCGCCTGATGTTGACTTAAAATTTTAAATAAATTTCCTTGTTTACCAGGTGGGCGCCTGCAACTTATAGTTGAAATGAATTCCTTGTTCTCCAGGTGGATGCCTGATGCTAACTTAAAATTTGAAATAAATTCCTTTGTTTTCTAGGTGGGCGCCCGCAACCTAAACTGAAATGAATTCCCTTGTTCTCCAGATGAGCGCCTGATGCTGACTTAAAATTTGAAATGAATTCCCTTGTTTTCCAGGTGGGCACCTCCAACTTAAACTTGAAATGAATTCCCTTGTTCTCCAGGTGGCACCTCCAAGTTAAACTTGAAATGAATTCCCTTGTTCTCCAGGTGGGCGCCTGATGCTGACCTAAATTTTGAAATAAAATCACTTGTTTACCAGATGGGCTCCTGCATCTTAAACTTGAAATGAATTCCTTGTTCTCAAGGTGTGCGTCTGATGCTGACTTAAAATTTTAAATAAATTCCCTTGTTTTCCAGGTGGGCGTCTAATGCTGACTTAAAAATTTGAAATAAATTCCCTTGTTTTTCAGGTGGATGCCTGCAACTTAAACTTGAAATGAATTCCACTGTTCTCCATGTAGGCACCTGATGCTGACTTAAAATTTAAAATAAATTCTCTTATTTTCCAGGTGGCGCCTGCAACTTAAACTTGAAATGAATTCTCTTGATCTCCAGGTGGGCGCCTGATGCTGACTTAAAATTTGAAATAAATTTCCTTGTTTTCCAGGTGGGCGCCTGCAAGTTAAATTTGAAACGAATTCCCTTATTCTCCAGGTAGGCGCCTTATGCTGACCTAAAATTTGAAATGAATTCCCTTGTTTTTCTGGTGGATGCCTTTGGCTGATGCTGACTTAAAATTTGAAATACATTTCCTTGTTTTTTCTGGTGGGCGCCTTTAACCGATGCTGACTTAAAATTTGAAATACATTTTCTGGTTCTCCAGCTGGGCGCCTGCAACTTAAACTTGAAATGGATTCCCTTGTTATCCAGGTGGGCGCCTGATGCTGACTTAAAATTTGAAATAAATTCCCATGTTTTTTAGGTGGGCACCTGCAACTTAAACTTGAAATGAATTCTTTGTTCCCCAGGTGGGTGCCTGATGTTGACTTAAAATTTGAAATAAATTCCCTTGTGTTCCAGGTGGGCTCCTGCAACATAAAATTGAAATGAATTCCCTTGTTCTCCAGGTGGGCGCCTGATGCTGACTTAAAATTTGAAATGAATTCTCTTGTTTTCCAGGTGGGCACCTCCAACTTTAACTTTGAAATGAATTTCCTTGTTCTCCAGGTGGGCGCCTGATACTGACCTAAAATTTGAAATAAATTCACGTGTTTTCCAGGTGAGCGCCTATAACTTAAACTTGAAATGAATTCTCTTGTTCTCCAGGTGGGCACCTGATGCAGACTTAAAATTTGAAATAAACTCCCATGTTCTCTAGGTGGGCGCCTGCAACTTAAACTTGAAATGAATTTCCTTGTTTTCCAGGTAGGCGACTATTGCTGACTTAAAATTTGAAATAAATTTCCTTGTTTTCCAGGTGGGCACCTACAAGTTAAATTTGAAATGAATTCTCTTATTCTCCAGGTGGGCGCTTGATGCTGACCTAAAAATTGAAATGAATTCCCTTATTTTTCTAGTGGGCGTCTGCAACTTAAACTTGAAATGAATTCCCTTGATCTCCCGATGGAAGCCTAATGCTAACTTAAAATTGAAATGAATTCCCTTGTTCTCCATGTGGGCGCCTGATGCTGACTTAAAATACAAAATAAATTCCCTTGTTTTCTAGGTGGGCGTCTGCAACTTAAACTTGAAATGAATTCCCTTGATCTCCAGGTGGGCGCCTGATGCTGACTTAAAATTTGAAATAAATTTCCTTGTTTTCCAGGTGGGCGCCTACAAGTTAAATTTGAAATGAATTCCCTTATTCTCCAGGTGGGCGCCTGATGCTGACCTAAAATTTGAAATGAATTCCCTTGTTTTTCTGGTGGACGCCTGCAACTTAAACTTGAAATAAATTCCCAAGATCTCCAAGTCGGCACATGATGCTTACTTAAAATTTTAAATAAATTCCATTAATTTCCAGATGGGCGCCTGCAACTTAAACTTTAAATGAATTTCATTGTTCTCCAGGTGGGTGCTTGATGCTAACTTAAAATTTGAAAAAACTTCCTTTGTTTTTTAGGTGGGCGCCTGCAACTTAAACTTGAAATGAATTCCTTGTTCTCCAGGTGGGCACCTGATGCTGACTTAAAATTTGAAATAATTTCCCTTGTTTTTTAGGTGGGTGCCTGCAACATAAACTTGAAATGAATTCTCTTGTTCTCTAGGTGAGCATCTGATTCTGACTTAAAATTTGAAATGAATTCCCTTGATTTCCAGGTGGGCCCCACCAACTTAAACTTGAAATAAATTCCCTTGTTCTCCAGGTGGGCACCTGATGCTGACCTAAAATTTGAAATAAATTCACTTGTTTTCCAGGTGGGCGTCTGATGCTGAATTAAAATTTTAAATAAATTCCCTTATTTTCCATATGGGCGCCTGCAACTTAAACTTGAAATAAATTCCCTTGTTCTCCAGGTGGGCACCTGATGCTGACTTAAAATTTGAAATAAACTCCCTTGTTTAAAATTTGAAATGAATTCCATTGTTTTCCAGGTGCGCGCCTGATGCCAACTTAAAATTTAAAATAAATTCCCTTGTTTTCCAGGTGGGCGCTTGCAACTTAAACTTGAAATGAATTTTCTTGTT
Source organism: Nicotiana tabacum (assembly GCF_000715075.1). Lineage (NCBI taxonomy): Eukaryota > Viridiplantae > Streptophyta > Magnoliopsida > Solanales > Solanaceae > Nicotiana > Nicotiana tabacum. The sequence goes on along the minus strand of NC_134089.1, from coordinate 42,723,117 downwards.
CTCCAGGTGGGCGCCTGATGCTGACTTATAATTTGAAATAAATTTCCTTTTTTCCAGGTGGGCGCCTGCAACTTAAACTTGAAATGAATTCCCTTATTCTGCAGGTGGATGCCTGATGCTAATTTAAACTTGAAATGAATTCCCTTGTTCTCCAGGTGGGCGCCTGATGTTGATGTAAAATTTAAAATAAATTCCCTTGTTTTCCAGGTGGGCGCCTGCAACTTAAACTTGAAATGAATACTCTTGATCTCCAAGTCGGCGCCTGATTCTGACTTAAAATTTGAAATAAATTTCCTTGTTTTCCTGGTGGCGCCTACAAGTTAAACTTGAAATGAATTCCCTTATTCTCAAGGTAGGCGACTGATGCTGACCTAAAATTTGAAATGAATTCCCTTGTTTTTTTGGTGGGCGCCTTTGACTGATGCTGACTTAAAATTTGAAATACATTTCCTTGTTTTTCTGGTGGGCGTCTTTAACCGATGCTGACTTAAAATTTGAAATACATTTTCTTGTTCTCCAGCTGGGCGCCTGCAACTTAAACTTGAAATAGATTCCCTTGTTCTCCGGGTGGGCGCCTGATGTTGACTTAAAATTTGAAATAAATTCCCTTATTTTCCAGGTGGGCGCCTGCCACTTAAACTTTCAATGTATTCCATTGTTCTCCAGGTGGGCGCCTGATGCTAACTTAAAATTTGAAATAACTTCCCTTGTTTTCTAGGTGGGCGCCTACAACTTAAACTTTAAATGAATTCCATTGTTCTCCAGGTGGGCGTCTGATGCTAACTTAAAATTTGAAGTGAATTTCCTTGTTTTCCAGGTGGGCACCTGCAACTTAAACTTGAAATGAATTCGCTTGTTCTCTAGGTGAGGGCCTGATGCTGACTTAAATTTTGAAATAAATTCCCTTGTTTTCCAGGTGAGCGCCTGCAACTTAAACATGAAATGAATTTCCTTGTTCTCCAGGTGGGCGCCTGATGCTAACTTAAAATTTGAAATGAATTCACTTATTTTCCAGGTGGGCACCTCCAACTTAAACTTGAAATGAATTCCCTTGTTCTCCAGTTGGGCGCCTGATGCTGACTTAAAATTTAAAATAAATTCCCTTATTTTCCAGGTGGGCGCCTGCAGCTTAAACTTGAAATGAATTTCCTTGTTCTCCAGGTGGGCGCCTGATGCTGACTTAAAATTTAAAATAAATTTCCTTGTTTTCCAGATGGGCGCCTGCAACTTAAACATGAAATGAATTCCCTTATTCTCCAGGTGAGCGCCTGATGCTGACTTAAAATTTGAAATGAATTTCCTTGTTTTTCTGGTGGGCGCCTTTAACTGATGCTGACTTAAAATTTGAAATACATTCCCTTGTTTTTCTGGTGGGCGCCATTAACTGATGCTGACTTAAAATTAGAAATACATTCCCTTGTTCTCCAGGTGGGCACCTGCAACTTAAACTTGAAATGGATTCCCTTGTTCTCCAGGTGGGCGCCTGATGCTGACTTAAAATTTGAAATAAATTCCCTTGTTTTCCAGGTGAGCGCCTGCAACTTAAACTTGAAATGAATTTCCTTGTTCTCCAGGTGGGCGCCTGATGCTGACTTAAAATTTGAAATAAATTTCCTTGTTTTCCAGGTGGGCGCCTGCAACTTAAACTTGAAATGAATTCCCTTGTTCTTTAGGTGGGTACTTGATGCTGACTTAAAATTTGAAATAAATTCACTTGTTTTTTAGGTGGGTGCATGCAACTTAAACTTGAAATGAACTCCCTTGTTCTCTAGGTGGGCGCCTGATGCTGACTTAAAATTTAAAATTAATTCCATTATTTTCCAGGTGGGTGCCTGCAACTTAAACTTGAAATAAATTCCCTTGTTCTCCAAGTGGGCATCTTATGCTGACTTAAAATTTGAAATAAATTTCCTTTTTTTTCCAAGTGGGCGCCTGCAACTTAATCTTGAAATGAATTCTCTTGTTCTCCAGGTGGGCGCCTGATGCTGACTTAAAATTTGAAGTGAATTTCCTTGTTTTCCATGTGGGCACCTGCAACTTAAACTTGAAATGAATTCCCTTGTTCTCTAGGTGAGGGTCTGACGCTGACTTAAAATTTGAAATAAATTCCCTTGTTTTCCAGGTGGGCTCCTGCAACTTAACCATGAAATGAATTCCCTTGTTCTCCAGGTGTGCGCCAGATGCTAACTTAAAATTTGAAATGAATTCCCTTGTTCTCCAGGTGGGCGTCTGATGCTAATTTAAAATTTGAAATGAATTCCCTTATTTTCCAAGTGGGCGCCTGCAACTTAAAGTTAAACTGAATTCCCTTGTTATCCAGGTGGGCGCCTGATATTACAACAAAACATATAAAAGAAAAGAAACTTTTCTGCCCCAATTTGGTACCGGGAACATCTTTGAGTGTTAATCAGATCCTGTTATCCAAAAGAACTTCTAAGAATTTAAAAGCTAAATCCCATTATCCGGGAGGGCCCCGAAAACTAAAATTAAATCCCATCTTAAGAGTGAAATTTTGAATGCTAAATCCTACTTCCTAAAGGTAAAACTTGCATTAAATCTCATTATTTATGAGGGTCCTAACAACTTAAAACTAAATCTCATTATCCATGATGGTCCAGAAAACTTAAAACTAAATCCCAATAACCAGGAGGGTCCTGACAAACCTGAAACTAAGTCCCATTATCCAGGAGGGTCCTGTGAATTTTAAATTAAATCTCATTATCCAGGAGGTTCCTGACAACTTACGGTTGAACCTATCTAGCGCACGCTTTCCTCATGAAGATTCCCGTAGAGCAAACGAAATACTGCCCCTATTTTAATTAAAGAAAATCTTATCAGTTTTAAAATGTGGCGGTTAGTTTGCGGCATTCTTATTGAAGGTGGTGGCCTTTCCACTGCAATGCTTTTGGTCTGATTGGCTGCTTTCAGACTAGCAAAGAATTGTTTGAACTTCAAATTGAACCTCAACCATAGAACCCTGAATGACCCGAGTGTCTCACACTCATCCTGTTGTTTTACATTTCTGTCCTTCCAATTCGAACCTCTATATTTCCTCAAAATTCACGAAACCGCTTGACCACTTGAACTCCCACTAACACCTTATTTCTTATTTTGAATCATGCTATTTCTGGTATGCTTTGGCTGCACTTTGCTTTGTGCAATTGAAAGTTGGTAATAAGCTTTGAAATCTTTTCTTGCTTGATTAATAAGGCTAACATTGAAAAAGACTTAGAGAAGTAGACCCAACAGAAAATGAAGCAAAGTGACTTCGAGAAACAAAGACAGAGAGGAAATTTTAAACAAAGATGACTATTTGAGGAAGAGTAGAAAAAAGACTTATCTAAGTGAAGCAACTGGCTCCAATTATCATGACATGTATTTCGGATTAATCAGCCCAGACCGTTCACCTAATCATATTTCATTTTGTGCCCCGTCTTCATACTTCAAAACCGGGATTTTCCATAATCCAATCTCTTTGCAAAGTCACGAGCCTCATTCGGCTTGTAGTGCCCTGATGGGTTTTCACTAATAAACCTCTCTCATTTGTTCATCTCTCGACTCAATGTCGCCTTATGGTACCCACGAGGGTTTTCACCAATAAGCTCTCTCGTTTTAGTTTTCTCTTAGCTTTTCATCGCCTTACGGTGCCTATGAGGGTTTTCACCAATAAAACTCTCTCATTTATTCATCTTTTCCTTGTGCAGAACGGAGTATTGCTCATGATGCGAACCATAAATCTATCTCGCTTGACATGGCATTTCTCAAGGATTGATCAGAAGGTCTTTCTTTGGACTAAAGTGTGGGCTTTTGGGAAGGGTTAGAAAGAAAAGGCGGCATACTGGATTAAAAATAACAGGGTTCAAAATTACAACTTTTGGAATCAGATCTTTTGCAAAACCACAACTTCTGCCACAGTTTCTTTGAGTCTGGGGAATTTTAGATTTTTATTTTGATGGGACTAAACTTTAGGGCTGCCTACGTATCCTAAAAAGGAATCAGGTCGAACATAGTTTAAGACATAGGAGTTGCTTTATTTTTATTACTTTTATTTTTCTTTCTTTTCTTCTTTTTTTCTTTTTTTTGCTTTACTTTTTTCATTTTTCTCTTTTCTCTTTTTTCTTTTTCTCTTTTTCCCTTTTTTTATTTCTAAACTCTACTTCCGATTCCAAAAGAGGGGTATGAAAGAAAATAAACAAGGCTCAAAAGGAGTAACAAAGGATAAAAGTGTTTAGAGAGCAGAATTTAATGTCTTCGTCATTCTAATCTTCGACGCATGCCAAATACAAACAACACAACTGAAGACAAACCAAAGAAATCAAGCATAATATCTCTTGACTGCATCATAATTGACATCCATGTCTACACATTTGCCTTCTGTATCTGTTAAATGCAAAGCACCATTGGGCAACACTCTCATTACAATGAACGGCCCCTGCTAGTTTGGGGCAAACTTGCCTTTAGCTTCAGCTTGATATGGAAGAATGCATTTTAACACTAACTGATCTACTTCTCTTCTGTATGCTCCTATCAATCTCTTGTTTTCCCAGACTAACTTCCTCAGTTTCACTCAATTCAAGCTTCAGGCTATCTCGGAATGCGTGAATCTTTATTTGTTTCCTCAAACACATCTTTTATCATATTCAAAACAACTATGTTTCATTATTCCATGATTAGATTGGCTTTCAAGATCTGGCTAAAATTCTGCATGCATGTCATGTCATGTCACTAAAACTGGCCTGAAGAGAACTATATAAAAGAAAAGAACTAAATGAAGAGTACAAATAACAGAAAAACAAAATCTCATTTCACCAAAGGATGGAGGGGTTTGAAGAGCAGAAGAAAATCTATGTTAAAGCCCTGAAACAATCCTAGATGATAAACTTAGAGATGAAAAACTAACTAACAAGACTCTTAGAAACAGGCAAAAGAGGAAGGAAGGGATTGAATCAACATAACAAGCAAGATAAAATCTGGGCTACAACCCTGAAATAACCAGATAGCAGAAAATATGTCAAAATAAACTACCAAGACTCGTTCCTGATGAGGAAATGAGGTGCTTTCTAATTACCAAACTCGAGATCTTAGCCACTGAGTTGCACATCAAAATTACTGGGACTTTCACCAACTTCAATCACATTGTCTTCACCACGTGGCTCATTGACTCCTTTGAATAAACCTTCCTCAGCACTAACTGTTGAATTACCGACTGACCCCCTAATGGATCTTGCCGCAAATGACTCGCCAAAGAGCTTGAAAGAACCTACACATTCGTTTTCATTGCAAACCATCCCAACAATTTGTGCGTAGTTATGTACTTGTAAAGGATTACGTGTGACACTTGAGGTATTACTGCCTTGGACCACAATTATCCCTTCTTGGATCATTCTTTCTATCTCTCTTTTCAAAGAACGACAATCTTCAATAATATGCCCTTGGACATTAGAGTGGTACATGCAATGTACAGTATGATCAAAACCTTTTGCATATGGGTCTAGAGTGTAGCCGAGGAGCGGCTCAATCAAGCCAGAATGTTTTAACCTTTTAAACAAGTTTGTGTAGGATTCCCATATTGGTGTGAAATTATTTTTCTGCCTTTGTTTCCCTCCATGCCTATGTTTTTAGGGTTATAGGGTGCCTGAAAATGCTGTGAAGGCGCACGGGAATTTTAGGATGCTGGTGCTCGCCCTAGGGTGTGACCTAGTGGTTGGACAGATGGTCGGATATTGTTCGGAGGATAATATTGGGGTGGATTATATGGAGCTTGGGGATATTCATGGGGTCGATATTGAGTCTGAAAGCGTTTAGAAGGAATGCCCACCAGATCCTGTCGTTGGCGGGGCTCAGCAACATCTTTTCTATCAATCGGAGGACTGACCCAAGAAACTTGTTCGTTCCATCTGAACCAAAACTCCCTAAAACTTTCTTTGGGTTTCTTTTCCATCTGAGATAGGGAGGATCGGTCTGGGATAATATCTTCATTGTACTGATAGTGTCGAACAAAATTTTGAGCCATGTCACCCCATGTATGCCACTTACTGACATCTTGACGAGTATGTCATTCCAAGGCTGCCCCAGTAAGGCTCTCACTGAAACACTCCATCAGCAACTCATCTTTCCCACCAACACCTCTCATTTCGCTGCAATAACACCTCAGATGGGCTACTGGATTTCCATGCCCATCATATAAGTTAAACTTTGGTATTTTAAACCCCGCAAGCAAGTGAATGTCAGGGAACATACACAGATCCTTGAAGGCAATACTCTTCTGACCTGCCAACCCTTGCATGTTTTTCAACTGTTGTTCTAAGCTTTTCACTCTTTGGGTCATTTCTTCATGTTCCATCTTTTGGGCAAGCTCCCCACACTTCGCAAGAAGATCAAATAGATACGCATGGTACCCAGGAGAGTGGTATTGTTCTTGCTGGGTAACAAATTATGACTCATGAGTTTTCTTCTGCACCACTTGCGGCTGTGGGATGGTAAAGACATGCATAATAGTATTAGTTATCTGATTGGTTGTCAATGGCACACTTTGGGAGCGCACAACAGAAGTTCCAACTGTAGTCATACAGTTGGGATAAAGACTAAGCCCATGTGAATAGAATTGATCAGACAATGAGACCAGAATGACAGTAGTCGAGATGGGTAAGAACTCTAAGAAACTATGAATAGAAAAGGGTGATCCTTGACCATTGGCCCATGCTTGATACATTTCGGTCATTTGGTGTTTCAGCTTGTGTACCTCTTCTTTCAAACCAAACTAAGATTCCACCATCTCTCTCGGTGGGTCAACAACACTTGTGTCTAATTTTTTGCTAGCCATGATTCCCTTGTGTTTTGACCTGGTGTTATATGGATGACTTGCCAGAATGACAAACAAACTAACCACCTTCCTGAACTCAATAACAACAGCAAACTTGTTAGTGTTTAAGAGTTTAGCGGATAGGCAGCCGCATGTTTGGGATGCAATGCACTTGAACAATTAAAAGTTTCTATTATGTATTTGAACGGTTGCATGTTTCATCCCATTTCACTTTGCACTTTCTCTTATCTTTTCTTTTTCTCTCCTGCCTCTCTTTAGCCACTATTGATTTTCTTACTCGGTTCTTGTCACTTCACTTTTATTTTTTGCATTTTCTTCTGTTCTCTTATTTTGTCACTCTTTTTCTCCTCTTTTTATTCTATGGATATGATCAAATCCTATAGTGATTGCCTACGTATCATGACACCGCATGAATCAGATCATTACATAGTTCAGGAGATAAATGTGAAATAAAAGAAAGAAACAATTTTGGGTTTTCAAATTTTCATTAAACAAAACTTCTGATTTGTCTCTATTACAACGACTCCGACATACAAACTTAAGAACTGAAAAACCAAAACAGACTCAAAGTGGACTAACAGACTCTAAAAGAAACTGAAATACGGACTCGAAAAAAAAAATCAGGAATACATAAGTGCCTCCAATACTAGGGGCCCACGGGACATCAATCGGTCTCGCCGCGGGCCTACGTGCCATATCTTCTTGGAGGCGATATAGGTCATCCATTATCTGACGGACAAAATCATCATTGCAGTGAAGAACATGGACTTGGTCATGTCCTCGCATTCATTGCACTTCATCACAATATAGTTAGCAATTCTTCTAATCCTATCCCTGATGACGCCCTTCTCTTGGAGCAGACGTCCAATTTGTTGAGATCTGGCCTCCGAAACTTGTGTGGCCGTATGATTTTGCTCTTGCAATTGTTACAGGTCCTCTTCTAGTTGCGACATCAATGCATAGCAGTGCTCTCTTTTTGCTTTGAAGTTCTTTGCTTTCTTGGTCATTTCACTCTCAAGGGTTTTGATCTTTTTCTTCAGACCCGTGATTCCTTTGTCGTACTTTTCCTTTAACTGCTGAATGAAACTCGCCCGTTCTTCTGCATTTTTGGCCAACTTTGCCTGGGCTTTTGATAATTCTCCTTCGGCCTTTTCCAAATCACCCCAATAATCACATACTTTTCATCTAAGGCTATGGATGAGCTTTTCATCTTTTCCGCTTCTGACTGGGTTCTCGGCTGCTATTTTCATATTCTGGATTTGGGCTCGGAGGGCTTCATTTTCTTGGGTCAACCTCTTCTTTTCACCTTCATCCGCAGCGGTTTGCAATCCACTATCAAATTTAAGGTCTCTAATTTGCCCTTCTAACTTGCTTATGGTGGCCCTATATGCATTTTCTTTGGTCAACCAAGCCCATTGTTTTTGCGACTCTTCAACTAATTCTTGGAGGTGGGATCTTTTGGCTGATATTTCAAACTCAACATATGTTGTGACTCTTTTTCTATACCAAGAAAGATAACCAGACGAAACTTCACCCCTGGACAAATCACGTACTCGGGTGTTCGTGTAACGACCCTAAACCGGGACCCGGTCGTGATGGCGCCTCTTGTGAAGACAAGGCCAGCTGACACTTCCCTTTCTTTCCAATTATTAACAATTTAGCAATTAGAAACAGTCCAAACATGAATAAATAATCCACAGTAGCAGATATATCATAAATACGTGGAAGAACAACCCAACACAGCCGTAACTGGGGTGTCACTAGTCATGAGCATCTATAAGTCATAATACAAGTCTGCTAAGTCTATACGGTAGTACAAATGTCTGAAAAGAGATAGAAACAATAAAGGAGGAGAAACACGGGACTGCGGACGTTAAGAAGCTACTTCGTGGACTTCGATATTTGATGGGAGCTCTCAACTCGCACTGGCAGGATCAGCAACGTCTGAATCTGCACACATGGGTGCAGGGAGTAAAGTGAGTACTCCAACTCAGTGAGTAACAAATGTAAATAAAGACTGAAAGCAAGAAATCACGTAAGGCACAAAGCATTCTATAATGAAGCAGTAAAACCATTTAAAATCAGTAAATCAGTGAAAGATAGGTATAATCCTTTAACTCAAATGTAGTTTCATGAAAAGACTTTTTCAATAGATAAGCACGTAATGACAGTCAATTATGAAAAGTAAACACATAAAGGCTCGCCCCTCGGGCATAATATCAACAAATCCGCCCCTCGGGCATAGTATCAACAATCCGCCCCTTGGGCAACATCTCAGAATAGTACCAGCCCTTCGGGCAATCACATAGAACAATACCAGCCCCTCGGGCTCAATCTCACATCACAATGGGTACCCGCACTAACTGGGGGTGTACAGACTCCTGGAGGGGCCCCATATGGCCCAAATGCAATATCAAGTCACCTCGTGGCATCATCACTAGGACCTCAGCTTCATATCAATCAAGCCACCTTGTGGCGTACATATCTCAGGCCCTCAGCCTCATAATCAGTATCAAATGTTTCCTCACAACATAGGCCATCGGCCTTACTCAGTCAAAAATCCTTACAAGCCACTCGGGCAGTAGTAAAACATGTTTCTCAGCCCAAAATATCATTTAAAAGATCATGTAATAGTTACAACAGACTAAACATGGTTCAGTACAAAAAACAGTGAAATATAATATGACTAAGTTCAGTAAAAAGTCAAAACAGTGAGATACCAGTAAAAAAATCCCCGAAGGGTTCAAATAGTTGGCACAAGGACCAAATATGGCATTCAGCCCAAATCATGATAATAGCAAATAGATTTCAGTCAAATACGTGGTAAAATAGTTATTCGGGATGGACTAAGTCACAATCCCTAACAGTGCACGACCCCACGCTCATCATCCAGTGTGTGCGTCACTTCAATATAGCACTACGATGTGCAATCCGGGGTTTCGAACCCTCAGAACATCATTTACAATCATTACTCACCTCGAACCGGTCAAATCTCTAGCTCGCGACGCCTTTGCTCCTCGAATCGGCCTCCACTCGCATCGAAACTATCCAAAAACAGAACAAGGACGTCAAAATATGCTAAGAGAATGAAGCCCAAGCGAAAACAATCAATAATGGCACAAATCCCGAAATTTCCAAAACCCGACCCCCGAACCCACGTCTCAAAATTCAATAATTTTTACATCAATAGATTCCTTATCTCCTCACGAGTTCATACATATCAAAAGTTCAAAAATCCGACCTCAAATGGTCCACCAAATCCTCAATCAAAGACCTAAGTTCCCAAGCCCTAGTTTCCCCAATTTTCACCCTTAATTTCCATGATTTCTACCTCCAATCCATGAAATAATAGCATAGGAACGGGTTTTAGGTCCAAATTCCTTATCTCAATGAAGTTCCCTTGAAATCCCCCTTTCAAATCGTCCAAAAAGCTCCCAAGCTGAGATAAAATGGTGAAATATGCTCAAAATTCGCGAATGCCACAATTTATACTTTCTGCCTAGTCATTTTCGCATCTGCGGCCAAATTACCGCTTCTGCGATACCACATATGTGGTTTTTCCCCCGCTTATGCAGAAATCACTTAATGTACCAAACCGTTAATGCGATTAACCTTCCACATTTGTGCCTTCGCAGGTGCGGTCCATCCACCGCATCTGCGGTCGCTGCCTTTCCAGGCATTCCCACTTCTGCGATCCCTTATCCGCATCTGCGACTTCGCAGATGTGGTCCCATTAGATGCTTCTGCGGTTCCTAATCCTCAAGCCCTTTTTCTCTTCTTCAACCTCTCTCCCACACGTGCGGCGTCACACCTGCAGTCCCCAATCCGCAGGTGCGGAAATACCAGAAGTAGCAAAATTCAACAGCTGCAACAAAGTTTCAAACTCCCCGTCAACCATCCGAATCACCCCGAGGCCCCCGGGACCTCAACCAAAAGCACAAACATATCCTATTACCTTATTCAAACTTGTACCAATCTTAAAAACACCTCAAACAACATCAAATCAACCAAAACACATCAGATTCAAGCCAAATTTTCTAGAATCTTCCAAATTCTGCTTTTGATCAAAAACCCAACCAAACCACGTTTGAATGACCTAAAGTTTTGCACACACATCCCAAATGACACAACGGAACTACTGTAACTCTCGCAATTCCATTCCGGCCCCTATATCAAAATCTCACCTACCAACCGGAAATCGCCAAAATATCAACTTTGACAATTCTAGCCCAAATCCACTACGAACCTCCAAAACTCATTCCAATCACGCTCCTAAGTCATAAATCACCTTCCGAAGCTAACTGAACCATCGGAACTCACATTCGATCCCTCTAACATATAAGTCAACATCCGGTTGACTTTTCCAACTCAAGCTTCCTCAAAAGAGACTAAGTGTCTCAAACCTTACCAAAATCATTCCGGATTCGATACGACCAACCTTATACCACATAACACGGGTAAACAAAGTATAAAGAAAAAGAAATGGGGAAAACAGAGCGGTAAATCATGAGACGACTGGCAGGGTCATCACATCCTCCCCAACTTAAACAAACGTTCGTCCTCGAACGAGTCAAGAAACGTACCTGAAGCCTCAAACATGTGAGGATATCAACTTTGAATCTCCCGTTCGGTCTCCCAGGTAGTCTCCTCCACGGGCCGACCTCTCCACTGCACTTTCACTGAAGCTATATCCTTTGACCTCAACTATCGAACCTGACGACTTAAAATAGCTACTGGTTCTACATCATAAGTCAAATCTTCATCCAACTAAACCGTGCTGAAATCCATAACATGAGACGAATCCCCAATATACTTCCGGAGCATAGAAACATGAAATATTGGATGCACACTCAATAGGCTGGGTGGAAAAGCAAGCTCATAAGCTACCTCCTCAATCCTCCAAAGCACATCAAAAGGCCTAATAAACCCAGGACTCAATTTACCTTTCTTTCCAAATCTCATAACACCCTTTATGGGTGAAACCTTCAACAGAACCTTCTTACCAACCATGTAGGACACATCTCGAACCTTCCTGTCAGCATAACTCTTTTGCCTCGACTGCGTTGTATGAAGCCTCTCCTGAATCACCTTCACCTTTTCTAAGGCATCCTGCACCAAGTCTGTCCCCAATAGCCTAGCCTCACCGGGCTCTAACCAACCAACGGGAGATCTACCCCGCCTCCCATACAAAGCCTCATATGGAGCCATGTGAATACTCGACTGGTAGCTATTGTTATAAGCAAACTCTGCAAGCGGCAGAAACTGATCCCATGACCCTCCAAAACCAATGACACAAGCACGCAACATGTCCTCCAATATCTGTATAGTGCGCTCGGACTGCCCGTCCGTCTGAGGGTGAAAAGTTGTGCTCAACTCAACATGAGTACCCAACTCTCGCTGCAAAGACCTCCAAAACTGCGAAGTAAATTGAGTGCCCCTATCTGAAATGATAGAAACTAGGACACCATGCAAACGAACAATCACCAGATATAGATCTCTGCCAACTGCTCCGAAGAATAGGTAGTACACACAGGAATAAATTGCGCGGACTTGGTCAGCCGATCCACAATCACCAGCATCGAACTTTCTCAAAGTCCGTGGAAGTCCAACAAAAAAGTCCATAGTGACCCTCTCCCACTTCCACTCTGGAATATCTATCCACTGAAGCAAGCCACTCGGTCTCTGATGCTCATATTTTACCTGCTAACAATTGAGACATCGAGCTACAAATCCCACAATGTCTTTCTTCATCTTTTTCCACCAATAATGTTGTCTCAAATCCTAATACATCTTCGCAGCATCCGGATGAATGGAATACCGTGAGCTATGGGCATCCCCCATAATCAACTCCCGAAGCCTATCCACATTGGGCACACAAATTCGGCCATGCATCTTCAACACCCCATCGTCACCAATGGTCATATCTCTATCATCATCATGCTAAACTCTATCCTTAAGGACAAGCAAATGTGGATCATCATACTGGCGCTCTCTGATACGATCATATAAGGAAGACCGAGAAACCATACAAGACAATACTCGACTAGGATCTGAAACATCTAATCTCACGAACTGATTGGCCAAGGCCTGAATATCAACTGCAAGAGGTCTCTCTCCAACTGGAATATATGCCAAACTCCCCATATTCACAGCCTTTCGGCTCAAGGCATCGGCCACCACATTGGCCTTTCCCGAATGGTACAATATAGTGATAACATAATCCTAAGCAACTCCAACATCTCCGCTACCTCAAATTGAGACCCTTCTATTTGAACAAGTGCTGGAGGCTATGATGATCAGTAAACACCTCACAAGACACCATACAAGTAATGCCTCCAAATCTTCAATGCGTGAACTATGGCAGCCAACTCCAAGTCATGAACGTGGTAATTCTTCTCATGGGGCTTCAACTGACGAAAAGCATAAGTAATAACTCTACCCTTCTTCATCAATACACAACCAATGCAACTATCGAAGCATCACAATACAGGGTATATGAACCTGAAGCTGATGGCAAAACTAATAATGGAGCTGTGATCAAAGCTGTCTTGAGCTTCCGAAAGCTCTCCTCACACTCGTCCGATCATATAAATGAAGCACCCTTCTGAGTCAACTTGGTCAAAGGCGATGCAATAGATGAGAATCCCTGAACAAACTGACGATAATAACCTGCCAAACCAAGAAAACTGTGAATCTCTGTGGCTGAGGACTGCTGGGCCAACTCTGAAATGCCTTTATCATCTTTGGATCAACCTGAATACCCTCGTTGGACACCACGTGCCCCAAGAAAGCCACTGAACTGAGCCAAAACTCATACTTGGAGAATTTTGCATAAAGCTTCTCCTCCCTCAATCTCTGCAACACAACTCTCAAATGCTCCACGTGTTCCCCCTGACTACGCGAATACACCAGAATATCATCAATGAAGACTATGACAAACGATTCAAGATAAGGCCGGAACACAGTGTTCATCAAATCCATTAACGCTGCTGGGGCATTAGTCATCCCTAAAGACATCACCAAGAACTCATAATGACCATTTCGGGTCCTGAAAGCTATCTTAAGAATATCCGAGTCCCTAATCTTCAACTGGGGATAACCCGAATGGAGATCAATCTTGGAGAACACTCTCGCTCCCTAAAGCTGGTCAAACAAATCATCAATGCGAGGCATCGGATACTTGTTCTTAATTGTCACTTTGTTCAATTGCCTATAGTCAATGCACATCCTCATAGTGTCATCCTTCTTCTTCACAAATAGAACCGGCGCACACCAAGGTGACACACTAGGCCGAATGAACCCCTTATTAAGGAGTTCCTGAAGCTGCTCCTTCAACTTCGCTGGTGCCATACGATACAGCGAGATAGAAATGAGCTGAGTACCCGGCACCAGATCAATACCAAAATTGATATCCCTGTCCAGTGGCATGCCCGGTAGGTCTGCAGGAAACACATCTGGATAATCCCTCACAACTGGGGCAGAATCAATACTAGAAGCCTCAGCTCCAACATCCCTCACAAAGGCTAGGTACGAAAGACATTCCTTCCCAACCATACGCTGGGCCTTCAAGAATGAGATCACTCTGTTTGGAACATAATCAGTCAAACCTTGCCACTCTATCTGTGGCACACCTGGTATAGCCAAGGTGACTGTCTTAGCATGACAGTCTAGAATAGCACGACACAGAGATAGCCAATCCATGCCCAAAATGATATCAAAATCCACCATACACAATAGTAAAAGATTCACTCGGGTCTCCAGACCCCCAATAGTCACCACACACGACTGGTACATACGGTCTACAACAATAGTATCGCCCACCGGAGTAGATACATGAACAAGTGAAGCAAGAAACTCATGGGGCGTACCCAAATAATGAGCAAAGTATGATGACACATAAGAAAAGGTGGAACCGAGATCAAATAATATAGAGGCATCTCTGTGGCAGACTAAAACAATAATTGTAATAACAACATTTGAAGCAAGATCATCGGGTCTGCCCGGAAGTGCATAAAAACGGGCCTGACCGCCACCTGATCGACTTCCCCCTTTGGGGCGACCCCTAGCTGACTGGGCGGGTGGTGGTGAAGTAACTAGCACTGAAGCCGATGACTGATTCACTTGCATGCCTCAAACTGGAACCAACATAGCACATAATCATACAATCGACTAATTAATAGTGGACTCTCCCACTTGGCTCGAAGCCATAGATCAAAACATACACAATAATTCATAATGCATATATTTTATTGCTGCCATAATACCATAGTGAGATTAAACTCAATCCTTCATAAGCTCGTAGAACATAGACCATCCGATACTTTATATCTTCTGCAAATTTCGCATTCACTCTCGTAGTAGTCAAGCCTACTCTTTTGAGCAACCTAAATTCAAATTGTAAAACATATATTTCCCTGGTAACAGAGATCTTCCAATAAATGACACAAGGGATTACGCAAACTTCAGAATAATCCGCAGGAGATAACCCCACTTGCATTGCCTCAAACTAACATTTCTGTATACCTTCCACCGTCATAAACATTACACAGTCACTTAAACTTCCCGAGTCTAAACTCAGACCACAACAGGAAATTTACTCTACTCCCAATTAAGAAACATGGAAAGATTCTTCACACCCCCATAACTCGGGGCTATATCTCAAATCAAGATGAAAATCGAGCACATAATAGTCCTTCTATCCTCCAGCAGACCCTTCTCGTCACTTCCAAATCACATGAATACATATCGCAGTGACATCACACTCATCACGTAACTATCCAGTCATCACCTCTCTTAATAGGGACACAACAGAACATATGGATCCAGAAACACGCGCTCATAAAATCAACAGCTCAGGGCTCAAGCTATAGGCAAAAATCTGGCCTCGAGTCATCCAGACTGGCCCAACATCAATGCACAGAAAATCACATCTCGCCCCTAGATCAGGGAATCACAATCCATTGATGCATATCCGATACTGAGCGCTCATGCATGCATACGAACGCATGGAAGGAATTCAAAGAGTTACATTTCAAGATGAATCAAGGACGCACGATAAGAATTTCAAGAATATGAAGTTTTTCCTAAAGGTTCAACAGCCTTCCAAGGATAAGTACATACATCTTAGCACTGATCCGCGAGACTCTACTAAACCCGCTCATGACTCGTGAGACCTATGTAACCTAGGCTCTGATACCAACTTGTCACGACCCTAAACCAGGACCCGGTCATGATGGCGCCTCTCGTGAAGACAAGGTCAGTCGACACTTCCCATTTTTTTCAATTATTAACAATTTAGC
Source organism: Nicotiana tabacum (assembly GCF_000715075.1). Lineage (NCBI taxonomy): Eukaryota > Viridiplantae > Streptophyta > Magnoliopsida > Solanales > Solanaceae > Nicotiana > Nicotiana tabacum. The sequence continues at coordinate 42,706,995 of NC_134089.1, read as the reverse complement.
AATTAGAAACAGTCCAAACATGAATAAATAATCCACAATAGAAGATAATATCATAAATACGCGGAAGAACAACCCAACACAGCCCTAACCATGGTGTCACTAGTCATGAGCATCTATAAGTCATAATACAAGTCTGCTAAGTCTATAAGCTAGTACAAATGTCTGAAAAGAGATCGAAATGATAAAGGAGGAGAAACACGGGACTGCAGACGTCAAGCAGCTACCTCGTGGACTCTGATATCTGCTGGGAGCTCTCAACTCGCACTGGCAGGATCAGCAACGCCTAAATCTGCACACAGGGGTGCAGGGAGTAAAGTGAGTACTCCAACTCAGTGAGTAACAAATGTAAATAAAGACTGAAAGTAAAAAATCACGTAAGGCACAAAGCATTCTATAATGAAGCAGTAAAACCATTTAAAATCAGTAAATCTGTGAAAGATAGGTAAAATCCTTTAACTCAAATGTAGTTTCATGAAAAGCCTTTTTCAATAATTAAGCAGGTAATTGACAGTCAATTATGAAAAGTAAACACATAAATGCTTGCCCCTTGGGCACAATATCAACAAATCCGCCACTCAGGCAATATCTCAGAACAGTACCAGCCCCTCGGGCAATCACATAGAACAATACCAGCCCCTCGAGCTCAATCTCAAATAACAATGGGTACCCACTCTCTCTGGAGGTATACAGACTCCTAGAGGGGCCCCTTACGACCCAAGTGCAATATCAAGCCACCTCGTGGCATCATCACTAGGCCCTCAGCCTCATATCAATCAAGCCACCTCATGTCGAACATATCTCAGGCCCTCAGCCTCATAATTAGTAACAAATATTTTCTTACAATATAGGCCTTCGGCCTTACTCAGTCAAAAATCCTCACAAGCCACTCGGGCAGTAGCAAAACAAGTTTCTCAGCCCAAAATATCAATTAAAGATCATGTAAGAGTTAGAACAGAGTAAACATGACTTAGTACGAAAAACAGTGAAATATAATATGACTGAGTTCAGTAAAAAGTTAAAACAGTAAGGAGAAACCAGTAAAGGAAATTTCTGAACGGTTCAAATAGTTGGCATAAGGCCCAAATATGGCATTCAACCCAAATCATGATAATAGCAAATAGATTTCAGTCAAATACGGGGTAAAATAATCATTCGGGATGGACTAAGTCACAATCCCCAACAGTGCACGACCCCACGCTCATCATCCAGCGTGTGTGTCACTTCAATATAGCACTACGATGTGGAATCCGGGGTTTCTAACCCTCAGAACATCATTTACAATCATTACTCACCTCGAACCGGTCAAATCTCTAGCTCGCGACACCTTTGCCCCTCGAATCGGCCTTCACTCGCGTCGAATCTATCCAAAAGAAGAACGAGGACGTAAAAATATGCTAAGGGAACGAAGCCCAAGCGAAAACAATCAATAAATGGCACAAATCTTGAAATTACCAAAACCCGACCCCCAAACCCACGTCTCAAAATTCAATAATTTTTACATCAATAGATTCCTTATCTCCCCACGAGTTCATACATATCAAAATTTCAGAAATCTGACCTCAAATGGTCCACCAAATCCTCAATCAAAGGCCTAAGTTCCCAAGCCCTAGTTTCCCCAATTTTCACCCTTAATTTCCATGATTTCTAGCTCTAATCCATGAAATAATAGCATATGAATGAGTTTTAGGTCCAAATTCCTTACCTCAATGAAGTTCCCTTGAAATTCCCCTTTCAAATCGTCCAAAAAGCTCCCAAGCCGAGATAAAAATGGTGAAATAAGCTCAAAATTCGCGAAGGCCACAATTTATACTTTCTGCTCAGTCATTTTCGCATATGCGGCCAAATTACCGCTTCTACAGTACCGCATATGCGGTTCTTCTCCCGCTTCTGCGGAAATCACTTAATGTACCAAACTGCTTCTGCGATCAACCTTCTGCATCTGCGCCTTCGCAGGTGCGGTCCATCTACCGCATCTGCGGTCGCTGCCTTTCCAGGCATTCCCGCTTCTGCGATCCCTTATCTGCATCTGCGACTTCGTAGATGCGGTCCCATTAGCCGCTTCTACGGTTCCTTCTCCTCAAGACCTTTTTCGCTTCTGCGGCGTATCTCCCGCAGGTGCGACGAATCCGCGGGTGCGGAAATACCAGAAGCAGCAAAGTTCAACAGTTGCAACAAGGTTTCAAACTCCCCGACAACCATCCGAAATCACCCCGAGACCCCCGGGACCTCAACTAAAAGCACAAACATATCCTAATACCTTATTCAAACTTGTACCAATCTTCAAAACACTTCAAACAATATCAAATCAACCAAAAAACATCGGATTCAAGCCAAATTTTCTAGAATCTTCCAAATTTCGCTTTTGATAAAAACCCAACCAAACCACGTCCGAATGACCTAAAATTTTGCACACACATCCCAAATGACACAACGGAACTACTACAACTCTCGGAATTCCATTCCGACCCCTATATCAAAATCTCACCTACCAACTGGAAATCGCCAAAATATCAACTTCTCCAATTCAAGCCTAAATCGACTACGAACCTCCAAAACTCATTCCGATCACGCTCCTAAGTCATAAATCACCTCCCGAAGCTAACCAAACCATCAAAATTCATCTCCGAGCCCTCTAACACAAAATCAGCATCTAGTTAACTTTTCCAACTCAAGCTTCCTCAAAAGAGACTAAGTGTCTCAAACCTTACCAAAATCATTCCGGATTCAATCCGACCAACCCGTTACCACATAACACAGGTAAAAAAAGCATAAAAAAGCAGAAATGGGGAAAACAGAACGGCAAATCATGAGACGTCTGGCCGGGTCGTCACAATTCGCCGTCAAATATTAGCACTCACTCCATATCTAGTGAACCGCTGCTTCTTGAAATTGGACATCAGAGCGGACCTCAATTGCATGAACACTAAGATCTTCGTCCTTTGGAACTACCTGGCACCTTCCTAATTGTCTCAAAACCCGGTATGGGGCATAGGGTTGGATGCTTCGAATACCCATTAGGAGGAAGTGAGGACCGGTGGCGGGCATGTACATAATCTCATTGACGGGAAGCCAACCCAACGTCCACTCTATCTGATCTGCAGTTATGGAATGAAGGCAGGATATCCAATCTTCGACCCCTTCTGGCATCTTGAACACAGTGACCCTTGTACCAAACTCCTCAATGCAGCTTTTCCTTGTAGACCCATAGTTCATGTATCGAGGACGATGACAAAGGTGTTCAATCATCCACATTTGTAGTAATAGATTGCACCCCTCGAAAAAATCTACTCCGTCTTTGCAAGCTATGAGAGCTCGGAATATATCCGATACGATCATAGGTGCGAGGGTGCTCTTGGCATTGGTAGTCAAAACATTGACGACTCCATCTACCCGCAAATCAATATTCCCATCCTTCTTGGGAAACACTAGATGACCTAAGAATGCAACCATGAAAGCGAAGAATCTATGCTCTTCCCACTTCGATCGGTTCCCTTTACTACAGATTCCACTTTTCTGGACTTTAAATCCTCTTATATGCCCATACCGCTGGTATATGAAGTGTAAAGTGGAAAATCCACCTGTCAAATCTGCATACTAGACTTGCCTGATTATTTTTAGTAAGTCCAAAAACTTGTGGGGAGTGACGGCCCTTGGGACGACCAGGTATTTGTGCCTCAAACCCTCTGTACTCCCAGCATAGCCCGTTATCTACTCTAAGGTAGGTTTAAGTTCGAAGTCCGAGAAATGCAGAACATTGTGAGCTGGGTCCCAGAATATCACCAATGCTTTTATTATGTTGCCCCTAGGCTTAATCTTTAATAATCCGGTGAGTGCCCCCAGGTAATGGTTGACCGTGTCTCGTCCTTGTTCACCCAAACTTCCCACCACATGTGAAGTGCCAACAGAATCTTAGTCATAACCTTTATCGGTAAATTTTGACTCGTGCTCATTCTACACATTTAGATTAGGGTGATTGGTTTAAAACAAAGTGAGTTTTATTTTAAAGTTGATAAAAAGGTTCATTTTGCAAAAAATTAAATAAATCAAGGCTACTTTTGCAAATACGGCTCTTCAGCACTTCAAAAGCGAAGATTTTAGGGTTGTGTTTGCAAGGTGGGCAAAAATTGACAAAGAAACCGTCGGTGGCTATTCTTGCAAAAAAGCCTCCTGGCGTCCCATTGGGACACTTGGCTATTTAGACAAAAACGGCATCACCCACTTTATTTACGACAAAAATGACGAAACTTCATATTTTTGATTATTTTTGCAAAAGCGGGGCTGGACCCGTTGATGTTTGCCTATGTATCCCACATCCGGTGAGAATCAAAATCGCATAGTTCGATCAGTTTTGACACGACAAGACAATATAAATCATTTTGGACTAACCTTTTCCCCTTTTCTTTTCTCTTTTTTTCTTTTTTTTCTTTTTTTTTTTAAAAATTTTGGCAGAGTTTCGGGATATTTTAAACACCATTTTTGGGAAACGGATGAATTTCTGTCTCATACCTCAATCTTGGTTTTCTTTGATTTTTCTTCCCTAATCTAGAAGCCGGTCAACATGCAAGCCGAAACAAATAAATGCATAGGTAGCACGTAAAAATGCATCAGGTTGGTCTTTTTATTTCGGGTACATCTGTCCTAGACGGACCCAACCCCTGTGTTGAGTCTCCAAGGTCAAATGCACGTGATGAAAACAAGCGCTCCTACTAGGGATCCAGCATGAGGTTATGTTATTCTAGGTTTAAATCCTGGGTGGATTGTTCTAGACCTAGTTTACCCGAGCGGACAACTCGAGCCGTGGGGAGAGTGGGGGGGGGCAACGTACCGGGAACCAAAAGGCCATCCGACTTTGTAAGTAATCCGATCCTAGTTCTAAATTAGGGTATGACACTAACAGAAAAGAAGTCACGCCAGCGTGCACTTCCTAGAAGATTAAAAGAGAAAGATTTCGCAGCAGTTTATATACAGTTCAAATAATATCAAAGCGGTAAAAAACGGCATTTAGCACATTAGGCCCAAGCATGTAATAAAAATCAGATAATAAATAAAAGCCAAATATAACAATTATTCTAAGCTCGAATTCTTGAACCCTGAACCAGATATTCTGGGTTCCGTCCCCACCAGAGTTGCCAGAGCTGTCACACCTCCTTTTTCTATCTGAGAGGGTATAGGGGAGTTTTTTCAATTAAAGTGACAATAATCGAAACAGGATTAGTTATTCAAATTCAGAGTCGCCACTTGGGATAATTTATGGTGTCCCACGTCACCGGTTTATAATCCCGAATCGAGGAAGTTTGACTCTGTTTTACAGTCCGCGAAATACAGAAATTCGGGTAAGGAATTCTGTTAACCCGGGAGAAGGTGTTAGACATTCCCGGGTTCTCTAATTTTAACACAGTCGCTCAACTATTATTATTTGGCCTAATTATCTGATTAATACATATTTAAAACCTATGTGCTTTTTATTCCTTTTAACCGCCTTTAACATTATTTATAGAATTATTTCTGGAACAAGTTACAATTGTCGTATACTTATTTATTTTGTACACATTGCGAATCGTGTCACGGAAACCGTACCCACGATCTACAACATGTTTAATTTATTAACATTATTAGAATTTGTTGTCGAGTCACATGAAATGTGCACTCGAATTTGGGAATTAGGTACCACAATCATGCCATGAGAACCGTTCCCATAGCCATGATAATTTAATTATAGCGCGCGTAAAGAGAACTACGATGTTTGTAAGTCAATTATTCCTAAGATTTGAGATAAGTGTGAAGTCATGAATATGGGTATGGATTTGGAAACGAGCGTAAATTTACCAAGGGAAATGTGTGATAATAACCATATCTAAATTGTTTGTAGAGGTTTGACACTGGTTAACCCCTCCGCCAAAATTTGGATTCAGCAGCGTATATCTACTAAGGTTGGCTTGAAAAGGGCTCTTATCGTTTTGGCCAAAACATGCTTCAGATATCAGCCTTTGCTCACTTAAGGTCACACTCTGACCCCATACGAACACAATTCATAGTCTATGATTTAACTGAGTAAGAGCATAAGAAAACAATTGTTTGGATTCAAAGATGTTGAGATTTGTACACTGATAATGAAATGAAATAAGAGAGAGAAAAAAATAGTAAATGAAAATGCAAAAGCAAACATATTTATTGCTGACAATGGTATACATTTCATGAAGGCATAGGGCCCAGAAATTAACAATCAGTACTGTCATTAAGCTTGCGATTAGAATTACAAATTTCAACCAAATCTAACGCTAGTTCCATGCATTCCAAGATTCCATCTCAATACTTTGCATGATCACAGTTGTTTTTGAATCACACGCTTCTCGTTCCTTCGGCAGATCTCTGATATAAGAAAATAGCCACTGGGCTAATCTTATGAATCAACTCTGTCAGGCACAACAACTAAATGGCTAGGCAATAAGTTTGATTAACCTATTAGTATAGACATCACTTTGAGCAAGAGTCACTAATTTCACAGAACCAGTCGTCATACACTGAACAGTAAACTAAATATGAGACAGATTTCAACATATAAGTTGGTGAACCAAAACAATGATGAATCTGTGACATTAAACCTCCACAATGACATTGAGTAATTGTGTAATTTGTAAACAGTTAAAAGACAACTTCAATCAACACATTTAGTCCAAATGGAGCTGTCAAAACCAGAAATTTGCAATGGAAAGCAGGTACAGATGAACACAGCGCAGGAAATAAACACAAACATAGCATCAGACAGTTTAAATTTTAATTCATGGAAGCAATGGAGTTATATATATGAGACTGACCATACCTGAAAACAGGAAAACAACACTTAAACGACCCTAGTGAATTTCAGAAAACCAAATAAATTCAGCAACAATGAAGCAACAGGAACAGCTCAGAATCAAAAGGAAAACAGCAAATTCCCACCCAAATCAGAAATCCCAACAGATATGGAAAGAAACCATCAAGTTAAGTAAAACAACACCAGCTGGAACATTTCTTTTTGTTTTTCTTTTGGTTTGAGCTTAAAGAGGAGAAAAGATCAGAAAAACCAAAAGATTAAATCCATTTTTTGAAGGTTTTCTCTTTCCTAATAAAATCTGTCTTAAAATTGATCTTTTGAAAGATGATGGAAAAGGAGCTGGATTTTCCAGAAAGGTTTTCAGGTATGATCCGTATGTGCTGAAGGGAGGGTCCTATACTATATATATATATATATATATATATATATATATATATATATATATATATATATATATATATATATATATGGAATGAAATATCACATGTGCTCCTAAAGATAAGGGAATTATTCCCTCAAAACAAACCTAATTTTCAGGAAAAGAGCATCTTTTCTTAAAAGAAAATGGACTGGTGTCCACAATCTAGAAGCTTCCTAATGCCTTATCTGAAATTCTTATTTTTCACTTTCAAATTGTCCCCCTAAGGTTCCGTTTTTTATCAGCAACCCCCTCCCTTACTTCTAATAAGCATTCAAGCCTTCCCAATCACACAATGAAGACAAGCATCAGAACAAATAAATACAGAAACAAACTATTAGCATAAAAAAACCTTGCTGAATTACGGTATTAATAAAGAAAACTGATTTGATTACCTTAAACACCTAAGATTAACTAATAAATAAGCGATTAATAATTAAACTAACTACACTACCAATTAACCTAAGATTAAACACAGAATATTTCAAGATTAAGAAAGAAAAAAAATAAAAAAATAAAACAGCAACAACAAGCATGGAAAATACAAAAAAAATGGAAGAAAATCAAACCCAAAAGGCTCCCCACAAGGCTGGCCGGAATCCGATGAGTCAATCAAAATCCGATGACCTCAGAATGAACTAAAACTAATGTCAATCGATTTCTCTCGTTATGAGCAATCGATTAACGTAAGCTTTAGGTCAAAACGAGTTGGAATTGCGCGAAAATCAGAAAAGAAAAGAAAAAAATTAGGGTTTCTGGAACTCCTAGATTTGAAATTGGAGGAAATCTATTGGGATTTTTGGGAAATTAATGGTGGGTTGGTGATGAGTTTGATGTGAGGAGTATGGGATGTGGATTTGGGTGGATTTGGAGGTCGTTTGGTGGTGTTAGGATGGCGGCCGCGGTTGAGACAGGTGGGGGATTTTAGGGGTGGCTAGGTTAGAGGTGTTGAGAGAGATGGAGGGAATGAAAGGTTCTTAGGGGTTTGGGGGTGGTTATGGGAAGGGTATGCTAGTTCTGGTCCGTTAGATCATAGGGAATGAAGGGCTGGGATTAAACATCGCAAAACAGCGTCGTTTTGGTTAATTAGGGGTGCTGGAACCGGGCAGGGGTTGGGCTGGTTGGTTTTGGGGGGAGGGGGAATTTGGGTTTCGAACATTTTTTTCCCAATTCGAGTCCAAACAGACCTTCCTTCTTCTCTTTTCCTTGAATTGATTTAATTTTCTTTTTAATTTCTAATTTTAAATACTAATTAAACTTAATTGAACCTAAATTAAGACCTAAACAAAACCTAGCAATGTAAAATTATCTATTTCTAATACTAAAATAATTAGTTGACTTAAATCTAATGAAAGAAAGGTACTAATTTATAAAACTAAAGCTAAAATGTGGAATAATCTATATTTGTTTTGTCTATTAATGCAATTAGTTAATAGCTTAAACCTAAAAATGTAAATACGAACCTGAAAATGCAATGCATGAAATATTTTTGCATTTTCATGATTTTAAAATACTAAACATGCAACTAAATGCAACCAACAATTATCAAGATATTCCTAAAAATTCTATAAAAATTAAAATAAATTGAAAAAATCTATTTTGACTTTGTAGGAATATTTTTTTGTCGGGAAAAAATCATGTGCTCACAAATGTGACAATATGTGATTTATGAAAACATAATCATTCTTGAAAGAATATGAACGTGCTAGTGGAAGTAAATATACCACACTTACCTCTAAAAGGAGGTTTGAGATGAATTAAGAAAATAATTCCATTATTATGGCATGAATAATCATTGATCACATAACTATTGTGATTATGCCAAAATATTATGGCAATGTGATTATTACGGGGCAAAAGTAATAGAAGCGAAATATCTTGCCTATAATGATTTTGATCATGACCATAATGGTATAACTTTCTCTTTAAAAGAGATATTCACCATATGGATGTTGATGAATATGTGGTAGTACAAAATTAATAGAGAGCTCTGGAAGAGCCAATTATTACTATTTTGGAGAAATAAAATTGTCGTAGTAAGTCTCAAAGAAACTTAATTGAGTTTCTAAAGTATTCGCAAAAGCGGTTGGTTATATTGAAACTATAAATAAAGGAAAGATTTAATATCTTCTATTACTACAACTTGTAGTGGGGTAATATGTATGTGAAAAGTTACCCGGCTTATTTTCCAATTTGTACTATACAAATAAAAGAATACCACAATAAAGTGGATGTTTATTGATATTAAAAAACCATATCATAATAAACTTGGAGTTTATTGATAATTGCACACATCATGGTGTAAATCTGAATTTATCAATATTGATAATTTATTCAGTTGGCAATTTTTAGCCATGTTAATTTAAATATGATGTGCAAAAATATAAGAGAATTCACGTGGGTAAATATTAAAGAACTAGAAAGTTTTTTACAAATTCTCTTATGTTACTTGTTCTCATTAATTAATATCCCAACTAAAATCGGGATTGAATCCCATGAATGATGGAAATATCAAAGGTGAATATGGGCTCAATCACCTGCCATGTATACCACATAAGATGCATCTATGAGATGGTTACATGTGCGATTATTATTAACCCGCAACATGGTGTTTGCGAGGTAACTTGCTCAATAATTTGATTTAGAGCATAATTTTCAGATTTTTTATTTAAGATAGTTCATCTTGATAAGTTGGTTTATATCACAATTGGTTTAGCAAAATAATTTATTGAGTGCCTCCACTTAATAGCTAAACAGTTGCTTATGATAACAAAGTTATCTATATCAATTTGATATACATTATATACCAAAGTATATTATTTTCTCCCCTCACAAGTGGTTTAGGGTCAGGAATCAAATAATTCCATCTTATTATTATTGATGTACGAAGTATATTTTGACTAATACTATAACGCACAAAAATTGATTCTCAAAGTTGAGGAAAACAAGTTAGTTTTTCTAACATGAGGAGGAGACATGATAAACAGTTGAGAAAAAGTTACATGGAATGAATTATCATTTGTACATCTAGATCCTCGAATAAGATAATATGAACTTGAAGTTCATAAAAGGATAATTCATGTGCAATATATTGCAAAGCATGCCAGACGCATTTTCTGACCCAAAGAAAGTAATTATATTCTCACTGCAAATGCTCCTATTAGAATAAGTCCTAGAAGGACAAAGTCTATGGTACGCTTAAAGCGTATAGACAGATCGATTTTAAAAAACTTCTTGATAAAGAAGATGAGCAAATGATCATAATAAAGAAAGCAAGTGATCTAGAAGATCACATGACATAATACTTCATAAAATCTCAGGAGAGGTTCAGGTACCTGAATATATGAATGAAGATATCTCTATGTTATATCTTTATGAAAAAAATGATGGAATCGATATAAAATGTTTGTCGACGATATCTATCATAGAGCTAAGTATAGATAAGGATCTTAAGGTTGTCGAGACAGACACAAAAATATTGGCCAAATAGACGATACACAATTCAAATAGAATTGGTTTAATATGAAAGATATGGAGTTTTGGACATGTAGTTCAAACACTTGAAAGTATAAAGCCAATGGTATGTGCAATCAGTTTTCGATATCTTATATGTCTAGCATGACATGAAAACTTGATATGCATAAAGTCTATTATATGGCTTATATGACATAACTTATATGACAATCCATGAAGGATTTAAGTTGCTTGAAGCATATACAATTTTTGATCTTGAAGTACCACTTTCTCAGTGCAATTTGTGCAGAAATGCATCTTGCTATAACTATAGGCATGATAATATGATAGTAAGAGTTTTCACCTCTATGTGAAAATATTGAACTGACGATTCCAACAAGATCTTATGAAGACAATACATCTATTAGGGATGATGATTTCAAGGTAAAACAAATTCGTTCAAGTTAATATGGCTGATTTGTTTATCAAATCTCTACCAAAGATCTTTTGAAGATGGTGCACAAGATTAAAATGCAAATGCTTAAAGATGTGAATTGATGCTCTCATCAGGGGGAGTTAACATGCGTTGTACTCTTTTTTTCTTATAAGGCTTTGTCTCTCTGGGTTTTCCTTGCAAGATTTTTAACGAGGCAACCAAAAGGCGTATTGTTAGATATGTGTACTTTTTTCCTTCTCTAGAATTTTTTCCCACTGGGTTTTATATAATTAAAGTTTTAACGAGGCACAATATCTGTTGAATAGACATTCAAGGGGGAGTGTTATAAATAGAATTTTATTTATGGTGAATGTCTATATTTTAGAGAGATTTTAGGGATTTTACTTGGTGGCTAAGTCACTCTTTCCCTATAAATAGAGGAGTCATATTCTATTGTAATTCATCCCAAATCAATAAGAATTCTCTCTCTCTTTCTCTGCAATACTCTTCTTCTTCTTTTATTGTTATATATATATAACTGATGAATATAATTATTTTTAGTCGTCCGACCAAATGTGTCATTTACCCGATTTTAATTATAACAATTACTCCTTTTAATTTACAATGCTTCTATATAATCTCTAAATAGTAGAATATATTTCAAAAAATTGAGAAAAAAAAAGTTTAAAGACATAAAAAAGCTAAGTATTCAGTTTTTATCCTCATAGTTCAATCCGCCAGAAAAGGATTGGCAGTATTGTTATTAACTACCGAAAATTCCTCTTCTCTCTTTCCCTTGCTCAATTGCGCTTAGAGAAAAGAGAAGAAGAAGAAGAAATTTTCTACAATCTGTAAATACAGAGATAATTACAGCCTATTTCATTGTTATAATAGAAATTTTACATTTTGTAAAAGACATTAATAATAATGGATTCGATAATTAACAAAGCAGGTTCTTATTATTTTGGTCAAAAAGCCAACAAGGAGCTCAGTTCCGTCACCAATGATCTTAATGTAAGCATTTTTTCCATGTCATTCCCATATCTAATTTCTTGGATTTTCTGTTTATAACAAATATAATCATCTAATTTTTGGAGGATCTGATACTGGATTTTTTTTTTTTTTATGTTTGTTGCATCATTAAAAGGTTCTATAAATCTGGATTTTGATTTATCCTTAATAGCGTATGCTTTCTAGGAGTTATTTGTGATCTGGTTCATTAATATTAGACTGTTCTTTCTTGTGATCTTAATTTGGAGAATTCTTCCAAATTTAGATATTTTTAATGTGTATGTAAATTTGGGGCTACATGAAATTCTTCTATATTTATATGTATTTTCTTCATACTGACCTTTTCCCTCAAATTAGAACTTGCAAAACAGTATTACAGGTGGAACCAAAAAGCTGGTGAACAAGATTAAAGGTTAGTCGTTTGCCTGCATGACTCAAATTGGCTCCTCCTTTTTTTGCTTTTATGAAAAGTTTCATGAATTTCTCTTACATTCTACCTTCCCAAAATGAAAGGTCCTTGAGAATTATACCCGAGGGTGCTGATTAGTAGACAATGGTGGAGCTACATTGGCTCAATGAGGTTCAATTGAATCTCTTTCGTCAAAAAATTACAATACTGGATTGTTCAAAAAATGCGGGCGCAGATCTATGAATAGGAGACATTGAACTAGCATTTACAGGCCCTAAATTATCAATAGGCCCTCCGAGCACGTTAAAAATTTGTCGCAGAGCCACTCCCCCATAGGAACACTTATAGGAGCTTCTGTGTCAATCACTTCTATTCCTCTAGTTAGACCGTGTATGATTGAATCTTGTCCCGAGGGTAAAACAAGTTCCTTATATTAAAAAAGTTAGGATAGCCCCTCAAGATAAGAAGTTGAAATTTAAAACTCGTGGAAAGGTTTCTATAAATGCTTTAATGCAGGTCAACTCTCAGTCACAACTTATTTCATTAATCCCCTTAAAATCCTGTCTCCGCCACTGTTAGTAGATATATATTGGGCCTACTTAATGTTGGTTTTTCCAGGAAAAGTGCAAAAGCCATTGCCCGAGCTGCTAAAGGAGTATGACATTCCAGTAGGTATTTTCCCTCGTGACGCAACCAACTACGAGTTTAATGAAGAGACGAAGAAGCTTACTGTCCATATACCCGAGATATGTGAAGTTTGTTACAAAGATTCATCTGTAGTACGTTTAAACACGACTGTTACTGGACATTTGGAGAAGGGAAATTTTGCTGACATAGAGGGAATGAAAACAAAGGTGATGTTCCTTTGGATAACAGTTAGTGTTGTTTTATGTGAAAAAACTGATATTCATTTCACTGCTGGGCTGAGGCGAACGCGTAGTAGAGCTGTATATGAGGTCTTCAGAGATGGAATCGGCGTAGATAAATTCTAGTATGATCAACTACCTCTGAAAACTGAGTTTGTCATATAATTTGAAGTTTTTTTTTTTTGAGTGATTTTAACACTTTCTTGATATCCATGTAGCGGTTGTAATTATGAATTTTCTATGAAAAATATTCTGTTGATAGTAGTAACTTCTGAACCTAGATTTGAAGTCACGTCTTTGGTGTAATAATCTAAAAACCAAATAATGCATGCACCAGCCGGAACCGTGGCAGGTTCTATTCTACCACTAGAACACTGGTGCTTGTTGACGAAGGTAACTGCTAAAATTCCAATTGACATTAGTAGCATGCATCAACGAAGCCTCACTAGTCACCATCACCTGCACTTACGGTTACCCTTGTAACCTGCCTAAGTTTAACTTAACTCGCTTAAGTGGACTACCTTTAGTTATAAATTGTTATCCTTCGTTTCTTCAGTAAAAATAGCACGGGTGCCAAGGGCGCCCCCATTTAACCTTAACCAAAAATAGGGATTTCGATCAAAGTTTAATTTTAGAAGAATTCGGGTTACTGATAATCAAACATAAAGAGAAAATAATTGATGTAAATAATAACTGAACATAAAGTAAAGTAAATCAGTATATTTCGATAGTATTTCGTGTCCTTACAAATGTTCAGCCCTCACTTTTTATAACTATCTCTAAGTAGTACGTTTTGTTTCTCTCATAATAGAGTCTTTATGGACAATTAATAACATTTAATGTAACGTTACTATTGGTAATCATAACTGATTCAATACAGATTCCATAACATTTTCCGTAATTAATACATATTAATTACCGATAATACGTATCTATACCCTTTTGCTATTTAGGTTCATTCTTTTGATGTGACTTTTGAATATCAATAGGTTTGAGCGCCTTTCCTTTTTGTCTTCCTTGAATCTCTGTTCGTACCTGCTGAAGCTCGTGCCTCTTCAACTATCCTTTGCCAACTATCATTCTTTTACCAGTCCACGTGTCAAGACATGTCACCTAATAATTAATTCTGTACATGAACTTAATTTTTTCCAATACAGATAGTCTCCCCACTTGCCATTTATTCTTCAATAGAATATTTGGGAAGTGGATCTTATTAAAGCGGGAATATTTGCCGCCATTATTTCTTCTCTGGAACTGACGCTTCTATGTCACTTCCATTTAATGTTTGTAACATGTGGCGTCTCCCGTTTGTTTCTTCAACTTTCCAGCGCTTTTGAGGGCTTTTTTATGGCTTCATCAATTACGAAGTGACAACTTCCATCATGACATTTCTATCATTACACCTTTTCCTTTGATGGTTGCTTCCAAGTATAAATATGACTTTTCATCTTTGTCTTTCTCATAAAAATTTTTAGAATATTCAATTCTTGTTTTCTTCTTCCTCGTACTACTATGTCTCTTCAAACCCTAACCCTCGAAGAGTCCCCATTGTTGATAACCTTCCTCTTGCTCCTGTTAGAAGTAGGTGAGGAGGAAGACTTCGTAGTTTAGGGTCTTCATCGTCACGAGGCCCTTCTATTCCTTCAGTGAGTTCTACTCCACCTTCTAGAATTAGAGGTTCTCTTTCCCAGAGGTCTTCGTCTAGAAATAAGGACTCTAATGAACCTCTTCGTGAGCCTTTGGTAGACGAAATTATCCCTGCTGAATTATTTTTTTATACTAATAGAGAGTCAATCAGAAACCAAGTTTCTTCTATGTCTTCTTTAGATCGTGCTGATATTTACCCATCTCAAATCACTGAAGGTATGATCTCTGTTGTTCGTAGAGATTGCTATTGGAGTCGTGATTCCCCATTATAATTCCCAATGCAAACCAAAGGATTACATCTTACCTGACTGGGTTTTCTTTCGTATATACACACCCTTTTACACTGAATTTCAAACCCCCTATTGATCCTGTTATCATCGAATTCTATCGGTTTTTCGACATTTGTTTAGGACAAATTGGCCACATCGTGTGGAGGGTTGTTGCTTGCTTGAGGCATTTAGCCAATATGACTGGTTTGCCTTTTACTTTCTTTCATCTGATTCATCTCTATTCTACTAAACTTTTCCGGCAAGGGATTTTTACTTTAGTAGCGAGAAGTAAGATAGTGCTGGTTAGCCCCAAGGATGATAAAGAATGTGGATGGTATGCCAGGTTTGTTGCTACCCCCACTGTTGGTCTAGTGGGTCAAGAAAATGTTCCATTTCCTGAGAAGTGGAATTTTGCACGTAAGTTTTCTCTTTATAACTTTTTCTACCTTTTCTCCATTTTGCTTGCTACCATTTTAAATTTTTCCTCTTTTTCAGCAACCATGGGAACTGTTGATGAGATTCCCAATTTTCATGATTGGGTAGGAAAGTTATTGAATGTAGCTCCGATGGAAGGTAGATCCTGGAAAAACCTTTCACATCGGTTTGGTTGGAAAGTGAAGACTCATGGTAAATGCTTTTTCTCTTATATCCTTCGTATTTTTATTCACTTTTTCCTTTGGAATTTGTTTTGATCCTTCTTTTTATCAGGATTCCCATTCGAGGTATAAGTGCTGATGCTATCGTAGCTTCTAGAGTTTCTTTGGAAAGAGCTCAAGAGATAATCTTGGGTTCTTCATCGAAAAGGAAGGCTATTGCAGTCCAAGATTTTGAAAAAGAGGAGGAACAAGATGGGGGTTCTTTGATAAAAAGGCCACGGTCCAGAAGACGTGTCTTTTCAGACGATGAATCGTCTCCTTCCCGTTCTGTTCCTATTGACGAGCCTATTGAAGCCACCATGGTGATCTCTGATGATGACACTCCCGCAGCTGCTCTGACTCTGACGATCAGCTTTTTGCTCGTGGGTTTGATAGTGACAATTTGGGTTTAATTTTTGATGAAGTTCCCCTTGCCTTATTTTCCATGCCTACTCCTGTGACATCTTCCTTACTAGTTGTAACTGTTGTCGTTGCTGCTCCACCCCAAGCTGTTTTGACTTCTTCCACTGTTCCCCCTACAAATGTCCATCATACTGAGGTTGGTTTCTCAAGTGAAAGTGGAGCTATGAAGCAAGAGAGAAAATCAGGTTAGGCTGATGTGTGGTTGAAACCTCTGATCGGTCCAGTTAAGAAATCCAAGCTTGAGAGTCACAACTCTTTGACTTGGATGAATGACATTGTGCAATCATCTAAAGGTATTCCTTTTCATTCTTTATTACACCCTTCTTTTATTAAAGTTCTTACCCTCCCCCCTTTTAGATCAATCTTGTTGGCACAAAGATGATGAAGAGGGGTTTCCCACACAGAGCAGTTAATGCAAGATTATCAAATTGAAGCGGACAACTGGAGAGAACAATATGAAAGCCTTCAAATTGATATGGAAGTGTTAGAAGAAAGCAAGTGCACCTTAGAGTAGCAATAAATATTTTGACTTCAAAGTTAGCAGTTGAGAAGGCTTTCTCAAATCAAGCTGACAAGGATAAAAATCTCCTCGGGACATATTTTTCTGAGCAACTCTCCAAGGCCAGTGAAGAGATCAGAGAACTGAAGGCTTTTCTAAGTGAGAAAGAGGTTTACGCAGGTGAACTTGTGCAAACACTTACTCAGACCCAAGAAGATCTCCGTGAGTCTTCTGATACGGTCCATTTTTTAGAAAATTCACGTGCTCCTCTTCAAGCTTCTTATGATTCTACCTTGGCTAAGAATGAAAAGCTAAAAAATGAGATTCATCAATGGGAGACAGATTATGAAATTCTTGAGGACAAGACTGCTATTGAAGTGAGTTGGGCAATTTTGAACACGCGCCATGATACCCTGGTGGAGGCTAGCCAAGAGGGTTTCAACTTGGATGCTGATAGCTAAGATAAAAGAGACTATTGAAAAGACTCAGCAAAGCCAAGACTTTCCTTCTCCCATGGCTGATACTCCCGAGCTCGTTGAAGATGATATGGGTACGGTGAATGTTCCAACTTCTTCAAGCCAAGTCGAACCTTCTGCTGCTAGTGATACTACTTTAGATCCTTCTTCAGCCCCTCAGTGAAAGTTTATGAAATGTGACTTCTTTTTATTTTCTTTTTGGTGGAATGTGGTTTTAACCCTCGGTCCCATATGAGGGTTTAGTTTCTTGGAAATGACAAGTCCACAGACCTTTTCGGGGCATTTTGTATATATGACAAACAGTTTATGACTAGGTTCATACTTAGTCTAAACATTTAATATTAATTATCTTGAGCTTCTGTTTTGCTCGTTATTGCCATTATATTCAAGGACTTGTTAGTTAAATCGTGGGTCTATGTTTTTACCCTTTTTGCATTTTTTTTATTTTATAAAATGCTTTATTAACTTTATGGATGTCTGAATCAAACATGAATTTTATAAAAGAGGGCCCTTTTATACTCGACACTTAATGAAGAAGACGTCTCAACTTCATAATGGTTTAAATATATGAAAAAGTAATAGGAACATACATGTTTCTTGAAATAACTTTGATAAAGTTTTCATCAGAACTTTGTCAAGTTTAAGTAACATCTTACATGTATTTAAATATCTTCTATAACTTTTTGTAACTGTTTTGATTACAATAGATTTGCAAAAAAAGAAAGTAACCTAGACATCATAAGATTGTTAAATCTGTATGAGGGTTTTTTTGACTGGCTTGTGTTATTGGCTCGTGACTTTGCTCTGCACTTTTGATGAGTTGACTTTTGGGCTTGACTTGAATTTAACTTGCATTCAATCTTGTTAGCCTTCTTTATACATATGTTCTATGTATATTATATAGTCCCCCAAGTGTTTGAGCTTTGAAGTATGAAATCACAAGCACTTGATTACTCCTATCATGCGGTCCTTTTCCTGAAAAGGAAAACATTCGGGACTCAGAGGTATGATTTTAGAGGAAGACTGGTTAACCCTTTTGAATTTCTATCAAAATAGTTGTAACCCTAGATCGGGAATTTATATTTTTTCACGTGTCTTGCAGGTCGTGATTCATCACTTAGTACGAGTTAGCTTTTTGTCTATCATCTAAAATCGTTAGTAAAATTTTAACAATTCAAAAATAAAATTTTAAAATGAAGGTACCTGCCCGTGGATACTTCCTTTCCTTAGAAATAGTATCTCTTCAGATGAACAGCATTCCAATGTGAAGGTAAAATCTTGTCGTCCATTGTTTCCAGCTCGTATGGTCCTTTTCCTGCGATACCGTGAATCTTATAAGGTCTTTCCCAAGTTGGACTTAACTTTCCCGCGTTAGCCGCTCTCGTAGATTAAAAAACCTTCTTGAGTACAAAGTCTCCAATCTTGAAGTATCTTAGACGAGCTTTCCGATTATAGTATCGTTCCATAACTTATTTTTGCGCTGCCATCCTTATTAATACAGCTTCCCTTCTTTCTTCAAGTAAATCTAGGTTTATTCGCATTTCTTCTTCATTAGATTCCTCAGTTGTTTGTGTATATCTCATGCTTGGCTCCCCTATCTCTACTGGGATCAATGCTTCAGCTCCATATACAAGTGAGAACGATATTTCTCCCGTACTTATTTTTGCTGTTGTGTAGTAAGCCCACAAAACACCGGGTAACACCTCTGGCCAATTACCTTTGGATTCCTCCAATCTTTTCTTCAAATTGTTAATAATGACTTTATTCGTTGATTCAGCTTGTCCATTGCCCACCGGATGGTAAGGTGTTAAAGTAATTCTTTTAATCTACCAACTCTGAAAAAAAATTGTGATTTATGCGCCTATAAATTGCGGGCCATTATTACATACAATTTCCTTTGGTACGCCGAATCGGCATATGATATTTTGCCAAATGAAATCTCTAACCTCTTTTTCTCGCACCTGTTTAAAAGTGCCTGCTTCTATCCACTTAGTAAAGTATCAGTGAGTACCAACAAAAATCTTACCTTGCCTTTTGCTTGTGGTAGTGAACCCACGATATTCATCCCCCACTTCATAAAAGGCCAAGATGCAATGACCGGATGTAATAACTCTGCAGGTCTATGCATATTGTTACCATATCTTTGGAACTTGTCACATTTAGCCACAAAGTTTTCCGCTTCTTCTTCCATTTTGGGCCAATAATAGCCCATTCTAATCATGGTTTTCACTAAAGATCTTCCTCCTGCGTGATTTTCACAATGCCCCTCATGTATTTCTCTCATCACATAATCTGTTTGAGATGGTCTGAGGCATCTTGCTAAAGGAACACCGAACATTTTACGATAAAGATTGAATTGCTTAAAACAGTACCGAGCAGCTTTTTTGCGAAGCGCGTGAGCCTTCTTCTTATCTTCAGGGATAATTCCATGCTGCAAAAAAGTGACAATCTCGTTCCTCAATCCCAAGTTAAATTATTGAAATTTACCTCATTTTTATCTTGATCAAGTATTGAATGGAATAGATGAATTACAGAAGCATTTTCATCATTTGTCACTTCTGCTGAAGATGTAAGATTAGCTAAGGCGTCTGCCTCGACATTTTTTTCTCGTGGTATCTGCACAACTTTCCAAGTTTTGAAGAATTGCCTAACTAGATCACGTGCCTTTTCCAAGTACTGTTGTATTCGTGCTTCTCTAGCTAAGTAAGTCCCCAGCATTTGGTTAACTACGAGCTGTGAGTCGCTTTTGATTACAACCTGTTCTATGCCAAGCTCTCGTGCCAGTTCTAAACATGCAATCACAACTTCATACTCTGCCTCATTGTTAGTAACAGGGTGACATTTTATGGCTTGTCGTATGGTTTCACCCGTAGGCGGTACCAAAACAATTCCTAGACCTGACCCTTTTATGTTCGATGAACCATCACTGAATAAAGTCCAAGTTCCTGGATTAGACCCGTTGAATATTTGAAGTTCTTTTTCTGCTTTTGGGTGCATCCCTTGGCTAAAATCGGCCACAAAATCTGCTAACACCTATGACTTTATTGTAGTTCTAGGTTGATAGTCACTCAATTATATGGCCCACTTGGCTAATCTACCTGATAACTCATGTTTGTGTAGTATATTATGCAGGGGATAGGAAGTTACTACGGAGATGGGGTGGCATTGAAAATAAGGTCTTAATTTCCTAGATGCCATAATTAATGCAAGTGCAAGTTTTTCGAGATGAGGATAACGAGTCTCAGCATCTAATAATGACTTGCTAACATAATAAATTGGAGACTGTTTACCTTGTTCTTCACGAACCAAAATAGCACTCACCACTACCTCTGAAACAGCCAGGTAGATAAGTAACTTTTCCCCTTCTTTTGGTTTTACGAGCAACAGTGGATTTGACAAGTATACTTTCAAGTTTTTGAGCGCTTGCTGACATTCCTCAGACTATTCGAACTGATCCTTCTTTTTTAAAGCTGAAAAGAACTTAAAGCATTTTTCTGATGAGTTGGAAATAAACCTTCCCAAGGCTGCAATTCTTCCCGTTAGTCTCTATAATATTTTTTACTCGTAAGCATATTAGGAATTTCCTCAATAGCTTTAATATGCACGGGATTTACTTCAATGCCACGATTAGAAAAAAGAAATCCCAAAAACTTACCTGATGAAACACCAAATGCACATTTCTCGGGATTTAGCTTCATGTTGAATTTACGGAGAATTTGAAATGTATCAGATAGATGCTGAATATGATTCCCTGCATGTTGTGATTTGACCAGCATATCATCTATGTAGACTTCCATGGTTTTCCCTAAATGTTCTTGGAACATTTTGGTCACCAACCTTTGGTATGTGGCCCCAGCGTTTTTGAGGCCAAATGGCATTACTTTGTAACAGTAAGTCCCCCTATCTGTTATAAATGAAGTTTTTTCCTCATCTAGGGGATCCATTTTGATTTGATTATATCCTGAATATGCATGTAAAAAACTTAACAATTCATGTCCTACAGTAGCATCAATTAGTTGATCTATATGTGGTAACGGAAAAGAATCTTTAGGACAAGCTTTGTTTAGGTCAGTGTAATCTACACAAAGTCGCCATTTACCATTATTTTTTGGTACTACTACAGTATTAGCTAATCAACTAGGATACTTTACCTCACGATAGACCCATTTTTAAAAGTTTTTGCACCTCATCTTGAATCACCTGATTTTTGAAAGATCCCTGCTTTCTTTTCTTTTGTTTGATAGGTGTATATGATGGATCTTCACTTAACTTATGAGTCATTACTTCCGGAGGTATTCCTGTCATATCAGAATGGGACCACGCAAAACAATCCACGTTAGTTTTCAAAAATTCAATTAACTTACCTTTCGTTTCGTGACTTAGGTTGGCTCCAATGTAGACTTTCCTTTCAGGCCATTGTAAGAATAGTTCTACAGCCTCCAATTCTTCAATCGTCATTTTGATGTTTTCATTTTCTTCCGGTTCTTGGATGGAATCAAGCCTCGAGTCTACATCTGTCTGCCCATGTTCAGTTGAGGCTTGTGTTGCAGCATCCTCAACTAAATTCTGTAATTGCTATTTTTCTTCATTTTTTGGGCTTGAATCTGCTACGGAGTTGATGCTCCTAGATGTCTGTTGATCACCACGGATTTGATGTATCCCCCATTGTGAAGGGAATTTAATAACTTGATGCAGAGTAGATGGAACATCATCCATTTCATGAATCCATGGTCTACCGAGAATCATATTATAAGCCATATCCATTTCTACCACCTGAAATTTCGTATCTTTGACAACTCCCTCTGCGAATGTTGTAAGTACTACCTCCCCTTTTGTTACGACGCTTGAATTATCAAAGCCAGATAAAGTATGCGCCTTGGGTACCAGCTTATCTTCAGTTTGCATCTCATTTAATACTCTTAGCAAAATGATGTTCACGGAGCTACCTGGATCAATCAAAACTCGTTTCATGTTAGTGTCATGTACAAGTAGAGATATTATCAGTGCATTGTTGTGTGGAGTGTAGACATGTGATTTTTGACCCTCCCCAAGATTTTTTATATTTTAGCACGTAAATATTTAATTTAGGCCTAATATAGCTATTTCAACTCATTTTTACTCTTTTACTTTTATTTTATTACAAAAAAACAGAAATTACAAAAAATAGGCTCATTAATATTTTGTAGTCAATTTTTATCTTGAAAAATACCAAAAAAATAGTTTTGATTTAATGGTCAGTCTTTTTTCTTTAATAATTATTTTTACTTAAGTAGAGCAAATTAATATTTTTGATAATACTTTTAGTTAATTAAGCTAATTTTAAACATAACTAGTCATAAAGGCCCAAGTTTCTAGCCCATTCCTTAAGCTCAATATCCAATACTCAGAAGACCTAGTCTGATGAACTTTCTCTTAGGATAGAAATCTTGGTCTGATGAATTTTCTCCTAAGGTAAAACCTAGTCTGATGAACTTTCTCCTAGGATAGATGTCTTACTCTGATGAATTTTTCTCCTAAGATAGAAAACTTAGTCTGATGAATTTTTCTCCTAATATAGAAAACCTAGTCTGATGAATTTTCTCCTAGGATCAAAATCTTAGTCTGCTGAATTTTCTCCTAGGATAAACATCTTAGTTAGATGAATCTTTCTCCTAAGATACCAAAAAAAACAAAAAATAAGGGAAAAAGGACCTAGTCTGATGAATTTTCTCCTAGGATTAACGTCTTAGTCTGATGAATCTTTCTTCTAAGATAGAAAACTTAGTCTGACGAATTTTCTCCTAGGATATTTTGAAAAAAAAGAAGTCTAAATTTGAAAAAAGAGAGGGGTCAATTTTTAGTTTTCTTAAGTTATCAATGTTTAGTTTTCTTGCAATCAGGGGTCCCGCAAGCTTACTTTATAGTTTTTCGCAGGCTCAATCACTTTTAGGAGACGTACATCCTAGTCTAGTCTTTAGTTTAATCATTGCATCAATAGTATAAGTGGTTTACAATATTGCTAACAACTCACAAATCTTCCTAGTGCAAACTGGGGAAGAAAGTTTCGTTTGTTTTGTTGGTTTTGATTGCAGGCACCCACATGGAAAAAAAGGGAACACAGAAAGTTTCAGCAATCAGGCGCTCACCTGGAGAACAAGGGAAAACGGTTCCAGTTTCAAAGGAAGACAGGTCAAGTTCAGTAATCAGGTGCCCACCTGGAGAACAAGGGAAGATAGTTCAAGTTTCAAGGAAAAGCAATTTTGAAGGAAGACAGTTCAAGTTTCAAGGGAAAACAGTTCGAGTTTCATGGGAAAACAGTTCAAGTTTCAAAGGAAGTCAGTTCAAGTTCAGCAATCAGGCGCCCACCTGGAAAAAAAGGGAATACAATTCAAAATGCAATTCAGGTCAGCAACAAAAGAAGCTCGTGTCAAGAATGCGAGTCAGCAGTCCGAGATGATCAACAGAAGTTTGTCACAATCCAAAAAAAAATGAAAAAAAACAACAACAAAAAGAAAGATAAAAAGTGAATCCAAATGTAGAAGTTAATGAAAGATGTGAGCTGCTCAAGACAGGGCTGAGGTCACAAGCTCTGCATTTCCCGTCTTGGTTTGAAAAGCTGAAGAAGATTAAACCAACACCTGCGGCTAACAAGCATCAAGATTCAGATCAGGGTCCGCATGAAGAACCAACCAAGACTCAAGATCAAGTTTCAGAAGACTCATAGATAGGAATCTTGTAACTGGTAGCTGATAGGCTTAGTTAGTCTTTTTTATTTTTGGTTTTGATGTAATAACGGGACCGCGGACCGGAACCTCAGTGGAACGGCACCTCGACCGGCTCTCCACCTCAGTATACTCCATCACTATTTTTACTTCTAAACTACACGTGGCCTGATTCTTTTATAGACAAGGATATGTAGGCAGCTCAGATACCAGGGTTCGGTCACATTTTCCTTTCTTTTAGCTTTCGGTTTCCCTAAAATAAGGGTCAGGTCAAAAAACCTGTCTAGTCATTCTTTGTCTGAAAACTCTTCGCGTTTCCAGTCAAAGAGGGGCAGCTGTAGAGATGTGATTTTTGACCCTCCCCAAGATTTTTTATATTTTAGCACGTAAAATATTTAATTTAGGCCTAATATAGCTATTTCAACTCATTTTTATTCTTTTACTTTTATTTTATTACAAGAAAACGGAAATTAAAAAAATAGGCTCATTAATGTTTTGTAGTCAACTTTTATCTTGAAAAATACCAAAAATATTGTTTTGATTTAATGGTCAGTCTTTTTTCTTTAATAATTATTTTTACTTAAGTAGAGCAAATTAATATTTTTGATAATACTTTTAGTTAATTAAGCTAATTTTAAACATAGCTAGTCATAAAGGCCTAGGTTTCAAGCCCATTCCTTAAGCTCAATATCCAATACCCATTAAGCTAATCCTAGGGACTCTTCTAGACTCTTCTTTAAAACAAAAATAAATAAAAAGACTCGAAGGACCTAAGAGCAAATACACAAAATATAAACCTAGACTCTAGGACCTAGATATATAGACCTAACGCCTAATAAGCTTGAAAAAAAAGAGAAGAGGAGGAGCGGCGATTCCAAAAAAGGAAAAGAAGAACACCATCCATTTCAGTAGCTAAAGTTTTTTAGCCATTTTGATTTTCTCGTAAACAAGACCAAAAGGAGACCCAAAAATCGAGATGGCCATTCTTGAATTCTCAAAACACACACACGACAAAGAATATAAGCTTTTCTGAAGAACAAAAATCGAGATGGCCATTCTTCAATTTTGTACATAGACACTATTCTGATCTACACTGAAATCTGAGGCATCCGTCGAGGTCGCCGGTGAGGTATTTATAATTTTTACCCCTTTGATCTTCCTATGATTTTTGAGTATCAGTAATTGTATTGTTGAAGAACTGAAGTCGTATTTGGACCGTTGGAACTGTCTGCCTGCTTGTTCTGTGTATAAATGGATCTATATTTTGTTGAGATACATGACAATTGTGTGTTCCACTTGCTCTACTGTTATGCGATTGATCACTTTTCTAATGTTTGAGAATTGGCTAATCGTGTGACTCTTACGAAAGGTTGGTTGTTGCTTCTTGGCAGTGATTCGTTGGTTTGATAAAATAATTGCGCTTTGAACTTGTGATGTTGCAGTAATCTGCTTTTGAGTGTTAATCATTAATTTTCCTCAAAGTTCTGAAGCTAACGAAGTAAATTTTTGTTACTGATTTGTTGGTTTTTTTAGTTATTGGAATGGAAGTCAATAAAGTTGAATACTTTTCCCAATCCATTAATTGTTCAACCGTTTGAGGAATAAAGATAACTTTTTTTTAATTACTTAGTTGTTGATTTTCAGTTGTTGGGATGAAAGTAAAATAATTTGATTGGTATTCACCATGATCTTACTATCCGGACCTCAATTTTTGTTCTCTAAGCTTTTTAAATCAATTTATTTAGAATATAATCCTAAAGCAAAATCAGCTATCCGAATAGACTCCAATTATTTAGAATTTTGACGCGATTCGCAATGTGTACAAAACATACGAGCGCGCGTCATCGCGACTTGTTCAAACTAAAATTCGGGGGTGCATTTCATGTTACCCGATTCTAATTTCCAACAAGGTAAATAAAGTGTGTCGTGAACCGCGGGTGCATTTCATGTAGAGTGGCTTATGATGTGTTTTACATAACCTTGAGATTTCCTGAAATAGTAAAAGCAGTTTCAAAAGTTAAAATACACATAGGTTCAAAAGTATTTTAAAATCAAATAAATAGGCCGATAATAACAGTTGAGCGACCATGCTAAAACCACGGAACTCGGGAATGCCTGACACCTTCTCCCGGGTTAACAGAATTCCTTACCCGGATTTCTATGTTCGCAGACCATAAATAAGAGTCAACTTCCCCGATTCGGGATTTTAAACCGGTGACTTGGGACACCACAAATTATCCCAAGTGGCGACTCTGAATTTGAATAAATAATCCCGTTTCGATCATTGTCACTTTAAGTTGAAAAAAACTCCCTTATGCTCCCTTCCGGGATAGTAAAAAAATAGGTATGACATGGAGTTAGCACGCCGTATGCATCAGCATCATCATGTAATACTTTCTTCCTCCAATACATGTCGGACCCGTTTCCCGTGTGTAACTATAACCTTTGAAATTTTCTTGGCTGTCGTGTATGTCACGCCGTTAATTTCTTCTCCCCTGCTTATAACATTGACGGTCCTTTTTGGAGAAATAGGTTTAAGGGGCTCCTGCTTGTTCTTCATGCATGCTTGTTTACCTTTTTCACTAAACAATTCAGTAAGATATCTTTGTTTTAATAAATGGTCAACTTCACCTTGCAGCAATCTACAATCTGCCGTTTTTTGACCATGATCATTATGAAACTCGCACCAGAAATTAGGATTTCGTCTATTTGGATTTGATCTATTTCTTTTGGCCACCGCACCTTATCACCCATGCTTCTTAATACTGCTACTAATTCTGATGTGCTGACATTGAAATTGTAACCGCCAAATTTTGCCTTCGAGCTTCTGTCATTATCTCGCGTCTTTCGTGCATTTCGCTCTTTCCCAAACCTTGACGATGAGCCCGACTCTCTATTTCTAGATCTATGATCATACCTTGGATTGTCTTAATTTGAACGTGAGTCTCTTCCTATTGGACCCATGTAAGGCTCGTATCTATTTTTACCGGACCTTTTTTCAGTTTCAGCATGTCTCGAACTTACCCTCTCTTCTTTTTGAGACTGGGAGATGGTATCTTCTTCTATCCTCAGCTTCGTGTTGTATCTATTGTAAACATCATTCCAATTTGTCACTGGGAATTCGCGTAGACTTTTCTTGAGTCGTCTCGTGGCTTTTGAACTTTTCTCATTTAAATTACTGGCAAAAGCCATAGCTGCCTAGTTATCAAGTGCGTGTGGTAACATAATCCTTTCACGCTGGAATCTGTCCACGAATTCTCTAAGCAGTTCTGAATCTCCTTGCTTTATTTTGAATATATCTTCCATTCTTTTTTTGATTTTTTGAGCTCCCGAATGTGCTTTGATAAATGAATATGCAAGCTCAGCAAAAGAATGTATAGAATTTTCGGGCAAAAGAGAATACCGTGTTAAAGCTCCCTTAGTGAGTGTTTCACTGAATGTTTTGACCAACACTGATTCAATTTCTTGTTTGGTTAAATTGTTTCCATTCACGCCAGTTGTGAATGCAATCACGTGATTTCGTGGATCAGTTGTGTCATCATATTTTGGAATGTCGGGCATCTTGAATTTCTTCGGAATCGGCAGAGGAGCAGCACTGGGCTTCCAAGGTTGTTGTGAATATTTATCCATATCTATTCCCTTGATTACAGGCGGTACTCCCGGTATTTGCTCTATGCGATCGCTTTGCTCCTTGAGCTGTTTCTGCAAGGTTAATACTAAATTTTGTAAATCAGAATTAACTATGTTACCCAATTCTCTATCATGAGACTCACTGGGAGTTCCACCACTGCCTGAATTAACGAGTCTAGAACGTGGGTTTTCCAAAGTATTACTATTCGGAGTTGGTGTTGGAGGTGCAACCGGCAACTGACTGGTAAAATCCTGGAGAGCGTTATTTACCTGTTGAGCAATTAATTTCTTCATAGCGTCATCGAGTGCTTGTTCGCAACTCTGTCATTTTAATTTGCTTCAAATCCGTCTGGAGTCCCCTCTCGTGATTGTCGCTGAGAATGGTGTGGCGAAGGAGGTGGAGTTCTGTCATCCGCATCATTCACTTGATGATGTGGATCTTGAGGTGGTAAATTGTGTTGGTTATTGTCGTTGACATTCGACATGGTCGTTTTTTATGAAAGAATTGATTTGGAAAGCAGATGATTATCACACACTAGAGGTCCCCGGTAACGATACCAATTTGTTTAACCAAATATAGGGATTTCGATCATATCTTAATTTTAGAAAAACTTGGGTTACTGATAATCAAATATAAATAGAAAATAATTGATGTAAATAATAACTGAATAGAAAGTAAAGTAAATTAGTATATTTCGATAGTATTTCGTGTCCTTACAAATGTTCAGCCCTCACCTCTTATAGCTATCTCTAAGTAATACGTTTTGTTTCTCTTATAATAGAGTCTTTATGGACAATTAATAGCATTTAACGTAACGTTACTATTGGTAATCATAACTGATTCAATACAGATTCCATAACGTTTTCCGTAATTAATGCCTATTAATTACCGATAATACGTATCTATACCCTTTTGCTATTTAGGTTCATCCTTTTGATGTGACTTCTGAATATCAATAGGTTTGAGTGCCTTTCCTTTTTGTCTTCCTTGAATCTTTGTTCGTACCTGTTGAAGCTCGTGCCTCTTCAACTATCCTTTGCCAACTATCATTCTTTTACCAGTTCACATGTCATGACATGTTACCTAATAATTAATTCTTTACATGAACTTAATTTTTCCCAATACATACCCACTTTTAATAAAGGTTTTACTTGTACCCATTTTTTAAACAACTTCAGACCTCTTTTTCCTCCTCCTCCACCTTCATTTTCTTCTTCTCCTCCTTCTTCTCCTTCTTCTTCGGTGACAATGATTTTATATGGTGGTTGTGAACATATTTTAATATAGTTTATGATATTTTACAATGGTGAGCTATTATGACGCTTTATTTTTTATTATTGCTTAAGATTTCTTCTTCTTCTTTTTCTTAATTGCAATATGGATCCATTGGATTTATTGTTGTTTTGACAATTTGACAATTGGGGTTTGTTCCTGATAATATTTGGAGGTTATATTTCAAATTTGAGCTTATTTGGAGTAGATTTAGGTATTAAATCGTATATTGGATTGTTATAATTCGAAGAACAAATTTCTGTTTCTGGGCAATTTGCACTTCAGGCCTATTTTCCCTTAAGTGCATAAAAATGTTGGTTGCACTTCAGACCTTTTGGCCTTAAGTGCATCTTAAGTGTAAATTTTCACTTCAGACTTATTGGCCTTAAGTGAATGAAAACGTTTGTTGTACTTCAGACTTTTTAGCCTTAAGTGTGCATCTAAAATGCAAATTTTCACTTCAGACTTATTGGCCTTAAGTAAATGAAAACGTTTGTTGCACTTCAGACATTTTGGCCTTAAGTGCATCTGAAGTGCAAATTTTCACTTCAGACTTATTGGCCTTAAGTGAATGAAAACGTTTGTTGCACTTCAGAGTTTTTGGCCTTAAGTGCATCTGAAGTGTAATTTTTTATTCAGACTTATTGGTCTTAAGTGCATCTGAAGTGCAATTTTTCACATCAGACTTATTACCTTAAGTGCATGAAACCATTGGTTGCACTTCAAACCTATCCGGTCTTAAGTGCATTTGAAGTGCAATTTTTTCACTTCTGACTAATTTTTTTTAACTTCAGACCCGATAAGTCTGAAGTTAATCGTAAAGTTGGTACTCTTGCAAACTTTTTTGCAAAGTAGATATAGGTTTAATTGTGACCCAAAACCGGACATAAATGCAAAAGTCCCATTTCTTTATTAGAGGGTTGACCCAGGACAATGTATTTTTCAGATTATGGGTGTGCTTGGGCCATTACTAATTTACTATCAATTGAGTAGTTGGGCAATTTTTAGATACATATAATTTTTTGTACCAACTTTGCGCATATTATGGACGTAATAGTATCCTGCACTCAATGATTTAAAAACCTCAATCGATGTAAAAATAGTACGGGCTAACCAGTTTTCGGACTAATCATTTAAAAATAGCCAGTGTTTGTTAAGTCATTGAAAAATAGCCACTATTTTGCTGCAGCAGAAACTGGTCTAGCATAATATACTGGAGTTCGGTGCATCTGTGTATGAACTTCCAGGATATTATGCTAGAACTCCAACACGCGAAAAGTTCCAGCATAATATATTGGAGATTCGAGCACTCGTGGATGAACTTCCAGCTTATTATACTGGACCGATATACTTTGCTGGAACTCCAGTATATTATGCTGGAATTCTAGTATACTTATGCTGGAACTCCATTATATTATGCTGGAGTTCCAGTATACTTATGCAGGAACTCCAGTATAATATGCTGGAGTTCCAGTATACTTATACTAGAACTCCGGTATAATATACTGGAGTATTTTTCTAATTTTGAACAGTGTTTTTATTCAGATTTATCTTTACATGAAAAATAACTAAATTTCGATTACTTTTAAAAGTGTGGCTACTTTTAAATGATCACTTGTAAATCTGATTATTTTTTAATTTCTCCCTCAATCGACCTCTGCCTAGCCCAACTTTTAGTTATGGACCGTCAGCAATGTAGCCAATGATGCAAGTAAATTAATGAAGTTTTAGGCTTTAGAGTCTATTCGGCCAAGTTTATGGGAGGCCTAAATATATTCTTTTTTTGTTTTGTTTAGAAAAGTACTTTCTTAAAATTAAGGTATTTGACCAAGACGAATAAGTATTTTTGAATAGCAACGAAAGCTGTTTTCTGCTTTTAGAAAGAAGCTATAAATTTTAGCGTCTTTCAAAAGCAAAAGAAAAATTAAAAAATTAATTTTTTCTAAGGCAGAAATATCCTTATCCTAAGTTTATATTTCTCAAATTAACACTCATTAATTAACATTTTCTTTCCTCTTTTATTTCTACCATTCATTTCTTCTTTTCTTTATTTTTACCGTATTATATTCTCCTTCTAGGGATTTATGAAATAATTTTAATTATTAGAACAAGTGTTTATGAAAACTATGAGAAATAATACACCGAAAATTATATTATTGATCTACTTTAACTATAATACAAGTACCCTTATTTATAACAATGCACAATACCTACACTATTCATATTCCACATAGGACTATGCTTATTTACACAACTAACTAACTAACACTCCTCCTCAAGCCGGTGCATACAAATCATATGTACCGAGCTTGTTACATATATAACTAATACGAGGACCCGTGAGGTACTTGGTGAAGATATCTGCAAGCTGATCATTCGATTTTACAAACTTTGTAACAATATCTCCTGAAAGTATCTTTTTTCTAACGAAGTGACAATCAATCTCAATGTATTTAGTTCTCTCATGGAACACCGAATTTGATGCAATATGAAGGGTAACTTGATTGTCACACACAAGTTCCATTTGGCGGATTCCACCAAATTTTAACTCCTTCAACAACTGTTTGATCCAAACTAACTCGCATGTTGCCATAACCATTGCTCGATATTCTGCTTCTACATTGGACCGAGCAACTACATTCTATTTCTTGCTCCTCCAAAACACCAAATGGCATCCCACTAAAACACAATATCCAAAAGTAAAACGCCTATCAGAAGGTGATCCTACCCAATCAGCATCTGATATCTAACGATCTGGATATTGCCTCGATCCTCAAACAATAATTCTTTTCTGGAGCTGACGTTATATACCGAAGAATGTGGACAATTGCATCCCAATGACTATCACATGAAAAATCTATTAACCGACTTACAACACTCATAGAAAGGAAATATCAGGTCTAGTCACTATGAGATAATTTAATTTACCAACCAGCCGCCTATATCTTGCAGGATCACTAAGCGGCTCCCTCAGTCCTGGAAGAAGTTTTGAATTCGGACCCATTGGAGTATCAACAAGTCTGCATCTTGTCATTCCTGTATCCTCAAGAATGTTTAAGGCATACTTCTATTGTGAGAACACTATTTACCTTAAAAATGGTAATTACAATTAGATTTAATTTTGTGGTTCTAAAAATATGTGATTTACTTTTATGCTAGTTGTTAGGCAATAGATGCAAAGTGTGAGCTAAGAAAAAGAGATAAGAGCTTTGAAGATAATATGTTATGCAAATCGAATGGCTAGAATCGGGGCCTCGAACTGGCCTACGTCGGGCCTCGAGGTCGAGCTAAAGCGCTGGACTGGGGCTGATTGGTGAAGAAATAACAGTTCTAGGAGCCTTGACGGTGTCTCTTTATGATTAATGATGAGTAATAAATGAATAACAATTAACAAAACGCAATAAATCAAAGTAGAGACAATGGAGAATGTTTAAGTTAGAGAGCAAAGAATGTTCTCGTATTGAATATCATATGTGCAAAAAATGACAAGGGTCCCCTTTATATAGGAGGGGAATCCCAATAGAGTACATACGCATTTATTACAAAGAAAAGTAGCTAGTACAACTACTTAATAGTCTGGTACGGACTTGTACTATTCTTGCAGGCGTTGTCAGCTTTGAGCATGCGCCTTGGGAATTTCCCGCTTGTCCATGATAGCCATTGATTTATGATACCCCGAGATCGAGCATAGGGAACCCTCGGGGTCGAACATCGATCGGTGCCTCGAGCCTACTATGCTACGGAATGTTATATCGATCATATAATTAGAACGTCTGATTTTTGCCGTGTACAATCACAATACCTTAGCTAGACTAAGCGGCCTCAATACCTAAAAAATACTTTAATTTGCCTAGACCTTTAGTCTGAAAGTGTTGAAAGAGATGTTTCTTTAACTTAGTAATACTGTACTGATCATTGCTGGTAATTACAATATCTTCAACATAGACCACCAGATAAATACAAAGAATTAAAGTAGAATGCCGATAAAACACAGAGTGATCAACTTCACTACGAGTCATGCCAAACTCCTAGATAAATGTGTTAAACTTACCAAAACAAGCTCGAGGAGACCGCTTTAGACCATAAAGTGACCGACGCAAGCGACATACAAAACAATGACAATAAACACTAGATTTACCTGAAGGAAGAGGAACAAACTTCCAAGTATCACTCGCATGTAAAGCAGACATCTCGTCGATCATAGCTGTCACACCTCCTTTTCGCGCGCCCGTCCCCGAAGGGTTAAATGCGCGGGTGGAGTTTTTCCAATTTAAGTGACAATATTCGAAATGGGATTATTTATTTAATTCAGAGTCGCCACTTGGGAAAGGTTTGGTTTTGGTGTCCCAAGTCACCGGTTTATCTTGAATCCCAAATTGAGGAAATTTTCGACTTTTCCAAATGAAGTCTGCGAACCAGAAATTCTAAGTAAGGAATTCTGTTGACCCGAGGGAAGGTGTTAGGCACCCTCGAATCCCGTGGTTCTAGCACGGTCACTTAAATTGTTATAATGGCTAAGTATCTGATTTAAATACAGGTTGTGACTTATGTGCTTTTATTAAGTTTAAACCGCTTTTATTATTACCATTTATTTTATAGAATTGCAACGTCGTGAAAATGCATCTCGAACCACGTCACAGTCAATGCACCCGTAGTTGTTAATACATTTTGACTCCGTTGAGACTTGGATTTGGGTCACATCAATGTGCACCCGATTTTAAGAATATAATTTACTTAAAGTTGCGCCTAAAGAATCTAAACGCGTTATTATCTTTGGGGAAGGCAGTGGAATTCACTAAACAGTCCGTCCCAAATTCTAAGTATTTATCATGATCAATTGTTGAGGGCCCCGCAATTTGCATTTTTATTCGGCGAGGCTCGTCTCATTATTTTAGAAGGGTACCCTACAGTGGCTACATTTCTACTACGTTTATCTTTAAAGGGAAGGATGATACCGAACTTTGCTTGTTTGAGCAAATACAGACTGAATCCTTATTATGTTTGTTGAACCTAAATTTGTTTGATTACCTGATTGATTGTCCATGAGGTGAGAGTTACCTCATGCTTTGTCTTCATCGAGTGAATACGCTTATTAATCTGCTAAGTGAGATTGCAAACAAACTAACAACATGTATTGAGTTCTGTTTAACAACCTCCAAATTCTATTTTAACACTCTAACCTATTTGAAATTGATAAACGAAATCGGCTGTTTATTAGGAAAATTACTACTAATTGAACTCAAGATGACTATTAGTTTTTCTCAACAATCATCACATTATTTCGAAACAAAGAATCTATACCGAAACCCGATATCGAACCTGCATTGGAACAAATAAAACTGACAGGAGAACTGGCATTCATAGCCAGACTCTTAATGTGGCTGCATGAGAGTTTGTTTGGGATACATTTATCCCAGACCTAATACCACAGATTTGTCAATTCAGTGGTCTAGGCAAAAATACATACAAGT
This sequence comes from Nicotiana tabacum, assembly GCF_000715075.1. Classification (NCBI taxonomy): domain Eukaryota; kingdom Viridiplantae; phylum Streptophyta; class Magnoliopsida; order Solanales; family Solanaceae; genus Nicotiana; species Nicotiana tabacum. The sequence continues at coordinate 42,672,564 of NC_134089.1, read as the reverse complement.
GCCTGCCATGACTCTATGTTATACAGTCATAACTAAGCCAATCAGAGCGTTATACTGAACTGAATGTATACTAAATCAGACATGCTGTCTATGTCATACTGTCATTACTATTGAACAATGTTATCTAACGGTCCATCTCAAACAGAATGTATGCTAGTTTATACAAAGTATTTGCAGTTTGCAGTAAAAATACAATCCCAACTAACATTCGACCTATTTTTAACACCCATGTTATAACATGAACAGCTGTTCGTTTCTTTATTTCTGTTTCAACTTCAAACTTTCAACAATACAAGGTTTCAGAGGTTGTGTACCTGGAAATATTTGACAATTGAAGAAAAGGGGAGTCAGCAGAGTACAATGACAACAAAATGCAGCAGCAATCACAACACTATCAGTAGCAGCAGGGCAGAATAGCAGCAGGCAAAGCAATACAGCAAGAAACAGGCTCGAGTGCAGAAATGCCACTATGGCCAATAGAAAGCAATAGCCAAATGACAGCAACACCCAGTGGAGTAGAATCAGAACTCCAAGCAGACCAAATCAGTCGTAAACCAATGGAAAACACTTGACTAAATAGACACAACTGGAACTTCAAAGAATCAGAATTGATTTCAACAAGTTGAACAACTCAAAACCCAAATAACAAATAGGAAGAAGCAATTTCTGATTGTAGATTGTATACTTTCTATCTCTTAACCTCCCTCTATCTGTGTTTTCCTAAAATCAGTTCTATCCTTTTCAATCCTCTCAGTCTAAATATCCCTCTATGTCTGTATCTCTTTGTATGTCTTTCGAGCTCTCTCTTTCAAAACTCCTCACAGTGTGTTTCCCCTTCTTCCTGTATTTTCTGATCTCCTCCCTTCATCTCTGTATGCCCATCCTTTTATAAGCCTTCATATTACCCCTTTTACAGCCTGATAGATTATCACCAATACCCCTCCCATGTGCCTCCCATTTTCCATCCCAACTTTAGCTAATTAAGTATTAGACCCCATTCACATTCCCTGGCAGATTCAACTTTTCCATTTTATTAACTAAAAGCAAGTATGGGCAGTAGAATATATCTGACAGCATATGCTGTCAAACCATTTTAAAATTGAAAGCCCTTTTATGCAAGAAAACAGGCTGTGCACAAAGCACATGAGGTGCACCAATGCACATGCTGTGCACGAGTGCACATGCCTTCCAATTCAGAATTTAAACCAAACAATCCTTTTTACATTACTGATCAATTCAAACAACTATAAGTAAACAAAAACTGGTTCTTAATTGACTCAACAAATGCTTAGCAGAAGTAAATCGATTTGTTATTGTTCGGACAGTTGAAACTAATTGACGACACATGTCGACTCGACTATATTAGCATTAACATACACAATCGTAACCAAAAAACCGACATTTAACAGTATCGACCCATAATTCGAATTATACTGACTGAGCAAAGTGGTACTCGAGGAACCAATTGCTCAGTCAACATTTGAAGCTCAATTATTGTACAACAAATACATATGTCTTATCAGAATAGGAGGGGGGGATTTTAGACAAACAAACAGAGGTTCAGGCAAAGCGGTTGAAGCACAGTTGATAGAAGTCAAGGACAGAAAACGAACAGACCCTTACAACAATCAAACGAACCAAAACAACTAAGAAAAGAAAGAAACTCACCTTAAACCGCAAAAGATCAAAACCTTAACTCGGACTTGGTCAGGCCTTTCTTAAGGCTGAACGGACTTTAAACGAAGTGTTTCTCAGATGAGAAACACTTTGATTAAAGTCCATTAGACCTTAATCTCTTCGGTTGAACCAGTGACGGAGGAACACAAAACTTTCAAAACTTAGATCTGGGATTCAGGCTTCCCTGATCAGATTCGGACCAAACCAAGTATGGTTTGGTCACGAGGAGGGTCTGGGGAGTGTCTGGTGTGAAGCTGGGGTTGGTTGGTGTAGATCGAGTTTTGACTCGAATCTTCAAATGAAGATTCGAGGACCTGGAGGGTGATTCGAACTAAACGGTTAACAGGTCTATGTTCAGGGTGGTGAGGGGGTTCTATGGTGTTCAGGGCAAGGTCACCGGCGTTCATGCCGCCGGTTTTTCATGGTGAGGAGTACAGGGGCGGCTCTAGGGTTTGTGGGTTTGGGTGAAGACGACGAGGCTAGGGTATTGGATAGGGGGGTAGGGTACGATTATGAACTTATATAGTTAGTGGGTGGACGGATCTCGACCGTTAGATCAATTTAGATCTACGGTCTGGATCTGGTGGTTAAATGGAACGGTGTCGTTTCAAGTGTTGAGGGTTTGGGTTCAGTCCGGTTGTAAATGGGTCGGGTTCCTCAGTGGGTTGTGGGGAAGTAATCTTGGCCGTTGATCAATCTGAGATCAACGGCCCAGATCACACTGGACTAAAATGTCGTCGTTTGGACGTCCTGGGCATCAGGTGGCCTGGACCGGGCAGGCCTGGGTCTTGGGCTGTTTGTTTGGGCCAATTTTGTTAAAATTGGCCCAAGTCCGGAAGGGAAGGGGTCCTTTCTTTATTTTTATTTATTTATTTCCTTTTTCTTATTTATTTTAAAACAAAACTAAACCAAAAAATCAAATAAAAATTAAATACACACTCAATACAATTATTTGCACACACACTAAAATATTTCAAAACAGGTATAGTCAAACAAAATAAAATCACAGACGAAGATGCCTATTCATGATTTTCTATTTAACGACCGGATTACGGTTCGAATTATGCAGGACACATATATATTTTTTTTTAATTTTGTTTTAATAAAGTAAATAAATAAAAATGGGCCGAAATCACAAATAAATCAACAAGGTGCCGCACAGAAATCCAAAAATTGTACAGCAGGACCAATTATTATTTTTTATTTCTTTTTGGAGCGATTGTCGTGCGAAACAAAAATCACGTGCTCACAGCTGCCCCTCTTTGTTCGGAAACACGAAGGGTTTTCGTGCAAAGATAAAGTGAGCGTGTATGAGCGATTTTTGCCTATAGACCACTCCGTATGAAGCATGTTTTTTTTGAAAGATCTGACCGAATCTTGCTTCAAAGATTTCCTACATATCCTGGGCTAAACAGGAATCAGGTCAATGTAGTTCGAGAAGTTTTGGTAGCTGGGACTACCATGGGATTGCAATGCTTGCTGCTATTGCTGCTGCTGTTGTCACTGCTACGTTACTGACCGCCTTATTACAACCAAACGAAAATTGGAAACTGAACTAACTACTTATATGCATTTCAACTGCTAGTTACAAGATTCCTATCTATGATTCTTTTACGACTTGATCTTGGGTCTTAGCTGATTCTGCTTGTAGACTCCGATCTGAATCCTGATGCTTGCGAGTTGCGGCGACCTGTTTAATCTCTGGGATACTGAGTGAGACGCGATTGGCAGGGTTTAGGACCTTAGTCAAATGTTGGAGTCGATCATGCTCTCCATTCACTCTGATATCTCGGGATGTCTTCTTTTGTCTTTTTCTTCTTTGATTCTGAGTTGAGACTCATCTTGTGGGTCATTTCGATCCGTGTGGCTCGAGGTTAGACCTGCGGGAGAAAACAAACGGACGAAATTTTCTGCCCCAGTTTCACTAGGAAAATTTCGTTAATTATTCACCAGGAAGTTCATAAAATTGATGAAAGAGGATATGCATGCTCAGTTCAGGGTTGGAGCCCTAATACCGACTAGATGGGGAAAGGTTCAGTTTAGGGTTTAAAACCCTAAAGCTGATTGCGTGAAAAAGCTCAGTTTAGAGTTTAAAACTCTAATGCTGGCTGAAAAAAATTCAGTTTAGGGTTTAAAACCCTAATGCTGACTAAAAGGAAAATTCAGTTTAGGGTTTAAAACCCTAATGCTGATTGCATGAAAAAGCTCAGTTTAGAGTTTAAAACTCTAATGCTGGCTGGAAGGAAAAAGTTCAGTTTAGGGTTTAAAACCCTAATGCTGACTAAAAGGAAAATTCAGTTTAGGGTTTAAAACCCTAATGCTGATTGCATGAAAAAGCTCAGTTTAGAGTTTAAAATTCTAATGCTGGCTGGAAGGAAAAAGTTCAGTTTAGGGTTTAAAATCCTAATGCTGACTAAAAGGAAAATTCAGTTTAGGGTTTAAAACCCTAATGCTGATTGCATGAAAAAGCTCAGTTTAGAGTTTAAAACTATAATGCTGGCTGAAAGGAAAAAGTTCAGTTTATGGTTTAAAACCCTAATGCTGACTAAAAGGAAAATTCAGTTTAGGGTTTAAAACCCTAACGCTGATTGCATGGAAAGCTCAGTTTAGAGTTTAAAACTCTAATGCTGGCTGGAAGGAAAAAGTTCAGTTTAGGGTTTAAAACCCTAATGCTGACTAAAAGGAAAATTCAGTTTAGGGTTTAAAACACTAATGCTGATTGCATGGAAAAGCTCAGTTTAGAGTTTAAAACTCTAATGCTGGCTGAAAGGAAAAAGTTCAGTTTAGGGTTTAAAACCCTAATGCTGACTAAAAGAAAAATTCAGTTTAGGGTTTAAAACCCTAATGCTGACTAAAGGAAAAATTCAGTTTAGGGTTTAAAACCCTAATGCTGACTGCATGGAAAAGCTCAGTTTAGAGTTTAAAACTCTAATGCTGGCTGAAAGGAAAAAGTTCAGTTTAGGGTTTAAAACCCTAATGCTGACTAAAAGGAAAATTCAGTTTAGGGTTTAAAACCCTAATGCTGACTAAAAGGAAAATTCAGTTTAGGGTTTAAAACCCTAATGCTGATTGCATGAAAAAGCTCAGTTTAGAGTTTAAAACTCTAATGCTGGCTGAAAGGAAAAGTTCAGTTTAGGGTTTAAAACCCTAATGCTGACTAAAAGGAAAATTCAGTTTAGGGTTTAAAACCCTAATGCTGATTACATGGAGAAGCTCAGTTTAGGGTTTAAAACCCTAATGCTGGCTGAATGAAAGAGTTCAGTTTAGGGTTTAAAACCCTAATGCTGACTAAAGGAAAAATTCAGTTTAGGGTTTAAAACCCTAATGCTGACTAAAGGAAAAATTCAGTTTAGGGTTTAAAACCCTAATGCTGATTGCATGGAAAAGCTCAGTTTAGGGTTTAAAACCCTAATGCTGATTGCATGGAAAAAGCTCAGTTTAGAGTTTAAAACTCTAATGCTGGCTGAAAGGGAAAAGTTCAGTTTAGGGTTTAAAACCCTAATGTTGACTAAAAGGAAAATTCAGTTTAGGGTTTAAAACCCTAATGCTGATTGCATGAAAAAGCTCAGTTTAGAGTTTAAAACTCTAATGCTGGCTGAAAGGAAAAAGTTCAGTTTAGGGTTTAAAACCCTAATGCTGACTAAAAAGAAAAATTCAGTTTAGGGTTTAAAACCCTAATGCTGATTAAAAGGAAAATTCAGTTTAGGGTTTTAAAACCCTAATGCTGATTGGCTGGAGATAAAGCTCGAGAATACTACACGATCTATTTTTGAGTTTTCTTGTTTCAATAGAAGATAAAAGGGAGTTTTGCGGGAACTTACCTTTTGAGTGAATTCCTTATTGCCAAAATATTTCTTGTACTTGTGTACCTTCTTCTTTGGGCGACACCCGCTTCTTGCATGGTTGTCTTGGATCATTCCTGTTTCAACTTTTCAGACAAAGAACAATTGTTAGTTCGGAAACGACGGTTGGTTCGGTGACCTTGATCGTTCCCAATTGCTTTGTTGCGTCTCTATTTCTGTTGCGAAGTCCCGCCATTGATTTGATTCGAATGGCGAAACCTTTAGACTGCTCAGGCTTGTATTTCCGGATTCTGTGATGATTTGCCTCGTAAGGCCTATTTTTTTCTTTTTGTTCCGTTTTGATTGAAGGTTCTCAACGGGGATTTTATTGGAGGTGTTCTGTGGGAACTTGTACAAAAGGAAGCTATGTGGGGGGGGGGGAATATTTACAAAGTGGATTCTTTGTGCGGATTCTGTACAATGGGGTATGCTGGGTTTTTGTTTCAAAACGGGCTTCCCAGGGTTTGTTGGGGTAAGCTTGTTGGGGAATATTTACAAAAGGACTCGCTGGGGATGTGCTGATGAAATTCCAACGGGGATTTTTTTTTTATACTGGGGGGACTTTGTGGGAGATTGTACAAAAGAGAAACTCTGTGGGGTTTTGTACAGGGGGAGACTCTGTGGGGATTTGTCCGAAGGTGGACTTGCTAGGGAAGATTTCAAGATTTCTCTCTTTCTTCTTTACTCCGAAACACTATCAAACGTCATGATTCATCATGATTGGGTAATCATATCAACGAGATGAGGCGCTTTCCTTCATGAGACGGGATTCCGTGCAAACAAACCTGCCACCTGTCCTTTCCGGTGTGTCCTGAACTCGGGGTTAAAATGCAAAAGGGATTCGGGAAGAAACAAAGAAAGGGGAAAACAAATCAGAAAAGGAATACCCTTTTCGGGACGAGAGAGACTTATCTGAGGAAGATAACGCTGGCTTTAAATGACATGACATGCTCTTTGGACTGGACGTCTGACCTTCTAAGAGCTTGCGTTTTCCTGAACCAGAACGGATCTTTGTGATTCCAAACTGGTGGCACTCTGCCGAAACTTTCTTGGGGTGGCGTCATTCTTTTTCGGCCAACAGCGCCCTTTGCGGGTTTTCGCTGGCTGACCTCTCTCATTTCTCTTCCTATCATCGCTTGATAGCGCTCTTTGCGAGTTTTTACTAAACAAGCTCTCTCATTTTGGTTTCTCTACTCCCGTCGCCTCGTGGTGCCCGAAGGTTTTCACCGCCGTGACTCTCTCATTTTATCTCTGTCAATTCAGAGTGTGCCGGTTTCCATTTGTGGTGCTTATTGGTTTCCCACCGTATTTGGGAATTGATTTGAAGGCTTGTGCTTGGTAAAGAAAGGTAGATGATACTAGCTTCTCAAGTGCTCGACGTGCCCCGATTTTCAATTTCAGGGTGAATGGGATCTTATTGTTGGTGTGACTGAACCTCAGGGAGAGGCTGCCTACGTATCCTTTCGGAATCAAGTCAAACGTAGTTCAGGCCTCAATCAAATTTTGTTTTTGTTTTCTTTATTTGTTTTTTTTTTGTTTTTTTTTTTTATTTTTCTTCTTTTTTTTTCTTTTTGTAGAGAGGGTTGGGTAGTGTTTGGGGAGTAGTGGGGAATAAAACCTTCGCCATTTTCAAACGTGTCAGGACCACTGGAGTATGATTTAGACGTAGTACCTCTTGACTGCATCTGCATTTACTGCTGTGTCGGGGTCATTTCCTTCGATATCACCTAAATACAATGCTCCTCTTGGCAATATTTTCCTTACGATGTATGGGCCTTTCCAATTTGGGGCGAACTTTCCTTTTGCTTCTTCATGATGCGGCAGAATACGCCTTAGTACCAGCTGACCTACTTCAAAATTCCGGGGTCGGACTTTCTTGTTGTAAGTACGGGCCATTCTTCGTTGGTATAACTGTCCGTGACAAACCGCGGCCATTCGCTTTTCATCAATCAACGTCAATTGCTCTAGCCGAGTCTTGATCCACTCGCTGTCCTCGATTTCTACTTCGACAATGATTCGAAGCGAAGGAATTTCTACCTCTGCCGGTATTACAGCCTCGGTCCCATAAACCAAAAGATAAGGATTCGCTCCCACCGATGTGTGTACCGTAGTGCGGTACCCCAATAATGCAAAAGGTAACTGCTCATGCCACTGTCGGGAACTTTGTATTGTTTTCCTCAAAATCTTCTTGATGTTTTTATTTGCAGCTTCCACAGCACCATTGGCTTTCGGCCGATAAGGAGTAGAATTCCTATGCGTTATCTTGAACTGCTCGCATACATCTCCCATCAAGTGACTGTTCAAGTTTGCTGCATTATCTGTAATGATAGTCGCAGGAATACCGAAACGACAGATAAGATTTGAGTGCACAAAATCTACTACAGCTTTCTTAGTGACCGACTTGAGAGTGACAGCTTCTACCCATTTTGTGAAGTAATCGATGGCAACCAGTATAAACCTGTGTCCATTCGAGGCCTTTGGTTCAATTGGTCCAATGACGTCCATGCCCCAGGCGACAAATGGCCAAGGCGCAGATATGGGATGCAGTTCCGTGGGAGGTGCATGAATCAAATCACCGTGCACCTGACACTGATGACATTTCCGAACGAAGCTGAAGCAATCCTTTTCCATGGTCATCCAGTAATAACCTGCTCTAAGGATTTTCTTCGCTAAGACATACCCGTTCATGTGAGGTCCACACACACCTGCGTGTACTTCGTGCATGATCTTTCTCGCTTCCTCGATATCGACACATCTGAGGAGATTGAGGTCCGGGGTCCTCTTATACAACAATTCGCCGCTCAGAAAGAAACCACTTGCATGTCGCCTAATGGTCCTTTTTTGATCTCTAGTAGTGTGCTCGGGGTATTCTTGTGTCTTCAGGAATTTCTTGATGTCATGGTACCAAGGCTGCGTATTTGATCCCGCCTCGATTACATTGCATTAACCGTGTCTTTCCTTGATTTGGATTTCCAAAGGATCGACGTGGGCGTTGCCCGGGTATGGCAGCATTGAAGCCAAAGTAGCAAGTGCATCTGCCAGTTCATTATGACACCTCGGAATATACCTGAACTCTATTGATGTAAAGCGCTTGCTGAGGTCCTCTATATGTTGTCGGTATGGGATAAGTTTGACATCCCGAGTTTCCCATTCGCCTTTAGCTTGCCGGATGATCAGGTCAGAGTCTCCCATAATCAGCAAGTCTTCGACATCCTGATCGATTGCCATATGCATGCCCATAATGCAGGCTTCATACTCGGCTGTATTGTTTGTGCAAAAGAAACGCAGTCTAGCTGTGGCGGGATAATGCTGACCGGAAGGCGAGATCAAAATTGCCCCAATCCCTACACCCTTGGCGTTCACGGCTCCGTCAAAGAACATCTTCCAAACATGAGCTTCTTCCGAGATCACTTCTACGGTGTTTACCTCTTCATCTGGAAAGTAGGTATCCAATGGCTGGTATTCCTCATCGACCGGATTTTCGGCCAAATGATCAGCTAACGCCTGGGCTTTCATGGCCGTGCGAGTGACATAAACTATGTCGAATTTCGTAAGCAAGATTTGCCATTTAGCCAGTCTCCCAGTAGGCATTGGTTTCTGAAATATATACTTCAAAGGATCCAACCTGCTTATGAGGAATGTAGTGTGGGCTTGGAGATAATGTCTCAGCTTTTGAGCAACCCATGTGAGAGCGCAGCATGTCCTTTCCAGCAGAGTGTATTTGGCCTCGTAGCCGGTGAATTTCTTGCTCAAGTAGTAAATTGCTTGCTCCTTCTTTCCGGTTACGTCATGTTGCCCGAGGACGCAGCCGAAAGAATTCTCCAAGACTGTCAGATACAAGAAAAGTGGCCTTCTTGGTTCCGGAGGGACCAAGACTGGGGGATTCGAAAGGTACTCTTTGACTTTATCAAAGGGTTCTTGACACTCAGGTGTCCATTTGATCGCCGCATCTTTCCTTAATAGCTTGAATATGGGCTCACACGTGCTTGTCAGCTGGGCAATAAACCGACTGATGTAGTTCAACCTGCCCAAAAGACTCATCACGTCTTTCTTTGTTCTTGGGGGAGGCAGATCTCTGATGGATTTTATCTTAGTTGGATCTAGCTCGATACCTCTCCTGCTTACGATGAAGCCCAAAAGTTTGCCCGACGGAACTCCGAAAGCACATTTGGCTGGGTTTAGCTTCAAGTCATACTTCCTTAGCCTCTCGAAGAATTTCCTCAAGTCTTGGATGTGATTATCCTGCGTTCTAGACTTGACTATCACGTCATCCACGTACACCTCTATTTCCTGATGCATCATGTCATGGAAAATGGCAGTCATGGCCCTCATGTAAGTAGCTCCAGCATTCTTCAGACCAAATGGCATGACCCGATAACAGTAGGTGCCCCAAGGCGTGGTGAAAGCAGTCTTCTCGGCGTCCTCTTCATCCATCTGTACCTGATGATATCCAGCGTAACAATCAACGAAAGACTGTATCTCGTGTTTGGCGCCATTATCAACGAGGATGTGGATGTTGGGCAGCGGGAATTATCTTTAGGACTTGCTCTGTTTAGATCTCGGTAATCTACACATACCCGAGTTTTCCCGTCCTTTTTTGGTACTGGAACCACATTCGCCAGCCATGTTGTATATTGGACTACCCGAATCACTCCCGTTTTCAGCTGCTTGGTGATCTCCTCTTTAATCTTGTCACTGACCTCAGTTTTGAACTTTCGTTGCTTTTGTTGAACTGGAGGATAATCAGGATGAATCGGCAATTTATGAACCACTAGATCAACACCTAGTCCCGGCATGTCATCATATGACCAAGCAAACACGTCTTTGAATTCAAGAAGAAGTTGAATTATCGCCTCTCGCGTTTTCTTGTCCATGTGAATGCTTATCTTGGTCTCCCGGATTTCTTCTAGGGTTCCTAAATTTACCGGTTCAGTGTCATTCAGATTCGGCTTAGGTTTATTCTCGAAATATTCCAACTCTCGGTTTATCTCCCTAAAAGCCTCTTCCGCATCATATTCTGGTTCTGGGTTCATTAATTCGCAGTTAAATAACTCATTGTGATCCGGGCGTGAAGTCCGCAAGCATGTCATATTTAAAGCCGCATTATTAGGACTGAAAAGGAAAATAAAAGGAAAAATGATAAAAATCAGAACAAAAGAAAGAATAGGAAAGCAAATGATGATTTTTTTTTATATTTTCTTTGGAAAGTTGGAAGACAACAATGTTTACAACTAGGAATTCAAAGCAACAATAGAAAAGAAGAAAACGTTCAAGTTATGTCCTGGAGATAACTTGTGACACAGGAAAGGTGGCGGGACAGGTCTACCCGGACTTCCGTCTAGTCGGGAATGGCGTGGCCTCCCAGTTTTGAAGTTGGGCGCTCCGCCCCATGTACAGCATCTCAGCAGTGCTTGTGCCTTCACCTGGTTGAACCATGTGGACCTCGTAGAGCATCTCTCTCATTACCCCACATATCTCCTCAATTTCCTCAGCTGTGAAGACCTCATCATCTTCTTCTTCAGTGTACCTCGGCCTGATGAAGGTTGTATATAAATCCGACAGTGGTTGAGGTAACTTCCAACCCTCATTTCTCCTTTTCTTTGCCCATTCTTCGTCTGCTGGAGTAGGTTTGAAACCTAGTCCAAAAGGTTTCTTGATGATTGGCAAAGTAATGGGTTCTGTTATTCCCTGAAGGGTTTGTCCAAGTCCCTTCCCTGGCCTAAATCCGTGTCGGATCATTTCTTTGGCCACCATAACCGAAGCGTTAGACAAGAAAGGCTGGGGGCAGGGTATTCCCTCTTCGTGCTGCTTTGCCAGTACAATCTCGAAAGCTTGATAGACCGTATGTTCGCTTCCTTCTCTTGGTTCAAGGTATGGGATGGATGGGTCCCGATAAATGGCATGCTCATCTTCCCCATGGACCACGATCTCTCGGTCTTCGTACTCGAACTTCACCATCTGGTGAAGAGTGGAAGGCACGGCTCCTGCCGCATGGATCCAAGGTCTGCCAAGGAGGAAATTGTAGGATGTGTCCATGTCGATCACCTGGAAGGTTACTCGAAATTCGACTGGTCCTATGACCAACAACAGGTCTATTTCTCCCATGGTATCTCTCTTGATGCCGTCGAAAGCTCTTACGCAGACATTGTTGGGTCGGATTCTTCCGGTCCCAATTTCCATTCTTTGTAGCGTGGAGAGCGGGCAAATGTCAACGCCTGAGCCTCCATCCAACATTACCCTCTTGACGTAATAGTCTTCGCATTTAACTGTTAGATGCAAAGCCTTATTGTGTGCCGCTCCTTCTGGGGGTAAATCATTCTTGCTGAAAGAGATTTGATTGACGGCGAAGAATCTTTCCGTCATCCGCTCTAGTTGCTCCACCGAGGTTTCAACCGGTACATATGCTTCATTCAGGGTTTTCAGCAGGATCTTTTGATGCTCGGTTGACCTCATTAATAATGACAGCATGGATACTTGCTCAGGGTGCTTGCGCAGCTGATCTATCACTTCGTAGTCCGGCATCTTCATTTGTTGGAAGAACACTTCCGCTTCTTCAACACTCACAGGCTTCTTTGGAGGGAAGCGCCTTTGTGTGGCGTTGTTCAGTTCTTGGGTATTTGAGTACCCTCCAACGAAAGTATTTTCTGGAAGTTCTCCCATGACCTCTTTACCTTTGTACATTACCAAAGTCTTTTGATAATTCCACGGCACTGTGGACGGGTTGGTCATTGGCTTTTGTGGCACGCGTCCGATAACCACTGGCTCATTCAGCCGAGGTGGTTGAATCGTCCCCCGGACCATATAGGCCCCTTTCGGCACGTACATAGGTTTTGTCTTTTTGATCCCGAAGTTCTGCGTCTTCTTGGCTTGACCTCGTGGTATGTAAAGAACTCCACCCTTTGCTGGTACCACTTTCTTCTCCACCTTCTTTTCAGGCTTGCTCTCTGCAGCCTTGGCCTCCTCCCCCTTTTCTGATTTCTGGTCTATTTCAGGCCTCTTCCCCGTGTCGACAATGGCAATTATGGCTTTCAAAGCAGGGTCGAACTCTTTGTCTTTACAAATCATGCCGATCAGCGGCCCATTATTGTGAGCGGGCAATGGATTGTTAGTCACATTTGGGATCTCTTCGTCCCTTAGCACTATTTTTCCCTGCTCTATCAAATTTTCGACCACTCTTTTCAATGACCAGCAGTCGTTTGTATCATGTCCCTCAGCTCCTGAATGATAGGCGCACCTGACTCCGGCTTTGTAAGAAGGCGATGTTGGGTTTTGCCTCGTTTGGGGAATTGGTTGCAAGAAACCCAACTGGACTAGCTTAGGGAACAAAGTAGAGTATTGTTCACCGATGGGCGTGAAAGTCCGCCTTCGAGGTGGCTCCTGAGGGCGAAAGTTATTCTGCGGGGGTTGTGGGTTATAGTGGTTGCGGTAAGGGGGCTGATTTCTGGGAGGTGGAGCTGGGCCTCGGTTGGTTTGTTGTGGTGGATGGTTATAAGGTTGGGCATTCATGACCATATAAGGTTGATGAGCATATGCCACATTTGAGTGGGGGTAATAGTGTTGTGGGGCTCTTTCCGGAAAATGGGGCCTGGGATGACGATACTCCCTTGCTTCAGAGGCTGCCATAGTCGTTTCTTCCTTCTTCTTCCCCCTTGTCGTTCCTCCGGACCCGCTTTGGACGGCCTGGGAGGTTGCCCTTATGGCTGCTTGACTCAGAATCCTACCTGTTTTCAAGCCATTTTCTACCATCTCTCCAATCTTAATCGCTTCCGCGAATGGCTTACCCATGGCTGACATCATGTTTTGGAAATAGTCAGACTCTTGAGCCTGGAGAAAGGTAGTGACCATTTCCACTTCATCCATGGGAGGCTTCACTCTCGGCGCCTGTTCACGCCACTTAATAGCATACTCTCTAAAGCTTTCTGAAGGCTTCTTCTTTAAATTCGACAGAGAGTTTCGGTCTGGCGCAATGTCGATGTTATATTGGAATTGTTTTACAAAATCTCTGGCGAGATCATCCCATATATGCCATCGGGACATTTCCTGATCCATATACCATTCCGACGCTATCCCTACTAGACTTTCCCAAAAGTATGCCATTAGCAGTTCTTCTTTTCCGCCGGCTCCCCGCAATTGGTTGCAGTATTTTTTAAGATGTGCAATGGGGTCACCGTGCCCATCGTATTTCTCAAACTTGGGGGTCTTGAAACCTGTTGGCAGGTGCACGTGAGGAAACATGCACAGGTCGGCGTAAGAGACGCTCTTTTGCCCGCTCAATCCTTGCATATTCTTCAGATTTTGTTCAAGGCTTCTCATCCTTTTGGCGATCTCATTTTGTTCTGCAAATCTGGGGTTCTGATCCTGCCCGGGTGCAAGCTCGCACTGAGGCGGTAGAGGATTAGTATTGGTAGCGAACCTAGTTGGTTCCATTGAGAACGATGGGGCTTGGAACGTAAAAGATGATGAGTCAAAGCTTGGCTTGTATGTGGTAGGTTGTGCCGTAACCGGGCAAGGCGACGCAGTAAAGATGTTCATGCTTGCATCAGTGGCCGACATTCGGGGATGAGGTTCAGAAGGCGATCCAGCGGAGAAGGCTGAGGTGGCTGGGTACCCGAATGGGGTAGCAGGATAATTTATGGGGACATTAGAAGTCCCACTTGACCTGGAGAATAATTCAGGGAATCCGGGGACGACACTTGGCGGCTCTTTCCCATTGTTCCAGTCGTCCAGCATTTCCAACATGCGGAGCCGTAGGATTCTATTTTCCTCCGCAGTTGTGGATTCAGGTGTGAGGGCGGCTGAGATTGAGCTCTCCTCAGAAACAGGGATCGTTTGCAATGGAATTTCTGAAGACATTTCCACACTTCCTTTCGACCTGGTGAAGTAAGTGTGAGTACTGCTTCTGGCCCTAACAACAGGTGGTTGAACACTTTTCCTTGACCTCGTGAAATATGAGTGCGAGGCCAGACTTTCACCAAACCAACCGTCTTTTCAAAAACCCTGGAAAAATGCTCAATGACAAACGCACGGTTAATTTGCAGGAAATAACAGATAGTTAATCTCACGTTGGGCATGATGCACCTATACAGTTAAGTGGATTACTATATGTTTGCTACGAGAGCATGCGTCATTCCGGCGTTTTTTTTTTGTTAGTTTTCTTTTTTTTTTCTTTTTGTTTTTATTTATTTTATTTATTTTGCAGTAAAAGAAATGCGACCGGATCCGATGAGGATTGCCTACGTATCACGATGCCTACGTGAATCAGATCATTACGTAGTTCGAAAAACACGAATGAGCGTAAAAGAAACAAACTCTTTATTGTTGAAACGTTCTATTACAAGCTACATTTTGCAAAAGAAAGAGCCAACTTTGAAAATAAACCTAGACTCAAAATAGACTGAAAATCACCCTGATGGAAAAACAGGCAGAAGATGCTAAGATACAGATTTGACCTATGAATGCATTATGGTTTTAAAAATTGGTTTCCGCGGGGCATCGTTCGGCCTTGCCGCGGTCCTAGGTGTGAGATCCCTCTCAAGTTGCTCCAGCTCATGCATAGTCTGCTTGACATAACCCATTACTGCCGAGAGGACGGTAACGCTGGACATGTTCTCACATCGTAGACATCGTCTGGTGATGGCATGGGCAATGGCCTTGATCCTATCTCTGGTTCGCTTCCTTTCTATGAGTAGGCGTTTTATCTGATCGCTACATATCTCGAATACTTGAGTATCCTGTATATGCTGATGCTTCAATCGCCGTACTTCCAACTTCATCTGGGCCATTGAGTCGTACCAGTATCTGCTCTCAATTTGGAAATCCTTGGCCTGATTAACTGCTTTGATCTCAAGTGCAGCCATCTCTCTCTTTATCTTAGCAACAGTCTTCTCGTGGTCGCTTTCCAATTGATTCAGGTATCTGCGATGCTTATCTGCTCTTGTATCCCACTGCGCTTTGAGCTCTGCTATGACATCTTCAGACTTCTCCAAACCATCTTGCCATTCTCTGACCTCGCTTTTTAGCCTTTTGATCAAGTGCTCGTCTGATCGACGCCTTGGTTGTTTGTCTGCATCCAACCTTATCTGTTTGATCTGGGCTCTGAGCATTTCATTTTCTTGAATTAACCTGTTCCGCTCTCCCAGATCGGTGGCAATTTGCACGTTGTGCTCGTATTTCATGCCTTCTACTTGTTGCTTTAACCTGCTGATTTCGGCACAATAGCCTCTTTCCTTTGCTAACCAATCCCAATGCCTTTGCGATGAATCGGTGAAATTCCGGATGTGGGGTCTCTTAGCGGGCCTTTCATGCTCGAGTTCCCTTCTATACCATGCAAGGTAACCTGGCGCCATTTCCCCTTTGGCTCGATTCCGCACACAAGTATCTGATTTCAAGTGTTGACTCTCATTCCAGATTTGGCGAATCTTTGCTTCTGGGAACTGTCCGTTAGGACTTATCTCAACTGCTTGAGCGCTAAGATCTTCCTCATGAGGTATTGTTTGGCATCTTCCGAACTGTCTCAAAACTCGGCCGGGTGCGTAAGGTTGAATGCTCTTAAGCCCCATCAGCAAGAAATGAGTTTTAGCCGCCGACATATATAAGATCTCATCAACAGGCAACCATCCCAACGTCCATTGTATTTGGCTGGCAGTAAGAGCTTGCAAGAACGAGGTCCATGCCAGGACTCCTTTGGGCCAAATGATCTCTCTGGTTCTCGTGTAAGATTCTTCTATGCGGGTCTTTTCCGGGGAACCATGGCTCAAAATCTCGGAATGATGGCAGAGGTGCTCGGTCATCCATATCTGTAGGAGCAAGTTACAACCTTCGAAGAAATTTCCCCCAGCTTTACAAGCTGTGAGAGCTCGAAAGATGTCGGATACCACCATAGGCGCGAGAGTACTGTCACTTTGCGTGAGTAAAGTGCTGACGACCCCAGATATCTTCAAATCAATGTTTCCATCTTTCCTTGGAAATACCAGAAGGCCCAGGAACATCATCATGAATGCTACCCGTCTGTGCTCGTCCCACTTCTGACGAACTCCTTTGCTGCACAGTTTGTTGATTGGATTATTGAATCCCCCCTCATGACCGTACCTATCATATATGAAGCATGGAGTACAGAATCCGGCTGCTAGATCCGGGTTGTGGACTGTTCTAGGTATTTTCAATGAATCTAGGAACCGATGTACCGTGACGACTCTTGGGGCGACCAAGTATTTTTCCCTCAAGGGAAGCTCAGTATTCCCGATGTATCCGGCCATTTCTTCCAAAGTCGGGGTAAGTTCAAAATCAGAGAAATGGAAAACATTGTGCGTCGGGTCCCAATAGGTAATCAAAGCTCTTATGATATCTCCCCGGGGCTAGACTTCCAACAGACCCACAAGACCTTTCAGATATTTCTTAACCTCATTTTGTCCTTCAACACCTAGATCATTCCACCATAGCCGTAACTTGACAGGGATTTTGGTCATTATTGAAAAATGTTCATTTTGCATCGTGCTCATCCTGCACATTTATTAAGGTGATTTTAACAAAACGACTTGACTCAAAATATTTTAAACAGAGGGGATCAAGTTTTGAACACGGCCTTTAAACACTTCGGGGATGAAGAGTTTAAGGCTGTGCGGGTCAACTGGACAAAAATGCTAAACAAGACCCAAAAGGTGGCTGTTTATGCAAAGTCAGCCTTCCGGCGTCCCTTTCGGGAACGTTTGGCTATTTATGACAAAACAGCGTCACCTGATTTATTTATGACCCTTTTAAAATTTGACACACATTTTTTTTTATTTATTTATTGATTTTGGCTGTTTTAGCAAAAATGGGGGTTGAACCCGACGAGGGTTGCCTACGTATCTCACATCCGGTGAGAATCAAACCGGCGTAGTTCGGGCTATCGTAAAATAGGAAAAAATCGAATAAACCTAGAAATCAGGGATGCGTATTTTTTTACATTTTTTTTTGAAAAGAGATAAAGATTAAAGAAACTATTTATTTTTTATATTATTTTTTTTTTAGGAAAAATTTGGACTATTAGTCTGAATTCATAAAAGGGGTACTACGAAAGAAACAACACATTTTTTTGAATTATGAATTTTCGATTTTTTTTTTACTTTTAAAATAAATACCTTTTCTTTTCTTTTTTTGATTTTGAAAGTGATAAAAGAAAATTTTTATATTTTTTTTAATAACTCTCAATAAACAAGACAGTTTTTTTTAGAAAAATTCCGGCGAGGTTTTGACACTACTTGGACATTGGTTTTATTTTCTAAAAATAAGTAATTATCTCCCCTACGCTGCTATTTTCCCCTTTTTTTAGGAACCGATCGACATGCGGAACCAAAGCAAATAAATGCACAACACAGATAGGAATGCAGCATGATGGTCTTTTCCATTTCAGGTTGCCTGTCCTAGACGGACCCAACCACTGTGTTGAGTCCCCTAAGTCAAATGCAATTTGATGCAAATAAGCGTTCCTACTAGGGATCCGGCATGAAGTTTAGTTATTCTAGGTTCGTAACCTGGGTATTTGTTCTAGACTGTGTACCCGAGCGGACAACTCGAGTCGAGGAAGGGGCTACGTACCGGGGACCCGCGAGATCGTCCGGCTTTGTAACTTGTCCGACCTCTTTCTTATTTAAGGTATTGACACTAACAGAATAGGGAGTCTCGACCAGCGAGCTTCTCCCCGGAGGTAAGAAGAGAAGGGTTTCGGCACAGTTTATATACAGTTCAGATAATATCAAAGCGGTAAAAACAACATTTAGCACGTTATGCACAACACGTAATAAAGATCAGATAATAAAGCCAAGTATAACAATTATTCTAAGCTCGAATTCTTGAACCCTGAACCAGTGGTTCTGGGTTCTCTTTCCCCAGCAGAGTCGCCAGAGCTGTCACACCTCCTTTTCGCGCGCCCGTCCCCGAAGGGTTAAATGCGCGTGTGGAGTTTTTCCAATTTAAGTGACAATATTCGAAATGAGATTATTTATTTAATTCAGAGTCGCCACTTGGGAAAGGTTTGGTTTTGGTGTCCCAAGTCACCGGTTTATCTTGAATCCCAAATCGAGGAAATTTTCGACTTTTCCAAATGAAGTCTGCGAACCAGAAATTCTAAGTAAGGAATTCTGTTGACCCGAGGGAAGGTGTTAGGCACCCTCGAATCCCGTGGTTCTAGCACGGTCGCTTAAATTGTTATAATGGCTAAGTATCTGATTTAAATACATGTTGTGACTTATGTGCTTTTATTAAGTTTAAACCGCTTTTATTATTACCATTTATTTTATAGAATTGCAACGTCGTGAAAATGCATCTCGAACCACGTCACAGTCAATGCACCCGTAGTTGTTAATACATTTTGACTCCGTTGAGACTTGGATTTGGGTCACATCAATGTGCACCCGATTTTAAGAATATAATTTACTTAAAGTTGCGCCTAAAGAATCTAAACGCGTTATTATCTTTGGGGAAGGCAGTGGAATTCACTAAACAATCCGTCCCAAATTCTAAGTATTTATCATGATCAATTGTTGAGGGCCCCGCAATTTGCATTTTTATTCGGCGAGGCTCGTCTCATTATTTTAGAAGGGTACCCTACAGTGGCTACATTTCTACTACGTTTATCTTTAAAGGGAAGGATGATACCGAACTTTGCTTGTTTGAGCAAATACAGACTGAATCCTTATTATGTTTGTTGAACCTAAATTTGTTTGATTACCTGATTGATTGTCCATGAGGTGAGAGTTACCTCATGCTTTGTCTTCATCGAGTGAATACGCTTATTAATCTGCTAAGTGAGATTGCAAACAAACTAACAACATGTATTGAGTTCTGTTTAACAACCTCCAAATTCTATTTTAACACTCTAACCTATTTGAAATTGATAAACGAAATTGGCTGTTTATTAGGAAAATTACTACTAATTGAACTCAAGATGACTATTAGTTTTTCTCAACAATCATCACATTATTTCGAAACAAAGAATCTATACCGAAACCCGATATCGAACCTGCATTGGAACAAATAAAACTGACAGGAGAACTGGCATTCATAGCCAGACTCTTAATGTGACTGCATGAGAGTTTGTTTGGGATACATTTATCCCAGACCTAATACCACAGATTTGTCAATTCAGTGGTCTAGGCAAAAATACATACAAGTGCCTGCCATGACTCTATGTTATACAGTCATAACTAAGCCAAACAGAGCGTTATACTGAACTGAATGTATACTAAATCAGACATGCTGTCTATGTCATACTGTCATTACTATTGAACAATGTTATCTAACAGTCCATCTCAAACAGAATGTATGCTAGTTTATACAAAGTATTTGCAGTTTGCAGTAAAAATACAATCCCAACTAACATTCGACCTATTTTTAACACCCATGTTATAACATGAACAGCTGTTCGTTTCTTTATTTCTGTTTCAACTTCAAACTTTCAACAATACAAGGTTTCAGAGGTTGTGTACCTGGAAATATTTGACAATTGAAGAAAAGGGGAGTCAGCAGAGTACAATGACAACAAAATGCAGCAGCAATCACAGCACTATCAGTAGCAGCAGGGCAGAATAGCAGCAGGCAAAGCAATACAGCAAGAAACAGGCTCGAGTGCAGAAATGCCACTATGGCCAATAGAAAGCAATAGCCAAATGACAGCAACACCCAGTGGAGTAGAATCAGAACTCCAAGCAGACCAAATCAGTCGTAAACCAATGGAAAACACTTGACTAAATAGACACAACTGGAACTTCAAAGAATCAGAATTGATTTCAACAAGTTGAACAACTCAAAACCCAAATAACAAATAGGAAGAAGCAATTTCTGATTGTAGATTGTATACTTTCTATCTCTTAACCTCCCTCTATCTGTGTTTTCCTAAAATCAGTTCTATCCTTTTCAATCCTCTCAGTCTAAATATCCCTCTATGTCTGTATCTCTTTGTATGTCTTTCGAGCTCTCTCTTTCAAAACTCCTCACAGTGTGTTTCCCCTTCTTCCTGTATTTTCTGATCTCCTCCCTTCATCTCTGTATGCCCATCCTTTTATAAGCCTTCATATTACCCCTTTTACAGCCTGATAGATTATCACCAATACCCCTCTCATGTGCCTCCCATTTTCCATCCCAACTTTAGCTAATTAAGTATTAGACCCCATTCACATTCCCTGGCAGATTCAACTTTTCCATTTTATTAACTAAAAGCAAGTATGGGCAGTAGAATATATCTGACAGCATATGCTGTCAAACCATTTTAAAATTGAAAGCCCTTTTATGCAAGAAAACAGGATGTGCACAAAGCACATGGGGTGCACCAATGCATATGCTGTGCACGAGTGCACATGCCTTCCAATTCAGAATTTAAACCAAACAATCCTTTTTACATTACTGATCAATTCAAACAACTATAAGTAAACAAAAACTGGTTCTTAATTAACTCAACAAATGCTTAGCAGAAGTAAATCGATTTGTTATTGTTCGGACAGTTGAAACTAATTGACGACACATGTCGACTCGACTATATTAGCATTAACATACACAATCGTAACCAAAAATCCGACATTTAACAGTATCGACCCATAATTCGAATTATACTGACTGAGCAAAGTGGTACTCGAGGAACCAATTGCTCAGTCAACATTTGAAGCTCAATTATTGTACAACAAATACATATGTCTTATCAGAATAGGAGGGGGATTTTAGACAAACAAACAGAGGTTCAGGCAAAGCGGTTGAAGCACAGTTGATAGAAGTCAAGGACAGAAAACGAACAGACCCTTACAACAATCAAACGAACCAAAACAACTAAGAAAAGAAAGAAACTCACCTTAAACCGCAAAAGATCAAAACCTTAACTCGGACTTGGTCAGGCCTTTCTTAAGGCTGAACGGACTTTAAACGAAGTGTTTCTCAGATGAGAAACACTTTGATTAAAGTCCATTAGACCTTAATCTCTTCAGTTGAACCAGTGACGGAGGAACACAAAACTTTCAAAACTTAGATCTGGGATTCAGGCTTCCCTGATCAGATTCGGACCAAACCAAGTATGGTTTGGTCACGAGGAGGGTCTGGGGAGTGTCTGGTGTGAAGCTGGGGTTGGTTGGTGTAGATCGAGCTTTGACTCGAATCTTCAAATGAAGATTCGAGGACCTGGAGGGTGATTCGAACTAAACGGTTAACAGGTCTATGTTCAGGGTGGTGAGGGGGTTCTATGGTGTTCAGGGCAAGGTCACCGGCGTTCATGCCGCCGGTTTTTCATGGTGAGGAGTACAGGGGCGGCTCTAGGGTTTGTGGGTTTGGGTGAAGACGACGAGGCTGGGGTATTGGATAGGGGGTAGGGTACGATTATGAACTTATATAGTTAGTGGGTGGACGGATCTCGACCGTTAGATCAATTTAGATCTACGGTCTGGATATAGTGGTTAAATGGAACGGTGTCGTTTCAAGTGTTGAGGGTTTGGTTTCGGTCCGGTTGTAAACGGGTCGGGTTCCTCAGTGGGTTGTAGGGAAGTGATCTTGGCCGTTGATCAATCTGAGATCAACGGCCCAGATCACACTAGACTAAAACGTCGTCGTTTGGACGTCCTGGGCATCAGGTGGCCTGGACCGGGCAGGCCTGGGTCTTGGGCTGTTTGTTTGGGCCAATTTTGTTAAAATTGGCCCAAGTCCGGAAGGAAAGGGGTCCTTTCTTTATTTTTATTTTTTTTATTTATTTCCTTTTTCTTATTTATTTTAAAACAAAACTAAACCAAAAAATCAAATTAAAATTAAATACACACTCAATACAATTATTTGCACACACACTAAAATATTTCAAAACAGGTAAAGTCAAACAAAATAAAATCACGGACGAAGATGCCTATTCATGATTTTCTATTTAACGACCGGATTACGGTTCGAATTATGCATGACACATATATTTTTTTTGAATTTTGTTTTAATAAAGTAAATAAATAAAAATGGGCCGAAATCACAAATAAATCAACAAGGTGCCGCACAGAAATCCAAAAATTGTACAGCAGGGCCAATTATTATTTTTTATTTCTTTTTGGAGCGATTGTCGTGCGAAACAAAAATCACGTGCTCACAATAGCCTGTCGCCATCCTGGATGAGACAATACTTCACCTGTAGACTTAGGGATGGAAACAGAGGACAAAAAAGATATAATAGCATAATGGGGTGATGAAAAATGATGATAACTTAAACCGATATAATGGGGATTAGGATTAAGTGTGGTTCGTATACCTTTCCAAAGTGCAATTGGTGTACTAGGAAGAGACAAGTCCGCAGTAAGAGTAGGGTGAATCAGCTGGGCTTGATGCTGGGCGCGAATGACGATGATAAGTCAAGAGTGGTATTCATGTGGTTGGGGATCTAGGAGGAGTAACACTAAACTCATCAATGGTTGGAAAGCGTAAAACTTCTGTGACGGAATATAAATGGGGAAACAATACTGAATACGGAATCTGATTCTGCATGGGAGATGAAGGTATCCGATTAATCAAATAAAAAGCACTGAGAACTGCATCGCCCGAAAAACACAACGGAACTTGAGATTCAATGAGAAGTGTGCAAACAATCTTAATATGGTGCCTATTCTTTCTCTCTGCAAACCCATTTTGCTTAGGGGTATAAGGATAAGATATTTTATCAATAATTCCCTGAGAAGTCATAAACCGCTAAAACTAAGAGGATAAATATTCTAAGGCATTATCACTGTGAAAAGTGCAAATATAAACACCTAATTAATTTTTGATTTCAGCACAAAAATTCTAGAATATAGAAAATAACCCAGAACAACCTTTCATTAAGAAAATCAAAGTACATCCAGAATAACCATCAATGAAACAAACAAAATAATGAAATCGCAAGGTTGAACTAACTCTACAGGACCCCATATATTAGAATGAAATAAAGAAAAAATAGACTCTACATTACTCTCAACACTATGAGTAAAGGAGGCTCGTGTTTGTTTTCCGAGCTAACACGACTCACAATCAAATGTAGATAAACTAGGCACCATCCTCTAAATCTTGGATAAACTTGGATGTCCTAAACGTTTGTGAATTAGATCTGTAGGATTTGTAACTAGAGATGCCTCAGAGGGAATGAGTAAGTTAAGGTAGTAAAGGCCTTCTGATTCATGCCTTGTGCCAATCGTCCGTCCCGTACTGAGGTCATGCATAATAAAAGAATCCTCAATTAAGTATATACCATAATGGAGGGCACGAGTCAAACGACTAATAGATACAAGACTAAAAGGATAGTCAGGGACCTAAAGAACAGAATCTAGAGTGACAGAGGATAGGGGATTAACCTGTCCAACAACTTTAGCTTTAGTTTGAAACCCATGGGCTAAAGTAACAGTGGAAAGAGACTATGAATATACAATATTTGACAAAAGTGTTTAGTTAATGGAGTTATTTGAGATAGTTATGTGCTATGAATGGCATACATGTGTGGGGATAAGCCCATGTGCATGAGAAGAACTTTCAGGAGTTACGAAGGAAGTTTCGAGCTCATAATGGTCGTGGGTTGGGAACGGGAATTGAACTCTATTAGATCGAATCTCCTATTGTGTCACGCCCCAAACTTGGAGATCATGACCGACGCTCAACCGAGTAAACCCGGTCGAGCAATCCTACATTACATCAACCTCTCATCATAACTCATGCATGATATATCAAAACATAATTTGATCTTGACTTTCAAATTGAATACATTTGGCTCAATAGGCTACAATCTTTCTCATGATGGGTACACAACTTTATAAATAGATGTAAATAATGTGAACATAAATACATGACAAAACTCAAATCATTAATTACATGACCCACAGTGTACAGGGAGCTTCTATGACAACAGATACCTAAGTACATAAAACCAACTAGACTCGAATACCCACTAGAACTGTAGCGGGCTCACCTTAAGCCGAGTAGTAAAGAAGATCCCTATCAAAGAAACATATCATCCTATAGAAGAATACCTGTGTCCACTAAAAGAAGCAGGGCCCCCAGCAAAAGGGACATGAGTACATGTGGAATAGTACTCGCATGTAAGGTAGACAAAACAACATATAAAAATACGCTAACTCAAATAAGAGGCAAATAAAGTACATCAAGAAACTACGAAATATCTCATAGAATCACATTTCAAGTCTTATTATACTTACATCATTCTGAACTTCTTTTAGGATCAACCGATCCATATGAACCATACATGGAATACATAATATAATGTAATTGAGACAACATGGACAAACAAGGTCAATGAAAGTGGCACCTATTGTGTTTGTGTTAACAATGCGTCTCACTAAACCGTCCATATCCCTCTCTTATTTTATACCTATACATTTTATACACAATACACCTATGCATTTCATAGACCATCCACAGAATTTCATACACAATACACCTATGTGTTTCATAGACCGTCCATAGGATTTCATACACAATACAACTATATATTTCATAGACCGTCCAAAGGATTTCATACACAATACACATATGTGTTTCATAGGCCGTCCAGAGAATTTCATACACAATACAGCTATGCGTTTCATAGACTACAGGATTTCATACACAATATACATATGCATTTCATAGACCATCCATAGGATTCCATACACAATATACCTATGTGTTTCATAGACCGTCCATAGGATTTTATACACAATATACCTATGTGTTTCATAGACAGCCCATAGGATTCCACACACAATACACCTATGTGTCTCATAGACCATCCACAGGATTCCATACACAATACACCTATGAATTTCATAGACCATCCATAGGATTACATATACCATACTCTTATGCGTCTCATAGCCCGTCCATAGGGTCACATATACCATATACTAATGCGTCTCATAGCCCGTCCATAGGGTCACATATACAATACACCTATATGTTTCATAGACTGTCCACAGTGTTCACATATTATAAACCTATGCATTTCATAGACCGTCCATAGGATCACATATACAATATACTTATGAGTTTCATAGATCATCCATAAGATTCATAATACATCATTATTCACATAACCATATATAAACTCAAAGCAACATGACTAACGCTACTTTTAAAGTCGTAAGTTCCCGGACCATTGGAACATTTCATGATCATGCTCATCATGGAGAAACATAGCTTATTACATTAGCACATGTATGGTAAATCAATAAGTCAATTTCAATGGCACATGGCCCAAATTCGTTTTCATAAGATTTATTATCATTTAGCATATGACATCTCTCTTCCACCTCATTATATACCCTCTTGTCGACTTAAGGTCATTAGCTAAGTTCATGATTTTTGTGGACTTAACATCAAAGTCATTTGCATGTATTATTTTAGAAGCATACATACTATGATTGACACCACTAGGACATACCACACCTCATAATTCTCATTTTGGAAAATGGTCATATTTCATGTTCATACTATCACTTACTTGTACTTGCCATGTGTGGTCATAGAATATTAAGAGCATTTGTAACATTTAAGAACACCATAGCTTTTACTCATGAGAACGTAGGATCTTATAACACGTTGGAAACAAAAGTACAATTACATTTATCTCATAACCTTTCACACCATATATCACTTCATTCGTACTTTCAACCACTTAGAACATCATTATTTCATTGTCTCTCTTGGTCATACATATGATTCTTCTTTCATGGCACAATGGTCGTATTTCATATTCCACACTTCCATTTCTTTACTTCCAAGGATTATCATCATAAATATCAACATATAGAATATTCTTGAAATACCTTTTCCCAAAAGGGCAATACACAATTTCAACTCATGAATATGTAAGAACTCAAAACATATTAGAAATACCTACCAAGAATATCATTAGTTAGAACAACCACATTTGGACATGACTTGAGTACATACACTTTTGGACAATCCTATTTTCGAAGTCAATTTGGAACAGTTGAATCAAGGCTCATGTCATAATCTTTCACACATCATTTTATTTTATTGGCACTATTGGCCACAAGTATAACTTTCATTCTTGGCACGGTAGCCACACTTTATATCCCCAACTCACTCCTTTCACTTTCAAGCATCTTTATAGATTATCAATAATAAAGCATCTCTAATCACGACTTTTAGTACACATATGAGCAATTAAGAGTCTTAAGCACATTGAGATTTCTTTCACAATTTGGCGTAATAGCCTTCATTCGAAACATGACTAGAAGTCATAAGATTTTAATACGCAACCCATACTTTGAACACATATTAAATATATCTCTTTCAGCATAAAGCGTTTTCGGAATAGTCAATTGATAGTGAACAACTCGGGACTTACAAGAATATCGTGGGATTCAATTCTAAAAGAGAAGTTTAGCCAACATACCTTGCTTGAGTTTTTTTTAAGTTACTCCAATGTTCCGAAAATCCTAGCAACTTCAATCGATCTAGAAACATAACAAAATTGAACCATCACTAGGAAGGTATTCATGATTTCAGCTCATTTGGGAATTTTATGAAACACTAGGTGTGCAAATTTGATTACATGGTTCTTCTACAAGATTTCCTTCACTCCACAACCCAATCTTTACCCATTTGAGCTCAATAATCTTCTCACAAACCTTATTGGTACATGCATGTATAAATAATACTATCACACACAAGAATCATACTCCCAATCACCCATCTTTTACCCAAACTCGAAATTGAAGGCTAGGGTCAGAACCCTACCTCTTGGGTGAAGATCTCATGATATTTCCTTGTTGGATTTCAAAGCTTGGATAAAATCTTGATGAACAAAGTCCTTCAGATTCTTTCTCTCTCTAGAACACTCTCACTTCTCTATAAAATATCATATTTTCACCTCAAAATGAACCCCAAAGGCTATTTATCAAAATGAGGTTGGGTTATAAAATTAGAAAATAGACCCTCAAAATCACCTTTGTGGTCATAGAAGGAATCGCAGAACAAGTATGCTACCCGCAAAACGGCCACGAAAGTAATGCCAAAAAAACTGGAATGGTCTACACACGTCTGTGGCAAATCTGCAGCCTACAGACCTATTTTACGGTCATATAATGTACCGCAAACCTATTTTGCGGTCGCATAATGCACCGCAGAACATTCCTCCGAACATCTCTATATTGATTCTGCGATGGGTGATGCAGTCCGCAGATCGATTATGCAGTCACAAAATGGACCGCATAATGGTCCTCAAACTTGGATCAATTTTTGCTTCACTCTGCGGCACTTATGCAGCCCACATAACATTTTTGCGGTCGCAAAACAGATTGCAGAATTGTCTTCTTCTGCCAAAAATTTTCCAAACTATTTCTACAACCTTTCGTCCTCATCAATCTACCTCGGCACCACAAAATCTTAAATTTCTTAGCAAAAATTTATAGGGCCTTACATATTGTTCCTCAGCAGCTCAGTGGTAGAGCGGTTGGCTGTTAACTGATTGGTCATAGGTTCGAGTCCTAATTGGTAAGATTTGATTGATTCTGAATTCTTTAATTTAGAATAAAAAGGCTCGCTATGCCCACTATGAGTAGGCAACCCGTTCCCTATATTTTTTTTTCTATTGCATTCTATCTCATCGTATCACATTCTATTCTATGAGATTAGAAAATAACCAGTAATATCTCGGCCTAGGTCTGAGATAATCCTTTGTTCCATAGCTCTAGGGCTATTTACAACTAGCCAATTAAAAAGTTTCAGATGTACTAGCAATGCATCAAATATGCAGTCATCGATTCTCCCGAGAGGTCACAATTACCACAAGCAAAGATATTAGTGTCGAGGAAGGCCTTTTTGTTATGGTATTAATATTTGTTCTATTATTCTGCCCAAGCCTTACTAAGGAAGAGTTACGGAGCGTAAGACAAAAAAATACGTTGATCGGGCATACTATGTGTAATGACTCTGTAATGATTCCCTATTCACGATAAATAATAAATAAAAAAAGAAAAGAAAAGCCATTCCATTTTGACAAAAGACCCACACCCGACTGGGTATTTTCTTTGCTCGGGGTAGTGCTTAGGCTATGATATGCCTTAAATTTGATTGTTAAACTTCGTGATGTGATATTTCTCTTATTTGTACCCCTGTTGTGAGCTATTTGAGTCATGTTTGAGGTTGCATAGAGGTTAATCCCATGAATGAGCCCGATAGCTACTATTTTGTGATGTATTCACCTAATTTGAGTTATGTTATCATACTTGCACATGCATATACCTTAGCATGTCATTTATACCAATTCAGGATTATAAAATTTGATGTTCTTGATCATGTACATGTATTCTTTCATATCTACTTTATATGTGATATGGTATGGACTGGTAGCCAGTGACCACATCGGGAGGAATGTGTTATCGTGCCTGTGACCACGCTGACCGAACTATGATATTGTGCATGTGACCATGTTGGGCAGATTGTGATATTGTGCATGTGACTATGTCGGGCGAACAGTGATATTGAGCCTGTGACTTTTGGGAATTTATGAATTGTACATGTGATAGCGAGTATCATTTATAATTCTTGCTTCTATTAACTCTGTGAGATTAGTTATGATACTTATTGAGTACATGAGATAGGTTATACTCATAATATGCTTCTGCATCTTGCGTGCAGATTTTGGAGCTGATGTTGCTGAGTATGGTGGGAGTTGGCATTGAAGATGTAACTATCTTTTGGATATAGCTACCACTTGTCCTTGGTAGTTTTAGATATAATTTTTTTTATATTCCAAACAAATATTGTATTATTCTATAATTGGTTTGTAAATTCTATGTCTTAGTGGCTTGTGACTTATAATACTAATCCTTGGGTTATTGTATAAAAGTTCAATTAATTCATCATTGATTACTTATTAATCTCATTTGGATTGTATTGACTTTTAGTTAGCTTATCTATCGGGTTGGGTTATGTGTCATCACGGCTAGTTGGATTTTTGATCGTCAAAAGTTTGTATTAGAGCTCTTAGCTCATAGGTTCTAAGAGTCATGAGTAAGTGTCTAGTAGAGTCTTGCTTTGAGAGGCTACAGCGCATCTAGGATAAATTTTCACATTTTCTCTCCTTATCATGCGACATTGATTTAGCTTGAAGTGTATCTCTTGAATTCTTTCTACTCACTGGGTATCAATGTGCATTGACGGATTGTGATGTCGTGGATGTGATGCGAGATATGTCTTTGTGTTGTGGTGTTAGGCCAGTTTGGAAGCCTTGAGGCTAGGTTTCGACTGCAGCTTGGGCTCGATGGATTAAGTTGCGTGAGTATGTGCATTTGGACTTATATGTCTGGTAGTATCCCTATGAGTAGGATTTATGGCTCAGTAAGTTGTTGGATAGCTATATATGTGTATCATGTGCCATGGGAATGTGCTTAGATGGCTTGGATGTGACCAGAAGAATTTATCTATGGATGCTTGATTTTTGTCTTGATGTGTTGTATAGTTTTGAGTTGTGAGTGTGTTGAGGGATCTTTTAGATATATATTTATGGAATGAAGTAGATTCTCATGTCTTGTTGATGAGTTTATACATGGTAGGACTAAGTGATTGCATTGTGGTTGTGACCATGATAGGGCGTAGTGAGATGCCAGTTTGAGGCTAAGCCGGTGGGTTATCTCCTGCGGGGTAGTCTACGGATGTGTGATCTTTATGATGTTTTGTGGAGATTTTTATTTCTACCAGTGGGTTAGATCCTCATATATATTTAGTGTCATCATAGATGTTGTCGACGAACATTTTATATCGATTCCAATATTTTTTTCATAAAGACATAACATAGAGATCTCTTCATTCATTTCAGGTACCTGAATCTCTCATGAGATTTTATGAAGTGTTATGTCATGTGATCTTCTAGATCACTTGCCTCCTTTATTATGATCATTTGCTCATCTTTTTTATCAAGAAGTTATTTGAAATCGATCTGTCTAAATGCTTTAAGCGTACCATAAACTTTGTCCTTCTAGGACTTATTCTAATAGGAGCATTTGCAATGAGAATATAGTTACTTTCTTTGGGTCAGCAAATGCGTCTGGCATGCTTTGCAATATATTGCAATTGAATTATATTTTTATGAACTTCAAGTTCATATTATCGAATTCAAGGATCTAGATATACAAATGATAATTCATTCCATGTAACGTTTTCCTAACTGTTTATCTTGTCTCCCCCTCATGTTAGAAAAACTAACTTTTTTCCTCAATTTCGGGAATTCATCTTTGTGCTTTATGGTGTTAATCAATATATACACCGCATATCAATAATAACAAGATGGAATTATTTGGTTCCTGACCCCGAACCACTTGTGAAGGAAGAATATAATATATTTTCGTATATAATGTATATCAAACTGATATACAAAATTTTGTTCTCATAAGCAATTAGTTAGCTATTAAGTTGAGGCACTCAATAAGTTATTTTTCTAAACCAATTGTAATGTAATCCAACTTATCAAGATGAACTATCTTGAATAAAAAAACTTGAAATTATGCTCTAAATCAAATTATTGAGCAGGTTACCTCGCAAACACCATGTTGCGGGTTAATAATAATCACACATGTAACCATCTCATAGATGCATCTTATGTGGTATACATGGCAAGTGAATGGACCCATATTCACCTTTGATATTTCCAGCATTCATGGGATTCAATCCCAATTTTAGTTGGTCAATTAATTAATAAGAACAAGCAACATAAAAGAATTCGTAAAGAACTTTTTAGTTATTTAATATTTTACCCATGTGAATTCTCTTTTATTTTTACACATCATACTTAGATTAAAATGGCTAAACCAATTATGCCAACTGAATAAATTATCAATATTGATAAACTTAAGGTTTACACCATGATGTGTGCAATTATCAATAAACTCCAAGTTTATTATGATATGGATTTTTATATCAATAAACTTCTACTTTATTGTGGCATTCTTTTGTTTGTATAGTACAAACTGGAGAATAAAACGGGTAACTTTTCACATACATATTACCTCGCTACAATAGTAATAGAAGATATTGAATTTTTTCTTTATTTATTGTCACGACCCTGGTTCGCCCTCCGTGAATCATCGTGACGACACCTAGTCTCTACGACTAGGTAAGCCTAACAATGTGGAATATAAATAATAATTGCGAAAGAAATAATTAAAAACTGAAATAGTGAAATAAAATAGTGTTTAAAATGCCGCTCGGCATACACAATAACAACTCTCAAAACTAATAACATTTCCCAAAACCCGGAATCTCATGATCACAAGCTTTTGAATGTCTACAAGCATCTAACTCCAGAATATCTAACAAAGAAACGAAAGTACAAAAGGACTAATACAAAAAGGGAGAGTATAAAGGGACTCTTCGGTATACGGACGCAGAGATATACCTCGGAGTCTCCACAAGCACCTCGTCTCAAGCGTGATAAGTCTGAGTGGAAGTACCTGGATCTGCACATGAAAAACATGCGCAGAAAGGGCATGAGTACACCGCAGCAGTACTTAGTAAGTGCCAAGCCCAACCTCGATCGGGTAGTGATAAGGAAGGTCAAGGCCCTACTGAGGTTAAATAAAATATAAAGTTCAACAGTGTACAATAAACAGTATAAGTAAGTACAACAGTAAAAGTAACACAGAATATAAAGGACAACAATAACTACTATAGAGGCAAGGTAAACAAAGAAAGAAATACAGCTCAGCACAAAGATAACAACCGAGGATCTCCCAGGATACTGTCCTGTAGTCCTAGATATAAATATCCAGTGGATCTCCCGGGATATCGTCCCGTAGTCCAACTCATAATGTGAGGGGATCTCCCGGAATACCGATCCGTAGTTCCAAATGTAAATACTCAGTACAGGGGAGGGGGAATCTACCGGGTGCAGTCCCGTAGTTCCAATGTAAATGTACGGGGATCCCCCAGAATACCATTCCGTAGTCCCAAAGTAAACATACAGGGGGATCTCCCGGGATATCGTCCCGTAGTCCCAAAGTAAACACACATCAACAACAAGAAGAGTACACAGTTACATTCAAGTTCCATACCAAGGTAAAACAGGTATTTCTAACCTAGCATGCTGCACGCAATCCAAATAAGGCAGTTTGAGCAAGTAAGGCAATTAAGTCAATTAGACATGATTTCCTAAGCTAACAACAGGCTTAAATTGCAAGTAGTATAATATGAAAAGAAACATACTAGTGATTACTTAATGAAAATCGGATTTTCATTAGCACAAGTACGCACTCGTCCCTCATATACAAGGCATTTCAATTATCAATAATACCAAATCCTAAGGGGAATGTCCCCCACACAAGGTTAGGCAAGCCACTTACCTCGAACTGGCTCAAAGTCAACCCGAAACCATGTCTTTGCCACGATTACTCGACTCCAAATGGCCCAAATCTATTCAATTAAATTGCATAATGTAAATAACACTTCAAGTAACTGATTCTACAAATAAAGTCTAAGCTAATTCGCGAAATTAGGTAAAAGGACCAAAACACCCCTCGAGCCCTCGTCTCGGAATCGGGTAAAATTTATTTTTTCAGAATCCTCACACTCTCACGAGCTCAGTCATACCAAAAGTACCAAAATCATACCTCAAATGGCCCCTCAAATCGTTACTCAAAGCCCTCCAACTAATCAAGCCCTAACCCTCAATTTACCACTGATTTTCCTTAAATTTTTAGCTTAGAATGATAAAATCACCATAAACGAGTTTAGGTTCCAAGAATCTTACCTCCTCGAAGCTCCTTTGAATTCCCTCTCAAAAACCTCCCCAAAAGCTAAATTCCCGGATGAAAATGGTGAAAGAATAACTTAAATTCGTGAAGGCAACTATTTATATGTTCTGCCCAGCGATACCGCGTCTGCTGTGCCAATTTACGCACCTACGGACCGCTCCTGTGCAAAAACTACCGCTTCTGCGGTTTCCCATAAGTTCTCCTTTTCTGCACCTGCGTCCCAGTCACCACATCTACGGGCTCGCAGGAGCGGCTAAACTTCCGCATCTGCGTTTTCAGCCTTGTTTCCTCTTGGCCGCTTCTGCGGCTTGACTCCGCATCTGCGGGAGTCGTATTTGCGGACTCTCAACCGCAGATGCAGTTATGACAGCAGCCCAAAGACTTCAGCTGCAAACTTCAACTTTCTATATTCTCGTTAACCACCCGAAATCATCCTGAGGCACCCGGGACCTCAACCAAAAGCACGGACAAGTCATATACCACTATCCAAACTTATACCAATCCTTAAACACCTAAAACAACATTGAATCGTCGAATTAACCATGGATTCAAGCCTAAGAACTCCAAAACTCTCAATTTACGCTTTCGATCAAAAAGTCTACCAAACCTCATCTGAATGACCTGAAATTTTGCAAGCACGTCACATTCAACACTACGGAGCTACTCCAACTACCGGAATCCCATTCCAACCCCGATATCAAAATCTCACTATCAAACCAGAAACTTCAAAAATTCGACTTTCGGCATTTCAAGCCTAAATTAGCTGCGGACCTCCAAAACACAATCTGAACACGCCCCTAAGCTCGAAATCACCCAACGGAGCTAACTGAACCAACAGAATTCCATTCCGAGGCCGTCTTTACACTGCTCCGACTACGGTCCAATTTCTAAAACTTAAACTCTCATTTAGGGACTAAGTGTCCCAAAATTCTCAGAAACTCAAAATCAAACATCCCGGCAAATTAAAATAGCAGAAATAAATACGGGGAAAGCAGTTAATAGGGGATCGGGGCATTAAATCTTAAAATGACCGGCCGGGTCATTACATCCTCCCACACTTAAACATTCATTCGTCCTCGAACGAGCATAGAGATATACTTGAAGTAGTGAAAGGATGAGGGTAACGGCTGCGCATATCCTGCTCGGTCTCCCAGGTCGCCTCCTCGACCGGCTAGCTCCGCCATTGAAAAGTTCACTGATGCAATGTTCTTTGACCTCAGCTTCCAAACCTTCCTGTCCAATATTGCCACTGGCTCCTCAACATAAGATAGATCTTTGTCCAACTGGACTGAATTAAAATCCAACACGTGCGATGGATCACCGTGATACCTTCGAAACATCGAAATATGAAATACCGGGTGGACTCCTGCCAAGCTGGGAGGTAAGGCGAGCTCATAAGCAACCTCCCCAACATGCCTCAATATCTCAAAAGAGCTAATAAACCTCGGACTCAACTTCCCTTTCTTCCCAAATATCATAACGCCTTTCATAGGCGAAACTCGAATCAGCACCCGCTCTCCAACCATGTAGGAAACATCACGAACCTTCCGGTCCACGTAACTCTTCTGTTTGGACTGGGTTGTACGTAGTCTATCCTGAATCACCTTAACCTTCTCCAAAGCATCCTGAACCAAGTCTGTGCCTAAGAATCTAGCCTCACCCGACTCAAACCAACCCACCGGAGATCTACACCGCCTACCATATAAAGCCTCATACGGTGCCATCTGAATGCTGGACTGATAACTGTTGTTGTAGGCAAACTCCGCCAATGGCAAGAACTGATCTCAAGACCCTCCAAACTCAATCACACACGCACGGAGCATATCCTCAAGAATCTGAATAGTGCGCTCGGACTGTCCGCCCGTCTGAGGGTGAAATGTTGTACTCAACTCTACCCGAGTACCCAACTCATGCTGAACGGACCTCCAGAACCGCGATACGAACTGATTACCCCTATTGAAAATGATGGAAACTGGAATACCATGCAGGCGAACAATCTCCCAGAAATAAATCTCCGACAACTGCTCCGAAGAATAAGTAGTACGCACAGGAATAAAGTACGTGGATTTGGTCAGGCGATCCACAATCACCCAAATAGCATCGAACTTTCTCAAAGTCTGTGGGAGCCCAACTACAAAGTCTACGGTGATCCGCTCCCACTTCCACTCCAAAATCTCTATCTGCTGAAGCAACCCACCCGGTCTCTGGTGCTCATACTTCACCTGTTGACAGTTGAGGCACCGAGCTACAAACCCAACTATATCTTTCTTCATCCGCCTCCACTAATAGTGCTGCCTCAAATCCCGGTACATCTTCGCGGCACCTGGATGAATGGAATACCGCGAACTATGGGCCTCCTCTAGAATCAACTCCCGAAGACTATCAACATTGGGTACACAAATACGACCATGCATCTTCAATACCCCATCATCACCAATAGTCACATCCCTGGCATCACCATGCTGAACCTTGTCCTTGAGGATAAGCAAATGAGGGTCATCACACTGACGCTCCCTAATACGATCAAATAATTAAGACCGAGAAACCACGTAAGCTAGGACTCATCTAGGCTCCGAAAGATCCAATCTCACAAACTGGCTGGCCAAGGCCTTAACATCCATCGCCATAGGCCTCTTCGATGTTGGTAAATAAGCCAAACTCCCCAAACTCTCTGCCCGACAACTCAAAGCATCGACCACCAGATTGGCCCTGCCTAGGTGATATAAAATAGTGATATCATAGTCCTTCAGCAACTCTTACCACCTCCTCTGGTGCAAATTTAGATCTTTTTGCTTGAACAGGTGCTGCAAGCTCCGATGATCAGTATAAATCTCACAAAGGACACCGTACAAATAATGACGCTAGATCTTCAGGGCGTGAATAATGGTAGCTAGCTCGAGATCATGGACAGGATAATTCTTCTCATGTACCTTCAACTGTCTGGACGCGTAGGCAATCACCCTACCATCCTGCATCAAAACTGCTCTAAGGCCAATCCTCGAGGCATCACAATAGACGGTATAAGATCCCGAACCTATAGGCAATATCAAAACTGGGATTGTAGTCAAAGCTGTCTTGAGCTTCTAAAAGTTTAGAAGCTCGCCTCACACTCTTCCGTCCATTGGAACGGAGCATCCTTCTAGGTCAGCCTAGTCATAGGGGCTGCAATCGATGAATACCCCTCCACAAAATGACGGTAGTAACCCGCCAAGCCAAGAAAACTGTAGATCTCTATAGTTGAGGATGATCTGGGCCAACTCTGCACTGCCTCTACTTTCTTCAGATACACCTGAATACCCTCACTCGATAACACGTGGCATAAGAATGCCACGGAATCCAACCAAAACTCACATTTCGAGAACTTAGCATATAACTTCTTTTCCCTCAGAGTCTGGAGCACTGTCCTCAGGTGCTTCTCATGATCTTCTCGACTTCGGGAATACACCAGAATATTATTAATAAAGACAATGACGAACGAGTCAAGATATGGCCGGAACATACTGTGCATCAAATGCATAAAGGTTGTTGGGCATTGGCCAGCCCAAATGACATAACAAGGAACTCGTAATGACCATACCGAGTCCTGAAAGTAGTCTTCAGGATATCTGGCTCCCGAATCTTCAACTGATTGTAACTAAGCTCAAGTCAATCTTAGAAAACACTCGTGCGCCCTGAAGCTGGTCAAACAGATAATTAATACGAGGTAAAGGATAACGGTTCTTCATTGTAACTTTGTTCAACTGGCGATAATCAATGCACATATGCATAGAACCATCCTTCTTCTTCACAAACAAGACAAGAGCACCCCAAGGTAATACACTGGGCCTAATAAAACCCTTATCCAGCAATTCCTGTAACTAATCCTTCAACTCCTTCAACTCAGTAGGAGCCATACGATACGGAGGGATAGAAATGGGCTGAGTGCCCAGCAATAGATCAATGCCAAAATTAATATCTCTATCGGGCGACATGCCCGGAAGATCAGCTGGAAACACATCAGAAAAATCATGTACTATTGGGACTGAATCAACTGTAGGGGTATCAATACTAATATCTCTCACATAAGCTGGATACGCGTCACACCCCTTCTCAACCATTCGCTGAGCCTTAAGGAAAGAAATAACTCTACTGAGAGTGTGATCTAAAGCACCCCTCCACTCAACACGCGGTACACCTGGCATAGCCAGCATCACGGTTTTGGCATGATGATCAAGAATAGCATAATGGGGCGACAACCCGTCCATGCCCAAGATTATATCAAAATCTACCATGTTGAGCAACAATAAATCGGCTATGGTCTCAAAACCACTAAGAGCAACCAAACACGATCGATAAACGCGATCCACAACAAGAGAATCTCCCACAAGAGTAGAAACATAAACAAGGGAACTCAAAGAATTCCGAGGTACACCCAAATATGGAGACAAATAAGAAGACACATAAGAGTAAGTGGAGCCTGGATCGAATAGAACCAATGCATCCCTGTGACAAACCAGGACAATACCTGTGATGACAGAATTGGAGGCGACAACCTTAGTGCAGGCAAGAAGGGCATAGTATCTGGCCTGGACTCCCCCTCTAGGGTGACCTCTACCTCCCCAACCTCGACCTCTAGCTGGCTGAGTAGGTAGGGTAGCAACTGAAGTTGTAACCATAGCCTGAGAACTCTGCGGGGCACACTGTGGTTGAGAAGTCTGTAGAGATGCACCCCTCCTAAGTCTGGGGCAATCCCTCAATATATGGCGTGTATCACCATACTCAAAACAAGCTCTTGGAAGACGTGGTGGCTGTGACTGGCTCAGGCCAGGTCTGCTGGACTGACCACTGAAAGCACCCCGCGCAGGAGGCGCACTAGATACTGGAGGTGCATAATAAGGCTCATGGGGCCTAGGAGGAGCTGGAATACCACTAGCTGCTGGAAGAGCTAAATGAACGGGGTGACTCATATAACCCCTACCATGACGACCTGCAGTTAGGGCATGGGCACCAGAATAATGGCCCGACTCTCGAGATCTCTTGGCCTCCCTCTCCTCTCTCTCCTTAGCATGCATACCCTTAATCCTCCTAGCAATGCTCACCACCTGCTGATAAGAAATATCCATCTCCAACTCTCGAGGCATGCTAGACCTGATGCTGGGAATAAGCCCCTCAATAAACCAGCGAACCCTCTTGCAAACAGTAAAAACCAAGGCTGGGGCATGTCTAGCCAAGATGGTGTAACAGACAGCATACTCCGAGACAGTCATAGTATCCTAGCGCAAATGCTCAAACTCTACCCATCATGCGTTTTGAGGCTCTGAGGAACAAACTCTCTTAGGAACATATCTGAAAACTAGGTCCAAGTTAGTGAAGAAGCCTCATCCGGACTGTCTAACTCATAGGTGCGCCACCACTCATAGGCGGCTCCTCGAAGCTGGAAGGAAGTGTAAGAAACCCCACTCGATCCTGATATACTCATAGTGTGGAGGATACGGTGACACTCCTCCAGAAATCCCAAGGCATCATCTGATGCTAACCCGCTAAATACAGGAGGATCATACTTCTTGAACCTCTCAAGTCTCCATTGTTCATCCTCTGAAGCCGTTGCGCTGTCCTCAGGCTGACCTGGGACTACAGGATGCATAAGAATAATCTCTAGGACCTGATCAACATGCACTCGCTGCTTAGGAGTGCGGGCGGCGGGAGTCTGTGCTCCTCCCCTGGCCTGAGATGTGGTTGCAGCAAGGGGAAGCAACCCTGCCTGAGCCAAAGTGGTGTACATGCTCATGAACTACGCAAGAGTCTCCTGAAGAGCTGGAGTAGTAGTAGCAGTAGGCGTATCAGGTGCCTGGACTCCGGCTGGAACTACTGGTGGTACCTCGGTGGCAGTTCGTGCGGGTGCTCTGGCTGCACC
The DNA here is from genome assembly GCF_000715075.1 of Nicotiana tabacum. Lineage (NCBI taxonomy): Eukaryota > Viridiplantae > Streptophyta > Magnoliopsida > Solanales > Solanaceae > Nicotiana > Nicotiana tabacum. The sequence goes on along the minus strand of NC_134089.1, from coordinate 42,633,430 downwards.
ATGTGCACGTCCTTGGCCTTTACCCCGGCCCAGGCCTCTGACGGCTGCAGTAGGGGCCGCGGGTGCCTGATCATCTCGGGTAGCACGTGTCCTCACCATCTGTGAGAGAATAGAAGACAGAAGTTTAGAATTATGACATCAAAATCTCGCACGACAAGGAAACCAAATTAAGTGGGATTTTTTTAACAATTACATAGCCTCTCGCAGATAAGTACAGACGTCTCCGTACCGATCCGCGATACTCTAATAAATCAGCTTGTGATTCACGACTCCTATGAATCTAGAGCTCTGATACCAACTTGTCACGATCCCGGTTCGCCCTCCATGAATCATCGTGACGGCACCTAGTCTCTACGACTAGGTAAGCCTAACATGCGGAATATAAACAACAATTGCGGAAGAAATAATTAAAAATCGAATTAGTAAAATAAAATAGTGTTTAAAATGTCGCTCGGCATACACAATAACAACTCTCAAAACTAATAATATTTCCCAAAACCGGGAATCTCATGATCACAAGTCTTTGAATGTCTACAAGCATCTAACTCCAAAATATCTAACAAAGAAACGAAAGTACAGAAGGGCTAATACAAAAAAGGTGAGTAAAAAGGGACTCTTCGATTTATGGACGCGACAGATATACCTCGGAGTCTCTACAAGCGCCTCATCTCAAGTGTGATAAGTCCGAGTGGAAGTACGTGTATCTGCACATGAAAAACATGCGCAGAAAGGGCATGAGTACACCACAACAGTACTCAGTAAGTGCCAAGCCTAACCTCAGTCGGGTAGTGACGAGGAAGGTTAGGGCCCTACTGAGGTTAAATAAAATATAAGGTTCAATAGTGTAGAACAAACAGTAAAAGTAATACAGAATATAAAGGACAACAACAACTACTACAGAGGCAAGGTAAACACAGAAAGAAATACAGCTCAGCACAAAGATAACAACTGGGGATCTCCCAGGATACCGTCCTGTAATTCCAAATATAAATATCCAGTGGATCTCTCGGGATACCGTCCCGTAGTCCAACTCATAATGCGAGGGGATCTCCCGGAATACCGATCCGTAGTCCCAACTATAAATACTCAGTACAGGGGGAATCTACCGGGTGCAGTCCCGTAGTTCCAACGTAAATGTGCAGGGGGATTTCCCAAAATACTATTCCGTAGTCCCAAAGTAAACATACAGGGGGATCTCCTGAGATATCGTCCCGTAATCCCAAAGTAAATACACAGCAACAACAAGAAGAGTACACAGTTCAATTCAAGTTCCATACCAAGGTAAAATAGGTATCTCTAACCTAGCATGCTGCACGTAATCCAAATAAGGCAGTTTTAGCAAGTAAGGCAATTAAGTCAATTAGACATGCTTTCCTAAGCTAACAACAGGCTTAAATTGCAAGTAGTATAATAGGAAAAGAAACATACTAGTAATTACTTAATGAAAATCGGATTTTCAATAATTAGCACAAGTACGCACTCGTCACGTCATGTACAAGGCATTTCAATTATCAATATTACCAAATCTTAAGAGGAATGTCCCCCACACAAGGTTAGGCAAGCCACTTACCCCGAACCGGCTCAAAGTCAACCCGAAACCACATCTTTGCCACGAGTACTCGACTCCAAATGCCCCAAATCTATTTAATTGCATAACGTAAATAACACTTCAAGTAACTGATTTGACAAATAAATTCTAAGCTAATGCGCGAAATTAGGTAAAATGACCAAAACGTCCCTCGAGCCCATGTCTCGAAATCGGGTAAAATTTATATTTTCAGAATCCTCACACTCTCACGAGCTTAGTCATACCAAAAATACAAAAATCGGACCTCAAAGGGTCCCTCAAATCGTCACTCAAAGCCCTCCAATTAATGAAGCCCTAACCCTCAATTTACCACTAATTTTCCTTAAATTTTTATGCTTAGAATAATAGAATAACCATAATAACGAGTTTACGTTCCAAGAATCTTACCTCCTCGAAGTTCCCTTGAAGTCCCTCTCAAAAACCTCCCCAAAAGCTAAATTCCCGAATGAAAATGGTGAAAGAATAATTCAAATTCGCGATGACAACTATTTATATGTTCTGCCCAGTGATACCGCATCTGCGGTCCCAATTTATGCCCCTGCGGACAGCTTCTGCGGTTTCCCATAAGTTCTCCTTTTTCGCACCTACGCCCCAGTCACCACATCTGCGGGCTCGCCGGTGCGGCTAAACTTCCGCATCTGCGTTTTCAGCCTTGTTTCCTCTTGGCCGCTTCTTCGGCTTGACTCCGCATCTACGGGAGTCGCATCTGCGGCTTCTCAACCGCAGATGCGGTTATGACAACAGCTCAAAGACTTCAGCTACAAACTTCAACTTTCCAACTTCACGTTAACCACCCGAAATCATCTCGAGGCCCCCGGGACCTCAACCAAAAGCACGGACAAGCCATATATCACTATCCAAACTTATATCAATCCTTAAAATACCTAAAACAACATCGAATCATCAAATTAACCATGGATTCAAGCCTAAGAACTTCAAAACTCTCAATTTATGCTTTCGATCAAAAAGTCTATCAAACCTTGTCCGAATGACCTAAAATTTTGCAAGCACGTCACATTCAACACTACAGAGCTACTCCAACTTCCAGAATGTCATTCCAACCCCGATATCAAAATCTCACTATCGAACCGGAAACTTCAAAAATTCGACTTTTGACATTTCAAGCCTAAATTAGCTACGGACCTCCAAAACATAATCCGAACATGCCCTTAAGCCCGAAATCATCCAACGGAGATAACGGAACCAACAGAATTTTATTCCGAATCCGTCTTCATATTGCTCCAACTATGGTCCAATTTCTAAAACTTAATCTCTCATTTAGGGACTAAGTGTCCCAAAACTCTCTGAAACTCAAAATCAAACATCCCGGCAAATCAAAATAGCAGAAATAAATACGGAAAAAGCAGTTAATAGGGGATCGGGGCATTAATTCTTAAAACGACCGTTCAGATCGTTACATTTATAGTCTCGATATAACCGACCGCTTTCGCGAATACTTTAGAAATTCAATAAGTTTCTTTGAGACTTACTACAACGCAATGCCTTATTTATAATCAATTTTATTCCTCCAAAATAGTAATAATTGGTTCTTCTAGAGCTCTCAATTAATTTTATAGTACCACATATTCATCAACATCCATATGGTAAATATCTCTTTTAAAGAGAAAGTTATACTATTATGGGTATGGTCAAAATTATATGCAAGATATGTTTCTTGCATTATCGTTATTTTTTAATAATCACAATGCCAAAATAGTTTGGCATACAATAAGTACTTGACTAATGACCATTTATGACATAATAATAAAATAATTTTCTTATTTCATCCCAAACTTCTTTCTAGAGGTTAGTGTAGTATATTCACTACCACTAGCACGTTCATATTCTTCCAAGAATGAATATGTATTCATAAATCAGATGTTGTCACATTCACATCATGAATGAACCATAATCATCTATATGTGCTTTATAAAATCTCATGACAAATCAATGATAAATATTACTTTCACAAAGTGAAAGATTATTTTGAGAATCCTTATTATTCCCATTATCACAATGATGACGATTATAATTTCGTCTATTGCCACGTCCACATCCATTGATACCTTCACGGTTGTCTTCTTTCAGAATTATCACATATTGCTATCACATTCTCTTAAGGGAATGAGAATTGAGCAAATTCAATGGGACGGGTTTTCACTTCTTGTGCTCACGATCATACATGAATTTGATCATGGCAAGACATAGAAATTTTATCACTTCGAGTAGTTATAATTTCTTACTAACTTCATTAGAGTTATGATCAAAATTTATTTTCTTTGTTTGTATTTAAAATCAAATTATAGAATAAAAGAGAAAAATACGGCAAAATACATACCTTAAATTCAGAATTTAATTATGAAGGAAGTTCATGGAACAATTGACAATCATTATGCTCAATCCCAAAGCTTCTACCCAATTGGTTAGAGTCTCGTGATGATAACGTGTTATAAAACAATAAAAAAAAAAAGAGTATTGCAGAGAAAAGTAAAGAGGATTCTTATTGATTTGGGATGAATTACAAATCGAACCATCTATTTATAGGGAGAGAGTGAATTAGCTACCAAGTAATAAACCCTAAAATCTCTCTAAGATACAGACATTCACCTTAAATAGAATTCCATTTATAACAAAAACCACAAAAATACTAGTATTATGTATATCTGCTAAACAGGGTAAAAGAAAAGCAAAAAGGTTTCTTTGATACAACAGAAAATGTTTCCATGCCTTGGAAATATCATATATATCAAAATACTTATAAAATCCTCAAAGATGATTTAGTGGGCAGAAGCTTTTACTTTGTTATGAAGTTTTGTGGGAACTATGCTATTGTGCCACCATATCCAAATTCTAGGCCTCTCTAACTATTAGTCACCATTAATCAATATTTAATTAACCCCATAATTACGGTAATAAATATTGTTTAAATGACACATGTAATAGGGAATCATTTTAGGCTCAAATATATACTCCCCGTTCACTTTTACTTGGCATATATATTAAAAATAGATTTTTATTTTTACTTGTCACTTTACACATATTAAGAGAAGAAAACTTTTTTTTCTATTTTACCCACAGTATTTATTACTTATTTCAAATCATTTTTTCAAATCTAATAAATATGCATCAATTAATATGTGTATCATGATAAATTATGCATTTCATTTATTATTTCTTAAGGGGCGTGAAAAATTAAAATGTGTCAAGTAAAAGTGAACGGAGGGAGTATCAGTATTGGATCAACCTTCCTTGACATTATTGAAAGCATTAGTGTCCACAAACCAAACATAACAAGCTCTCCCTGCTATATCGTTCTAAATTTATCGAATTAATATCTCTGAAAGGACATATAGCAAGGTCTGAAAGACCAGTTTTTTGGAGTATTAGAATTGTTTGATTCTTTGACCAGCCTTATGGTGCTTGCTGGAAGACTTCTTATGGGAACAGCGGATTAGGGAAAGAGATTATCGTAATAAAACTTAGACACATGATGTTAATTAACCAAATAATGAATGTATAACATATATCTTTTTATATACTTTTCTTAATCCTAATTAAGAGAAGAATCCCTAAGAGTTAAATCCAATTATATTAAGAATTAAAAATAAAATAAAAAGAAGAAGTATTATAAGGCGCAACCTGATGCACTAAGCTCTCGCTATGTGCGGGGTCGGGGGAAGGACCGGATTATAAGGCTCTATTGTATGCAGTCTTATTTTGCATTTCTACAAGAGGTTGTTTCCACGTGCGGCTCGAATCTGTGACCTCCTGGTCACATGGCAGCAACTTTATCGGTTACGTAAGGCTCCCTTTCAGAAGAAGTGCTATAGTTTATCTATATTTTCTATCTGGCATCACTAGAAAACTCGTGGAAAATATTGGACCTAAAAAGTAAGTGTATTCATCATGATCAATCTATCTCAAGTGACATTCTCTCATTTTATTCCATAAATATGATCATTTTTAATCTTACCTAATCTTATATTGATACATATCTATCTTAGCATCCTCATCTCTACAAAGTTCGGATATGTTAAACTTTAGGGAGGCCCAACATTCTCTCCACTTAGACAACATTATGTTGGTCTTAATAATATAGACCAATGACAAAGAACATAATTAGTTGTTGGTTAGGATTTTTTTTGGTAAAAGTACAAAAAATGATCAAGACAAAGATCATAATAAATGTTGAATGAGACTAGTCTAGCAAAGGAGGGGATTTTGGTCAATGTAGAAACTAAAAACAAAGGATAAGATGCAGTATTGATCCGAAAATAACAAAGGTCCGTCGTAATTGGATAAGTTTGTCATATCTAATGTAAGCTTCTGAATATCTTCTGATTCATCATAGAATTATCTGAATTAATAAAAGATGAATGGATCAAAGTAATATCACAATTATTTATGCCTCACGATGGGCGTCAAACTGCGTATTCATAAAATGGTACGGTTGAATTTGTAACGTGGTTTATAGACGCGTGAATTAAATTGATCCGAGAATGAAGAACAAAATTGAACAAAAGTTTGATCTTTTGTCCAGAAATTCAAGAACTTGAAAGGCCTTCTAATTTGTATCTGATTCATACTACAAGTCTACATTGTATTATGTTGTTATTTGTGCGTTCAAAATTTACAATATGTCCAACAGAGTACGCAGCATCATTTACAATCCAATTTGAGAACATCATTTCCCAAGAGACTTCATGAACCAAAGAAACTGAAAAGTTAGCTAAGTTATGAGGAAAAGTAAAAAACCTAGAAATCTGTACAAAATCAACGTGATCTAAAGTAGAAAACATACACCATATACAGTTAAACTTCTCTATAACGGCATCATTTGTTCTGATATTTTTCCATTACATCGGCCACTTCTCGCGGGACTTTGACACCCCCTGGATCAAGAAACTTATTTTAATTTGGTTCAGTAAGTTTTAAAGCATAATTGAACCCAAAGGACAACGCCAGATGCCAATGATAAGTGTACGTAAGACATATCAAGACAAAAAAATGGAAGAAAAAAAAAGGAAGTATTATTATTGTTTAGAAAAATAACAGACCTTTGAAAAATATTTAATGTGGTGAATGATTTGTCCTGCACTAGTGATGCAAGAGAGAGTGAAACCAGACGTGGATTCAGGATTTAAATCTTATAGGTTCAATATTTACGGTTTTTAGCATTGAATCTATTAATATATTTTTAAAGTTATGGGTTCATATTTACTGTTTTTGCAATTTTAATGAGTTTTTATATACAAAGTTATGGGTTTAATTGAACCCGCCGGTTGAACGCTACATCTGCCCGAGTGAAACCAAGACTGTGTCACTAATCTGGATTTATTCTTGATAATAATATTATCAATAGTGACATTATGTCAACTTTCAGTAATGATTTAACATTTCTTGAAATAAAATAAATCAGATTGTGAATGAAGCAAAAGCTGCTGTTCTGTATTTGTAGTAAATAGTCAGAATAACAATATGAGTCCTAATCCTTAATCAAGCCATTTGTTGTTCTTTCAATCTGAAGAAGACTTGTGGTCTATTATATAAATTGTTATTTAATACATTCAGGACAAAATTGTGGCAATATGAATAATTTCCTATAGTGATTACTGATATGACATGCAATTAAAATAACTTGGAATATAAAAATCACCTAGAACACTCCAAGAAATGAAGATGACGCAACATGGAACTTTAGTGGAAGAAACTCTGTACAAACAGTTAATTAATCTTTTGTCTATATCTTATTGGTTTTTAAAGAAAATGAGAATTCTTTATAGGGGAAAAGGTATAATCTAGGGGGGAGTACCCTCCACGAACCATCTTAATTTTACCCTCCGTTATATATTAAAATTATTCATATATTTATCATTAGCAAATCATCTCGTACTTGGCCTTGATCCTAGCAGACCTCCAACCTTACATATAAAGAATTTTAATATTAAACCATAGTCAAAAGTATAACATTAAATTTGCACATTCTTTCGTAGTACTTTGTCTAGTTGAATACGCTCAATCTATACTAGAGCTCCATTAAAGTTAATGGTAAACCCGAGACGATTTGCTAATGACAAGGGTATGAATGGAACAAAGTAAAACGAAGTACACAAATTAAGCTACTTCGTAATAAAATGGTAAATCTGGTCTTTTTCCCTTCTTTATATGTAAAGCTCATATTATTTAGATTTCTAGTCTCCAATTTGGAATTTCAAATGTTATGACTTCTCATTTGAGAATTCTTCTTAAAAGAAATTACTTAAAAATTTCCTCCAGGCTATTATATATACCTACACCAATCATTCAGAACAAGCAGTGAAACACAAACCTAAAAAAAAAAAAAAAAAAAAACCCTTTCTTGTCTTGTAATCAAGAAGATGATGCAATCAGAGCTTCTTCATACTGAAACTGAATTTTGTGCTATCCAAATTGATCAAGACTCCTCTGGGATTGCCTTCTCAGACTTGACGTCCCTTTTTCCTGATGATGTTTTTACTGATCTTTCAATGGATGATTTGGAGTTTGATGATTTCTGCAAATGGTTAAATGATAGTGAAAGTGAAGAAGAAAATGGAAATATGAATATCTCAATCTCTTGTGAGATGCAAAAGGATGGAAATTTATGGAGTCCTGCTATTTCAGGAGCATCAAGAAATAGTGCCATTTCACTTGTAATTCCAGGAAATAGTAAAGAATTGGATACTCAAATAAGCCTTCATCATTTATTAGCAGCATATGGAGAGGCCATAGAAAATGGTCATAAGGAACTAGCAGAAGTGATCATAAGAAGCATAAAGGGAAAAATAAATCCTTTAGGCGAATCGTTGGAACGCGTTGCATCCAATTTGTTCTTGCAGATAGAGGATCAAGAAGATTACTTAAAACAAGAATCAAGCAAGAATCTTGAAGTAGCATTTAAGGTTTTCTACCAGATTTTCCCAATAGGAAAATTTGCTCATTTTGCTGCTAACTCAGCAATAATGGAATCCATTCCAGATGATGTAGAAACTATTCACATAGTGGATTTTGATATGGGAGAAGGGATTCAATGGCCTCCAATTATTGAAGCCATGTGTCAAAGAAGAAAGGCTATGAAATTAACATCCATAAAGAAAACAAAGGAAGAATCAACCAGTGATCAGTGGAGATTTGAGGATATAAAAAGAAGACTTCTTGATTATGCAAAGCCCTTTGGCCTAAGATTACAAATTGAGGAGATGACAGTTGAAGAGTTGGCAAGTGAAATGAGAAGAATGAAAAAAAGGGGAAATGGGAATGAATGGTTGGTTTTCAATTGTATGTTTAAACTCCCACACATGGGAAAAACAAGATGCAGAATCCATGCCTTGGAATTTCTAAAACTAGCTAAGGAAATGTTATTAGCCAATTCTTCAACTCATAGAGGACTTGTCACTTTTGGTGATGGAGAAGCAATGGACAATAGTCACAATACTAATACTTTTTCTACATTCTTCAACAAGAATTTGATATATTACCAGTCGATTTTCGAGTCGTTGGAGTTGTATTTTCCAGCTTATCTTGCAGAAGCAAGACTTGCCATGGAATCCCTTTTTCTAGCACCTCAAGTCTGCTCATTTTCTTGGTTTCAAAACTGGGAAGAGATAAGAAATACTTGTTATTCTTGTGGAGAAATTGGATTGCAAGGCAAAAGAATAAGCAAAGAGAACTTGTTACAAGCCAAGGAATTGGTCAATGAAAGAGAAACTCCATTAAAGGTGAGGATTGAAGAACAAAGGCAACATGAAATGGTCTTGGAATGGAAAGGGACACAGTTGGTGAGTGTTTCAACTTGGACGAGAATTTTAAGTTTATAAAAAGGTAGTTTAATGGGTTCTGGATAAATTATTTACACATATATCTAGTGGACTTCATAAAACAAATATAGGATTTAGGTCGAATTCTAGTGAACCCTTGACTAAAATTCTAGCTTCGCCCAGAAGAAAACAGTAGCAGCAGCAAACACCATAGAGACACTACAACTCTTTCTCTGTGTCGTTTTCTTTACCATTATTTTTATAGTGTTCTCCTATGAAGTGCCAAAAGTGTACAGAGCCATACTTATATTAGCTTGTCTAGCGTATTTACGTTGTATATATTATTATATACAGACCAGAGTTGTAAATGACAATTATATATTATTATTTTTTTTTTTCATCCGATATTTAAGGCCCGACTAAATCGAATTAACTCTGGAAAATCCCACTTTGGGGTGAAGGTTGTTCAAAATTGAACATCTATATGCTATATTAAAAGCACGAATGCCCTTACTCCCTAGCGAAATGTCGTTCGTTTCTTTTACCCTTTAAAAGTAATTTTGCACGGAACAAAATAGTCATTAAAATTATTTTCCTAATATTTAGGACTTGAAAATTGATTATATTTTGTATATTAAATATTTTCTTATTTGAACTAGGTAAGATATCCTAATATTTAGGACTTCAAAATCAATTATACTTTTAACTTATATAAATCATTAAAAAGAAAGAAAAAACAACTACCTATTATAGCTTTATAATTATATTACCAATAAAATACTACTATCATGTTAATTAATATTTACCTGGAATAAAAGATTAGAACTTAATATTAACGGCTTTCTATCTCATTTCAAATTTGATCGTTATCTATATCTATCTATCTATATTAATAAAAGCATGAATAAAATGTTGGTTTACAAAAATAACCTTATAATATTAAGCATACCAACTCATAATGAAAGGACATAATTGAAATTCTAGACATTAGCCTTGTAATCCTATTAGTTTTAAGGACATCTTAATATATTAGTGTACAAAAATATTCCTAAAATATTGAATTTACTTTTCCCATAAATTTCGGTTGGAGTTTTTAGAACTTCGAATTCATTAAAAAAAAAAACTGCAATCTTGGTTTAACTAATACTAATATATCTATGTTTGAAAATGTCACTCAAATTTTCAGGTAGATCATATATTTTGAAGGACATACGAATAAGAACTTTGAATTAGAAAAAGATTTGGCTATCTTTCACATGACAATGTTCCTCCCACTCAAAGTGACACAAAAAGTCAACATAGTATATGTTGTAAAACTTCGCTTCAAAATTTTAAAAATCAAAAGTGCACATTAAATTGAAAAAAAGATTAAGTCTCTAGAGAATTGCATATCCTAAAATAAAAAATAAAATCACTAAAAAGAGGACTTATGGTAAATACAATTTTTACGTATAATAGGCATTAAATTGTGTATCATGCACTTGCCACTTGATCTATTTTGCTATAGAATATAAAAGTAAAACAATGACATGTTATATCTATATTTATCTATCTATCTATATTTATTCTATATCTATATTATTATAAGAGTATGAATACAATGTTGGTTTACAAAAATAAACTTATAAGTAATATTAACCATAATAATTCACAATATAAGGACATAATAGGAATTCTAGATATTAACCTTATAATCCTATTAATTATTGGGCATAATACTACACGTTAAGAATCCTACATGATTACCTTTAGAAATCTTATTATAGTACAATTACTTCACGGCATAAACATATAATACTATATGTTAGCATGTAAACCTAATACCTCTAGAAACATGTTAAATTTTCTATTAGTAATTTCGGGATAGAGACGTATTTTTAGCCATGTAATCCCATTACATTTAGGATATACTTCTTAAAACTTTCTATTACTAATTTAATTTGAAAACGTATTATATTGTCCTATTACTAATTTAATTTGAGAATGTATTATATTGTCCAAATTCATTTTAAAAAAAGAGACTATATATTATTATAAAAGTACAAGTACAATATTGATAAACCAAAATATCCCTAAAATATTAAACAGAAGATTCATAGGGAAAAGACATCAGTAATAACCTATTTTTTTGGACTACAATGCCTTCTATATGAATTTTTTTAATAAAAATTTAAGATTTTAAAATTATTAAAATATTTTCTATTAAATTCTTATCAAAAGTAGGTAGGAAGATTTAATAAAATTAATTTTATAAGAATCCTCCGTATTGGCAATATATTACCACTCTATAATGTGTAATACCCAAAAAAAATAGAAGTAATGTTAAATGGATTGAATAAAGCATTAAAATTGAGAAAAAAAATATTCCCACGATAATATCTTTTTATATTATATTTGAACTGATTTGCTACTCAAATAATATTTTTTTATTATCAATTTTTGGGTAATATTGAAAAATATGCCCAATTATTAAAAAAATAACTAAAAAATATTTAAGAATATAAATGCATGAGAAAGAGAAAGAAAAATAGTTAATAAGAATTAATACCAATAATGATTTTGCAAACATAAAGATCTAAAAGTGAAATGTTAGATCGATCTCTTTACTCTTTAAAAAAAATTATGATGAATAAAATTATAATTACAGTTAAATATTCAAAATAAGAGATGTACTAATAATAAGAATCTGAATCAACATTAAATAAACTATTTTTTATGTTAAGATCCAATAATTAAATCTTTCAATTAATTATTTAGCAAGAGGTCCAATTCAATTATTCTTTTAATTCATTGAGTAAAATAATTTTTCAATTTAAAAAATATCTTATGGTACATAAATTTATTCCATAGAAATAGCGTTAGACATTAAAAAAATTAGAACACAAAATAAAAAAAAAGGTCCAGTATAGTATTAAGAATCAAAAGGTCATAAAAGTGTCTGAGGAAGCACAATCAAAACTTCCTGAACAAAAATAAACTTTCAAGACAATATTATAAAGAGTCGACTCAGCTGTAGCGGGATTATCCTTTGTAGATGCCTCCAGCAGAATGGAAATAATATTCTTATGTCATGCATTACATGCAAATATTAGATCAAGAAACATGATATTGTTAGCAATAATAATAAGTGGTGTACCAACAACGATTTTATTATGAGATCATACAAATCACTTTAGATTTGATATACCTCTTCAAAGAACTGAAATAACCATCGCAAATATATCAAAGCAGCACAATGGTACTAAATTTATAAGGAAAACAAAATTGATAATATAGGATGAAACGTTTACATCTAAGCGTCAACTTATCGAAACAATTGACTAGAGTTTAGAGATATATTAGATATCAATGAACCATTTGGCAGAAAAATAATGGTTTGGGAGGTGAATTCTTTCAAGTACTACCAGTAGTTTCAAAATCGACAAAAGTAGAGACTGTAAAAGCTAACTTGCCAAAATTATACTTATGGACTCAAATAAAAAAGATTCAACTGACAAGAAATATATATATATATATATATATATATATATATATATATATATATATATATATATATATATATATATATATATATATATGAACATATCCAACATTCAATGACTTCTTGCTTCGCGTTGGAAACGAAGAAAAATATCCAATAAAAGATGATTTTGTTCTTCTAGAATACTTTGTTATCAACTCCAATGGTAAGAGTAGTGCACTTAATAGAGAAATTTTTTCATCATCATATTAAAACATAATTCGTGCAAATTACATGATAGAGATTAAAGAGATATCTTAGATAGCAAAAATGAATATGTTGATCAACTAAATAAAAGGTTGATTGTTAAGTTTCATGGTAAAAACAAAATGTTTTTTTAATTTTTGACTCAACAGAAGATGATACTAATAATTACTATCAAGAAAAATACTTAATACCAAATGACCTTCTACCATACATATTTGTTGTCAAGTTGGCTATTTTTTATGTATGTTAGTGTCACCGTATATACAATAGACTAAGTTAAAACTGATTTTTCATTGCATATAGATTGATTTTAAAGAAAAATATGCTTGTCATACTACTAAACACTTAGATCCACCAAATAGGTTATGTAATAGCACACATATGGTATATAAAAGTTTTGACAATAACGTCATACATACAAGAATTATTATACTGGTCAATATGCTTATAAGTATGTGTTTATCTCCGAATTCAACTTTCGTTTTCAGAAACTAAAGAATATCCTTTTAAATTTATGTGAAAATAATTTTCAGTGTGTTTATGTTTTGCAATTACAATAAATAAAGCACAAGAACAAACATCCTAAATATTGGACTATATTTATCGCAATATATTTTCTTGCACGAACAACAGTATTTTACTCAAGAAGGATATCAATATCGACAACAAAAGTTCTGGTTATGGCAGAGCAACCAAAGCATTAGAAGGAAACATACATAATAATATCATCTACAAAGAAGTGTTCGGTAAGATACCATCACATTAAATACTTTTAAGCTATAATACATAATTATCTAACTAACATGACTAAATTGATCATTTGTGTAAGTTCTGATAATGTCCTTTCATTTTGAATTCACGCATTATGCTTATGTAATAATATTTTTCGATATTTAGATGAGTTGTATTATTATGTATAAAATTTCTCTCATTAGATAAATTTTATTATTCCTTCATATAAATAAATAAATCATCATGTGCCATTATTAACATGCAACGCACGTTCATATATACTAGTACTATATTAAAAGTACGAAGACCATTAGCGAAATGTCGTTCGCCTTTTTTACCTTTTAAAATAGAGTTTATATTAGACAAAATAGTCATTTAATTATTTTTCTAATATTTAAGACTTTGAAATCAGCTAAAACTTTTACTAATTAAATATTTTCTTGTTTAAACCATATAGAAAATCCTAATAGGATTTCTAAATCAATTAAAATATAACATTATATAAATTCTTTCCTTATTTGAACATGTAAAATAACAAGACTTCTTACAAATTATATTTCGTGGTATTTTGTTTCAAAACTATCTTAAATGCCGTAATGAGTTTGGTTTTGGTGTTTCCTTATCAGTTTGGTTTTGGTTTTTACCTAATTTGATTTTATCCTCTCTTTTTTTCAATTAAGTTCTCACATTTTAAAATCTTTTTCTAAAACTAATATTATTAGAGTTTAGATTCTTCATCAACAAACTACCCCCCCCCCTTCCTTTTCCCGTTTCAGCCCCTTCTTTTAACTAAAAATTTATATTCTTTTCTATTCTATTCATGTGGTTGATAGCTTAAAAGCTACCAATTTCTTTGTGCTTTTTAATTATTTAAAAGTAAGTTGTAAATAAAGAAGTCTATAATTGGTACAACTTAATAACATATGCACACCTAATAAGTAACAATATTTTAAGTAGAAATCATATGAGCTAACTTTATTTTATTATCATCGTTGCGTATCGATCCAATTAAATATCAAGTAAAATAGCATCATCATTCATAATATAATCTAAATTCAAAAATGTCTAGCTATAACTTTAATTTTATATTATAACTCCAAATAAATTTTAAAAAATATGCATACATTTAGTTTATTATTTTCTTAGGTGTCGTTGGTTGAAGTACCAATGTATTTCTAGTTTGATTTGCTTTTTCACATTTTCTTAATATTTACAATCCATAAACATTGGATAATTCCATAAGACATGATTCCTTCCTTCAGTGAATTAGCTAAATGGGATCACCAATTTAATATTTACCATTTTTATAAATTTACGATTTATTTTCTTAGATTTTATTTATAACTCAAATATATTTTTTCAATATTATTTACGTAAGTTTTAAAAGTTTGAACACAGTGGTACAAGGTACACGCGCATCGCGCGTACACGAAAAACTAGTTATATTAAAAGCACGAAGGCCTTTAGCGAAATATCATTTTTACCCTTCTGTCACGACCCAAAACCCGACCCGTCATGATGGCGCCTATCATGAAACTAGGCCAGCCTCAACTCAACAATAAATACGATAATCATAAGTTTCAAAATATTTACGGAAGCTTTTAACAATTAAAGAACTATTTGAAACATAAGAAATTCCAAGAATAAATACAATCCAGCCCAATATTGGGGTTTCATTAAGTGCATGAGCGATAAAAAAATACATTCTTTATTATAATGTCTAAGGGAGCAACTGAAATACAACTGGAAAGTAAGATGGAGAGTCAAGGCCCGCGAACGCCGTGCAGGTACCTCCATAATCTCCTAAGTCAGAAGCCTCGATCAACAAATGCCACTAGATCCAAAAGTGCCTGAATCTGCACACGAGGTGCAGGGGGTAACGTGAGTACACCAACTCAGTAAGTAACAAGTCCAACCTTTGGAGTGATAGGTAGTGACGAACTCAACCTCATCAAAGGTAACAGAAATAACGTACAAGAACATAGGCATGCTTTCAGTTAAATAAACAGCTCGAACAGTGAAACAGAGCAGGTAAATGCAGGATAAGGAAGTGTAACACTACTACGACTACATGCCAATGCACATGCTATATGAAATGCACCATGCTGAGTGCCTCATGTGCCCACAACCTCAAATGCTCATCCACTCAGTACTGTATACGGCTCATACGACCCAGGGAAGATTTATCCCGGAATATATACATCTCTGACAGCAGTCACTTAGTACCGAGGAAGGCCATTCCAGCCTATGGAGAAGATCCATCTCTACATAACAACAATAACAACCTCACAACCACTCGGTACTATATATGGCTTACAAGGACCAGGGAAGATCCATCCCGGAATATATATACATATCACTGGCAACAGTCATCCAGTACTGAGGAAGGCTATTCCAACCTATAGAGAAGATCCATGTCCAGGGAAGAACCATCCCTCAATAATATCATCTGCGCTCACTGGGGGTGTGCAAACTCCGGAGGGGCTCCTTTCAGCCCAAGCACTATAACAAGCTAACGAAGGCATATATCAGTAATCTGCTGCGGTGTGTAGCCCGATCCCATAACTGTCACTCATAATCAGGATATCAGCCTCACTCAGTCATCACTCTCCATTCTTACACACACAAGCTCAAAATGTCGTGATACTAGCCCGAAATAATGATATGATATGCCACATAACAATAATCGAGACTAAGACATGATATAATATGTATGAGCAGGACTGAGTACAGAATATCAATGAAACTAATGATATGACAGCAAGAAACGACCTCTTGGATCTCAACAGTATCGACGTGAAGCCTTAACATGATAATTAGCATGATTTACAGCTCATTAACTTAGTCACATAATCATAATATAGATATCAGCAAGAAAGAGCCACTAAGTTGTGCCATGGAATGATCTAGGCCGCAATTCTCATGGTGCGCGTCCACACGCCCGTCACTTGGCATTTGTATCACCTCAATAGTAATCATAGAACACATAGTTCGGGGTTTCGAACCCTTAGAACCAAATTTAGAAGCGTTACGTACCTCAAACCAAGCAAAAACTCTAACCCGCGATGTCTTTGCCTCTCGATTCGGCCTTCGAATGCTCCGAATCTAACCAAAACTAGTATATTATCATCAATATATGCTAAAGGAATGAAACCCATACGAAAATTATCAATTTAGACCAAAAATCCCGAATTTGCTCAAACCCGGCCCCCGGGCTAACATCTCGAAATTCGATAAAATTTACATCACAATAATCCTCATCCTCCCACGAGTTTATGTATACCAAGAACATCAAAATCGGACCTCAATTGGCCCCTCAAATCCCCAAATTTAGCTCTCCAATTTCAAACCCTAATTTCCCAATTCCTTCTCTGATTTTCCCACTAATTTCATGATTAGACAATGGAATAATCACCATAAACACAAAATACAAAGCACAAGTAACTTACCTCACTGAAAACACTTGATTCCCTCTTGAAATCACTGGTTGGAGCTCCAAAATCGCACAAAAATGATGAAGAAATGACTGAAAATTGCGAATGGGCCCTTTTTATACATTCTGCCCAGCACTTTCGCACCTGCGACCCATTTTACGCACCTACGGGCTGCTTCTATAGTCAAGATTACCGCATCTACAGTTTCCACTTAAGTTACAAGAACCGCATCTGCGCCCAGGCACCGCACCTGCGGTCCCGCAGACCCGCAGATGAGTCCAAATAACTGCATCTGCGGTTCTTCTCCTAAAGGCCAAACTCGCATGTGCGATCTCCTCATCGCTTTTGCGGCCTCGCAACTGTGGTCCCCAATCCGCAGGTGTGATGACCCAAAAGGTCATCACTTGATTTGCAAGTCAATTCTATATTCCGAGGCCTTAAAACCTCCTTTTATCTCACCTTGATTTATGTGCACGGTCCGGGCGTATATCCGGAACGCTTTTATGTGAAATATTGATAAAAATGCTAATTTTGCCTTTAAAATTAAATTTAAGTTGACTTCGGTAAACATTTTGGGTAAACGGACCCGAACCAGTGATTTAACGATCCCGGAGGGTCCGTACAAAAATATAGGACTTGGGCGTATGACCGAAATCGAATTTCGAGGTCCCAAGCCCGAGAAATAAATTTTGAAGGAAATTGTTTAACTGAAATTATATGATTTTTTGGAAATTTAAATATGTTTGAATTTGATGGTATCAGGCTCGTATTTTAGTTTCGGAGCCCTGTACAGGTCTTATATGGTATTTAAGTTGAGCTTGTAAAATTTGGTAAGAAACGGACTTCATATAACGTGAATCGGACCCTCGGTTGTGAAATTTGAAACTTAAAAGTTAATGAGATTTTTCTTTGATTTTGATGATAAAATCGTAGTTCAAGGCGTTATTTTGGCGATTGGATCGCACGAATAAGTCTGTATGATGTTTTTAGGGCTGTGCGCATGTTTGGTTTGGAGTCCCGAGGGCTCGGGTGAGTTTCGGATAGGCCACGGGATGTTTTTACACTTAGAAAGGTTGCAGGTTTTGCTGCTTTAGGTGCACAGAACGGTCGCGAAAGGGAAACGGGGCTGGGGAGGATTTTACCCTATGCAAATGTGAGACTCAAGTCGCGAACGCGGAGCATTGGTGGTTTGCTCTACGCGAACGCGATCGGTCAATCGCAAATGCGTAGCTTAGGGATGGGCTGGTCATGGAACCTAGGGAGAACTACGCGAACGCGATCCCCTTATCGCGAACGCGAAGGCAGGGCTGGGCTAAGCCTTCGTGAACGCGAAGTTTCTCCCGCGATCGTGTAAGTCCACAACTCGTAGCTCTTCGCGAACGTGACAGTTCTCACACGAATGCGATGAACACTGTTACCCAGAACTTAAAACAATAGCAAAAATCGGGATTTAGCCCACATTTTCATATTTTCAAAACTCGAGAGCATTGAGCTGATTTTCAAAAAGGAAGTTCTTCCCCAAAGTATTGGTATATGATTCTAAACCTTTTTCTTTCGATTTCCCTTTTGCATTTCATCAATCTTCATCCAAAAATCTAGGGTTTTGTGGTAGAAATTGGGAGTTTCGGTAGAGTTAGGACTTTTTGAATAATTGGAGTTTCGTTTTGGGGTCAGATTTCGAAACTAATTATATATTCGTGCTCGTGGGTGAATGGGCGATCGGGTTTTGGTCCGAACCTTGAGTTTTGACCAAGCAGCCCCGGGGTCGATTTTTGACTTTTTGGAAAAATGATAGAAGACCTATAATTAAGCATTGGGTATGAATTATTTAGAATTTATTGATGTTGTTAAATTAATTTGGGCTAGATACAAGTAAATTGGAGGCGAATTCTAAAGGAAAAGCGGTGTTTGAGGCTTGAGTTGGTCGTGGAAGTTCGAGGTAAGTGTTTGGTCTAACCTTAGCTTGAGGAAATAGGTATTGTACTTTATTTGCTATGTGCTAGTGTAGTGTACGACATATGGGTATGGTGATGAGTATCTATACGTTGGTGTTAAGCATGCCCGTGAGTCTTAAATTATGATCGTTATGTTTTCTTAATAAGTACTACAATTGCCTAAATTGTTGATTATCCATGTTGAGCAAGACACATGATTATCTTCTTGGTATTGGTTTATTATTGAGCATTGGCTCCAGTTGAGGTTCATTTGTGAAGTTAATTGTTAGTACAAGTTTGGTTATAGCCGATTCCCTTGCCGGGATGTATGTATTTCTTACTGTTGATTCCCTTTTCGGGATGTGATTATTCTTGTTGTTGATTCCCTTGCCGGGATGTGCTTATTCTTGTTGTTGATTCCCTTGCCAGAATGTTGTTGTTGCTATTGTTTGGGTGAGGAAAGAGAGATAAAGCACGAAGGGTGATTCCATGCACATTCATATTTATGTATATGGTGAGGAAAGAGTAATAAAGCATGAAGGGTGATGTCGTGTACATTTTCATAGATATTGATGCATATGGTGAGAAAGAAAGATAAAGCACGAAGGGTGATGCCGTGCACATTTCTAATATTTACATGATGAGGAAGAGAGATAAAGCACGAAGGGTGATGCCGTACACATTTCTAATATTAACATGGTGAGGAAGAGAGATAAATCACGAAGGATGATGCCGTGCACATTTTCATTACTTGATTGCATTGGTGAGGATTGAGAGTAAAAGCACGACGGGTGATGCCGTGTACTTATTGCCTATTTGTTATGATTTCTTGTTGCTTTCAGTTCAATTGCCTTAATTGTCTTATTCCACTATTACTATGATTATTTACGTTGGTATTTCCCTCATAGCATGTTACCCCTCCCCTGTTACTTTTGAATTATTTCTCTTACTGTTATTCTGCTAGATACTGTTTAACTGCAGGTTATTTGTTTGTTGTGTCCTAGCTTCGTCACTACTTCGCCGAGGTTAGGCTCGACACTTACTCAGTACATGGGGTCGGTGGTACTGATACTACACTCTGCACTCTTTTGTGCAAATCCCGGTACTGGAGCATACAGACCTTAGCTAGGGGTTGTTGCCTTCAGTCCATCAGGAGACCCGAGGTAGTCCTGCAAGCGTCCGGAGGCCTTGGTGTCCCCTTCCTATCTAGTTTCTTTCTATTCTTTTCTATTTCAGAGACAGACATGTACTTTCTTGTTCAGACCCTATTTGTAATTTTTCTTAGATAGTCCGTGAGATTGTGACACCAGTTCTGGGTGGTTTATGTTTATGGATTCGTATTGGTATAGCTTAATTGTTAAGTTTCATTCTTCCGCCTTATTATTTATGTTGTTTATAATATGTTAACTTGCAATTGTTAAGTTAAAAATGAAAAGGGTAAATTAATCGGAATAGTTAGTTTGCCTAGCTTTCACGAGTAGGCGCCATCACGACTTTCGAGGGTGAAAAATTCGGGTCATGACAAGTTGGTATCAGATCTCTAGGTTGCTTAAGTCTCACAATTTACGGACAAGCTCGGTAGAGTCTGAGGGATCGGTACGGAGACGTCTGTGCTTATCCCCCAGAGGCTATGGAGTTAGGAACAATTTCACTTCTATTCTTCTCTGTCATGCAATTTGGTTTCTCAATGCTAATTGAACATCTACTCTATTCCTTCGCAGATGGCGAGAACACGTGCTTCCTCATCTTCCGATTAGCAGCTCGAGCGCCCAGCAGCAGCTCCCACGAGGGGCAGGGGACGAGGCCGAGGCCGTGCTAAGGGATGAGGCAAGGGAAGAGCTCAGCCTAGAGCAACAGCACCAGCGGTGAAGCCTCAAGTAGAGTTAATAATGAGGTTCCGACCCAGACAGTTCCGGTGGGCCCAGCTCAGGTCCCAGAGGGGTTCATCGCTACCCCGATACTCCAAGATGCTCTGGTTCGTCTAATGGGCCTTATGGAGAGTGTCACTCAAGCATGCTTACTTCCTGTAGCACCAGCCGTCTCTCAGGCTGGGGGATCCTGTAGCACCAGCCGTCTCTCAGGCTGGGGGAGGAGCACAGACTCCCGCTACCTGCATTCCGGAGCAGATGGCTCCCCAGTTTTAGACTCCAGCAGCTCAGCCAGTTGGAGCAGTTGAGCCAGGTGTAGTAACTTAGACCGATGATAGAGCAGCTATGTTTGTTGATGCTTTGTGGAGATTGGATAGGTTCACCAAGCTGTTCACTACTACTTAGGGTGGTGAATCTTTAGAGATCCCCAGGATTACTTAGACAACTGTTATGAGGTTCTTCGGAATATGGGGATAGTGGAGACCAATGGGGTCGACTGTGTTGCTTTCCGTCTGTCAGGTTTCGCCAAGAAACGGTGGAGAGATTATTGTTTGTCCAGACCAGTTGGGTCACCAGCTCTCGCTTGGGACCAGTTCTCGCAGCTATTTCTCGAGAAGTTTCTTCCTGTCACTTAGAGAAAGGAGTATCGTAGGCGGTTTGAGAGTCTCTAGTAGGGTTCTATGACTATCACCCAGTACGAGACGAGGCTTATTGATTTGGCTCGTCATGCTCTTCTGATACTCCCCACCGAGAGAGAGAGAGAGGGTGAGGAGGTTTATTGAGGGACTCGCTCAGCCTATTAGACTGCAGATGGCTAAGGAGACAGGTAGCGAGATTTCTTTCCAAGATGCCTCCAATGTGGCCAGACGGGTTGAGATGGTTTTAGCTTAGGGGAGAGGTCAGGGGTCTGATAAGAGGCCTCATCATTCTGGAAGATTCATTGGTTCCTCATCTGGGTAGAGGCCATCCTCCTAGGCATTTTCAATCAGCACTTCAGGTTTCTCACGGTTCTCCAGGTAGTCGTGGTTCTCATATGCAGTATTCTGATCAGTTTCCCTATAGACCACCACTAGCTCCTATTAGTGCACCTCCGCTCTGGAGTTTTCAGGGTTGTTATCCAGGCCGATAGGGTCAATTTCAACGTCAGCAGTCTCAGCAGCCGAAGTCTTGCTATATTTGCAGTGATACAAGGCACATTGCTAGGTTTTGCCCTTGAGCCTCGAGAAGTTCCTAGGGTTCTTGTGCTATGGTTCCCGCACCGAGTGTTCCACCGCCCGCTCAGCCAGCTAAAGGTTGGGGTAGAGATTTTAGAGGTGGAGATCAGGCCACTAAAGGTGGAGGCCAGGCAGCTAGAGATGGAGGCCAGCCAGCAGGAGGCCATCCTAGGGATGCAGTTCAGAGTGGTGGGGCCCAGCCCCGATGTTATGCTATGCCAGGCAGACCTGAAGCTAAGGCCTCCGATGCAGTTATCACATGTACAGTTTTTGTGTGCAGTAGAGATGTCTCAGTTCTATTTGATCCAGGGTCCACATATTTTTATGTATCATCTTATTTTTCCCCTTATCTGGTTGTGCCTCATGATTCTTTGAGTGCTCCTGTATATATGTCTACACCGGTGGTGATTCTATCATGGTAGATCGTGTTTATCATGCTTGTGTGGTCGTTATTGGGGGCCTTGAGACCCATGTAAATCTTCTACTTCTCGATATGGTGGATTTCGATGTCATTCTGGGGATGGAATGGTTATCCCCTTATCATGCTATATTAGATTGTCATGCCAAAATCGTGACCTTAGCACTACTGGGGTTACCTCATTTGGAGTGGAGAGGGACTTGTAGTCATTCCACCAGCAGGGTTATCTCATATATGAAGGCTCGGCGCATGGTTGATAAGGGATGTTTGGCCTATTTGGCATATGTTCGTGATTCTAGTGTTGAGGTTCCTTCTATGGATTTTGTGCTCGTTGTTCGTGAGTTTCTAGAGGTGTTTCCTTCAGACCTTCCGGGGATGCAATCCGACGGGGACATTGACTTTTGCATTGATTTGCACTCAGCCCATTTCTATTTCGTCATATCGTATGGCCCCGCCAGAGTTGAAAGAATTAAAAGAACAATTGCAGGACTTGTTGGATAAAGGATTTATTAGACCGAGTGTTTTGCCTTGGGGTGCACTGGTGTTGTTTGTTAAGAAGAAGGATGGGTCGATGAGGATGTGTATAGATTATCGACAGTTGAACAAAGACACCATCAAGAGCAAGTATCCACTGCCGAGGATTGATGATTTGTTTGATCAGCTTCAGGGTGACAAGGTATTTTTGAAGATTGATTTGAGATCTGGCTACCATCAGTTGAGGATTAGGGCATCTGATGTCCCTAAGACAACTTTTCGCACTCGGTACGAGCATTATGAGTTCTTAGTAATGT
Source organism: Nicotiana tabacum (assembly GCF_000715075.1). Classification (NCBI taxonomy): domain Eukaryota; kingdom Viridiplantae; phylum Streptophyta; class Magnoliopsida; order Solanales; family Solanaceae; genus Nicotiana; species Nicotiana tabacum. The sequence goes on along the minus strand of NC_134089.1, from coordinate 42,609,949 downwards.
CATATGGGTTGACAAATGTCCCAGCAGCTTTCATGGAATTTGATGAACCGAGTGTTCAAGCCTTATTTGGATTCCTTCGTGATTGTCTTCATTGATTATATTTTGATTTCCCGCAGCCGGGAGGAGCACGAGCAGCATCTTCGAGTCGTTCTTCAGACTCTGAGGGATAGTCAGTTGTATGCTAAGTTTTTGAAGTGTGAGTTTTGGTTGAGTTCGGTTGCATTCTTGAGTCATGTTGTATTAGCAGAGGGTATTCAGGTGGATCCTAAGAATATTACGGCAGTCAAGGACTGGCCTAGACCCACATCAGCTATAGAGATTTGGAGTTTCTTGGGTTTGGCGGGTTATTACCGTTGGTTTGTGGAGGGGTTTTCATCTATTGCAGCCCCGATGACCAGGTTGACCCAGAAGGGTGCCCAATTCAGGTGGTCGAACGAGTGTGAGGCGAGCTTTTAGAAGCTCAAGACAGTTTTGACTACGCCGCCAGTGTTGGTATTGCCCACAGGTTCAGGTCCATATACAGTGTATTGTGATGCATCGCGTATTGGACTTGGTGCGGTGTTGATGCAGGATGGCAAGGTTATTGCATATGCTTCGTGACAGTTGAAGATCCACAAGAACAATTATCCAGTTCATGATTTGGAGCTAGCAGCCATTTTTCACGTGCTTAAGATTTCGAGGCATTATTTATATGGCGTGTCATGTCAGGTGTTCACGGATCACAAGAGTTTGCAATACTTGTTCAAGCAAAAGGAGATAAATTTGAGGAAGAGGAGGTGGTTGGAGCTGTTGAAAGACTATGATATCACCATCTTATATCATTTGGGAAAGGCCAATGTAGTGGCCGATGCTTTGAGTAAGAAGTCAACCAGTATGGGCAGTCTTGCGTATATTCCAGTCGGTGAGAGGCCGCTTGCTTTGGATGTTCAGGCTTTAGCCAATCAGTTCGTGAGGTTGGATGTTTCTGGGCCAGCCATGTTCTAGCTTGCACAGTCGCTCGTTCTTCATTATTTGAGCGTATCCGAGATTGGTAGTATGATGATCCTCATTTGCTTGTCCTTAGAGACACAGTGCGGCATGGGGGTACCAAGTAGGTTACAGTTGGAGATGATGGAGTTTTGAGGATGCAGGGTCGTATTTGTGTGCCTAATGTGCATGGATTTCATGAGTTGATTCTAGATGAGGCCCATAGTTCCCAGTATTCTATTCATCCGGGCGCCACTAAGATGTATCAGGATTTGCGGCAGCATTATTGGTGGAGGAGAATGAAGAAGGACATTGTTGCCTATGTAGCTCAGTGTTTGAATTGTCAGCAGTTAAAGTACGAGCATCAGAGACCTGGTGGTTTGTCTCAGAAGATTGAGATTCCTAAGTAGAAGTGGGAGCGGATCACTATAGACTTTGTTGTTGGACTCCCACGGACTCAGAGGAAGTTCGATGCAGTATGGGTTATTATTGATAGGCTGACCAAGTCAGCGCATTTCATTCCTGTGGCAGTTTTCTATTCCTCGGAGCGGTTGGCTGAGATCTATATCTGGGAGATTATTCGTCTTCATGGCGTGCCCGTGCCTATCATTTCTAATCGGGGTATGCAGTTTACCTCGCATTTTTGGAGGGAAGTACAGCGTGAGTTGGGTACGCGGGTCAAGTTAAGCATAACATTTCATCCTCAGACAGACGGGCAATCCGAGCATACTATTTAGATTTTGGAGGATATGCTCCTAGCATGTGTTATTGGCTTTGGAGGTTCTTGGGATTAGTTCTTTCCATTAGCGGAGTTTTCCTACAACAACAGCTACCAGTCAAGCATTCAGATGGCTCCCTATGAGGCATTATATGGTAGGCAGTGTCGGTCGCCGGTCACCGGTCGGGTGGTTCGAGCCGGGAGAGGCTCGGTTGTTGGGTACAAATTTAGTTCAGGATGCCTTGGATAAGGTGAAGATCATTCAGGATGGGCTCCGTACAGCTCAGTCCAGGCAAAAGAGTTATGCAGACCGTAAGGTTCGTGATGTGGCATTCATGGTTGTAGAGTGGGTGTCTCCCATAAAGGGCATGATCAAATTTGGGAAGAAAGGCAAGCTAAGCCCTAGGATCATTAGTCCTTTTGAGATTCTTGATCGAGTGGGAGAGGTGGCTTACAGACTTACGTTGCCGCCGAGTTTATCAGCTCTGCACCCAGTGTTTCATGTGTCCATGCTTTGGAAGTATCACGGCGATCCATCCCACGTGTTAGACTTTAGCACTGTCCGGTTGGACAAGGATCTGACCTATGAGGAGGAGCCGGTGGGCCATTCTGGATCGGCAGGTTCGTCAGTTGAGATCGAAGAGTTACCCTTCTGTTCATGTTCAGTGGAGAGGTCAGCCTGCCGAGGCAGCTACCTGGAAGTCCGAGACCGATATGCGAAGCCGATATCCCCATCTTTTTCCCGACTCAGGTACTTCTTTTCTATGTCCATTCGAGGACGAACAGTTGTTTTAGAGGTGGATGTGATGACCCAAAAGGTCATCAATTGATTTGCAAGTCAATTCTGTATTTCGAGGCCTTAAAACCTCCTTTTATCTCACCTCGATTTGCATGCGCGGTCCGGGCGTATATTCGGAACGCTTTTATGTGAAAAATTGATAAAAATGCTAATTTTGCCTTTAAAATTAAATTTAAGCTGACTTTGGTCAATATTTTGGGTAAACAGATCCGGACCCGTGATTTGACGGTCCCGGAGGGTTCATAGAAAAATATGGGACTTGGGCGTATGCCCGAAATCGAATTCTGAGGTCCCAAGCCCGAGAAATTAATTTTAGAAGGAAATTGTTTAAGTGAAATTATAAGAGTTTTTTGAAAATTTAAATGTGTTTGAATTTGATGGTATCGGGTCCGTATTTTGTTTTCGGAACCCGGTGCAGTTCTTATATGATATTTAAGTTGAGCCTGTAAAATTTGGTAAGAAACGGATTTCATATGACGTGAATAGGACCCTCGGTTGTGAAATTTGAAACTTAAGAGTTATTGAGATTTTTCTTTAATTTTGATGCTAAACTCATAGTTCGAAGCGTAATTTTGGCAATTTGATCGCACGAATAAGTCCATATGATATTTTTAAGATTGCGTGCATGTTTGGTTTGGAGACCTGAGGGCTCGGGTGAGTTTCCGATAGGCTACGAGATATTTTTACACTTAGAAAAGTTGCAGGTTTTGCTTCTTCAGGTGCATAGACATTTTGTGCTTCGCTATTCTCGCGATCATGAAAGGAAAACAGGGCCGGGGAGGATTTCACCCTATGCGAACGCGAGACCCAGTTCGCGAACGCGAAACATTTGGGGGTTTTCTCTACGCGAACACGACAGGTCAATCGCAGGGATGGGATGGGATAGTCATGGAACCTAGGGATCACTACGCGAACGCGATCCCCTTACCGCGAACGCGAAGGCAAGGATGGGCTAAGACTTTGCGAACGTGAAGCTTCTCCCGCGATCGTGTAAGTCCACAACTGGCAGCTCTTCGCGAACGTGACAGTGCTCACGCGAACGCGATGAACACTGTCGCTCAGCACTTAAAACAATAGAAAAAATTGGGATTTAGCCCACATTTTCATATTTTCATAACTAGAGAGCATTGAGGAGATTTTCTAGAAGCAAGTTCTTCCCCAAAGTATTGGTATATGTGTGATGACCCAAAAGTTCATCACTTGTTTTAGAAATAAATTCTATGCTCCGAGGCTTTTAAAACCTCTTTTAGTATCACCTCAATTTGTGTGCGCAGTCCGAGCTCGTAGCCAGAAAGCCATTATGTGAAAATCTGTGAAAAATGATAAATTTTGACTTTAAAATGAATTTAAGTTGACTTCGGTCAATATTTTTGGGTAAACGGACCCGGACTCTTGATTCGACGGTCCCGGAGGGTCCGTACGAAAATATGGGACTTGGGCGTATGCCCAGAATCGATTTCTGAGGTCCCAAGCCTGAAAAATAAATTTTTTAAAGAAAATTTTTTTCTGGACTATTTATGAGTTTTTGGAAATGAAATGTGTTTAAAATTTGATGGTATCGGGCTCGTATTCTAGTTCCGGAGCCCGGTACGGATCTTATAAGTGATTTAAGTTGAGTTTGTGAAATTTGGTAAGAAACAGACTTGAAATAACGTAAATCGGACAGTATTTGAGAAAATTAGAAAATGTGAGGTTTTTAAGTGATTTCATGATTTTGATGCTAAATTCATAGTTGTTGATGTTATTTTGGCGATATGATCGCACGAGTAAGTTCATATGACGTTTTTGAGTTAGTATGCATGTTTGGTTTAGAGCCCCTAGTGCTCGGGTGAGTTTCGGATAGGTTTCGGAAGGTTTTAAACTTGGAAAAAGTTGCAGGTTTTCAGTTTCTGGTGCATAGGGATTTTGTGCTTCGCGTTCGCGTGGCTTCATTCACAAAAGGGGAAGGTAATCTCCCTCAGGTGAAAAAATTTTCTTTGCGTACGCGGAGCTTGGGATGCGAACGCGAGGCTGTGGGGGGAATACCCTACGCGAACGCGTAGGATTAGTGGCCTGGGGGAGGGAGTTCACACTTTTCCTTACGCGAACGCGGCCACCTGACCGCGAACACAATGACTCAGGGAGCTAAAGCTTCGCGAACGTGATCTTCTGATCGCGAACATGATGGTCAGTTGGGCCTGACCCATCGCGAATGCGACAAGCCTATCGCGAATGTGACAGGCCTATCGCGAACGCGATGAAGGCCTGCCCAGTGATTTTAAAACAGAAGCAAAAATGGGCAGAACCCATTTACTTCATATTTTCAAAATTTGGGAGCATTGAGGCGATTTTCAAAGAACAATTTCTTCCCCAAAATATTGGTAAATGATTCTAAACCTTTTTCTTTCGATTTCCCATTGCATTTCATCAATTTTCATCTTAAAATCTAGGGTTTTATGGTAGAAATTTGGAATTTGGGTAGAGTTAGGGATTTTTTATTAATTCAGATTTAGACCTCGTTTTGGAGATGAATTTAGAAACTAATTGTATATTTGGGCTAGTGGGTGAATGGGTGATCTGGTTTTGGTCTGAACCTCGAGTTTTGACCAAGCGGGCCCGGGGTCAATTTTTGACTTTTTGGGGAAAATGATAGAAAACCTATAATTAAGCATTGGGTATGAATTCTTTAGCATTTATTGATGTTGTTAAATCAATTTGGACTAGATACGAGTTATTTGGAGGCGAATTCTAAAGGAAAAGTGGTGTTTGACACTTGAGTTGGCCGTGGAAGTTCGAGGTAAGCGTTTGGTGTAACCTTAGCTTGAGGGATTAGGAGTTGTATCCTATTTGCTATGTGTTACTTGTTGAGTACGACATATAGGCATGGTGATGAGTATCTATACGTTGATGTCAAGCATGACCGTGAGTCTTTAATTGAAACCGTTGTGTTCTTAATAAGTACTACGAATGCCTAAATTGTTGATTCTCTGTGTTGAGCAAGAATTATGATTATTCTTGTGAAAATTGCTTATTGTTGGGTATTGGTGTTTGTTGAGATTTCTTTGTGAAGTTAGATGTTGGAACAAGTTTGGTTATAGCTGATTCCCTTGCCGGCCGTATTTATTTATACTATCGATTCCTTTGTCGGGACAGTGTTGTTTCCTTATCGTTCCCTTGCCGGGACTCTTTTGTGATTGGTGTTGAATTGCATGATAAGGATCGGGTTGCACACCGCAACAATATTATATTTGGATCGGGTTGCACACCACAACAATAATATAATTGGATGGGGTTGCACGCCGCAACAATAATATAATCGGATCGGGTGGCATGCCGCAACAGTGATAAATGATATGGATCGGGTTGCACGCTGCAATAGTGTTTTTATTATTTGGATCGGGTTGTGCGCCGCAACAATAAGTAATAAAAGAGTTTGTTGACTGGTTACGATTTCCTTATTCCTTTGCTGTGAATTCTAAATTGTTCTTTATGCTTTTCTCTTAAATTACTGTTGGTAAATGATATCCCCCCGCAGTATGTCCCTCTCCCATCTTTAATTGTTTATTTCTGTTTTATTTTCCGCTATATATGATATAACTACACAGGTTCATTTGGTAGTCTGGTCCTAGCCTCGTCACTACTTCGCCGGGGTTAGGCCAGGCACTTACCAGCACATGGGGTCTGTTGTGCTGATACTACACTCTGCACTGTGTGCAGATCCCGGAGCGGCAGCTTTTGGACCATAGCTTTGGGTGGCTGCCTTCAGTCCCGTCGGAGATTCCGAGGTAGTCCTGCTGGCTTCCGCAGGCCCCAGTGTTCTATTCCATCTTTATATGTTTTCATTTACTTCAGAGACAGATTGTATCTTTCTTTCCAGACAATTGTTTGTAGTATTCGTAGATGTCTGTGATATTGTGACACCAGTTCCGGGTAAAGATGTACTTGGTATTGTCGTACTTGTTTTTTTGGCTAAGTTATCAGATTACGTCTTCCGCATGGCTTTAATTATTGTTAATATTTCACTATTGATTGTATGTTATTCTAAACTGTTAAAAAAAGGCTAAATAAAAGAGTTAGTGAATCTATAATACTCGGCTTGCCTAGCTTTCACGAGGAGGCGCAATCACATCTCCCGAAGGTAGAAAATCCCGGTCGTGACAAGTTGGTATCAGAGCTCTAGGTTATATAGTTCTCACAATTCACAGAAAAGCTTAGTAAAGTCTGAGGGATCGGTACGGAGACATCTGTATTTATCCCCCAGAGGCTACAGAGTTAGAAAGAACTTCACATTTATTCTTTCCTGTCGTGCGGTTTGGTTTCTCAATGCTAATTGAATTTCTACTTTGTTCTTTCGCAGATGGCGAGAACACGCGCTTCCTCATCCACCGATCAGCAGCCCGAGCCCCTAGCAGCACCTCCCACGAGGGTTAGAGGGCGAGGTCGTGCTAGAGGCCAAGGTCGGGGTAGAGCTTAATCCAGAGCAGAAGCGCCAGCGGTGGAGCCTCAAGTTGACTTTGATGATGAGGTTTTGGCCCAGACAGTTCCGGTTGGCCCAGCTTAGATCCCAGAGGGGTTTATTGCTCCCCTAGTACTCTAGGATGCTCTGGTCTGTGTAGTGGGCCTTATGGAGAGTGTCACCCGGGCAGCCTTGATTCCTGTAGCACCAACCATCTCTTAGGATGGAGGAGGAGCCCAAACTCCTGCTACTCGCACTCCGGAGCAGATGGGCCCGCTCCGTCAGTTAGGGGTGGGGGTAGAGGTGCTAGAGGTGGAGGTAGAGGTATTAGAGGTGGAGGTCAGGCAGCTAGAGGTGGAGGCCAGCCAGCAGCAGGCCGTCCCAGAGATGTAGTTCCGAGTGGTGGGGCCCAGCCCCGATGTTATGCTCTTCCAGCCAGGCCTGAGGCTGAGGCTTCTGATGCAGTTATCACAGGTACTGTTCTGGTTTGTAGTAGAGATGCTTCAGTCCTATTTGATCTAGGGTCTACATACTCCTATGTGACATCTTATTTTGCATCGTATCTAGTCATGCCTAGTAATTCTTTGAGTGCTCATGTATATGTGTCTACACTAGTGGGTGATTCTATGGTGGTAGATTGAGTCCATCCTTCGTGTATAGTTGTGATTGGGGGTCTTGAGACTCGTATAGATTTGTTACTTTTGGACATGGTTGATTTTGATGTCATATCGGGGATGGACTAGTTATCACCTTACCATACTATCTTGGACTGTCATGCCAAGACTGTGACTTTAGCCTTGCCGGGTTTACCTCATTTAGAGTGGAGAGGGACTCTTGGTCACTCTACCCATAGTGTTATCTCTTATGTGAAGGCTTGGCGTATGGTCGAGAAGGGGTGTTTGGCCTACTTGGCATATGTTCGTGATTCTAGTGCCGAGGTTCCTTCTATTGATTTTGTGCCTATTGTCCGTGAGTTCCCTGAGGTATTTCCTTCAGACCTGTCGGGTATGCCACCCGACAAGGATATCGACTTTTGTATTGATTTGGCTCTAGGCACCTAGCCCATTTCTATTCCACCGTATTGTATGGACTTGCCTGAGTTGAAGGAGTTGACGGAGCAATTGCAAGACTTGCTTGAAAAAAGTTTCATTAGACCTAGTGTTACGCCTTGGGGTGCATCGGTGTTGTTTATTAAGAAGAAGGACGGATTGATGAGGATGTGCATATATTACCGGCAGTTGAACAAGGTTACAATCAAGAATAAGTATCCATTGCCGAGGATTGATGATTTGTTTGATCAGCTTCAGGGTGCCAAGTTATTTTCGAAGATTGACTTGAGATCAGGCTACCATCAGTTGAGGATTAGGGCATCTAATGTCCCTAAGACAGCTTTTTGCACTCGGTACGGGCATTATGAGTTCTTGGTGATGTCATTCGGGTTGACAAATGCCCCAGTAGCTTTTATGGATTTGATGAACCGAGGTTCAGGGCCTTACACAATTTAATGCGATGCATCTCGTATTGGACTTGGTGCGGTGTTGATGCAGGATGGCAAGGTCATTGCCTATGCTTTGTGGTATTTGAAGATTCATGAGAGGAACTATCCGGTTCATCATTTGGAGTCATCATCCATTGTTCATGCGTTGAAGATTTGGAGGCATTATCTGTATGGCGTGGCATGTGAGGTGTTCATGGATCACAAGAGTCTGCAGTACTTGTTCAAGCAGAAGGAGCTAAATTTGAGGCAGAGAAGGTGGTTGGAGCTATTAAAGGACTATTATATCACCATTTTATATCATCCGGGAAAGGACAATGTGGTGGCCGATGCTTTGAGTAGGAAGTCAGCCAGTATGGGCAGTCTTGCTTATATTCCGGACGGTGAGAGACCGCTTGTTTTGGATGTTCAGGCTTTGGCCAATCAGTTCGTGAGATTGGATGTTTCTGAGCCCAATCGTGTGTTAGCTTGCACAGTCGCTCGTTCTTCATTATTGGAGCGTATCTGTGATCGGCAGTATGATGATCCTCATTTGTGTGTCCTTAGGGACACGGTGCAGCACGGAGGTGCCAAGCAGGTTACCTTAGGAGATGATGGAGTTTTGAAATTGCAGGGTCAAGTTTGTGTGCCTAATGTGGATGGACTCCAAGAGTTGATATTAGAGAAGGCCCATAGTTCCCGGTACTCCATTCATCCGGGCGCCGCTAAGATATATCAGGATTTGAGGCAATATTATTGGTGGAGGAGATTGAAGAAGGACACTGTTGCATATATGGCTCGGTGTTTGAACTGTCAGCAGGTTAAGTACGAGCATCAGAGGCCCAATGGTTTGTTCCAGAAGATTGAGATTCCTGAGTGGAAGTGGGAGTGTATCACTATGGACTTTGTTGTTGGACTCCCACGGACTCAGAGGAAGTTCGATGCGGTGTGGGTCATTGTTGATAGGCTGACCAAGTCAGTGCACTTCATTCATGTGGCAGTCTCCTATTCTTCCGAGAGGTTAGCTGAGATCTATATCCAGGAGATTGTTCGTCTTCATGGTGTGCCCGTGTCTATCATTTCGGATCGAGGTACGCAGTTTACCTCATATTTCTGAAGAACGGTTCAGCAAGAGTTGGGCACACGGGTTGAGTTGAGCACAGCGTTTCATCCTCAGGTGGACGGACAGTCCGAGCGAACCATTCAGATTTTGGAGGATATGCTCCGAGCTTGTGTCATTGACTTTGGAGGCTCGTGGGAGTTTTTGCCTTTAGCAGAGTTTCCCTACAACAACAGCTACCAGTTAAGTATCCAGATGGCTCCTTATCAGGCTTTGTATGGTAGGCGGTGTCGGTCGCCGGTTGGATGGTTTGAGTCAAGAGAGGCTCGGTTGTTGGGTATGGATCTAGTACAAGATGCCTTGGACAAGGTCAAGATTATTCAGGATAGGCTTCGTAAAGCTCAGTCCACGGAAAAGAGTTACGCTGATCGTAAGGTTCATGATTTGGCTTTCATGGTCGGTGAGCGGGTATTGCTTTGAGTGTCGCCTATGAAGGGCGTGATGAAATTTGGGAAGAAGGGCAAGCTTAGCCCTAGGTTCATTGGCCCGTTTGAGATTCTTGATCGAGTGGGAGAGGTGGCTTACAGACTTGTGTTGCCGCCGAGCTTATCAGCCATACATCTAGTGTTTCATGTGTCCATGCTTCGGAAGTATCACAGCGATCCATCCCACATGTTAGATTTCAGCACTGTCTAGTTGGACAAGGACTTGTCTTATGAGTAGGAGCCGACACCTATTCTAGACCGACAAGTTCGTCAATTGAGATCGAAGAGTTTTCCTTTCGTTCATGTTTAGTGGAGAGGTCAGCCTGCAGAGGCATCGACCTAGGAGTCTGAGTCCGATATGCGGAGCCGTTATCCCCATCTTTTCTCCGACTCAGGTACTTCTTTCTTATGTCCGTTCGAGGACAAAAGATTGCTTTAGAGGTGGAGAATGTGATTACCCAAAAGGTCATCACTTATTTTAGAAATAAATTCTGTGCTCCGAGGCTTTTAAAACCTCTTTCAATATCACCTCAATTTGCATGCACAGTCCGGACACGTAGCCGGAAAGCCATTATGTGATAATTTGTGAAAAATAATAAATTTTAACTTTAAAATGAATTTAAGTTGACTTCAGTCAATATTTTTGGGTAAACGGACCAGGACCCATGATTTGACGATCCCGGATCCGCAGGAAAATATGGGACTTGGGCGTATGCCTGAAATCGAATTCCGAAGTCCTAAGCCCGAGAAATAAATTTTTTAAAGAAAATTGTTTTCTGGATTATTTATGAGTTTTTGGAAATAAAATGTGTTTAAAATTTGATGGTATCAGGCCGTATTCTGGTTCTGAAGCACGGTATGGCTCTTATATGTGATTTAAGTTGAGTATATGAAATTTGGTAAGAAACGGACTTGAAATGACGTGAATCGGACCGTATTTGAGAAAATTGGAAAATTTGAGGTTCTTAAGTGATTTCATGATTTTGATGCTAAATTCATAGTTGTTAATTTTATTTTGGCAATTTGATCACACTAGTAACTTCATATGGTGTTTTTGAATTACTATGCATGTTTGGTTTGGAACCCCGAGGCCTCGGGTGAGTTTCGAATAGGTTTCAGAAGGTTTTAAACTTAGAAAAAGTTGCAGGTTTTCAGTTTTTGGTGCACAGGGATTTTGTGCTTTGCGTTCGCGTGGCTTCACTCGCGAACGCGATAGGCAATCTCCCTCAAGTGAAAATTTTTTCTTCGTGAACGCGGGGCTTGGGATGCGAACGCGAGGCTATGGGGGGAATACCCTACGCGAACGCGTCTAGGCCCTCGCGAACGTGTAGGGTTAGTGGCCTAGGGGAGGGAGTTCACACTTTACCTTACGCAAATGCGGCCACCTGACCGTGAACGCGATGACTCTGGGAGCTAAAGATTCGCGAACGCGAGCTTCTGATCACGAACGCGATGACGGCCTGCCCAGTGATTTTAAAACATAAACAAAAATGGGCAGAACCCATTTACTTCATATTTTTTAAATTTGGGAGCATTGAAGCGATTTTCAAAGAACAATTTCTTCCCCAAAATATTGGTAAATGATTCTAAACCTTTTTCTTTCGATTTCCCATTGCATTTCATCAATTTTCATCCTAAAATCTAGGGTTTTATGGTAGAAATTAGGAATTTGGGTAGACTTAGGGATTTTTGATTAATTCGGATTTAGACCTCGTTTTGGAGTCGAATTTCGAAACTAATTGTATATTTGGGCTCGTGGGTGAATGAGTTATCGGGTTTTGATCTGAACCTCGAGTTTTGACCAAGTGGGCCCGGGGTCAATTTTTGACTTTTTGGGGAAAATGATAGAAAACCTATAATTAAGCATTGGGTATGAATTCTTTAGCATTTATTGATGTTGTTAAATCAATTTGGACTAGATATGAGTTGTTTAGAGGCGAATTCTAAAGGAAACGTGGTATTCTAGGCTTGAGTTGGCTGTGGAAGTTCGAGGTAAGTGTTTGGTGTAACCTTAGCTTGAGGGATTAGGAGTTGTGTCCTATTTGCTATGTGTTACTTGTTGAGTACGACGTATAGGCATTGTGACGAGTATCTATACGTTGGTGTCAAGCATGACCATGAGTCTTAAATTGAAACCGTTGTGTTCTTAATAAGTACTACGAATGCCTAAGTTGTTGATTCTCTGTGTTGAGCAAGAATTATGATTATTCTCGTGGAAATTGCTTATGGTTGGGTATTGGTGTTAGTTGAGATTTCTTTGTGAAGTTAGATGCTGAAACAAGTTTGGTTATAGTTGATTCCCTTGTCGAGATGTATTTATTTATAGTATCGATTCCTTTGTTGGGACAGTGTTGTTTTCTTATTGTTCCCTTGTCGAGACTCTTTTGTGATTGGTGTTGAATTGCATGATATGGATCGGGTTGCACGGCGCAACAATATTATATTTGGATCGGGTTGCATGCCGCAACAATATTATATTTGGATCGGGTTGCAAGTCGCAACAATAATATAATCGGATCGGGTTGCACGCCACAACGATAATATAATCAGATCGGGTTGCACGCCCCAATAGTTATAAATGATATGGATCGGGTTGCGCGCCGCAACAATAAGTAATAAAAGTTTTTGTTGATTGGTTACGATTTCCTTATTCTTTTGGTGTGAATTCTAAATTGTTCTTTATGTTTTTCTCTTAAATTACTATTGATAAATGATATCCCCTTGCAGAATGTCCGCCTCCCATCTTTAATTGTTTATTTCTGTTTTATTTTCCGCTATATATGATATAACTTCACAGGTTCATTTGGTAGTCTGGTCCTAGCCTCGTCACTACTTCGTCGGGGTTAGGCCAGACACTTACCAGCACATGGGGTCGGTTGTGCTGATACTACACTCTGCACTGTGTGCAAATCTCAGAGTGGCTACTTTTAGACCATAGCTTTGGGTGGCTGCCTTCAGTCCAGTCGGAGATTTCGAGATAGTCCTGTAGGCGTCTGCAGGCCCTGGCGTTCTCTTCCATCTGTATATTCTGTTTTCATTTACTTCAGAGACAGATTGTATCTTTCTTTCCAGACAATTGTTTGTAGTATTTGTAGATGGTCCGTGATATTGTGACACCAGTTCCGGATAGAGATGTACTTGTATTTTTTGTCTAAGTTATCAGATTACGTCTTCCGCATGTCTTTAATTATTGTTAATATTTCACTGTTGATTGTATGTTATTCTAAACTATTAAAAAGAGATAAATAAAAGATTTAGTGAATCTATAATACTCGGCTTGCCTAGCTTTCACGAGTAGGCGCCATCACGACTCCCGAGGGTGGAAAATCCGGGTTGTGACAATATGATTCTAAACCTTTTTCTTTTGATTTCCCTTTGCATTCCATCAATCTTCATCCAAAAATCTAGGGTTTTTATGGTAGAAATTGGGTATTTGGGTAGAGTTAGGGCTTTTTGAATAATTTGAATTTAGACCTCGTTTTGGGGTCGGATTTCGAAACTAATTATATATTCGGGCTCGTGGGTGAATGGGCGATCGGGTTTTGGACCGAACCTCGAGTTTTGACCAAGCAGGCCCGAGGTCGATTTTTGACTTTTTAGGAAAACAATAGAAGACCTATAATTAAGCATTGGGTATGAATTATTTAGCATTTATTGATGTTATTAAATTAATTTGGGCTAGATAAAAGTAAATTGGAGGCGAATTCTAAAGGAAAAGCGGTGTTTGAGGCTTGAGTTGGACGTGGAAGTTCGAGGTAAGTGTTTGGTCTAACCTTAGCTTGAGGGAATAGGTATTGTGCTTTATTTGTTATGTTCTAGTGTAGTGTACGATGTATAGGTGTGGTGATGAGTATCTATACGTTAGTGTCAAGCATGCCTATGAGTCTTAAATTGTGATCGTTTTGTTTTCTTAATAAGTACTACAATTGCCTAAATTGTTGATTATCCATATTGAGCAAGACGTATGATTATCTTCTTGGTATTGGTTTATTATTGAGCATTGGCTTCATTTCTGAAGTTAATTGTCGATACAAGTTTGGTTATAGTTGATTCCCTTACCGGGACGTATATATTTTTTATTGTTGATTCACTTGTCGGGATGTGTTTATTCTTGTTGTTGATTCCCTTACCAGGATGTTGTTGTTGTTATTGTTTGGGTGAGGAAAGAGATATAAAGCACGAAGGGTGATGTCGTGCACATTCATATTTAAGCATATGGTGAGGAAAGAGTGATAAAGCACGAAGGGTGATGCCATGTACATTTTCATTGATATTGATGCATATGGTGAGGAAGAGAGATAAAGCATGAAGGGTGATGTCGTGCACATTTCTAATATTTACATGGTGAGGAAGAGAGATAAAGCACGAAGGGTGATGCTGTGCACATTTTTATTACTTGATTGCATTGGTGAAGATTGAGAGTAAAAGCATGAAGGGTGATGCTGTGCACTTATTGCCTATTTGTTATGATTTCTTGTTGTTTTCGGTTCAATTACCTTAATTGTCTTATTCCACTTGTACGAAACTTCCACGTTCTGAGGCCTTGAAAACCTTATTTAGAGTCACCTCGATTTGTGTACGCAGTTCGAGCGCGTAGCAGGAATGCTTAAATATGAAATTTTGTGAAAAATGATAAGTTTTGACTGTAAAATGCATAAATTTTTAAAGGAAATTGTTTTTTGAAATTTTTTAAGGAAATTTGAAATGAAGTTAGATTAGAAAGAGATGGTATCGGGCATGTTTTTTGGTTCCGGTGACCGATACAGGTCTTATACATGGTTTAGATCATTTTTGTAAAGTTTGGTTGAAAACGGACGTCGTTTGACGTGATTCGGACCTAAATTGCTAAATTTGATACTTGATGAAGTTTGAGAAAAACATTCTTGATTTTTAGGTTTGATTCATTGTTATTGAGGTTATTTTGGCGATTTGATCGCACAGATAAGTTCGTATGATGTTGTTGAGTTAGTACGTGTGTTTGGTTAGGAGCCACGAGGGCTCGAGTGTGTTTCAGATGTGTTTCGGCAAGTTTTGAACTTAGGAAAGAGTTGCAGATTCAGAGAAGTTGCAGGTCTCTGAAGCCAGGTCTCATGGTCCGCGATGGAAACTTGGCGGCCGTGGTGGGGCCTCTGCGACTGCGGTGGGATTTGTGCGGTCCACGGTGAGCAAGGCCAAGCCTCCGCGGCCCGCTCGATTTCTTGCCGTCCGCGGTGGAGCTCCACAGGTGCAGTCCTTTCTATGCGGTCCGCGGAGAGGGTCTGAGAGGGGTATAAATAGACGGGATTTCCAATTATTTTCATTTTTCAAAACCCCAAAAAACATAAGAGGTGATTTTTCAAACAACATTTCTTCTCCAAATCAATTGTAAGTCATTTTTAACTAGTTTTCTTCAATCATTAACATCTTTTAACATGATTTCAAATACAAATCAATTATTTTCATGGGGGAAATTTGGGTGTTTTGGGAAGAACCTAGGTTTTTCAAAAAAATGGGGATTTGAACCTCGATTTGGGGTCCGATTTCAAAACAAATTACATATTTGAGCTCGTGGGGGAATGGGTAATCGGGTTTAAGTCCGAATTTCGGGTTTAGACCAAGCGGGTCCGCGGTCGATTTTTGACTTTTTGGGGAAATCTTTATAAAACTTATTTTCATGCATTAAAATTGATTCATTTAGCATTTATTGATGTAATTAAGTAACTTGTGACTAGATACGAGCGAATTGGCGGTAGAATCGAGGGGTAAAGCTATAATTGAAACTTGAGTTGTGCTCGAGGCATCGAGGTAAGTGTTTGGTCTAACCTTAGCTTGAGGGATTAGGAGTTGTGTCCTATTTGGTATTTGTTTCTTGTCGAGTACGATGTATAGGCATGGTGACGAGTATCTATACGTTGGTGTCAAGCATGACCGTGAGTCTTATATTGTGATTTTCATGATTTCATTGTATTATTCATGCCTTGGTGAAGATTTCTAACAGTTGTATAAAGTTTGTAGAAAGAATTGTGACCTATGAACATTGAGGAGCGTTGGTTCAAGTTGTATAGCGAAATTGTGAAAGTATAAGTGACAATTGAACTTTTAGAGCATTGGCTCGAGTTATGAAATGAATTGTGAAAGTATAAGTGATAATCGAACCTCTAGAGCATTGGCTCGAGTTGTGAAGTGAATTGTGAAGTAAAATTGAGAAAAAGATGAGATCATTATGTTGTCACCCTTGCCGGGCTATTGTTGATTTACTTGTTGTTCCCTTGTTGGGATTTAATTGTTTAATTATTGTTCCCTTGCCGGGATTTAATTGTTTAACTGTTGTTCCCTTGCCGGGATCTCTATTACTATTTTGTTTATTCCTTTGCCCTTTTGCTTGTGATTGTTGTTTGGGTGAGGAAGAGTGTTAAAGCACGAAGGGTGATTCCGTGCATTCTTTGTTATTGTGAGGAAAGAGTATAAAGCACGAAGGGTGATGTCGTGCCGCACGACGTACCATTCCGTGACGAATCTATTGATTATATAGTGAGGAAAGAGAGTAAAAGCACGAAGGGTGATGTCGTGCACATTTTGATTATATGATTGCTTTGGTGAGGACGAGAGTAAAAGCACGAAGGGTGATGTCGTGCACATTTTTATTATATAACTGCTTTGGTGAGGCTGAGAGTAAAAGCACGAAGGGTGATGTCGTGCAATTGTTGATTTCTGCTTCCTTGTTGATATTCTAGTTATGTTGCTTCTTTCCTTACTTGATGCCTTTCTATTCGGAACTAATATCTCCCCTCACATCATGTTTCCCTTTCCCACATTGACTGGTTATTTCTGTATTTCTTTTCCGCTGTATATATATATAAACTGCACAGGTTTATTTGGTAGTCTGGTCCTAGCCTCGTCACTACTTCGCCGAGGTTAGGCTAGACACTTACCAGCACATGGGGTCGGTTGTGCTGATTACACTCTGCACTGTGTGCAGATCCATGAGCAGCTTTCGGACAGTAGTTGGAGTTCTTCTTTCAGTCCACCCGGAGACCCAAAGTAGACCTGTAGGCGTCCGCAGGCCCTGGCGTCTCCCTCTATCTCTATTTCCTGTTTCATTCCCTTTTGTTCAGAAATAGTGTATTGTATTTCTTCAGACCTTGTATGTAGTAACTCTTAGACAGTTTATGACACTGTGACACCAGATTTTGGGGTATTTAAGGTTTTAAAAGTTGTAATAGGCGTAGCCTTAAGATATACAATTGTTGATTTTCGCTTATTTATTTAAAATTCCGCTTTTATCATATTATCGACTTGTGTTTGTTAAAAAAAAGTAAAGATGAAAGTGTAGCATGTAGTTAAGGTTTGGCTTGCCTAGCTCCCATTAGTAGGCGTCATCATGACTCCCGAGGGTGGGAAAATCCGGGTCGTGACAAGTTGGTATCAGAGCTCTAGGTTACATAGGTCTCACAATTCACAGACAAGCTTAGTAGAGTCTGAGGGATCAGTATGGATATGTCTGTATTTATCCCTCAGAGGCTACAAGGTTAGGAATAACTTCACATTCATTCTGTCCTGTCGTGCGGTTTTGTTTCTCAATGCTAATTGAACTTCTACTCTGTTCTTTCGCAGATGGCGAGAACACGCGCTTCCTCATCCTCTGCTCAGTAGACCGAGCCCCCGATAGCAGTTCCCACGAGGGGCAGAGGGCGAGGGCGAGTCCATGCTAGAGGCCGAGGTAGGGGCAGATCTCAGCCCTGAGCTGCAGCCCCAGTGATGGAGCCTCAGGTTGATTTTGATGAGGAGGTTCCGGCTCTAGCAGTTCTGGTAGGCCCAGCTCAGGTCCCAAAGGGGTTTATTGCTACCTCAGTTCTTCAGGATGCTCTGGTCCGATTAATGGGCCTCATCGAGAGTGTCACCCGAGCGGTCTTGCTTCCTATAGCACCAGCCGTCTCTCAGGCTGGAGGAGGGGCCCAGACTCCTGCTACCCATACTCTGGAGCAGGTAGCTCCCCAGATTCAGACTCCAGCAGTTCAGCCAGTTGGAGCAGTACAGCCGGGTGTGGTAGCTCAGACCGGTGATGGAGCGGCTATGTCCGCCGATGCTTTGTGGAGACTGGATAGGTTCACCAAGCTCTTCACTTCTACTTTCAGCGGTGCATCTACTGAGGATCCCCAAGATTATCTAGATAGCTACCACGAGGTTCTAAGGAACATGGGCCTTGTTGAGACCAACGGGGTTGATTTTTCTACATTTCGCTTGTCTGGATTCACAAAGACTTGGTGGAGGGATTATTTCTTAGCGAGACCAGCCGGATCGCCAGCCTTGACTTGGGAGCAGTTCACACAGCCATTCCTGTAGAAGCTTCTCCCCGTTACTCAGTGAGAGGCTTATCGGAGGCAGTTTGGGCGCCTCCAGTAGGGTTTCATGACTGTTACCCAGTATGAGACCAAGTTCATCGACTTAGCTCGCCATGCTCTCATCATACTCCCCACCGAGAGAGACAGGGTGAGGAGGTTTATTGATGATCTTATTCAGCCGATTCGTCTTCAGATGGCTAGAGATGCTGGGAGTGAGATTACTTTTCAGGAGTCAGCCAATGTGGCCCGTAGAGTTGAGATGGTTCTGTCACAGGGAGGCGGTCATGGGTCAGACAAGAGGCCCTGTCATTCAGGCCGATTCAATGGTACCTCATCCAGAGGTCGGGATTCGTATGTTAGAGGCCATCCTCCTTGGCCCTTTCAGTCAGCGCTCTAGGTTTCTCACGGTACTTTAGGTGGTCGTGGTCCTCAGATGCAGTATTCCGATCAGCAGTCCTACAATGCACCACCTGCTCCTATCAGTGCACCGTACTTCAGAGTTTTCGGGGTGGTCATTCAGGTCGTCAGGGCCAGCAGTCTTAGCAGCCGAGTGCTTGTTACACGTGTGGTGATTCGAGTCACATTGCCAGGTTTTTCTCTCGAGCACCGAGTAGCTCTCAACATCAGGGTTCTCGTGTTATGGTATTGGCATCAGGTGTTCCACAGCCTGCCCAGCCAACTAGAGGTTGGGGTTGAGGTGCTAGAGGTGGAGGTAGAGGTACTAGAGGTGGAGCTCAGGCCGCCAGAGGTGGAAGCCAGCCAGCTGCAGGCCATCCCAGAGATGTAGTTTAGGGTGGTGGGGCCCAGCCCCGATGTTATGCACTTCCAGCCAGGCCCGAGGCTGAGGCTTCAGATGCAGTCATTACAGGTACTATTCTGGTTTGTGATAGAGATGCTTTAGTGTTATTTGATCCAGGGTCTACCTACTCGTATGTGTCATCTTATTTTGCACCGTATCTTGTCATCCCTAGTGATTCATTGAGTATTCCTATTTATGTGTCTACACCGATGGGTGATTCTATTGTGGTAGATTGAGTCCATCGTTCTTGTATTGTGGTGATTGGGGGTCTTGAGACTCGTGTGGATTTGTTACTTCTAGACATAGTCGATTTCGATGTTATATTGGGGATGACTGGTTATCACCTTACCACACTATCTTGGACTGTCATGCCAAGATGGTGACCTTAGCCTTACCGGATTTGCCCCGCTTAGAGTGGAGAGGGACTCCTAGTCATTCTACCCGCAGTATTATCTCGTATGTCAAAGGCTCGGCGTATGGTCGAGAAGGGGTGTTTGTCCTATTTGGCATATGTTCGTGATTCTAGTGTTGAGGTTCCCTCTATTGATTCTGTGCCCGTTGTTCGTGAGTTTCCTGAGGTATTCCCTTCAGACTTGCCGGGTATGCCACCCGACAGGGATATTGATTTTTGCATTGATTTGGCTCCGGGCACTCAGCCCATTTCTATCCCGCTATATCGTATGGCCCCTCCTGAGTTGAAAGAGTTGAAGGAGAAGTTGCAAGACTTGCTTGAGAAGGGTTTCATTAGGCTGAGTGTTTCGCCTTGGGGTGCGCCGGTGTTTTTTGTTAAGAAGAAGGACGGATCGATGAGAATGTGTATTGATTACCGGCAGTTGAACAAGGTTACAATCAAGAATAAGTATCCATTGCCGAGGATCGATGATTTGTTTGATTAGCTTCAGGGTGCCAATGTGTTTTCAATGATTGATTTGAGATCTGGCTACCATCAATTGAGGATTAGGGCATCCGATGTCCCTAAGACAGCTTTCCGCACTTGGTATGGGCATTATAAGTTCCTGGTCATGTCATTTGGGTTGACCAATGCCCCAGCAGCTTTTATGGATTTGATGAACCGAGTGTTCATGCCTTATTTGTACTCGTTCATGATAGTCTTCATGGATAATATTTTGATATATTCCCGCAGTCGGGAAGAGCACGAGCAGCATCTCAGAGTGGTTCTTCAGACGTTGAGGGATAGTCAGTTATATGCTAAGTTCTCGAAGTGTGAGTTCTGGTTGAGTTCAGTTGCATTTATAGGTCATGTTGTATCAACAGAGGGTATTCAGATTGATCCGAAAAAGATTGAGGCAGTCAAGAACTGGCCTAGACCAGCATCAGCTACAGAGATTCGGAGTTTCTTAGGATTGGCAGGCTACTACCGTCGGTTCGTGGAGGCTTCTCATCTATCGCAGCCCCGATGACCAGGTTGACCTAGAAGGGTGCCCAGTTCAGATGGTCAGATAAGTGTGAGGCGAGCTTTCAGAAGCTCAAAACGGCTCTGACTACGGCACCGGTGTTGGTTTTGCCCACAGGTTCAGGGCCTTATACAGTTTATTGTGATGCATCTCGTATTGGGATTGGTGTAGTGTTGATGCAGGATGGCAAGGTCATTGCATATGCTTCGCGGCAGTTGAAGATTCATGAGAAGAACTATCCAATTCATGACTTGGAGTTGGCAGCCATTGTTCACGCATTGAAGATTTGGAGGCATTATCTATATGGCGTGGCATGTGAGGTGCTCATAGATCACAAGAGTCTTCAGTATTTGTTCAAGCAAAAGGAGCTGAATTTGAGGCGGAGGAGGTGGTTGGAGTTGTTGAAAGATTATGATATCACTATATTATATCATCCGGGAAAGGCCAATGTGGTGGCCGATGGGTTGAGTAGGAAGTTAGCCAGTATGGGCAGTCTTGCTTATATTCCGGTCGGTGAGAGACCGCTTGCTTTGGACGCTCAGGATTTGGCCAATCAATTTGTGAGGTTGGATATTTCTGAGCCTAGTCGCATATTGGCCTGCACGGTCGCTCGTTCTTCTTTATTGGAGCGTATCCGTGATCGACAGTTTGATGATCCCCATTTGTGTGTCCTTAGAGACACGGTGCAGCGTGGAGATGCCAAGCAGGTTACCTTAGATGATGATGGAGTTCTGAGGTTGCAGGGTCGAGTTTGTGTGCCCAGTGTGGATGGGCTCCGGGAGTTGATTCTAGAGGAGGCCCATAGTTCCCGGTACTCTATTCATCCGGGCGCCACGAAGATGTATCAGGATTTGCAGCAGCATTATTGGTGGCGGAGAATGAAGAAGGATATCGTTGCTTATGTAGCTCGGTGTTTGAATTATCAGAAGGTTAAGTACGAGCATCAGAGACCTGGTGGTTTATTTCAGAGGATTGAGCTTCCCGAGTGGAAGTGAGAGCGAATCACTATGGATTTCGTTGTTGGACTCTCGCAGACTCGGAGGAAGTTCGACGCAGTATGGGTCATTGTTGATAGGCTGACCAAGTCAGCGCATTTCATTTCTGTGGCAGTCTCCTATTCATCTGAGAGGTTAGCTGAGATCTATATCAGGGAGATTGTTCGTCTTCATAGTGTGCCTGTATCTATCATTTCGGACCGAGGTACGCAGTTTACCTCGCGTTTATGGAGAGCAGTTCAGCGAGAGTTGGGCACCCAGGTTGAGTTGAGTACAGCATTTCATCCTCAGACGGACGGGCAGTCCGAGCGGACTATTCAAATTTTGGAGGATATGCTCCGAGCTTGTGTCATTGACTTTGGAGGCTCGTGGGATCAGTTTTTGCCTTTAGCAGAGTTTGCCTACAACAACAGTTACCAGTCGAGTATCCAGATGGCTCCTTATGAGGCTTTATATGGTAGGCGGCGTCGATCTCCAGTTGGGTGGTTTGAGCCGGGAGAGGCTCGATTGTTGGGTACGGATCTGGTTTAGGAAGCTTTGGACAAGGTCAGGATTATTCAGGATAGGCTTCGTATAGCTCAGTCCAGGCAAAAGAGTTAAGCAGACCGCCAGGTTCGAGATGTGGCTTTTATGGTGGGAGAGCGGGTATTGCTCCAAGTGTCGCCTATGAAGGGCGTTATGAGATTTGGGAAGAAGGGCAAGCTTAGCCCTAGGTTCATTGGTCCGTTTGAGATTCTTGATCGAGTGGGAGAGGTGGCTTATAGACTTGCATTTCCACCGAGCTTATCAGCCATGCACCTAGTATTTCATGTGTCCATGCTACGGAAATATCAAGGCGATCCATCCCACGTGTTAGATTTCAGCACTGTCCAGTTGGACAAGGACTTGTCTTATGAGGAGGAGCCGGTAGCTATTCTAGACCAGCAGGTTTGTTAGTTGAGGTCGAAGAGTTTTTCCTTCTGTTCGTGTTCAGTGGAGAGGTCAGTCTCCTGAGGCATCGACCTGGGAGTCCGAGTCCGATATGCGGAGCCGTTATCCCCATCTTTTTCCCCACTCAGCTACTTCCTTCTTCTGTTCATTCGACGACGAACGGTTGGTTTAGAGGTGGAGAATGTGATGACCCAAAAGGTCATCACTTGTTTTAAAACGAAACTTTCGCATTTTGAGGCCTTGAAAAACTTATTTAGAGTCACCTCGATTTGCGTTCGCAATTCAGGTGCGTAGCCGGAAAGCTTAAATATGAAATTCTGTGAAAAATGATAAGTTTTGACTATAAAATGAATAAATTTGGCTTCGATCAACATTTTGGGTAAACGAACCCGGAGGGTCCGTAGGAAAATATGGGACTTGGGCGTATGCCCGGAATCGAATTTCGAGGTCCTGAGCCCGAGAAATTAATTTTTAAAAGAAATTGTTTTCTAAAAAATTTAACGAAATTTGAAATGAAGTTTGATTAGAAATAGATTTTATCGGGTCCGTATTTTGGTTCCGCCGCCCGGTACAGGTCTTATATATGGTTTAAATCATTTTTGTAAAGTTTGGTTGAAAACGGACGTCGTTTAATGTGATTCGGACCTAAATTGCTAAATTTGATACTTATGAAGTTTGAGAAAACAATTCTTGATTTTGAGGTTTGATTCATTGTTATTGAGGTTATTTTGGCGATTTGATCGCACGGATAAGTTCGTATGATATTTTTGAGTTAGTACGTGTGTTTGGTTAGGAGCCCAGAGGGCTCGAGTGTGTTTCGGATGTGTTTCGGCATGTTTTGAACTTAGAAAAAAGTTGCAGATTTAGAGAAGTTACAGGTCTTTGAAGCCAGGTTTCGTGGTCTGCGGTGGAAACTTCGCGGCCACGGTGGGGGCTCCGCGACCGTTGTGGGATTTGTGCGGTCCGCGGTGAGCAAGGCCAAGCCTCCGCGGTCGTGCTCGATTTCTTGCGGTCCACGGTGGAGCTCCGCGGCCGCAGTCCTTTTTATGCGGTCCGCGGTGGAGCTCAGCGGCCGCAGTTCTTTTTATGCGGTCTGCGGAGAGGGTCTGAGAGGGGTATAAATAGACGGGATTTCCAGTTATTTTCATTTTTCAAAATCCCAAAAACCATAAGAGGCGATTTTCAAATAACATTTCTTCTCCAAATCAATTGTAAGTCATTTTTAACTAGTTTTCTTCAATCATTAACATCTTTTAACATGATTTCAAATTCAAATCAATTATTTTCATGGGGGAAATTGGTTGTTTTGGGTATAACCTAGGTTTTTCAGAAAATGGGAATTTGGACCTCGATTTGGGGTCCGATTTCAAACAAATTACATATTTGAGCTCGTGGGGAATGGGTAATCGGGTTTAGGTCCGAATTTCGGGTTTGGACCAAGCGGGCCCGTGGTCGATTTTTGACTTTTTGGGGAAATCTTTATAAAACCTATTTTCATGCACTAAAATTGATTCATTTAGCATTTATTGATGTAATTAAGTAACTTGTGACTAGATACGAGCGAATTGGCGGTGGAATCGAGGGGTAAAGCTATAATTGAAACTTGAGTTGTGCTCGAGGCATCGAGGTAAGTGTTTGGTCTAACCTTAGCTTGAGGGATTAGGAGTTGTGTCCTATTTGGTATTTGCTTCTTGTCGAGTACGACGTATAGGCATGGTGACGAGTATCTATACGTTGGTGTCAAGCATGACCGTGAGTCTTATATTGTGATTTTCATGATTTCATTGTATTATTCATGCCTTGGTGAAGATTTCTAACTGTTGTATAAAGTTTGTGGAAAGAATTGTGACCTATGAACATTGAGGAGCGTTGGTTCAAGTTGTATAGCGAAATTGTGAAAGTATAAGTGACAATTGAACTTTTAGAGCATTGGCTCGAGTTGTGAAATGAATTGTGAAAGTATAAGTGATAATCGAACCTCTAGAGCATTGGCTCGAGTTGTGAAGTGAATTGTGAAGTAAAATTGAGAAAGAGATGAGATCATTATGTTGTCACCCTTGCCGGCATATTGTTGATTTACTTGGTGTTACCTTGCCGGGATTTAATTGTTTAATTGTTGTTCCCTTGCCGGGATTTAATTGTTTAACTGTTGTTCCCTTGCCAGGATCTCTATTACTATTTTGTTTATTCCCTTGCCCATTTGCTTGTAATTGTTGTTTGGGTGAGGAAGAGTGTTAAAGCACGAAGGGTGATGCCGTGCATTGTTTGTTATTGTGAGGAAAAAGTATAAAGCATGAAGGGTGATGCTGTGCCGCACGACGTACCATTCTGTGCTGAATCTATTAATTATATAGTGAGGAAAGAGAGTAAAAGCACGAAGGGTGATGCCGTGCACATTTTGATTATATGATTGCTTTGGTGAGGACGAGAGTAAAAGCATGAAGGGTGATGTTGTGCACATTTTTATTATATAACTTCTTTGGTGAGGCTGAGAGTAAAAGCACAAAGGGTGATGCCGTGCAATTGTTGATTTCTGTTTCCTTGTTGATATTCTAGTTATGTTGTTTCTTTCCTTACTTGATGCCTTTCTATTCGGAACTAATATCTCCCCCCACAGCATATTTCCCTCTCTCACATTGACTGGTTATTTCTGTATTTCTTTTCCGTTGTATATATATATATATGAACTGCACATGTTTATTTGGTAGTCTGGTCCTAGCCCCATCACTACTTCGCCGAGGTTAGGCTAGACACTTACCAGTACAAGAGGTCGGTTGTGCTGATACTACACTATGTACTGTGTGCAGATCCAGGAGCAGCTTTCGGACAGTAGTTGGAGTGCTTCTTTCAGTCCACTCGGAGACCCAAGGTAGACCTACAGGCATCCTTAGGCCCTGGCGTCTCCCTCTATCTCTATTTCCTGTTTCATTCCCTTTTGTTCAGAAACAGTGTATTGTATTTCTTCATACCTTGTATGTGGTAACTCTTAGACAGTCTGTGATACTGTGACACTAGGTTTTGGGGTATTTGAGGTTTTAAAAGTTGTAATAGACGTAGCCTTAAGATATACAATTTTTGACTTCCGCTTATTTATTTAAAATTTCGCTTTTATCATATTATCGACTTCTGTTTGTTAAAAAGAAGCAAAGATGAAAGTGTAGCAAGTAGTTAAGGTTTGGCTTGACTAGATCCCATTAGTAGGCGCCATCACGACTCCCGAGGGTGGAAAAATCCGGGTCGTGACACCACTATTACTAAGATTCTTTACGTTGGTATTTCCCCCATAGCATGTTACCCCTCCCCCGTTACTTTTGAATTATTTCTATTACTATTATTCTACTAGATACTGTTTAGCTGTAGGTTTTTTGTTTGTTGTGTTCTAGCCTCGTCACTACTTCGCCGAGGTTAGGCTCGACACTTACTCAGTACATGGGGTCGGTTGTACTGATACTACATCTGCACTCTTTTGTGCAGATCCCGGTACTGGAGCATACAGGCCTTAGCTAGGGGTTGCTGCCTTCAGTCCATCAGGAGACCTGAGGTAGTCCTGCAAGCGTCCGGAGGCCTTGGTGTCCCCTTCCTATCTAGTTTCTTTCTGTTCTTTTCTATTTCAGAGAAAGACATGCACTTTCTTGTTCAGACCCTATTTGTATTTTTTCTTAGATAGTCCGTGAGATTGTGACACCAGTTCTGGGTGATTTATATTTATGGATTCGTATTGGTATAGCTTAATTGTTAAGTTTCATTCTTTCGCATTATTATTTCCGCTATTTATAATATGTTAAATTGCAATTGTTAAGAGGTTAAAAATAAAAAGGCTAAATTAATCAGAATAGTGGGCTTGCCTAGCTTTCACTAATAGGCATCATCATAACTCCAGAGGGGTGGAAAATTCGGGTCGTGACAGCAGGTGCGGAAATAACAGGAACAGCAAAATCTGCAGCACAACTCAAATTCCAAACTTCCCGTCAACCACTCAAAACCATTCCGAGGCCCCGGGGACCTCAACCAAATATACCAATAAGTCACATATCACCATTCAAACTTATTCCAACTTTCGGAACACTCAAAACAACATCAAAACATCAAATCACCCTCGGATTCAAGCCGAAGGACGTAGAAATTCTCAAATTCCAACAATAATGCTCAAACCTATCAAATCACCTCCGAATGACCTGAAATTTTGCACACACGTCCCAAATGACACAACGGACCTACTCCAATTTCCGAAATTCCATTCCGACCCCGATATCAAAATTTTCACTGTGAGAATGTCAAATTTCCAATTTCGCCAATTCAAGCTTACTTCTAACACGGACCTTCAAATCACATTCCGGACGCGCCCCCAAGTCTAAAATCACCTAACGGAGCTAAACAAATCATAAAAATCCAAATTCGAGATCAAATACTAAAAAGTCAAAGCTTGGTCAAATCTTTCAAATTTAAAGCTTCAAGTTGAGAATTGTTTCTTCCAAATCTATTTCGAGTATCCTGAAAACCAAAACCGACAATTTACATAAGTCATAATACATCATATGGAGCTAGTCATGCCCGAGAACTGCCGAGCTAAGTGCAAGTGCTCAAAATGACCGGCCGGCTCGTTACACCTTCAAAATTAAACTTTACACTAGACAAAATAGTCATTTAATTATTTTTCTAACATTTAGGAATATTCATTTAATTAATTCCCTACTATTTAGGAATAGTTATTTAATTAAATTCCTAATATATTGTCACGACCCAAATCCCTGAACCCGGTCGTGATGGCGCCTCTCGTGAAGACAAGGCCAGCCAGACCAAAATGGAACACCTCTTTTAAACAGTTAATCATCATAAACAGTAATAACATATAATATAATACTTAAAAATTGCGGAATTTTTAACGTTAACAACAGCAAGAACCATCCCGACACAGCCCAAACCAGGGTGTCACAAGTCATGAGCTACTACAGAATCTGCTATAGGTCTACAAAGTACGAAATCCGATACAACAGTCTGAAGAAAACATAAATGATAGAGGATAAGATAGACAAGGGGCTGCAGACGTCAACAACTACCTCGTAACTCCAAATCACTGCCTAGCCTGGAAGGAATCAGTGCTCAGGTGCGGATTCTGCTATACCTGAATCTGCACACACGGTGCAGGGAGTAATGTGAGTGCTCCGACTCAGTGAGTAATAATTACAAATAATGGCTGAAAGTATGAAAACACGTAAAGGCACAAAGCAATTCCATATCAAGCGGTAAAATCACTTAAAGCAGTAAATCAGTGAAGAAATCAAATGATATTCCTTTTTAAAACAGGTAATTTAACGGGTAATTAACAAGTAGAAATCTGCCCCTCGGGCACAGTATCAATCGCTCGGTACAGTATCAGCCCCTCGGGCTACCTCACAATCACTCAGCATAATGGTCAGCCATTGTTACCTGACCAAATTGCATCATACAGTGTCATTGTTACCACTATTTCAAATCACATGGGTATCTGCGCTCACTGTGGGTGTGTAGACTCCGGAGGGGCCCTTTACAGCCCAAGCGCTATATCAAGCCACCTCGTGGCATCATCACTCAGCATATCCTCACATCACTCAAGCCACCGCATGGCATAAATAGTATCTCAGGCCCTCGGCCTCATATCACTCATCATATCCTCACATATGGCCCTCGGCCTCACTAAGTCCAGAAATCATCATAAGTGTGAGCACGTGATTTTTGCCTCACATGAATTACTCCAAAAGAATTCTCAAAATTAGGTCCTTTTCTTTAATTATGTGTTATTCTAGGAATTACTGTGCAATTTTCCAGATTGTTTGCATATTTTATGCATTTTAATGCATTGAAAATACAAAAAATATAGCATCTGTATTTAGAATTTAGTTTTACATTCTTACATTAATTAAGTAAATTGTTGTTTTATAAAAATGAAATTTTCACAAAAAAATAATGTATTTGTGAATTTTAGTGTTTAATGTCAAATTTTGTGATTTTTCTTTTAATATTAATGTAATTTGGTATTTAATTATTTGTGATAGGTATTATTTAAAGTTAATTAATCTTTTTAAAAAGGTAATTAGGGTTTTAGTTTTAATTTTTGGAAGAAAAGAAAATGGAAATGATTAAATAAAAGAGGGGCAAAATCTGTTGGGCTATTTCTCATTTTACCCAGGCCCAAGCAAAATCCACCCCAATACCCGCCCCAAATCAGCCCAAAACCCATTCCCCACCCGGTCCAGCCCCAGTTGAAACCAAATGACGTCGTTCCTCATTAGTGAAGTGATCCAGGCCGTTGATCGTGAATGATCCAACGGGCAAGATCAAATCCCCACCCCACTATATATTCCTAAGATCATACCCCGCCCCCCCAAGCCAAACCCCCCCTCACCTCTTCGTCTCCAAACCTCAGAGACCAAATGCATCTGCCACCCTTCACCACCGTGCTCCGCCCACTGGAAATCGCCTCACGGCGGTTCCGGTGGTCCAAACAGCCCCAAAATTACACCACAGCCTCCCCACGACATCCTCTTTCCAAATCCCGAATCAGTTTTCTTCGAATCAATACCAGACGCTTCGAATCTTAGATCGAAGAATAGAACCAAACCCTAATCCATTCAATGGCCACCAAACTCACACCTTTTGACCACTAGACCACCCTCGTCCCAAGTCCCCTACTAGTTTTGCGCGAATCAGAGCGGAGTTGGTCGAATCTCAAAACGAAAGAGCGAACCCTAAATGGAAAGAATTGAGGTCGTGGTCGACCTTAGTTGTGTGTTCTCAGTCGAGAACACTCGATTAAGGTCTGTCTCGGCTTCAAAAACAAGTAGGAGTTTCAACTAAAACAAATGGGAACTGGGACTGAAATTCTAAGGTATTTATTTTTCTTTACTTTTTCTTTTGTTGTTTCATGGTTTGTCTGATTAAGTTTCGTTATAGTTCTGTCTTTTTCAATTACTTTCCTTTCTTTCTTCTCCATCGGACTTTTTCTTGGTCCAGTTTGCTTCTATCAGTCAACATATGGTTAAATAGTTTCGTCGATTAATCCGGTTTAATTGTAGTTCAGTAGTTTTGTTAAAATCGTTTGTTGTTATGCCAAATTGTTTCATTTTTATGTGATGTTTGGTCCCCTACTCTGTGACGTGACTTGGCGCATGAATTTAGTTGTTCATTCAATGTATTTACAGTTTCATCTGCTCATATTTAGGTTTAGTGTAGAATTGTGTTCGTCTATTCCCTGAATCCTTAAACCCTTCATCTTGGTTGCAATAATGTTCGTTCTGATCTGAGTTCAATTGTTGTGTGAGTTTAGTGGTTTGAATCTGACTGTGGTTCTGTTTGAGTTTGGAGTCCGATGGAATTGAACTTGTGGTTAAATTCAGCTTTAGTTAATCAGTGATTAGGTTTCTTCTTTAAGAATTGGTTATAGCTGAAAGATGTAGCACAGATTAAAGGGGTTTAAGTTAGGATAGTAATCACAGGGGTTCCAGGGGTAATTTGGGAATTGAAAACTTGAAGAAATGGGTAGTTTGAGTGTTCTGTCCATTAAGTACTAATGTACCATTAAAATAATGTATTTGTTTAATAATTAGTGGGGAATACAACATATTGGTATGGGGGTAATGATAAAAAGTTAAAGGGGCGCACATGGGAGGGAATAAACAGGCTGAAAAGTGCAAAATTTGAATAAAAAAAAGAGTTTAAACATTGGTCTTTAAAAGGGAAAGACCTAAGAGAAGAAAAGGAGAGAGATCAGTTTTTTGGGTCAGTGTTAGAGAAATAGAGAGAGTTCTTGGGAGTTTCACCAGTCCTGAAGAAATTAGCTGGTGAGAAAACATTTTAAGCTAGTTCTTCTTTAAGCAATCTGAGAGTTTGAAAACACTTAAAATACCGGAGAGTCAGTCAGTCTCTTAGGGATCAGTTTGGAGAGTTTTAAGCTTGAAAAGAATAGAGAGAAATACTGTGAAGTCTCACTGTGTCATTGAAATTCTTTTCCTACTTCAGTGATTTCATTTTCCTAATTCAAATACACTAGACTGATCTTGAGTGACTTTGAGTCCAGCTGAAGTGGTTTCTGATTGAACTTTAGCCTATTGAAAGTTTCAAGTGGTTCTGGTCGTCTCTTTGAGTTCATTTGGTTTGTTTGGGTACTACTATGGGTCAATCTTTTTATTTCTGTTTGGTTTTTGGGTCATTGAATTATTCCTGGGTTGAAGAATAGTTGTGTTGTGGCTGTGTGAAATTCCTAATAGCTGTTGACTGCCCTGCTAAACTAACTGCTTCTACTTCCTGTTGATTTTTGATTTCCATGTACACAATTTGAACTCACCTTGATGTAACTGCTGATTTGAATGAAATGAAACCATATTTCTAGAGCCATGCTCGTTTGGAATGCATATGGCTGTATTTGATCATCTGTTGAGTAGTATACATATTTAGTTCATCTAATTTGTATTGTATTAAGGACTGTATAATTAGAACCATTTCTGAACTACTTAGACCAGCTGATTCATACTAGACCGTATTTGGACTGTGAGTATTTGGTTTTCTCAGACTTGTGTGAATACTCTTAGCTAAGCATTCAGTTATACTTATGTTCAGTAGAGCAATGTCTTAACTAGCTAAGGTTAACTCCAGTGGTCATTTCAGGTTGCTTCATGAAGTTATTCTAGTAAGTAATATAGTTGCAATAAAGTCATTTTAAGAAGCTATTTCAGTAGTAGTTAAGTTTGATTAAAATACTAGCTGAATGTGCTAGGGAACATAAAGGATGTAAATAGCCAAACTATGTAATTAGGGTGGTAGTTCATATACTTGAGGTTACCTCATGAGCATTTGACTCAATCTAGTCTTTGTGTTTAATCTTGTCTGGGGTACGAATTATTAAAAGTGGAAACTAAAATTCCAGCAAGTGTTTAGTCTTGTTTAAATTGGAGTTATGGTTCATTTTGTCGAAAAGGGGCTGAGAGCCTATATTTAGGCGGTTTGGGCTTCAACGTGTGAACAAGGTGGCCCTGGTCCTGTTTCACATTAAATTCATTTGGAACTGGGCCCAGGCCTGTGAATGGCCTGCCCTTGTGCTTATTTGGGTCTTAATTTTTTTAAAACGGGTTTCTTAAGTCATGTTAATTAATTAGACCCTTTTGCTTTATTTTAGAGAAACAAGTAAAAAAAAAATCACCGTAGCTTTTAGGTTTGCCTTTTGAATGATAAAAATGAGATGAGCCTCGCTAAGCAAACAAATAAATTATGGGGCCCTCATTAAATGTATATATAAAAATACTTAGATTTTGGGATGAGCCGTTTAGCGAATTTCACGATTTTTCCCCAAAGTAATAACGCGCTAGTCTCTTTAGGCGCGTATTTTAATAATGTTACCTTCCTAAACTCGGGTGCGCATTTATGTGACCCAAATCTGAATCTCAACAATGTTAAAATATGTCAAAAACCACGGGTGCATTTATGTGACGTGGTTCAAGACTTGTTTTAATGACGTTGCAATTTTCCTTTAAAAATAAATAAAAAGCGGTTGAAGTTAAAATTTGCACATAGGTTCAACATGTATTAAAATCAGATAAATAAGCCGAATATGATAGTTGAGCGACCGTGCTAGAACCACGGAACTCGGGAATGCCTAACACCTTCTCCCGGGTTAATAGAATTCCTTATCCGGATTTCTGGTTCGCGGACTGTAATACAGAGTCAATCTTTTCCTCGATTCGGGATTCAACCGGTGACTTGGGACACCATAAATCTCCCAAGTGGCGACTCTGAATTAAATAATAAATCCCGTTTCGATTGTCCTTTAATTGGAAAAACTCCCCTTACGCCCTTGCGGGTGTAGGAAAAAGGAGGTGTGACAGCTCTGGCGACTCTGCTGGGGATCCGAACCCAGAATCTCTGGTTTAGGGTTCAGAATTCAAGCTTAGATAAATTGTTATATTTGGCTTTATCTGATTTTGTTACATGTTTGGGCCTAATGTGCTAAGTTATGCTTTTACCGCTTTGATATTATCTGAACTGTATATAAACTGTTACGAAACCCTTCTCTTCTCATCTTCGGGGATGTGCTCGCTGGTCGGGACTCCCTATTCTGTTAGTGTCATACCTTGAAATAAGAAAGAGGCTCAGACAAGTTACTAAGCTGGTTGGCCTTTTGGTTCCCGGTACGTAGCCCCCTCCTCGACTCGAGTTGTCCGCTCGGGTACACAGTCTAGAACAAATACCCAGGTTATGAACCTAGAATAACTTAGCTTCATACCGGATCCTGAGTAGGAACGTTTGTTTGCATCACGTGCATATAACTTTGGAGGCTCAACACAGGGGTTGGGTCTGTCTAGGACAGGTGTACCAAAAATGACAAAAGACCATCCTGATGCATCTTACTTGCTACTTGTGCATTTGTTTGCTTCGGACTGGCATGCTGACCGGCTTTTGAATATTTCGAGGAAAGAGAGATAGAGGTACGAGGGTTACAGAGAGTTAATCGCCTGTTTTGAAAAAAAACAATGTCCAAATAGTGTCGAAACTCTACCGAATTTTTGAGAAAATGAAAACAAAATGAAAAGGAAAAAAAAGGAGAAAAAGAAAAAAAAAATTTGTTTATGAAAAATAGTTTTATTTGCCAATGAAAAAGAGTCTTGTTTTCAAAAGAAGTTTGTTTTATCAGCTCGAACTACGCCAAGTTGATTCTCACAGGGTGTGAGATACGTAGGCAACCTCCATCGGGTCCATCTTCACTTTTTGCGAAAAATAGCCAAAAGAACAAAAATTTTACTTGAAAATAATTAGGGTGATGCCATTCTTGTTAGGAATAGCCGAATGTCCCTAAAAGGGCACCGGAAGGCTATTTTTGCAAGAACAACCGCCTGTGGTCATTTTTTCAAGGTTTTCACCAGTTAGCCGACACAGCCTTAAAATCTTCGACCCCGAGGTGCTGAAAGGCTGTATTGGCAAAACCGGGTTTTATTTTAAATAGAAAAGTGTCCATGTTATCCTTGAGTCAATTGAATCGTGATTTTTGCTTAACCACCCTAATAAATGTGCAGAATGAGCACAAGTCAGAATTTACACGTAACAATAGTGAACAAAATCCCTTTGGAGTTGCACATGTGGTGGGATGACTTGGGCAAATCAGGGCGCGACACGGTCAAGCTATACCTGGGAGGCCTCACTGGGTTGCTAAAGATTAATCCTAGGGGGGATATCATAAAGGCTTTGGTCGCATTCTGGGACCCGGCTCACAATGTATTTCATTTCTTAGATTTTGAACTTACCCCAACATTGGAAGAGATAGCCGGATACATCGGTGGTCCCAAGGTTCCTCTGAGACACCAGTACCTAATTGCTCCAAGGGCCGTAGCCATACACAGGTTCCTAGACTCTTTGAAAATAAGCAGGGGGGTCCACAACCCAGACTTGACAGTTGGTTTTTGTACTTTGCGGTTAATATACAACAGATATGGCCACATAGGGGGGTTCAACAAGCCGGAAAACAAAATCTGTAGCAAAGGAAACCGCATTAAGTGGGAAGAACATAAGTGTTTTGCATTCATGGTAGCCTTTTTGGGACTCCTGGTGTTTCCTAGAAAAGACGGGAACATTGACATACGAGTATCTGGGGTTGTCAACACTTTACTTACTCAGGCCAACATCACCCTCGCACCCATGATAGTAGCTGAAATCTTCCGCGCTCTCACAGCCTGCAAAGCCGGGGGAAACCTTTTTGAGGGGTGCAATGTGTTGCTGCAGATGTGGATGATTGAACACCTATGTCGTCGTCCTCAATTTATGAGTTATAGGTCGACAGAGAAAACATGCATAGAGGAATTTTCTATGAGGATTGACGAAATAAGCTTACCAGAAGGGGTCACAGAATGGATAGCACGCCTCCGTTCCGTCACTGCAAGCCAAATAGAGTGGACATTTGGATGGCTACCTGTGGATGAAATCATATATATGCCAGCCACTGGACCCCATTTCCTTTTGATTGGGCTCAGGAGTATCCAGCCCTATGCCCCTTATCGAGTTTTGAGGCAGTTGGAGAGATACCAAATAGTTCCGAAAGATAAAGATCTTAGTGGCCAAGTAGTCGAGATCGGGCCCAACGGACAATTTCATGAAGCAGCAGTCCGACAAATTTGGAGCGAGTGTCAATACTTAACAGCAAATACATGTGTACATGATCGATCCAAAGGTGAAGCTTTGTCGAGATACCTTGCTTGGTATAGGAAAGAAATCGAGTTTGGGAGACCGTCCAAAAGACCCCATATCCAGGAGTTCGTCAAGGTGTCGCAAGAACAGTGGGATTGGTTGGCTAAAGAACATAAGTACAGAGTTACACTAGGCAAGTTGGAGAAGCAAGTTATGGATTTGAAATTTGAGAAAGATTTGCATATCGCTGCAGATGAGGGCAAGAAAAAGAGGCTAGCTAATGAAAATGAGGCCCTTCGGGCCCAGATTCGAAAAATGAAAATAGCAGCAGAAAGTCCCGCCCGAAGTGCCAAAGATGAAAAAATTATAGATAACCTGAGGCAGAAAGTGGGCGAATATAAGTATGATCTGAAGAAAGCAGAAAGTGAATTAACCAGGGCTCGAAAACAATTGGCTGAAAACTCGACAGAACGAGCACATCTGATAAAGTAGCTGAGAGAAAAGTATGACAATGAGGTTGTAGGACTAAAGAAAAGGGTCATCGTCACAGAAAACAAAATGATCAAGCAAGCAAAGGACTTCAGGGTTGAAAGGGAACATTGTTACACGGCCTTGGCACAATTAGAAATAGATTTGCAACAACTTCAGGAGCAGAATCATGCGGCCGAGCAAACTTTGGAAGCCAGGGCCCAGCAGATTGGGCATTTGTTACAAGAGAAAGGCGTCATAAGAGAGAGAATTAGGAACATCGCCAACTACATCGTCATGAAATACTAGATCTGTGAGGATATGACCCGTACTACCTTCTTCGCAGCAGTGATGACATTTGTTAAGCAGATAATGAGTGACTTGGACCGACTTCAAAGGGATCTTGCATATAGGCCCGCGGCGAGACCGAATGATGTCCCGCGGGCACCAGGAGCATTGATGTACTCATGAGTTTCGTTGAGTCTGTATTTTCTTTTCTGTCAGAGTCTGTGAGTCATGTTGGGTTTGTATTTTCTTTCTGTTTTGAGTTTGTATTTCTTCATAATATGATAGCTTAATTTCGGAGTCTGTTCTTCGTCTTTGCATCAGAGTCTGTTGGTCTTTTGAAATTTATTAATATTGAGTCTCTATAATCGAAGCATCTGTTTTTATAAAAAACTAAAAATCCCAAAAATGTTTTATTTACTTGCGCACTTATCTGACAAAACTATGCACGGTCTGATTCATGCGGGGACATGATACGTAGGCAATCTCTATAGGATTCAACCACCACTAAAAGGGAAAAGGAAAAATAAAGAAGGATAGAATAAAGAAAGTTTAAAAGAAGAGGCACAATTGTGAGAGGCCGGAATGACGCACGCAACCGAAGCAAATGCATGATAGAAATGGTTAATTGCCTAGGTGCATTGCATCCCAATGTGTAATTGCATATGTGTTAAACTCTAAAAACTAACAAGTTTGTTGTTTTCCAGAGAATTCAAGCAGTTAGTTTAATTAGAGGATACTGGCACATTATCATTACCAAACCAGATCGAAGGACCAATACCGGAAATCATGTCTATCCCAGATGTCGATACTAGTGTTGAGGTAGAAGAGTTGGACGTCAATAAAATGAAAGAGGAGATGCTCAAACTTAAGCAATAGATGGCCGAAATGTACCAGGCCTGGTCCAAAGGGCAATCACCGCCAGCTTACCCTGCTAACCCTACTTTTACCCCACCATTAGCTCAGTCTCAAGATCATCCCGCCACCGATTCAGTTTTTCCCATTTATCAACACTACCATGGCACTACTTCTCATACGCCACAAGCTCCACCACCAAAATCAATTCCATACCCTCCTCCGCCAATCACCCCTGTCTTTGTGGCATCTCCACCAGCTATACTCCATAAATCCCCGAGTGAACCTGTGTTCCAAGCTCAAGACAACCAGTATTATCCCCCGGAGCTTACCTTCAAAGCGCCCGAAACCTATCCATATGATCCACATTCTGACCTACCGGGGAAAGTAGAAAAATCGGCTAGAAATCCTGAACAGGAAGAGATGTTCAGAAAAATGAAAAGCATAGAACAATCCTTCAGGGATATGAGAGGGTTAGGAGGTCAGGTAAGTGTAGCTTACAAAGACTTGTGTTTGTTCCCAAATGTACAACTACCGATGGGGTTCAAAATGCCCAAATTCGACTTGTACAACGGACACGGTGATCCGGTGGCTCATCTGAGAGGTTTTTTTAGCAATATGAGGGGAGCAGGCGGAAGAGATGAATTACTGATGGCATATTTCAGCCAAAGTTTGAGTGGATCGGCATTAGAATGGTACACCAGACAAGATCATAGCAGGTGGTACACATGGGACGATTTGGCCCAAGCATTCGCTTGTCACTTTCAATATAATCTTGAGATCATTCCGGACCGACTATCCCTGACCAAACTGGAAAAGAAGCACAGTAAAAGCTTTAGAGAATATGGTTTCCGGTGGAGGGAGCAAGCAGCAAGGGTAGATCCCCAATGAAAGAGAGCGAGATGGTTGATTACTTTGCAGGCTTTGGAGCCGACCTACTTTGGTCATCTAGTGTCCGCAATTGGCAAATCTTTTAATGAGGTTGTAAAAATGGGAGGCATGGTCGAGGAGGGGCTTAAGTCCAACAAGATCATGAGTTATTCAGCGATCAAGGCAACCACCCAGGCCATTCAAAGCGGCACTGGGGGTGTACTGGGGAAAAAGAAGAAAGAAGATGTCACGACTGTTGAGTTTGGAGCCTGGTTCGGATCTAGAGGCCCGTTACCCTACTATAGCCAATCACGACCCTACCACCAAAATTAACCCCACACTTCATATAGCCCTCCACAGCACTACTACCCACCGCCAGATCCCCATTTTTTCGTCCATCATGCACAAGCCTATACCAAAATCCCGGCACACGCATAATGGCGTGCGCCGACTCCACAAAATCCATACCCATCTCCACAAAACACATATCCACCCCCAAGGGCCTACAAAAATCCCCTCGGTACAGGTTTCCGACCAAACCAAGCCCTCAAGAACGAGAGGTCACAGAAGCAAAAGACTTCCACTCCACTGGGGGAATCATATACCAGTCTTTTTCACAGGTTGAGGCAGTTGGGCATGTTGAATCCAATTGAGCCTAAAATGCCAAATCCTCCCCCTAGAAATCTTGACCACTCGGTGAGTTGTGAGTACTGTTCAGGGGCCCCTGGGCATGATACAGAGAAGTGTTGGAAACTAAAAACAGTTGTGCAAGAGCTTATTGATACTCATCGGATCGAGGTTCAAGCCCCAGAAGCACCAAATATCAATCAGAATCCACTGCCATCTCACCATAAGACACATATGATTGAGTTGATACACAAAGAGAGGGATCCCAGGAAGCCCTCACAGACGGTAATGATGATCCGTTCCAGCGAAACTAGCTCAAAGGAAAAAGTAACCAGTGGGAAATCAGTGGCCCAGTTGAGAGGGGTAGATGATAAGCCAGCTGTGGTAGCCGAGAGAGGGTCATCAAGCATTGTTGCAGTGAAACCAGAGAAAGCTAAAGTGGTAGTGCCAGGGGTTGCAAGAAAACTTGTTGTGGTCGTGAAGGGTGCTCGCACAGAGCCTGTTATTATAAAACCAGTAACTCAGCTTCTAGTAATCAATAGCAAGGCTGTTCCTTGGAATTATTAACGGGTGACAGTCATTTACAAGGGGAAAGAAGTCAAAGAAGAAGTTTGTGAAGCGCAAGGTTTGACTCACTCAGGAAGGTGTTTTACTCCCGAGGAGTTAAGAAGAGCTAAAGATAATTCAACGCCGGTAAAGAAAGCTGTAACTAAAGAAGAGGTAGAGAAATTTTTGAGGAAAATGAAAGTGCATGACTATTCTGTTGTAGAACAGTTGAGGAAAACGCCCGCTCAGATCTCATTACTCTCGTTGCTAATCTATTCAGATGAGCACCGTCACTCACTGATGAAAATCCTGAATGAGGCCCATGTTCCCGATAAGATCTCGGTAAACCATCTGGAAAAGATAGCCAACAAGATTTTTGAAGTAAACATAGTCACGTTTTCCGATGATGAATTGTCGGTAGAGGGTACTGAGCATAACAAAGCCCTTTACCTGACAGTGAAATGCGAGGATGTCGTGGTTACCCGGGTATTGGTTGACAATGGTTCAAGCGCAAATATATGTCCTCTCTCCACTCTAATCAAGATGAAATTAGAAGATGAGAGGATCCATAAGAACAGTATCTGTATGCGGGGATTTGACGGCGGAGGCAAAGACTCAGTCGGGGACATAATGCTGGAACTAACCATAGGTCCAGTAGAATTCACAATGGAATTCCAAGTGTTGGATATAGCTGTTTCCTACAATTTGCTATTAGGGCGACCGTGGATTTACACCGCTAAAGCGGTGCCATCAACACTCCATCAGATGGTCAAGTTTGAATGGGACAGACAGGAAATAGTGGTGCACGGCGAAGATAATTTGTGCGCTCACAACAACACCATTGTGCCATTCATTGAAGTGGAAGATGACAAGGGACCATGGGTCTACCAAGTTTCTGACGCAATGTCAGTCGAGAAAGTTCTAGAGGAAAAATGTATCCTGAATCCGAAGATAAATGTCGCATCAATCATGGTAGCGTATGAAATGTTGAAGAATGGTTTTATACCAGGAAAGGGTTTGGGATCAGCATTGCAAGGCATCATACAGCCCGTGTCTCTTCCTGAAAACTTGGGAACATTTGGTCTGGGATTCAAGCCCATAGTCGCAGACATAAAAAGAGCCAGGAAATTGAAACAGAGGACATGGGTCCTTCCAAAGCCGGTCCCACGTCTTTCCAGATCATTTGTCAAGTCTGATACAAGGAGTCGCCCAGTGACAGCAATTCTCGATTTTGTGATTAATCCTGACAAGGAGTTGATTGAAAGATTTGAGAAGTTGTTCGACAGTGTGAACATGGTGGAAATTGGAGAGGGTTCTAGCAACGCGGAAGTGCAATTTGTCAGGCCAAAAACATAGCTTAATAATTGAAGGCTACTCCTCTCCCTACTCGGAAGGAGTCTTGGTAGTTTGCTTTGATTTTCCTTTAAGTTTGTACGGATTATTCTAGGGTTGTAATCCAGATTTCATTTTTTCAGTCTGTTTGAGTGTGCAAACCTTGTTATCTTTTATCATTCAATGAAATACAATTTCCCGTTCTTCATCATTCCTGATGGTTTTCCTTTTTGCTTTTGTTTTCTTCTCTATACAGTTCTTTTTACGCTGGTTCTAATGACACGGCATGCATAACGAATCCTCAGCCCAGTATTAAAAATCAATCTGATTCCGAAATGTTAGTTCAAGAAGTAGATTGTGATTACGAATCAGAATATGATGATGAGGATGAAGCCTTCGAAGAAATTAGTAAGGAGTTGATTCACTTCGAAGAAAAACACAAACCCAACCGGAATGACACAGAAGCCGTCAATTTAGGGGACACAGACAATGTCCGAGAGACTAAAATAAGTGTCCACCTCGAGCCAAAAATCCGGGAGGAGTTAATCAAAGCACTCATCGAGTACAAAGATGTTTTTGCGTGGTCATATGACGACATGCCGGGTTTAAGCACTGATTTAGTGGTCCACAGATTGCCCACTGATCCGGCGTTCCCCCCCCCCCCCGTCAAGCAAAAGCTGAGGAAATTCAAAATTGATATGAGTGTGAAGATTAAAGAAGAAGTTACCAAGCAGTTGGATGCAAAGGTTATTCGGGTCACCCGATATCCTGTTTGGTTGGCTAATGTCATGCCCGTACTGAAGAAGGATACCAAGATGAGAGTATGTGTCGATTACCGCAATCTCAACAAAGCAAGTCCGAAGGATAATTTCCCATTACCCAATATCCACATTTTGATCGATAATTGTGCCAAGCGTGAGATTGGATCTTTTGTGGATTGTTATGCCGGGTATCATCAGATTCTAATGAATGAAGAAGATGCAGAAAAAACGACGTTCATCACGCCATGGGGAACTTATTGCTACCGGGTAATGCCATTTGGTTTGAAGAATGCTGGGGCAACTTATATGAGGGCGATGACTACTGTATTTCATGATATGATACACAAGAAGATTGAGGTATAAGTAGATGATGTGATCATAAAATCAAAGAATCAGGCCGACCACGTCGGGGATTTGAGGAAATTCTTCCAAAGGCTTCGCAGGTACAACCTCAAGCTTAACCCCGCCAAGTGTGCATTTGGTGTTCCATCTAGAAAACTGTTGGGATTCATAGTCAGCCGGCGAGGTATCGAGTTGGACCCATCAAAGATCAAAACCATACAAGAATTGCCACCTCTGAGGAACAAGACTGAAGTGATGAGTCTGTTAGGAAGGTTGAACTATATCAGCAGGTTTATCGCTCAGCTCACAACGACTTGCAAACCTATTTTCAAGTTGCTGAAGAAGGACGTTGCGGTCAAGTGGACTGATGAGTGTCAAGAAGCATTCGACGAGATAAAGGGATACTTGTCTAACCCACCTGTGCTAGTACCTCTAGAACCAGGGAGACCTTTGATTCTTTACTTGATTGTCCTGGAAAATTCATTTGGCTGTGTACTGGGGCAGCATGACGCCACCGATAGGAAAGAATAGGCCATCTACTATCTTAGCAAGAAGTTCACGGCTTATGAGGTTAAGTATACTCATCTGGAAAGGACATGTTGCGCCCTAACTTGGGTGGCATAGAAGTTGAAACATTATTTGTCATCCTATACTACTTACCTCATTTCACGCTTGGATCCTTTGAAGTATATCTTTCAAAAGCCTATGCTAACAGGAAGACTTGCAAAGTGGAAGATTTTGCTCACAGAATTTGACATTATCTATGTGACTCAGACTGCGATGAAAGCCCAAGCATTGGCCGATCATTTAGCTGAAAACTCGGTCGATGAAGAGTATGAGCCGCTGAGGACTTATTTTCCCTATGAAGAGGTGATGCATATTGACGAGCTAGAACAGGCCGAAAAACCAGGCTGGAAACTTTTCTTTGATGGGGCTGCTAACATGAAAGGAGTCGGAATAGGAGTTGTGCTTATTTCTGAAACAGGGCATCACTATCATGTTACGGCTCAGCTTCGGTTTTATTGCACCAACAATATGGCTGAATACGAGGCATGCATTTTGGGTTTGAGACTAGCTGCAGACATGAATGTCCGGGAAGTTCTGGTCTTGGGAGACTAGGATCTTCTGGTGCACCAAATTCAAGGAGAATGGGAAACGCGAGACCTAAAGCTCATACCATACCGACAATGCTTGCATGATCTTTGTCAACGGTTTAGATCAGTGGAGTTCAGGCATATTCCAAGGGTCCATAATGAGGTCGCCGATGCTTTGGCTACCCTAGCGTCAATGCTGCACCATCCGGACAAAGCCTATGTCGATCCTTTGCACATTCAAGTACGAGATCAACATGCTTACTGCAACATGATTGAAGAAGAATTTGATGGCGAACCGTGGTTCATGATATCAAGGAATACATCAGAATGGGGATATACCCAGTGCAAGTCACGGGGGATCAAAAGAGAACAATTCGACGGTTGGCAAGCGGATTTTTCTTGAGTGGAGGAGTTTTGTATAAAAGAACACCAGACCTGGGATTGTTAAGATGCATAGATGATAGACAAGCTACGTCTGTCATGTCCGAAGTACATTCAGGAGTCTGCGGACCACATATGAGCGGATATGTGTTGGCAAAGAAAATTCTCCGAGCAGGTTATTATTGGCTCACCATGGAGCGAGATTGTATTAGTTTTGTGCGCAAATGTCATCAGTG
Organism: Nicotiana tabacum; assembly: GCF_000715075.1. Lineage (NCBI taxonomy): Eukaryota > Viridiplantae > Streptophyta > Magnoliopsida > Solanales > Solanaceae > Nicotiana > Nicotiana tabacum. Next base: position 42,567,611 of record NC_134089.1, on the reverse strand, counting down.
CCAGATACACGGAGATTTGATTCATTCTCCGCCATCGGAATTACACACAATGTCAGCGCCATGGCCCTTCGTCGCTTGGGGCATGGATATCATTGGACCAATTGAGCCAGCAGCATCCAACGGGCATAGGTTCATTCTGATAGCCATTGATTATTTCACCAAATGGGTTGAGGTCAAAACTTTCAAGTCTGTGACCAAGAAAGCAGTGGTCAATTTTGTTCACTTAAATATCATCTGTCGATTTGGAATCCCAAAGGTGATCATCATAGATAACGGTGCTAATGTTAACAGCAATTTGATGAAAGAGGTATGTCAACAGTTTAAGATTACACAACGCAATTCTTCCCCATATCGTCTCAAGGCGAATGGAGCAGTTGAGGCAGCCAATAAAAACATAAAGAAGATACTTCGGAAAATGGTAGAAGGTTCTAAGCAGTGGCATGAAAAATTACCATTTGCGTTGCTGGGTTATCGCACTACTATCTTACTTCAGTAGGGGCAACTCCTTATTTGTTGGTATATGGAACTGAAGCCGTAATACCTGCGGAAGTTGAAATCCCATCCCTTCGGATTGTCGCTGAGGCTGAGATTGATGATGATGAGTGGGTCAAAACCCGTCTGGAGCAGTTGAACTTGATTGATGAAAAGGGATTGGTAGTTGTGTGTCATGGCCAGGTAAATCAAAAGAGAATGGCAAGAGCATACAACAAAAAAGTGCGTCCCCAGAAGTTTGAGGTGGGCCAGCAAGTGCTGAAACGCATCACTCCACATCAGGCTGAGGCAAAAGGCAAGTTCGCCCCGAATTGGCAAGGGTCATTCATTGTAACCAGAGTATTGTCCAATGATGCTTTATGTTTAACAGATATCGAAGGAAAATGCATAGACATGGCTATCAATTCTGATGCAGTAAAAAGATATTATGTATGATTTCTTTGGTATAATTGTTGATTGTTTGTATTTGGCATTATTTCGAAGATTGAAATGACGAAGGCAATTGTTCTACTATCTAAACACTTTACCCTTTGTTCCCCTTTTTGAGCCTTATTTATTTCTTTCATAACCCTCTTTTGGAATCAATAACGAAAAAGAGAGAAAAATAAAGAAAAGAAAAAGTGAAAAGAAAAGAAGTGAAAAATATAACAATAAGGAAATTCAGGTGTGAACTACGTTTAACCTGATCCCTGTGAAGGGTACGTAGGCAGCTTTATGGCTCGGTCATAGTAAAATAAAAGTCAAAAGATCCCCAAGCAAGAAACTGGGGCAGAGGTTGTATTTGTAATAAGAAATGTGATTCCAAAAGTTGTAATTTTAAACCTATGTCAAATTATTTTGAGCCTTTGATACCCTTTCTTTCTAATCCCATCCAAAAGCCCACATTACGGTCCAAAGAAAGACCTTCTGATCAGTTTTTGAGAGATGACAAGTCGAGCAAATAGAGTGATTCATATCAGGGTAATACTCCGGTCTAAGTAGGGAAATTAATGAAAATGAGAGAGTCTTATTGGTGAAAACCTTCACAGGCACCATAAGGCAACGGAAGTTGAGAGAAATAAAATGAGAGAGTCTTATCGGTGAAAACCTTCACAGGCACCATAAGGCGATGGGAGTTGAGAGAAACGAGAGAGTCTTATTAGTGAAAACCCCTCGAAGGGCACTATAAGGCGACAAGGAATTAAAAGGGGCAAACGAGATAAGCTTGATGGAAAGGATCCGTCGAGACCTCAAGCAGAATAAAGATGTTGTTTCGGCAAAAGAAGATGGGTTGTGAGACCTTTGAAATGCAAAGTAGGGACATCAGAAAGATTGATTTATGTAAATAGACTGGGTTGATTAATCCAAAAATGCATGACATGGCCATTGGGATCGGTTATATCACTCAGATAAATTATTTTTTCTTCAAACAATCGTTCAGAAAGATTTTTCTTGTTCTATCTTTCGAAGTCATCATTTTCCATTTCTTTTTGATCAATAGTAGTTTGTTTTTAAGAAGGATTTTCAGTGCTAACTACCAGTTGCCAACGTGGTGCAAGGTAAATGGGGATAAGACATGCGAGGATAATGTGATGGGACGAGAAAGACGTCATTGTAAGACCAAATGATGGATTGGTCTAAGTTTTTGGGACAGTACGGAGCAAAGGTGGAAACCAACGGTTGAGAGGTTGGTGAATACAGAATCATCAAGAAGGTCGGAAGTTATCAGCCAAGTTTCAAGATGGTCGAACAACGCAGAGCATGGAAAAGAGCGAAAGGGAAAACCGTCCCCAGCAGGAGCATCCCCACGTTTTAAACTAACAAATTCTCTTTGATTTTAAGCAGGGACAGGAAATGTTATTGATGACAGAAAGACATGCCACAAGAAAGATTGTCAAACTGGGGCAGAAAATTTTCTTTCATTTTGAAAATTTTCTGGAAGCAGGTACCCACTTGGGGAAGAAGGAAGATAACACAAGTTTGGATAAAAGTGGTATCCCCAACAGTTTTCGGAAGAAGGAAAAACAAGTTTTAAAGAAAGCAATTTCGGGAGGAAGATAACACAAGTCTTAAGGGAAGTAGTTCCAGAGGAAGGAAAACACCAGCTTTAAGGGAAGTAATCTTTGAAGGAGGAAAATAACATATTTTTTGAATGAAACACCGGAGTTATCCCCAGCAGTTTTCAGAGGAATGAAACGCCAGTTTTGGGGAAGCAGTTCTGAAAGAAGAAAATTCAAGTTAGAAGGAAAATGGTTCAGGAGGCAGGAAGGAACAACGGCAATAGAACGCATTTTTAAGAAGTAGCTGAAGTCAGGAGCCCTCCTGGAGAATGGAGGTGCTATATTTTCAAGAAGTAGTTGAAGTCAGGAGCCCGCCTGGAGAATGGAGGTGTTATATTTTTAAGTCGTTGTTGAAGTCAGGAGCCCGCCTGGAGAATGGAGGTGTTATATTTTTAAGTCGTTGTTGAAGTCAGGAGCCTGCCTGGAGAATGGAGGTGTTATATTTTTAAGTTAGAGGTGTTATATTTTTAAGTTAGAGGTGTTATATTTTTAAGTCGTTGTTGAAGTCAGGAGCCCGCCTGAAGAATGGAGGTATTATATTTTAAGAAGTTAGTTGAAGTCAGGAGCCCGCCTGGAGAATGGAGGTATTATCTTTTTAAGTCGTAGTTGGAGTCAGGAGCCCTCCTGGAGAATAGAGGTTGGTATATTTTCAAGTTGTAGTCGAAGTCAGGAGCCCGCCTGGAGAATGGAGGTATTATATTTAAGTTGTCTATTGAAGTCAGGAGCCCGCCTGGAGAATGGAGGTATTATCTTTTTAAGTCGTAGTAGAAGTCAGGAGCCCGCCCGGAGAGCGGAGGGTTACAACAAAAATCCCCAGCATAAACTCAAGTGTAGAAGTCAAAAGAGAGGCAACAATGGTCAAAGGAAGATAATTCGCGTGTCGAAGGAGAAACAATTCGAATTTCACAAGAAAGAAAGAAAGAAACATCAGAGGAAACACAAGCCAACAAGAAAGCAAGGCAACAAGAGCAAGTTTGAAGATCTAGATAAGATTCTGTAATTCCTAGTTTAGTCTAGCTTCTTGTTTTCTTTTAGCATGGTGTAACAAGGAAGTAAGTAAGTAGCGGCAGCAGTAGTAACAGTAAAACCACAGCTCCGTGGTAGTCCCAACTACCGAAACTTCCCGAACTACATTGACCTGATTCCTTTATAGCCAAGGATATGTAGGAAACCCTTGAAGTAGAGGTTCGGTCAAATCTTTCAAAAAATGCTTCCCAGTATTCGAAGGGGCAAAAATCGCTCATATCCGCTCACTTTATCTTTGCACGAAAACTCTTCATGTTTTCGGGCAAAGAGGGGCAGCTGTGAGCACGTGATTTTTGCCTCACATGAATTACTCCAAAAGAATTCTCAAAATTAGGTCATTTTCTTTAATTATGTGTTATTCTAGGAATTACTGTGCAATTTTCCGGATTGTTTGCATATTTTATGCATTTTAATGCATTGAAAATACAAAAAATATAGCATCTGCATTTAGAATTTAGTTTTACATTCTTACATTAATTAAGTAAATTGTTGTTTTACAAAAATGAAAATTTCACAAAAAAATAACGTATTTGTGCATTTTAGTGTTTAATGTCAAATTTTGTGATTTTTCTTTTAATTTTAATTTAATTTGGTATTTAATTATTTGTGATAGGTATTATTTAAAGTTAATTAATCTTTTTAAAGTTAATTAGGGTTTTAAAAAAAATTAATTAGGGTTTTAGTTTTAATTGATTAAATAAAAGAGGGCAAAATCTGTTGGGCTATTTCTCATTTTACCCAGGCCCAAGCAAAATCCACCCCAATACCCGCCCCAAATCAGCCCAAAACCCGTTCCCCACCCGGTCCATCCCCAGTTGAAACCAAACGACGTCGTTCCTCATAGTGAAGTGATACAGGCCGTTGATCGTGAATGATCCAACGGCCAAGATCAAATCCCCACCCCACTATATATTCCTAAGATCATACCCCGCCCCCCCAAGCCAAACCCCCCCTCACCTCTTCGTCTCCAAACCTCAGAGACCAAATGCATCTGCCACCCTTCACCACCGTGCTCCGCCCACTGGAAATCGCCTCACGGCGGTTCCGGTGGTCCAAACAGCCCCAAAATTACACCACAGCCTCCCCACGACATCCTCTTTCCAAATCCCGAATCAATTTTCTTCGAATCAGTACCAGATGCTTCGAATCTTAGATCGAAGAATCGAACCAAACCCTAATCCGTTCAATGGCCACCAAACTCACACCTTTTGACCACTAGACCACCCTCGTCCCAAGTCCCCTACTAGTTTTGCGCGAATCAGAGCGAAGTTGGTCGAATCTCTAAACGAAAAAGCAAACCCTAAAGGGAAAGAATTGAGGTCGTGGTCGACCTTAGTCGTGTTTTCTCAGTCGAGAACACTCGATTAAGGTCCGTCTCGGCTTCAAACACAAGTGGGAGTTTCAACTAAAATAAATGGGAGCTGGGACTGAAATTCTAAGGTATTTATTTTTCCTTACTTTTTCTTTTGTTGTTTCATGGTTTGTCTGATTAAGTTTCGTTATAGTTCTGTCTTTTTCAATTACTTTCCTTTCGTTCTTCTCCATTGGACTTTTTCTTGGTCCAGTTTGCTTCTATCAGTCAACATATGGTTAAATAGTTTCGTCGATTAATCCGGTTTAATTGTAGTTCAGTAGTTCTGGTCAAATCATTTGTTGTTATGCCAAATTATTTCATTTTTATGTGATGTTTGGTCCCCTACTCTATGACATGACTTGGCGTATGAATTTAGTTGTTCATTCAATGTATTTACAGTTTCATCTGCTCGTATTTAGGTTTAGTGTAGAATTGTGTTAGTCTATTCCCTGAATCCTTAAACCCTTCATCTTGGTTGCAATACTGTTCGTTCTGATCTGAGTTCAATTGTTGTGTGAGTTTAGTGGTTTGAATCTGACTGTGGTTCTGTTTGAGTTTGGAGTCCGATGGAATTGAACTTGTGGTTAAATTCAGCTTTAGTTAATCAGTGATTAGGTTTCTTCTTTAAGAATTGGTTATAGCTGAAAGATGTAGCACAGATTAAAGGGGTTTAAGTTAGGATAGTAATCACAAGGGTTCCAGGGGTAATTTGGGAATTGAAAACTTGAAGAAATGGGTAGTTTGAGTGTTCTATCCACTAAGTACTAATGTACCATTAAAATAATGCATTTTTTTATAATTAGTGGGGAACACAACATATTGGTATGGGGTAATGATAAAAAGTTAAAGGGGCGCACATGGAAAGGAATAAACAGGCTGAAAAGTGCAAAATTTGAATTAAAAAAAGAGTTTAAACATTGGTCTTTAAAAGGGGAAGACCTAAGAGAAGAAAAAGAGAGAGATCAGTTTTTTGGGTCAGTGTTAAAGAAATAGAGAGAGTTCTTGGGAGTTTCACCAGTTCTGAAGAAATCAGCTGGTGAGAAAATATTTTAAGCCATTTCTTCTTTAAGCAATCTGAGAGTTTGAAAACACTTAAAATACTATAGAGTCAGTCAGTCTCTTAGGGATCAGTTTGGAGAGTTTTAAGCTTGAAAAGAATAGAGAGAAATACTGAGAAGTCTCACTGTGTCATTGAAATTCTTTTCCTGCTTCAGTGATTTCATTTTCCTAATTCAAATACACTAGACTGATCTTGAGTGACTTTGAGTCCAGCTGAAATGGTTTCTGACTGAACTTTAGCCTATTGAAAGTTTCAAGTGGTTCTGGTCATCTCTTTGAGTTCATTTGGTTTGTTTGGGTACTACTGTGGGTCAATCTTTTGGTTTCTGTTTGGTTTTTGGGTCATTGAATTATTCCTGGGTTGAAGAATAGTTGTGTTGTGGCTGTGTGAAATTCCTAATAGTTGTTGACTGCCCTGCTGAGCTAACTGCTTCTACTTCCTGTTGATTTCTGATTTCCAGGTACACAATTTGAACTCACCTTGATGTAACTGCAGATTTGAATGAAATGAAACCATATTTCTAGAGCCATGCTCGTTTGGAATGCATATGGATGTATTTGATCATCTGTTGAGTAGTATACATATTTAGTTCATCTAATTTGTATTGTATTAAGGACTGTATAATTAGAACCATTTCTGAACTACTTAGACCAGCTGATTCATACTGGACCGTATTTGGACTGTGAGTATTTGGTTTTCTCATACTTGTGTGAATACTCTTAGCTAAGCATTCAGTTATACTTATGTTCAGAAGAGCAATGTCTTAACTAGCTAAGGTTAACTCCAGTGGTCATTTCAGGTTGCTTCATGAAGTTATTCTAGTAAGTAATATAGTTGCAATAAAGTCATTTTAAGAAGCTATTTCAGTAGTAGTTAAGTTTGATTAAAATACTAGCTGAGTGTGCTAGGGAACATAAAGGATGTAAATAGCCAAACTATGTAATCAGGGTGGTAGTTCATATACTTTAGGTTACCTCATGAGCATTTGACTCAATCCAGTCTTTGCGTTTAATCTTTTCTGGGGTACGAATTATTAAAAGTGGAAACTAAAATTCCAGCAAGTGTTTAGTCTTGTTTAAATTGGAGTTGTGGTTCATTTTGTCGAAAAGGGGCTGAGAGCCTATATTTAGGCGGTTTGGGCTTCAACGTGTGAACAAGGCCCAGGTCCTGTTTCACATTAAATTCATTTGGACCTGGGCCCAGGCCTGTGAATGGCCTGCCCTTGTGCTTATTTGGGTCTTAATTTTATAAAACGGGTTTCTTAAGTCATGTTAATTAATTAGACCCTTTTGCTTTATTTTAGAGAAAAAAGTAAAAAAAAAAAAATCACCGTAGCTTTGAGAATTTTGTGACATTTTTGGATAATTATTTGTATTTGTCTGTGCATGTTTATTTGTTAAATAAATAAAAAATACAAAATATGTCACATTTGTGCATATAGGATTTAATTATACAATTGTTAGTAATTAAGTTTGTTATACAAAAATTGAAAATTACAAAAATAGGCATCTTTTGCATTTTTAGCATTTAATGTCCAAATATACAATTTTATGCTTAATTATTACTTAATTATACGTTAATTGTTATTAGGAGTTAATTTGCGCTTTTATAACTTAATTTAGTTCTTAATAATAATTTAAGTACTTTTATAATTTAGTTTTAGAAAAATAAAAGAAGAAAAGAGGGCAAAAATACAAAGAAAAATCGGATTGGGCCACTTCTTCAATTGTGAGCCACAGGCCCAAAAAATTGTCCAACCTTCTCATGACCCGGTCCACTTCAAACCGGGTCGACCCAATCCATAACCCAACACCCCCTATCTTGCATTTCAAAAAAATCAGATAATCAAGCCAAATATGACAGTTGAGCGGCCGTGCTAGAACCACGGAACTCGGGAATGCCTAACACCTTCTCCCGGGTTAACAGAATTCCTTACGGCTTCATCTTCACCCTCACCATGGACGACCCGGCTGCGTCTTCATCTTCTCCATGTCGAGCTCAAAAAGCTCATCCATGGCTGCTCCTCCTCCTTCGTTCTTCGCCCAAACAACCAAACGACCCTCGACGAGTTGCTTTCTTCTTCGTCGTCTTCTCCACCACGTACAGTCATGGATGACCTCAAACAGCCCCAAGCAGCCATGAACGAGCAGCCATGACGAGCAGCAATGACTCCCAGCAGCTACACCATCGTCGTCGCGTCCAAACGACCATCGTCGCAGCTATTTCTGCGTCGTCCATGTCGTTGTTGCTGCGTCCTTTTCTCTTCGCCATTGCTGCTGCTTTTTGTCCTCCATTGTTGCTGTGTTTCCACTGCTCCATCGACGACGAACAGCTCGTCGACCTTCACCTTCTCCGTCGCAGCTGCTGCCCGCGTCCGCCATTGACGCAGCCGTTGCTGCCCGCACTTCTGTTGCTGCTTCTCTTCCTCCTTCCAGCTCCTCCGTGCTGCTGTTGCTGCTCACGTTTCTGGGAGTTAATATGCTAGTCGTGGCTGCTTCATCTGCTAGTCGTTTTTTGGGAGTTTATCGGGAGTTAATCCGCTAGTCGTGGCTGCTTCATCTTCTTTGTTCTTTCGTCAAAACAGTCCATACGAATTCATCGTTGGTCAGTCGTTGTTCGTCGTTTCATTTCCGGTTAGTTGGTTTTTGAGTCTCATTTATTGTCCGTAATTTGTTTGATATTTTTCGGATCCGAAATCGTTAAATGTTTGGTTCTTGTTCTTGATTTTTATTCAGTTGTTTTATTTTTCTTGTTTATTTTTGTAGAAATTGTTAGTTTGATTAATTATATTGTTGATAGATTTAAGTTGAAGATTCAATTAAATTATTTTTCAATTTGTTTTATTAATTTTAAGAGGATTTAGTTTTAATATAGAAAAAGTGTTAGCTTAAATCGTTTGAATCCGTTGTTTGTTGTTAATATAGATTTAATTCGTATTCATTTTTTTTAGGTTCGTTTTTAATTCAGTGATTTAATGTGAAGTTATGTTTTGGTTTTAATTTTTGGATCATGTATCTTTGTTATAATTTTGTTGGATTTAATTTAAAAAATATTAATTAATTATTTGAAGATTAGTGATTTGAATATTTTTATTTGTTTTGTTTAAGTTTAATTCGAAGTTTGAATAAAGCTTATTTGTTATTGTTGTTGAATCTTTTCATTTATGTTCATACTTTGTTTGATTTTTCTTGAATCCGAAATTAGTATAAGTTTGATTTTTTTTGTTTATTGTTCATCATTTATGATTATTTCTTGAGTTTGTCTCATAATCTTGTTTAAGTTTAATATAGGAATTGTTGGTTGTAATGTTGTTAGAGTTGATTTTAAGTTCAAATGATTATTGAATTTAGAAATCTGAATATACTTGTTTGTTGTTGTTGTTGAATCTGAAAGTAGGTTCGTTTGTTGCTAAAAATATTGTTCAATCAAAATTTTAGTTGTTCTTTATTGTTCGATTTGTGTTCATGTGATATTGTTGTTGAATTGGTTCAGAAATCATGTTCATGTGATTTGTTGTTTGAATTTGTGTAGAAATTGATCATATTGGTTATATTTTGGTTGAGTTTGATTAATTGATTCGTTATAGCTGATAAGGGTAATTGGGTAAATTACAGTACGTTCAGGGGTAAAATGGTAATTGCAATAAGGTCAGAGGGGTATTTTTGGAATTTAATTTCTGAATAATTATTTATTTTGAATGTTCTTGCCATTAAAATTAAGATAGTATTAAAGTAATTAAGCATGGGGGACAAAATGTATTAGAGTGTAGGTGATATAATTGTTTATGATAAGCATGGGGGACAAGATGTAATGGGGTGGGGTTGATATATTTGTTTAATTTAGTGGGATTAAAATGGGGATGAGTGGGAAGAAAATGGTTTTGGTAAGAGAAAATGGGTGTTTTATTAATTAATTAAAAGGTTTGGGGATGTGATATATATAGGAGGCTTGATCAGATTTTAGGACGGACAGACAGAAATAGGGAAAGAGATAGAGAAAGAGAGAGAGAAAAAAAAGCTGAATATTTAAGAGAGAAAGAAAAAATCCGAAAAAATATTAAAACTTTCAAGAAAGAAAAAGAAAGAAAAAAATATACAAATAAAAAGAGCTGGAAATTAGAAGAGAGAGTAGTTCACATTTGATAAATATTCTGATATACGGGTTTAGAAATTAAGGGTTAAACATTAATTAGCCTTTCAAATCTGAAAATTCCCTTGGTTTCTGTCCGTTGTTTGTTGACAGTGTTTCTGGATTTTATTTTGATTTTCTAATCTGTCACTGGGATTTCTGTTGACTGGATTGCTGGTTATTATTGTTGTTGATGTGTTACGTACTACGTGGCTGACTTTCTTCTTCTTATATTGGCAATATCAGGTACACAGCTGTAATTTTGGCATTTTGTAAGCTGAAATGAAGAATGGAAGTTTAAGTTTTTAATTTAGTTTTTTTATTAATTGCATTCAGGATATTTCATGTATTATTATTCTGTAAATCGCCGTTGTTTGGCATAATTAGGCATATTGTAGCGATGTATTAAATAGTGCTTTGCTTCAACCTGATTATTAGGTAGTATATATTTAAGCATGTTCATTACTAATTAAACTGTCAAATAATAAAAATAGAAGAAAATAACGTAAAAAAGGCTTTATTAAATCAGTTTGGCAAAAATTGATTAAATTCTTTATTCATAAGGGTTTTAGTATCGCCAACGTTAAGTTAATCGGAATCATGTAGCTGAATTCAGTTAAAACATGAATTAATTTTGTGAATCAAGTATTAGGACATGATTTGAATTAAAACAAGGTTAGTTAAGGTTAAATTATTTAATTTTTAGAAATACGGTTTAGTAGTCAAGATTATTTCTAATTTTCAGTATTTGTAAATAATTAATTTCAATAGCTCAAGTCATCTAACAATATGATTTTAGTTGACTATGGGATAATTGATTTTTTTTTAAAATCCGAAAAAATAAATTATTTGACAATTCCATGCTGTATTTATAATTATAATTTAGTAATATTACTTTCCGTTAATATTTGTTTTAAACTAGTATTTAATATGTTATTTTTTAAGTATGTAGAGATTGATTTTATATTAGTAATAATAAAAGTAGTCATTAAAAGATATTCATAAAATAAGGGAGGATTTCGCTAAAAATAAATAAATGTAAACAATACAAAATTTGCAGGGTCCTCCAATCTTATTTATTTTTTTATTTTTAAAAATGTTTAGATTCCGGGATGGGCCATTTAGTAAATTTCACAGTCCTACCTAATAGTTTAATAACGCGTAGTATTTTGGCGCATATTTAATAAAGTTATTTTCTTAAATACGGGTGTGCATTTATGTAACCTAAATCCCGATCTTGACGAAGTCAAAATGCGTCAACAAATCACGTGTACACTGGTTGTGACGTGGTTCGAGATGCGTTTTCACGACGTTGCAATTCTTATATAAAAAATAATAATAAGAATAATGATAAAAGCGGTTTAATGCTAAATTTGCATATAAGTTCTTAATTGTTTAAAAATCAGGTAAATAAACCAAATATAACAGTTGAGCGACCGTGCTAGAACCACGGAATTCGGGAATGCCTAACACCTTCTCCCGGGTTAACAGAATTCCTTATCCGGATTTCTGGTGCGCAGACTGTAATATGAAGTCATTCTTTTCCTCGATTCGGGATTAAAATTGGTGACTTGGGACACCCTAAAATCTCCCAAGTGGCGACTCTGAAATAAATAAACAAATCTCGTTTCGATTGTCCTTTAATTGGAAAAAACTCCTACGCCCCTCGCGGGGGAGGAAAAAGGAGGTGTGACAGCTCTGGCGACTCTGCTGGGGACATAAACCCAGAACCACTGGTTCAGGGTTAGAAATTCGAGCTTAGACGAATTGTTATATTTGGCTTTATTTATTATCTGATCTTATTACATGTTTTGGCCTAAATGTGCAAAATAATGCTTTTTACTGCTTTGATATTATTTGAACTGTACATATAAACTGTGCCGAAACCTTCTCTTCTTACCTCCGGGGATGTGCTTACTGGTTAAGACTCCCTATTCTGTTAGTGTCATACCCTGAATAAAAGAGGCTCGGAAAGTTTCTAAGCCGGCTGGCCTTTTGGTTCCCGGAAAGGAGCTCCTTCCTCAGCTCGAGTTGTCTGCTCGGGTACACTTTCTAGAACACCGACCCAGGTTTTGAACATAGAATAACGTGACTTCATGCCGGATCCCTAGTAGGAACGCTTATTTGCATCACGTTGCATTTGACTTAGGGGACTCAACACAGGGGTTGGGTCCGTCTAGGACTAGCAACCTGAAATAGAAAAAGACCATCCTGCTGCATCCTGTTTGATTTGCATATTTATTTGCTTCAGATCTGCATGTTGACCGGCTTCTGAAATCATCAATTTTTAAGATAAATTGTGAAAAAAAAGAAGAGAAAAATAGCAGTGTAGGGAGATAACTACTTTTTAGAAAAATAAAACCAAAAATCCAAAAAGTATCAAAACCCTGCCAAAATTTTGAAAAATAAAAATAAAAATGTTTTGTTTTTTTTAGTTTAATTTATTTTTAAAAAAAAGAAAAAGCAAGGAGTCTTGTTTACAAGTTTAGTTTAGGTCTGTGCCGGTTTGATTCTCATAGGACGTGAGATATGTAGGCAACCCTCTTCGGGTCCAACCTCCCATTTTGTAAAAAAAAATCGAAAAAATATATGTCAAAATTTTAATTTTCTGTCACAGAGTCGGGTGATGCCGTTTTTATCAAAAGCCGAATGCTCCCAAAAGGAACGCCGGAAGGCTGACTTTGTATAAATGGCCACTTCTGTCATTTTTTTTTTACTCGCACAACCTTAAAATCTTCGTCCCTGAAGTGCTGAAAGGTCGTGTTCGGAAGATCTGTTTTTTTAGGAAAATAATCAAATCATTTTGAGTCAAATAAATTTTCTTTTGTTTAACCATATTAATAAATGTGCAGAATGAGCACGATTCAGAATGAACATTTTTCAATCATGAATAAAATTCCCCTCCAGTTGCGGCTATGGTGGAGTGATTTAGGCAAAGAAGGGCATGACGAAATCAAGAAACATTTGAAAGGTCTCACGTGTTTGTTGGACATCAGGCCTCGAGGAGATATTATAAGAGCCCTAGTCTCTTACTGGGACCCTGCGCACAATGTCTTCCATTTCTCGGACTTTGAACTCACCCCAACTTTAGAAGAAATAGCAGGGTACATCGGCAGTACTGAGGTTCCGTTGAGGCATAAATACCTGGTTGCTCCAAGAGCTGTAGCAGTGCACCGGTTTCTGGACTCGTTAAAGATAGTCAGAACAATCCATAACCCTGATTTGGCAAAAGGTTTTTGCACTCTGAGCTTCATATACCAAAGATATGGCCACATAGGAGGATTCGACAAGCCAGAAAACAAGTTGTGCAGCAAAAGTAACCGTCGAAAGTGGGACGAACATAGACGGGTTGCTTTCATGATAACCTTCTTAGGGCTTTTAATTTTCCCGAGGAAAGACGGGAATATTGACATAAAGATAGCTGGGGTCGTCAGTACTTTGCTCACTCAAAAAGATAGCACGCTGGCACCGATGATTGTATCTGATATGTTCCGAGCTCTCACGGCCTGCAAAGCCGGAGGAAACTTTTTTGAAGGTTGTAACTTGTTGTTGCAAATATGGATGACCGAACACCTATGTCACCGAGCCCAGTTCCTAAGCCATAGGTCTTCTGAAAAGACATGCATAGAGGAGTTCTACACCAGAATTAATGAGGCCCGCCTACCTAAAGGAGTCTCGGCATGGACTTCATATTTCCAGACCCTCAACGCCAGTCAAATACAGTGGACACTGGGATGGTTACCGATCGACGAAGTCATATACATGCCAGCAGCTAGACCCCATTTTCTCTTGATGGGACTTAAGAGCATTCAACCTTATGCGCCGTATCGGGTTTTGAGGCAACTTGGGAGGTGTCAGATAGTGCCCAAAGATGAGGATTTAAGCACTCAGGTAATTGAGATCAGTTCCGATGGTCAGTTTCCTGAAGCGAGGGTCCGCCAGATTTGGAGCCAATGTCAATAATTAGAGGCAAATACTTGTGTGTTGAATCAAGCAAGAGGGGAAGTTTCACCTGGATATCATACTTGGTACAAAGGGGAAATGTCGTCTGGAAGGCCGGATAAAAGACCTTACCTTCAAGAGTTTGCCAAGGCTTCACAAGAACATTGGGACCGGTTGGCCAAAGAGCGGGAATATCTTGCCGAAATAGGCAAACTGAAACAACAGATTAAGGATCTAAAATTTAAGAACAAAGTGCAGGTTGCTGCCGACAAGGGAAAAAAGAACAGATTAACCAGAGAAAGCAAGAACCTCAAAGCTCAGATCCGGAGGATGAAAATGGATGCCAACAACCAGCTGAGAAGCCGGGCTGATACGAGGTTGATAGCAGAGTTAAGGAGTCAGGTCAGCAAAAGCCGAGAAGACTTTGAGAGATCTGAGGCTTGTATAGCAAGAATGCGGATCAGGTGGGCAAGAGTTACAGCGGCGCGGAGAGAGCACCTATGGCAAGTGAAAAGGGACTACGAAATCAGTGTTACAACATTGAGAGAAATAAACTCCATTCTCCATAATCGGGTCCTTAAACAAGCCCAGGATGCTAGAACAGATAGGGAACGCTGCTATGAGACAATAGCCCAAATGGAAGAACAAATGGAGAGGTTCCAAGATCAGCTTATTGACAATACCCGAATATTGGGACTAAAGAATCAACGGATAGAACAGCTGTGCATAGAAAGGGATAATATTCGAGGTAGGATTGATGAGATTGGGCACTACATCTACATGAGATGCCTAGCATGTGAGCAAATACCTCGTGATACCCTTCTTGCCTCCATCATGGGCTACGTCCACCAGATCATGAATGAGTTGAAGAACTTGCAAAGGGGTCTTACACCAAAGCCCGCGGAAAGGCCGAACGATGCCTCGCGGGCACCTAAATTGAAATCTTTAATATATCCCTAGTTCAAGTCTGCACTTGTTTGTTTTTCAGAGTTTGTTGTCTACCCCTATGTTCTCTTCAAACATTGTTAATAGTGTAGAGTCTGTATTTCGTTTGTTTTCTTTCAAATAACAGTTTGTAATCGCATATTTGGGTAACAAAATGTAAAATTGGGTCTTTATTTTATGGATACACGAACCACGCTTGGTCTGATTCGTGCGGGGTCACGATACGTAGGCAATCTCTATAGGATTCGACCGTAATTATGAAAAAATTAAAAAAAAATAAAAAATATATATATATATATATATATCTGACAGAACAAAATAAGCCGGGATGATGCATGCGGTCAGAGCAAAAGCATGTTAGAAATGATTAACTGCCTAAGAGCATTGCATCTCCCAACGTGCAATTACAATATTTGTTAAGACTCTAACACTGACAAGTTTGTTGTTGTACCAATTATATCAGTTAGTTTGTTAGAGCGTAATGGCATCATACCATTATCAAACAAGATCAAAAGGTCCTATACCAGAAAGCATGACTGGGTCAGACAACAGCGTTGAGTCGGAAAAGACAGCCAATCAGATGCTGAAGGAAGCCCTGGAAAAAATGGAAAAAATGAGGCTGGAAATGAATGAAATGCAGATAGCCTTAGCTAGAGCCCAGAAGGGGCAGGAACTACCCGTTACTCCTACCCTCCAACCAGTACACACGCCGGAATACCCCTCTCCCGGTCCTTCAACAAGTTTCCCAAGCCATCACTATTATCAGGGAAGAGAGGCTTATGATTCCCAAGCTCCACCACCCACTCAAAACCCTCCTCCACCAAATGTTCCTGTCTTTGTGGCACCTCCCCCAACCCCATTGCACAGATCATCCAGTGAGCCACTGTTTCAGGCTCACGACACACAATATTACCCCCCTGAACTCACATTTAAAGCACCCGAGCCACATACCTATAATCCCCACTTTGAGGTCCCGGCGGAGATTGAAAAGCCGGCTAAAAGCCCAGAGCAGGACGAGGTGATGCGGAAATTTAAAAGCCTGGAGCAGTCCTTCAGGAACATACACAGGTTAGGCAACCAGGTCAGCGTGGCCTACAAGGATCTATGCCCATTCCCCGACGTTCAATTACCAGCGGGGTTCAAGATGCCCAAGTTCGATTTATACGAAGGGCATGGCGATCCTATGGCACATCTACGGGGTTTTTGTAGCAAAATGAGGGGAGCAGGGGGCAAAGATGAGCTATTGATAGCTTACTTTGGCCAGAGTTTGAGCGGGTCGACATTAGAGTGGTATACAAGACAAGATCCGAGCAGGTGGTACACCTGGGATGACTTGGCACAGGCTTTCGCAGGACATTTCCAATACAACCTTGAGATAGTCCCAGACCGTCTCACATTGCTAAAGCTTGAGAAGAAACTCGGAGAGAGCTTCCGGGAATTTGGGTTCCGATGGAGAGAACAGGCAGCCAGAGTTGATCCCCCAATGAGAGAGGGAGAAATGGTGGATTACTTTCTACAAACTCTCGAGCCAACTTACTTTGGTCACTTGGTGACGTCAGTTGGCAAATCATTCAATGAAGTGGTGAAAATGGGAGGTATGATAGAAGAGGGACTTAAGTCCAATAAGATCCTGAGTTACTCGGCAATTAAGGCAACAACTCAGGCCATTCAGAGCGGCACGGGAGGTGCGCTCGGAAAGAAAAGGAGAGAGGAGGTCACGACAATAGAGGCCGACAATTGGTCCAGATCTAGAGGTCCTTCCCCTCATTACCAACCCAGACCCCATCATCTAAACTACCCACACATTCCAAATTACCCTCCACAACCCTACTACCCACCACAAGAACAACATTTCACCGTCCATCAAGCCCAGACATACACCCAACCTCCGGTTCGCCCACAATGGCGCGCGCCGGCTCCCCACAATACATACCCACCTCCACATAACACCTACCCACCACCACAAAATACCTATCCACTGCCAAGAGCCTACAGGAACCCTCCAGGGATGGGTTTCAGGGGAAATCCGGCCTCCAGAAATGAAAGATTGCAGAGGCAAAGAACTTTTACTGAGTTGGGGGAAACTTATATTGCCTTATTCCACAAATTGAGGCAGTTGGGTTTATTAAATCCTGTTGAGTCTAGATTGCCAAATCCCTTACCCAAAAATATGGATCACTCGGTAAGATGTGAATATTGTTCGGGAGCTCCCGGACATGATACCGAGAAATGTTGGAGGCTGAAACATGCAATACAAGATCTTATGGATACCAACAAGATCGAGGTACAGGCACCGGAGGCACCCAACATTAACCAGAACCCATTGCCAAAGCACCCTGAAGCCCACATGATCGAGCTTGTGCACGAAGGAGGGGAGCCGAAGAAACCCTCACAGACAGTGATGATGATCCGTGCCACTCCGAAAGAAAAATCGATCGATGAGGAAGCAGGGGTACAGTTGAAGGGGGAAGATGTCAAGCCAGTGGTGATATTGGGGAAGAATCCATCTGCCGCTACAAGGAAACCAGAACCAGCCAAGTTGGTAATAACGGGAGCATCATCTGCACCCGTGGTTGTTGTGAAGGGGGTCTGCAGGGAACCGGTCATCATAAAGCCAGTAGTCCAAACACCAGTGATTGATAGCAAGGTCGTGCCTTGGAAGTACGAGAAGGCAGTGGTGATGTACAAGGGACAACAAGTGGAGGAGAATAGTTGTGAGGCGCAGGGACTGACTCGATCAGGACGGTGTTTTGCTCCGGCGGAGTTGAGAAGACCCAATCCAGCTGCAACAAAGAAACCTGTGTCAGAAGAAGAAGCTGAGGAATTCTTAAAGAAGATGAAAGTGCAGGATTACTCCGTGGTCGAACAGTTGAAGAAAACACCGGCCTAGATCTCGCTGCTATCATTACTCATCCATTCGGATGAACATCATCGGGCCCTGATGAAGATACTGAATGAAGCTCATGTGCCCAACGAGATTTCTGTAAATCACCTAGAAACGATTTCCAACAAAATTTTCGAGGTGAACAGGGTAACATTTTCAGATGATGATCTGCCAGTGGAGGGCACGGAGCATAATAAAGCTCTCTACCTAACTGTCAAATGTGAAGATTCGGCAGTTACTCGGGCATTGGTGGATAATGGCTCAAGCGCCAATATTTGTCCATTATCCACCCTGAACCAGTTGAAGATCGACCACGGAAGAATCCACAAGAATAGCATTTGCGTCCGAGGATTTGACGGAAATGGAACAGCCACCGTGGGGGATATTGTACTTGAGTTGACCATCGGTCCAGTCGAGTTTACTATGGAATTCCAGGTATTAGATGCCGCGGTATCTTATAACCTTCTGTTGGGACGACCGTGGATCCATGCAGCCAAAGCAGTGCCATCCACCTTGCATCAGATGGTCAAGTTCGAGTGCGATAGAAAAGAGGTCGTGTTGCACGGCGAGGACACTGCGTGCACCATAGGAGGCGCCATTGTACCTTTCATAGAGACCAATGATGACAAAGGTCCCTGGGTCTACCAGATTTTTGATGCAGTGTCGGCAAACAAGATCCCTGAGGGTGAAATCATTCAGCACCCTAGGGTAGCTTCCACAATGGTCATGATGGTTTCAGAAATGCTGGGTAATGGGTTTGTGCCAGGAAAAGGCTTGGGAGCTAAGCTTCAGGGAATTGTTCAACCTGTTTCCTTGCCCAAGAATTTGGAGACCTTTGGGTTAGGGTTCAAACCGACCGCGGCAGATGTAAAGCGAGCACGTAAAATGAAGAAGAAAGTTTGGTTTCTTCCCAAACCTGTGCCACGTCTCTCAAGATCTTTTGTTAGAGCAAGCGCCAAGGGGTCACCGGTCCCAAAAATTCTCGGGCCTTTGATTGGGATTGACGGGGATCTGAATCAGAGCTTCGAAAGATTGTTCACTGATGTCAATATGGTAGAAGTCGGAGAGGGTTCCAGCGGAACAGACATACAGTTTATGGGGCCTGAGGCCAAAACCAACAATTGGACGGTTACTCCTCTTCCTACTCGGGGAGAGTCCTGGTAGTAGGCTTTGATTTTTGCTTTCTTGTTTTTCGGATTATTCATGGTGTAATCCAAATCTCATTTTGTCTTGTAAAAGTGTGAACCTTGTTATCCCGCATTTTTAATAAAATTCTTTTTCTTGTCTCATTTTAATTTTGTTTTATTCTTTTCTCTTTCTGAATAGTTCTCTTTTTACTGGTTCTAATGACATGGCATGCACGACGGATCTTCGACCTAGTCTAATAAATCAATCTGACTCTGATTTAATGATACAAGAGATCGATTGTGACGATGAGTCTGAATATGACGAGGATAAAGCCTTCGAAGAAATAAACCGAGAAGTATGCCAATTTGAAGAGAAACCAAAGCCTAATCTGAATGACACCGAGGCTGTAAATCTAGGGGATGCGGATAATGTCCGAGAAACCAAAATCAGTATCCACATTGAGCTTGGCATCAGGGAAGAATTAATCAAAGCACTCATTGAGTTTAAAGATGTTTTTGCATGGTCGTATGATGACATGCCGGGTTTAAGCACCAAGCTAGTGGTTCACAATTGCCCACCGACCCGGCATGCCTTCCCGTCAAGCAGAAACTGAAGAAGTTCAAGACAGATATGAGTGTGAAGATTAAAGAAGAAGTAACCAAGCAGCTGCAAGCAAAGGTTATTCGGGTCACTCGATATCCTGATTGGTTGGCTAATGTGGTGCCAGTACCAAAGAAAGATGGGAAGATCAGGGTATGCGTCGACTACCGCAATCTCAACAGGGCAAGCCCAAAAGATAAATTTCCATTGCCCAATATCCATATCTTGATCGACAATTGCACCGGACGAGAAATCGGCTCCTTTGTGGATTGCTACGCCGGGTATCATCAGATTCTGATGGATGAAGAAGATGCAGAGAAAACAGCTTTCATTACACCATGAGGGACTTATTGCTATCGGGTAATGCCATTCGGTTTGAAGAACACTGGGGCAATGTACATGAGAGCAATGACTATTGTGTTCCATGATATGATACACAAAGAGATCGAAGTGTACGTAGATGATGTGATCATCAAATCCAAGCATCAGGAAGACCACGTAGCAGACCTTAGGAAGTTTTTCCAAAGACTTCGAAGGTACGACATTAAGCTCAACCCAGCCAAATGTGCATTTGGTGTTCCATCTGGAAAGCTGTTAGGATTTATCGTCAGTCGGCGAGGCATTGAGTTGGATCCGTCAAAGATCAAATCCATCCAGGAATTGCCGCCACCGAGGAACAAAACAGAAGTAATGAGTCTGTTGGGAAGGTTGAACTATATCAGCAGATTCATCGCTCAGCTCACAACGACTTGTGAACCCATCTTTCGATTGCTGAGGAAAGATGTCGCGATAGAATGGACGGCAGAATGTCAGGAGGCATTTGACCAGATCAAAGGATATTTATCCAATCCACCTGTGTTGGTTCCACCTGAGTCGGGGAGGCCATTAATCCTTTATCTAACGGTCCTGGATCATTCGTTTGGTTGCGTGTTGGGTCAATACGACATCACAGGAAGAAAAGAGCAAGCCATCTATTATCTCAGCAAGAAGTTTACAGTCTATGAAAATAAGTACACTCAACTTGAGAAGACATGTTGTGCTCTAACTTGGGTAGCACAGAAGTTTAAGCATTATCTGTCGTCACATACTACTTACCTTATTTCACGCCTGGATCTATTAAAGTATATTTTCCAGAAGCCTATGCCCACAGGAAGATTGGCAAAATGGCAGATATTACTCACAGAGTTCGACATTGTCTATGTGACGAGGACGGCCATGAAAGCCCAAGCATTGGCCGATCACTTGGTTGAGAATCCTATTGATGAAGAATACGAGCCTTTGAGGACGTATTTTCCAGATGAAGAAGTGATACATATAGAGGAGTTAGAACTGAATGAGGAACCAGGGTGGAAGCTTTTCTTCGACGGGGCTGCGAATGCAAAAGGAGTTGGAGTAGGAGCAGTACTTATTTCAGAAACAGGACATCACTATCCTGTTACAGCTCAGCTACATTTCTATTATACCAACAACATGGCTGAATATGAGGCATGCATTTTGGGCCTACGATTGGCTGCAGACATGGATGTTCAGGACATCTTGGTCTTGGGAGACTCAGACCTCCTAGTACATCAGATCCAGGGTGAATGGGAAACACGGGATTTGAAGCTTATACCATATTGACAATGTTTGCACGATCTGAGCAAGCGATTTCAATCAGTGGAGTTCAGACACATCCCGAGAGTTCACAATAAGGTTGTCGATACTTTGGCCACTTTAGCATCGATGTTGCACCATCCAGACAAAATCCATGTTGACCCGTTGTATATTCAGGTTCGTGATCAGCATGCCTACTGCAACATAATAGAAGAAGAAATGGATGGCGAGCCATGGTTTTATGATGTCAAGGAATACCTCAGGATGGGGATATACCCGGAGCAGGCAACCGGAGATCAAAAGAGAGCCATTCAACGACTGGCAAATGGATTTTTCCTCAGTGGAGGAATGTTGTACAAAAGAACCCCAGATCTGGGATTACTGAGATGTATTGATGCAGGTCAAGCCACGATAGTGATGACAGAGGTACATGTTGGAGTCTGTGGGCCCCATATGAGCAGATATGTGTTGGCAAAGAATATTCTGCGAGCGGGATATTATTGGCTCACTATGGAGCATGATTGTATCAGTTTCGTACGAAAATGCCATCAGTGTCAGATACACGGAGATCTGATTCATTCTCCGCCAACGGAATTGCACACATTGTCAGCACCATGGCCATTTGTGGCATGGGGCATGGATGTCATTGGGCCTATCGAGTCGGCAGCTTCGAACGGTCACAGGTTCATTCTGGTAACCATCGATTATTTCACTAAGTGGGTTGAAGCCAAAACTTTCAAGTCAGTAACCAAGAAGGCAGTGGTGGATTTTGTCCATTCCCATATCATCTGTAGATTTGGGATAACAAAAATAATAATCACGGACAATGGTGCTAATCTTAACAGCAACTTGATGAGAGAAGTATGTGAACAGTTTAAGATTACACACCGTAATTCCACCCCGTATCGGCCCAAGGCGAATGGAGCGGTTGAGGCAGCCAACAAAAACATAAAGAAGATATTGAGGAAAATGGTTGAAGGATCCAGACAATGGCATGAAAAGCTACCATTTGCGTTGTTAGGATACTGCACTACTGTTCGTACTTCAATAGGTGCGACTCCTTATTTGTTGGTATACGGAACTGAAGCAGTAATACCAGCAGAAGTTGAAATTCCATCCCTTCGAATTATCGCTGAGGCCGGGATTGACGATGATGAATGGGTCAAAGCCCGACTAGAGCAGCTGAGTTTAATGGATGAAAAAAGATTGGCAGTAGTATGTCATGGCCAGTTATATCAGAAGAGAATGGCAAGAGCATACAATAAGAAGGTGCGCCCTAGGAAATTTGAAGTAGGGCAACAAGTATTGAAACGGATCCTCCCACATCAAATTGAAGCAAAAGGCAAGTTCGCCCCGAATTGGCAAGGGCCGTATATTGTGACCAGAGTATTATCCAACGGCGCTTTACGTCTGACGGATGTCGAAGGAAGATGCGTCGACATGGCTATCAATTCTGATACAGTCGAAAGATATTATGTGTAATTTCTTTTGTTGTTTATCTGTTTGTCTATACTTAGTGCTTATCGGATAATGAAATGACGGAGGCAATTCTTTCTTCTATCCAAACACTTTTAACATTTGCTTTACCCCTTTGTGCCTTACTTATTCTTTCATACCCCTCTCTTGGAATCGTTAATGAAAACGAAAAATGAAAATGAAAATGAAAATGAAGGAAAATAATAACAAAAACAAAAAGGGAAGGTCGCAAGAAAAACAAAGGAATCAGTGAACTACGTTCGACCTGATTCCTCAAAGAGGATACGTAGGCGCCTCACGGCTCGGTCATAAGGTAACAAAAAAAGAGGGGAAAAAAATCAAAAGAAAAAATCCCCAAGCAAGAAAACTGGGGCAGAAATTATGTTTCTAAATTTTGAAAAAAAAAAGAGTTTGATTCTAAGAGTTGTAATACTTTACCCATCAAAGTTATTTTGAATTTTATATCCTTTTCTTCTAAAACCTCTATTGATGTCCAAAAAAGACCTCCCGATCAGTATCCGAGAGGTGTTAAGACAGGCAAATGAAAACCAAGAATAAAACGCCGGTCCCCGACTGAATGAGGATCATGAGTTGAAAGAATTGATAGCCATAAGAATTCCCAGCAGAGAAAAATCTTATCGGCAACACTCCAATCCCCAGCTGAGAAAATAAGATGAGAGAGTCTTATCGGCGAAAACCTTCACAGGCGCCATAAGGCGACGTAAGCTGAGAAATACAAAATGAGAGAGTCTTATCGGTGAAAACCTTCACAGGCACCATAAGGCGACGGGAGTTGTAAGAAATGAGAGAGCCTTGTTAGTGAAAACCCCGTGAAAGGCACTATGAGGCGACAAGATAGATTGGCGGAAAGGATCCGCATTTTGCGAAGAATTAGGAACCTATTTATCCCCAGCAAGTGAAGACATCAGAAAGATTGATCGACACAAATAGACTAGGTTGATTAATCCGGAATGCACAACATGATCGTTGGAATCGGTTATATCACCCAGATAAGTTCATTTCTTTTCTTTTTCCCCATCATTTGTTCAGAAAGATTTTCTCTTTTTTCTATCTTTTCATTTCTTTGTTTAAAAGAATTTTTCTAGGAAGGTCTCTCAGAGCTTACTACCAGTTGCCAAAATGGTACAACATAAAATGTGAAAAGGGCAGGCTAGAGACAAGGCAATAAGACAAAAGACGTTGGTTGCCAGGCCAAATAATATTGTCCTAAAATGGCAAGGAAAGTACGGGGAAGAGCCGGAAAAAAAAAACATGTGGAGGAAATTGTGGGCCAAGTTCCAAGACGATCCCCAGCAGGACTCCGACCGAATATCGACCAAGTTCCGAGGTGGTCGGACAACACAGAATGGGAAGGGAAGAAAGGAAAATCCATCTTCAGCAAAATAACCCCCAGCAATTTTTGAGATACAAAATGGGGAAGGGATAAATGGAAAAACCATCCCCAGCAGAATGTTATCCCCAGCAAATAACATCATCCCCAACAAGTTTTGGGAACGCCGAACAGGAATAAGGGAAAGGGAACAATCATCCCCATCAGGAGTGACATAACCACTCGCCGTATTTCAAAAAAAAAACTAACTAAATTTTCTTTGATTTGAACAGGAAAATAAAGTGTTGATGATGGCCTAAAGATACGCCATGAGAAAGATCGCCAGAATTGAGGTAGAAATTTTTTTGCCACAAATGAAAATTTTCTTGGAGAATCGAGGAAACAAATTCAAATTATTCTTTACCAACTAGGTCGCCCACCAGTATAATGCGGGAATACATTTTTTGTCTTTTCATTTCATGTTCTAGGTCGCCCACCAGTATAATGCGGGTATGCATTTATGTTTTCATTTCATGTTCTAGGTCGCCCACCAGTATAATGCGGGTATGCATTTCTGTTTTCATTTCATGTCCTAGGTCGCCCACCAGTATAATGCGGGTATACATTTCATGTTCTAGGTCACCCACCAGTATAATACGGGTATACATTTCTGTTTTTCATTTCACGTCCTAGGCGCCCACCAGTATAATGCGGGAATACATTTCTGTCTTTTCATTTCATGTTCTAGGTCGCCCACCAGTATAATGCGGGTATGCATTTATGTTTTCATTTCATGTTCTAGGTCGCCCACCAGTATAATGCGGGTATACATTTCTGTCTTTTCATTTCATGTTCTAGGTCGCCCACCAGTATAATGCGGGCATACCTTTTAGTTTTTCATTTCATGTTCTAGGTCGCCCACCAGTATAATGCGGGTATACATTTCTGTCTTTTCATTTCATTTTTAGGTCGCCCACCAGTATAATGCGGGTATACATTTTCATTTCATGTCCTAGGTCGCCCACCAGTATAATGCGGGAATACATTTCTGTCTTTTCATTTCTGTTCTAGGTCGCCCACCAGTATAATGCGGGAATACATTTCTGTCTTTACATTTCTGTTCTAGGTCGCCTACCAGTATAATGCGGGAATACATTTCTGTCTTTTCATTTCTGTTCTAGGTCGCCCACCAGTATAATACGGGTATACATTTTCATGTCATTTCTAGGTCGCCCACCAGTATAATGCGGGAATACATTTCTGTTTTTCATTTCGTGTGCTAGGTCGCCTACCAGTATAATGCGGGCATACATTTCAGTTTTTCATTTTTAGGTCGCCCACCAGTATAATGCGGGTATACATTTTCATTTCATGTCCTAGGTCGCCCACCAGTATAACGAGGGAATACATTTCATACTGTTGCATCCAGGCACCCACCTGTATAACTAGAGGAATACTTTTCAGTCTTATACTGCAGATCTTGAAATCAGTAACTCACCGGAAGGTAGAAGGTTACAACAGGAATTCCCAGCAGGAAACAATAAAAAATCCTCAGCACCGGAAAACAGAAGGTTGCAACAAGAGATCCCAGCACAAACTCAAGTGCATGAGTCAAAAGGAAGAAAAGACGCGTCTTGAAAGAAGTGGCATGTGAATATTGAATTATGCCCAGCATAACAAAGCTTAATGAAGAAAGCCATATCCCCAGCAGACAGAACGGAATAATGAAAACTGGTATTCAGAAAAGCAAAAGGTCAGTGTCATCCCCAAAGTCTCGGAAGAAAAGCACCGGAAGAAACGCAAGTCGACAAGAAAGCAAGGCAACAGGAACAAGTTGCAGATAAATGAGATCTTATGATCCGTAGTCTAGCCTAGATTCTTGTTTTCTTTTAAGCATGGTGTAATAAGGAGGTCAGCAAACAAGTAAAAGTAGCATACAACAACAGTAACATTGCAGTCCCATGGTAATTCCAGCTACCAAAACTTCCCGAACTACATTGACCTGATTTCTGTTTAGCCCAGGATATGTAGGAAACCTCTGAAGCAAAGGTTCGGTCAAATCTTTCAAAAAAATGCTTCACACGGAGTACTCGAACGGGCAAAAATCGCTCGTATCCGCTCATTTTATCTTTGCACGAAAACCCTTCGTGTTTTCAGACAAAGAGTGGCAGCTGTGAGCACGTAATTTTTGCCCTATATGAGAATCACTCCCAAAAAAATCCAAAATAAAATAATTTTCCTTGGTGTGCAATTTTGTGACATTTTTGGATAATTATTTGTATTTGTCTGTGTATGTTTATTTGTTAAATTAATAAAAAATACAAAATATGTCGCATTTGTGCATGTAGGATTTAATTATACAATTGTTAGTAATTAAGTTTGTTTTACAAAAATTAAAAATTACAAAAATAGGCATCTTTTGCATTTTTAGCATTTAATGTCTAAATATATAATTTTATGCTTAATTATTACTTAATTGTGCGTTAATTGTTATTGGGAGTTAATTTGCGCTTTTATAACTTAATTTAGTTATTAATAATAATTTAAGTACTTTTATAATTTAGTTTTAGAAAAATAAAAGAAGAAAAGAGGGCAAAAATACAAAGAAAAATCGGATTGGGCCACTTCTTCAATTGTGAGCCACAGGCCCAAAAAATTATCCAACCTTCTCATGACCCGGTCCACTTCAAACCGGGTCGACCCAATCCATAACCCAACACCCCCTATCTTGTATTTCAAAAACAAAACAAAACAAAACAAAACAAAACAAAAACTAAAAAACCCTAAACTCAAGTTACCCCCCCCCTCTCATTTTCTTCTTCTTCTCCAAACATCTCAAACACACAACCATGGCTCCCCTCCCCCACCATGGACGACCCAACTGCGTCTTCATCTTCTCCATGTCGAGCTCAAAAAGCTCATCCATGGCTGCTCCTCCTTCGTTCTTCGCCCAAACAACCAAACGACCCTCGACGAGTTGCTTTCTTCTTCGTCGTCTTCTCCACCACGTACAGTCATGGATGACCTCAAACAGCCCCAAGCAGCCATGAACGAGCAGCCATGACGAGCAGCAATGACTCCCAGCAGCTACACCATCGTCGTCGCGTCCAAACGACCATCGTCGCAGCTGTTTCTGCGTCGTCCATGTCGCTGCTGCTGTGTCCTTTTCTCTTCGCCATTGCTACTGCTTTTTTTCCTCCATTGTTGCTGCATTTCCACTTCTCCATCGACGACGAACAGCTCGTCGACCTTCACCTTCTCCGTCGCAGCTGCTGCCCGCGTCCGCCATTGACGCAGTCGTTGCTGCCGGCGCTTCTGTTGCTGCTTCTCTTCCTCCTTCCAGCTCCTCCGTGCTGCTGCTGCTGCTCACGTTTTTTGGAGTTAATATGCTAGTCGTGGCTGCTTCATCTGCTAGTCGTTTTTGGGAGTTTATCGGGAGTTAATCCGCTAGTCGTGGCTGCTTCATCTTCTTTGTTCTTTCGTCAAAACAGTCCATACGAATTCATCGTTGGTCAGTCGCTGTTCCTCGTTTCATTTCTGGTTAGTTGGTTTTTGAGTCTCATTTATTGTCCGTAATTTGTTTGATATTTTTCGGATCCGAAATCGTTAAATGTTTGATTCGTGTTCTTGATTTTTATTCAGTTGTTTTATTTTTCTTGTTTATTTTTGTAGAAATTGTTAGTTTGATTAATTATATTGTTGATAGATTTAAGTTGAAGATTCAATTAAATTATTTTTCAGTTTGTTTTATTAATTTTAAGAGGATTTAGTTTTAATATAGAAAAGTGTTAGCTTAAATCGTTTGAATCCGTTGTTTGTTGTTAATATAGATTTAATTCGTATTCATTTTTTTTTAAGTTCGTTTTTAATTCAGTGATTTAATGTGAAGTTATGTTTTGGTTTTAATTTTTGGATCATGTATCTTTGTTATAATTTTGTTGGATTTAATTTTTAAAAGATTAATTGATTATTTGAAGATTAGTGATTTGAATATGTTTATTTGTTTTGTTTAAGTTTAATTCGAAGTTTGAATAAAGCTTGTTTGTTATTGTTGTTGAATCTTTTCATTTATGTTCATACTTTGTTTGATTGTTCTTGAATCCGAAATTAGTATAAGTTTGATTTTTTTGTTTATTGTTCATCATTTATGATTATTTCTTGAGTTTGTCTCATAATCGTGTTTAAGTTTAATATAGTAATTGTTGGTTGTAATGTTGTTAGAGTTGATTTTAAGTTCAAATGATTATTGAATTTAGAAATCTGAATATACTTGTTTGTTGTTGTTGTTGAATCTGAAAGTAGGTTCGTTTGTTGCTAAAAATATTGTTCAATCAAAATTTTTGTTGTTCTTTGTTGTTCGATTTGTGTTCATGTGATATTGTTGTTGAATTGGTTCAGAAATCATGTTCATGTGATTTGTTGTTTGAATTTGTGTAGAAATTGATCATATTGGTTATATTTTGGTCGAGTTTGATTAATTGATTGGTTATAGCTGATAAGGGTAATTGGGTAAATTGCAGTACATTCAGGGATAACATGGTAATTGCAATAAGGTCATAGGGGTATTTTTGGAATTTAATTTCTGAATAATTATTTATTTTGAATTTTCTTGCCATTAAAATTAAGATAGTATTAAAGTAATTAAGCATGGGGGACAAAATGTATTGGGGTGTAGGTGATATAATTGTTTATGATAAGCATGGGGGACAAGATGTAATGGGGTGGGGTTGATATATTTATTTAATTTAGTGGGATTAAAATGGGGATGAGTGGGAAGATAATGGTTTTGGTAAGAGAAAATGGGTGTTTTATTAATTAATTAAAAGGTTTGGGGATGTGATATATATAGGAGGCTTGATCAGATTTTAGGACGGACAGACAGACATAGGGAAAGAGATAGAGAAAGAGAGAGAGAGAGAAAAAAGCTGAATATTTAAGAGAGAAAGAAAAAATCCGAAAAAATATTAAAACTTTCAAGAAAGAAAAAGAAAGAAAAAAAAATATACAAATAAAAAGAGCTGGAAATTAGAAGAGAGAGTAGTTCACATCTGATAAATATTCTGATATACGGGTTTAGAAATTAAGGGTTAAATATTAATTAGCCTTTCAAATTTGAAAATTTCCTTGGTTTCTGTCCGTTGTTTGTTGACAGTATTTCTGGATTTTATTTTGATTTTCAAATCTGTCACTGGATTTCTGTTGACTGGATTGCTGGTTATTATTGTTGTTGTTGTGTTACGTACTACGTGGCTGACTTTCTTCTTCTTATATTGGCAATATCAGGTACACAACTGTAATTTTGGCATTTTGTAAGCTGAAATGAAGAATGGAAGTTTAAATTTTTAATTTAGTTTTTTTATTAATTGCATTCAGGATATTTCATGTATTATTATTCTGTAAATCGCCGTCGTTTGGCATAATTAGGCATATTGTAGCGATGTATTAAATAGTGTTTTGCTTCAACCTGATTATTAGGTAGTATATATTTAAGCATGTTCATTACTAATTAAACTGTCAAATAATAAAAATAGAAGAAAATAACGTAAAAATGGCTTTATTAAATCAGTTTGGCAAAAATTGATTAAATTCTTTATTCATAAGGGTTTTAGTATCGCCAACGTTAAGTTAATCGGAATCATGTAGCTGAATTCAGTTAAAACATGAATTAATTTTGCGAATCAAGTATTAGGACATGATTTGAATTAAAACAAGGTTAGTTAAGGTTAAATTATTTAATTTTTAAAAATACGGTTTAGTAGTCAAGATTATTTCTAATTTTCAGTATTTGTAAATAATTAATTTCAATAGCTCAAGTCATCTAACAATATGATTTTAATTGACTATGGGATAATTGGTTTTTTTTTAAATCCGAAAAAAAAAATTATTTGACAATTCCATGCTGTATTTATAATTATAATTTTAGTAATATTACTTTCCGTTAATATTTGTTTTAAACTAGTATTTAATATGTTATTTTTAAGTATGTAGAGATTGATTTTATATTAGTAATAATAAAAAGTAGTCATTAAAAGATATTCATAAAATAAGGGAGGATTTCGCTAAAAATAAATAAATGTAAACAATACAAAATTTGCAGGGTCCTCCAATCTTATTTATTTTATTTTTTTAAAAAATATTTAGATTCCGGGATGGGCCATTTAGTAAATTTCACAGTCCTACCTAATAGTTTAATAACGCGTAGTATTTTGGCGCATATTTAATAAAGTTATTTTCTTAAATACGGGTGTGCATTTATGTAACCCAAATCCCGATCTTGACGAAGTCAAAATGCGTCAACAAATCACGTGTACACTGGTTGTGACGTGGTTCGAGATGCGTTTTCACGACGTTGCAATTCTTATATAAAAATAATAATAAGAATAATGATAAAAGCGGTTTAATGCTAAATTTGCATATAAGTTCTTAATTGTTTAAAAATCAGGTAAATAAGCCAAATATAACAGTTGAGCGACCGTGCTAGAACCACGGAATTCGGGAATGCCTAACACACACCTTCTCCCGGGTTAACAGAATTCCTTATCCGGATTTCTGGTGCGCAGACTGTAATATGGAGTCATTCTTTTCCTCGATTCGGGATTAAAATTGGTGACTTGGGACACCCTAAAATCTCCCAAGTGGCGACTCTGAAATAAATAAACAAATCTCGTTTCGATTGTCCTTTAATTGAAAAAAACTACTACACCCCTCGCGAGGGCGGGAAAATGAGGTGTGACACCGGTCTCTGATGCTCATACTTCACCTGCTGACAGTTGAGACACCGAGCTACAAATCCCACAATATCTTTCTTCATTCTTCTCCACTAATAGTGTTGCCTCAAATCCTGATACATCTTCGCGGCACCCGGCTGAATGAAATACCGCGAGTTATGGGCCTCCTCCAGAATTAGCTCTCTAAGCCCATCCATATTGGGCACACAAATCCGGCCCTGCATCCTCAACACACCATCATCACCGATGGTCACATCTCTGGTATCATCATGCTGGACTCTGTCCCTAAGGACAAGCAAATGCAGATCATCATACTGGCGCTCTCTGATGCGATCATATAAAGAAGATCGAGAAACCACACAAGCCAACACCCGACTGGGCTCCGGAATATCCAACCTCACGAACCGATTGGCCAAGGCCTGAACATCAACTGCAAGAGGTCTCTCCCCAACTGGAATATATGCCAAACTCCCCATACTCACTGCCTTTCGGCTCAAAGCATCGGCCACCACATTGGCCTTTCCCGGATGGTACAATATAGTGATATCATAATCCTTAAGCAACTCCAACCATCTCCGCTGCCTCAAATTAAGATCCTCTTGCTTGAACAAATGCTGAAGACTGCGATGATCAGTGAACACCTCATAAGATACGCCATACAAGTAATGCCTCCAAATCTTCAATGCGTGAACTATGGCAGCTAACTCCAAATCATGAATGGGGTAGTTCTTCTCATGGGGCTTCAACTACCGAGAAGCGTAAGCAATAACTCTACCCTCCTGCATCAACACACAACCAATCCCAACTCTTGAAGCATTACAATACACAGTATATGAACCTGAAGTTGATGGCAAAACCAACACTGGAGTTGTGGTCAAGGCTATCTTGAGCTTCTGAAAGCTCTCCTCACACTCATCCGACCATACAAATGGAGCACCCTTCTGAGTCAACTTGGTCAAGGGCGATGCAATGGATGAAAATCCCTGAACAAACCGGCGATAATAGCCTGCTAACCCAAGAAAGCTACGAATCTCTGTGGCTGAGGACGGTCTGGGCCAACTCTGAACCGCCTCTATCTTCTTCGGATCAACCTGTATACCCTCGTTGGACACCACGTGCCCCAAGAAAGCCACTGATCTAAGCCAAAACTCACACTTGGAGAATTTTGCATAAAGTTTCTCTTCCCTCAGTCTCTGCAACACAACTCTCAAATGCTCCGCGTGCTCCTCCTGACTACGCGA
Organism: Nicotiana tabacum; assembly: GCF_000715075.1. Classification (NCBI taxonomy): domain Eukaryota; kingdom Viridiplantae; phylum Streptophyta; class Magnoliopsida; order Solanales; family Solanaceae; genus Nicotiana; species Nicotiana tabacum. Next base: position 42,535,645 of record NC_134089.1, on the reverse strand, counting down.
GTACACCAGAATATTATCAATGAATACAATAACGAACGAATCCAGATAAGGCCGAATACACTGTTCATCAAATGCATGAATGTTGCTGGGGCATTGGTTAGCCCGAAAGACATAACAAGAAAATCATAATGACCATATCTGGTCCTGAAAGCAATCTTAAGAATATCTGAATCCATGATCTTCAACTGGTGATAACCCGAACGGAGATCAATCTTGGAGAACACCCTCGCTCCCTGAAGTTGATCAATAAATCATCAATGTGAGGCAAAGGATACTTGTTCTTGATTGTTTCTTTGTTCAATTGCCTATAATCAATGCACATTCTCATCGTGCCATCCTTCTTCTTCACAAACAAAACCGGTGCACCCCAAGGGGACACACTAGGCCAAATGAACCCCTTATCTAGGAGTTCCTGAAGTTGTTCTTTCAATTCCTTCAACTCTGCTGGTGACATACAATATGGCGGAATAGAAATGGGCTAAGTGCCCGGCACCAAGTCAATACCAAAATCAATATCCCTGTCCGGTGGCTTGCCCGACAGGTCTGCAGGAAAAACATCGGGAAAATCCCTCACAACTGGGACAGAATCAATACTAGGAGTCTTAGCTCCAACATCCCTCACAAATGCTAGATATGAAAGGCAACCCTTCCCAACCATACGCTGGGCCTTCAAGAAAGAGATCACTATACTAGGGATATAATCAGTTACACCACGCCACTCGATCCACGGTATACCCGGCATAGCCAAAGTGACTGTCTTAGCATGACAGTCTAGAATAGCATGATACGGAGATAGCCAATCCATGCCCAAAATGACATCAATATCCACCATGATCAATAGCAATAGATCCACTCAGGTCTCCAGACCCCCAATAGTTACCACACATGACCAGTACACACGGTCTACAATAATAGTATCGCCCACTGGGGTAGATACATGAACAGGTAAAGCAAGAAACTCACGGGGTGTACCCAAATAACGAGCAAAGTATGATGACAAATAAGAAAAGGTGGAACCGGGATCAAATAATACAGAGGCATCTCTGTGGCAGACTGAAACAATACCTGTAATGACAGCATCTGAAGCAATAGCATCTGGTCTGCCAGGAAATGCATAGAAACGGGCCTGACCGCCCCCTGATCGACCTCCCCCTCTGGGGCGACCCCTAGCTGCATGACCTCCACCCCTAGCTAGCTGGGCGGGTGGTGAGGTAACTGGAGTAGTAGTCGAGGGCTGACCCCTCTGCTGAGATGAACTAGCCATACGACGAGGACACTGCCTCCACACATGTCCAAACTCTCCACACTCATAACAACTCCCAGGTGCTAGAGAAGGGGACTGAAGGGAACCCCTCACACCGGAGTGACCAGCTGATGCACTCGGCATAAAAGAACCCTGAGCTGACGGGGCACGAGATGAACTCTGGGCTGGAAGGGCACTGAGTGATGACTAGCCCCTCTGAGATCCATGATGACCATGACCCGAAGATGCCCTGCGATACTCTGGGCGGGCTGACTGAGCATGCCTGAAAGAACAGCCTCTACCATGCTGAAGCTGGCCCCTCGAAGAATCACAACTATAACTGCCAGATCCTCGAGGCTTCTTGGCCTCCCTCTCCTCTCGATCCTGACGGCGAACCATCTCAATCTCGCGAGCGATATCTACCACCTCCTCGAACGTAGCACCCAACACCCTCTCTCGGGTCATAAGAATACGGAGGTGATAGTTAAGGCCATCAACAAATCTCCTAATCCTCTCACGATCTGTCGGAACCATCCAAATGGCATGACGAGCCAACTCAGAAAACCTTGACTCATACTGTGACACAGTCATATCCCCCTGTCGCAACCACTCAAACTGTCTACGCAGCTCCTCTCTGCAGGACTGCGGCACATACTTCTCCAAGAAGAGAGTGGAGAACTGCTGCCAAGTAAGGGGCGCTGCTCCAACCGGCCTACGCCTCTCATACGCCTCCCACCATATGAAGGCAGCCCCAGTAAACTGAAAGGTGGTAAATGCCACACCACTAGTCTCAAGAATCCCTGCTGTACGGAGCATCCGCTGACACTTATCAAGAAAACCCTGGGCATCCTCGCCCTCGGTACCACTGAATGACGGAGGCTGGAGTCTACCAAACCTCTCAAGACGACGCTGCTCATCATCCGGCATAACTGGCACAATAAACTCCTGAGTTGGTGCAACCGGCTGAGCTGGAGGTACCCCCGGTGTCTGTAGTCCCTGCACTACTTACTCAAGTGTGCGAGCCAGTGCAGGCCAGGCCAGTGTAAACTGATAAGATCTGTGCCAAGGCCTCCTAAAGACCCGAAACCATGATAGGCACAACTGGTGCCTGAACTGGTACTGCTGGAGCATCCATAGCGGGAGCCTGATCCGGAGCCGGGGCAGCCGGTGCATCAACAGGTGCTGCCTTCGCTGCTCTGCCTCTGCCACGTCCACGACCACGTCCACGGCCTCTGGTGGCCTCAGTGGGTGGCACTGGTGGTCGTCCACCTCGCCCAGTAGCGCGAGTCCTCACCATCTGTGAGAGAATGGAATATCAGAAGTTTAGTACTCGGACCAACAAGTTCGCACGACAAGAGTTTCAAGAATATAAAATTTTTTCTAAAGGTTCTGCAGCCATCTATGTACCGATCCACGAGACTCTACTAAACCTGCTCATGACTCGTGAGACCTAACTAACCTAGGTTCTGATACCAACTTGTCACGACCCAAATCCCCGAACCCGGTCGTGATGGCGCCTCTCGTGAAGACAAGGCCAGCTAGACCAAAATGGAACACCTCTTTTAAACAGTTAATCATCATAAACAGTAATAACATATAATATAATACTCATAAATTGCGGAATTGTTAACGTTAACAACAGTAGGAACCATCCCGACACAGCCCAAACCGGGGTGTCACAAGTCATGAGCTACTACAGAATCTGCTATAGGTCTACAAAGTACGAAATCCATTACAACAGTCTAAAGAAAACATAAATGATAGAGGATAAGAGAGACAAGGGGCTGCGGACGTCAACAGCTACCTCGTAACTCCAAATCACTGCCTAGCCTGGAAGGAATCAGTGCTCAGGTGCGGACTCTGCTATACCTGAATCTGCACACACGGTGCAGGGAGTAATGTGAGTACTCTGACTCAGTGAGTAATAATTATAAATAATGGCTGAAAGTATGAAAACACGTAAAGGCACAAAGCAATTCCATATCAAGCGGTAAAATCACTTAAATCAGTAAATCAGTGAAGAAATCAAATGATATTCCTTTTTAAAACAAGTAAAATAGGTAATTTAATAGGTAATTAACAAGTAGAAATCCGCCCCTCGGGCACAGTATCAATCGCTCAGTACAATATCAGCCCTTCGGGCTACCTCACAATCACTCAGCATAATGGTCAGCCATTGTTACCTGACCAAATTGCATCATACAGTGTCATTGTTACCACTGTTTCAAATCACATGGGTACCCGTGTTCACTATGGGTGTGCAGACTCCGGAGGGGCCCCTTACGGCCCAAGCGCTATATCAAGCCACCTCGTGGCATCATCACTCAGCATATCCTCACATCACTCAAGCCACCGCATGGCATAAATAGTATCTCAGGCCCTCGGCCTCATATCACTCAGCATATCCTCACATATGGCCCTCGGCCTCACTCAGTCCAGAAATCATCATAAGCCCCTTGGGCATTAGTAAAACAGTAGTTCTCAGCCCAAAACATGATGTAGAAATATCATTTAAGTTTCAAATATTCAGTAAAGTCATCAATCGGGATGGACCAAGTCACAATCCACAGTGGTGAAAGACCCCATACCCATCATCCAGCATGTATCTTGCCTCAATATAGCACTACGATGTGCAATTCAAGGCTTCAAACCCTTAGGACATCATTTACAACCATTACTCACCTCGAACTGGCTAATTCTCTAGCTCGCGACGCCTTTGCCCCCCAAATTGGCCTCCACACGCGTCGAATCTATCCAAAATTAAAACGAATACGTCACAATATGCTAAGGGAACAAAGCCCAAGCGAAAACATTCGAAAAATATCAAAAATCTCGAAATTAGCAAAACCCGAGCCCCGGGACCACATCTCAAAATCGGGTAAAATTTACATTTTCAGAATCGTCATACCCTCACGAGTCTAACCATACCAAAATTATCAAATTTCGATACCATATGGTCCTTCAAATCATAATTTTACATTTTTGAAAGGTTAAACAATTTTCTTCCCAAATTCTATCTCAAATCACGAATTAAATGATGAATTCAGTGATAGATTCATGTATTCTAGCCAAATCTGAGTTAAAATCACTTACCCCGATGAATTTCTTGAAAAACCTTCGAAAAATCGCCAAAATCCGAGCTCTCTAGGTCAAAATATTAAATAAAATCCAAAACCTCGTATTTATAGGTACTCCTTAGGTATCAGCTACTGCGGGCCGCACCAAAACTCATGTGGTCCGCGCAAGCCAGTGCGGTCCGCGCAAAGGCAACGTGCGACCGCACAGGCCTCCCTCTGCAGTGACAGGCTTTAGTATTTTGGCCATAACTTTTGCTACCGATGTCCAAATTGCAATATCTTTACTTTTCTGGCAACTAGACACGAAGGGCTACAACTTTTGTTTTTGAATCACCTCAAAATTCTTTGTATATTAAAAGATATGAGCTTTCGAAGTAGGACCAGTGGATCGTTCCCCACCGCGGCCGCACACCATTTTGTGCGGTCCGCATGACACCTACCGCGGCCGCGGCCGCTTTTGTGCGGTCCGCATAGCACTCCACGCAGGCGCACCTATTTTTGTGCGGACCGCATGGGTGAGTTCTGGGGCCTGCAACCCCTGTAGACCTGCTACAGCTATGATTTTTGCACTAAAACATCCTGGAACCTACCGGGAACTCCCGGAACTTCAAACCAATTGTACCAACACATCTCATGACATCGTTCAAACTTGCTCAAAACTTCGGAACGCTCACAACAACATCAAATCACCAATTTAACATAGGATTCAGGCCTAAGAGCTCCAAGAACTCTTAAATTATGCTTTCGATCAAAAGGTCTATCAAATCTCGTCCATACATCCCAATTGACACAATGAAGCTACTGCAACTCTCGGAATTCCATTCCGACCTCTATATCAAAATCTCGCCTATCAACCAGAATTTGCCAAAATATCAATTTCGCCAATTCAAATCACCTCCCGAAGCTAACCGAACCATCGGAACTCACTTCCGAGCCTTCTAACACATAAGTCAATATCCGGTTGATTTTTCCAACTTAAGCCTTCTTAAAAGAGACTAAGTGTCTCATTTCTTACCAAGTCCTCTCCGAATTCGAACTAATAAACTCGATCACATAAAACACGGATAACGAAGCGTAAGGAAGCTGAAATGGGGGAAATGGAGCGGTAACTCATGAGACGACTGGCCGGGTCGTCACATATCTTGGATTTTGAAATCAACTAAACTTGACGTATTAGTAAATTTTTCATTATTTTAAATATGTAGATCACACCCCAACTTTTTTGTCTTATACGTGTTAAAATTATGACTTAAGGTAGTAGTCACTTTTTTATTTTGGCATTTTACTTAAACGAGTGGGGTGGGGTTTGGATTTTTACACTCTAATAAAATGGTTAAAAATAATTAAATTTTAGAACTTATTATAATGATATGTTGGTCTATATTTTTGCCCACTATAGTTTAATTATCTTTCTAATATTTAAAGTTTTATAAATAACTAAAATTCTCCACGTGAAGATATTTTTATCCTTTGAACTTATTGGATAATAATATGGTTATAGTTAAATATTACACTTGGAATGAGATAATATTAAGAATTAGAATGAAGAAAAATTATTTCCTCTGATGTTAAGAATGAATAATTAAGTTTTTGAATTAATTTAACAAAATAAATTTTTGAATCAACTAATTAGTTAGAAAATCAAATTCAATTATTTTACAAATTCAACATATAAGTAATTGCAAAACTTGTATTGTACATAATAGTATTGATGGTAAAAGAAATATTTTTAAAAAAAACGTAGTTACAATATAGTACTAAGAGTTAAACTAATAAAAATATAAATTTAATGTGATGACCCGATAGGTCATCTTATGTTTTAAAACCTAATTCTGTATTTCGGAACCTTAAATACCTCATTTTAGCCCTTTTGGATTTGTGTGCGCAGTCCGGGCGTGATTTTGAAAAGCTTATGTTAAAAATTGAGAAAATATGAATTTTTGCCTTAAAATCAATTTGAGTTGACTTCGGCCAATATTTTGAGCAAACAAGCTAGATTCGTATTTTGACTATATCGAGATTTGAGACTTGGGATATGCCCGGAATCGAATTCGGAAGTCCCAAGCCCGAGTTATCGAACTTTGTTGAAATTTAAAAGTTAAAAGCTTAATGAATATGAAATGTTTGACCAATGATTGACTTTTTGAATATTGGGTCAATATTTTAGTTTCGGAATCCAGTATAGGTCCAATACCATGTTTATGACTTGCCTGTCAAATGTGATGAGAAACGGAGTTGGTTTGACATGATTCGGACGTCCCATTGTGAAAATAGAGGTTTCAAATTTTTCTTGAAGATTTCATTTGATTTGGTGTTCAATTCGTAGTTCTAGCTGTTATTTTGGCGATTTGATCGCGCGAGCAAGTTCGTATGATATTTTTAGACTTGTGTGTGTATTTGGTTTGGAGCTCCGAGGGCTCGGGTGAGGTTCGGATAGGCTACAAAGTGAAATTTGGACTTAAGAATATTGCTAGTGTTTTAGTTCTAGTGCAGGCCTCTGATCTCGCATTTGCGAGATCAGGCATCGCATTTGCGACCTCTGATATTTTCGCATTTGCGAGCTACTCATTGCATTTGTGAAGAGTAGTTGGGCCAAAGAAAACTAGTTTTCTAAACCCTAGAGGCGATTTTTCAAAGAACCTTTCTTCCCCAAATCATTGGTAAGTGATTCTAAACTAGTTTCTTTCAATCTTTCACTGCATTTCCCAAAAATCTTGTGTTTTCATGGTGAAAATTGGGGTTTTGAGTAGAATTAGAAATTTTTATAAAATAGGGATTTAGACCTCAAATTGAGGTCGGATTCCAAAATAAATTACATAATCGAGCTCGGGGTGAATGGGTAATCGGATTTTGGTCCGAATTTCGAGATTGGACCAAGCGGGCCCGAGTGTTGACTTTTGTTGACTTTTTCAATAATGACCTAAATTGGATTCTTTGCAATCGTGGGTAGTTCCTAAGGCTTAATTTGAATCATTTGGTTGGTAATTTGTTTGATTCTATTGGTTCGGAGGCTTGTTTGAAAGGCAAAGCTGTGGTTAAGCTTTGAGTTTGGTCTTTGGAGCGAGGTAAGTATCGTGGTTAACCTTGACTTGAGGGATTAGGACTTATTTGTCTATTTGTTACGTATTTAGATGTTGGGTACAATGTATATATGAGGTGACGAGTACTTATGCGTTATTGTCGGGTTATATAATGCGGGTGGGACTTGTTCTTTGCAATTATTGCTTTTCCTGATCATATTATCCATGCTTAGACTAGTTAATTGTTAAATTGATCGTCCTTATCGTGTTTATGAGTGTTGGTGATAATTGAATATTGATTCCGAATTGAGATCGGTATTGTGGAACCGTTGTTGAAGTAAGGCTTATAGTTGTTGATCTTATCTCCGTGTTATTACTTGTTCATTATTATGTGGTAAGGGAGAGTGTTAATGCACGAATGGTGATGTCGTGTCATATTGTGAGTACACAAAGAGTGATGTCGTGCCATACTATGAGAGTTAATGCACGAAGGGTGATGTCGTGTCGTTTCTATTGATTTATACTGTGAGTGAGAGTAAAACCACGAAGGGTGATGTCGTGCAGTATCATTGTTTTATTGTGAGGTTGAGAGTAAAAGCACGAAGGGTGATATCGTGCAATTTTCTTCATTATGCTTAATTGTTTTTAATGGCTAAAGGTATATTGATTGTTCTGGTTATCATTACGTTGTATCTCTTGTATCTTGTATCCCTCTCAGCATGTCCCCCTCCCGATATTACTTGTCTAGTTTTCATTTGTTGTTTTCTTGTACATATACTGTTATCTGCACAGGTTTATTATGTGGGTGTCTTGTCATAGCCTCGTCACTACTTCGTCGAGGTTAGGCTCGACACTTACGAGTACATGGGGTCGGTTGTACTCATACTACACTCTGCACTTCTTGTGCAGATTTTGGTACTGGCCCTAGCTGATCGTGAGGTTAGCAGTTGGACTTGCTTGTCGGAGACCCAAGGTAGATCTGTTGGCATCCGCAGACCCTGGAGTCCCTTCCTAGTTTCTTTATTTTACTATTTCCTTTCTTTCAGAACAATTGTATTTTCTTTCAGACTTTGTTTGTAGCAAATCTTAGAAGCTCGTGAATCGTGACTCCAAATCCGAATTGTATCAGATATTATGGATTTTATGTTATCCCGCAATTCAGTTTTAGTTTCTGTTTAGCCTAATTGTTTCTGTTATTGAAATTAACTAAAGTTGGCTTTAAGAATCCTCTAACGTTGGCTTAACTAGCAAATAAAATGTTAGGCTCTATCACGGTCCAGAAGGCGGGAATTCCGGATCGTAACATTTAAAGTAATAAGGATGAAATAGTAGAAGACAAAATATATTCTCAATGAGTGATTACTAAAAAAAATCCTTTGCATTTCTCCAACAAATAATAAGTTCCTATATTTTTTATTTATTAAGTTATTTATTATAAATATTAACTTAATATTAACTTAATATTGGACATTTTTAGACTTTACAATGTCTTTTTTTCCCTAGGAGCTATAGAGCCAACATCTACATTCCCAAATGTCCAAAAAAACAAAAGATTTAATTTTTAATTTGCGTTATTTGACAAATCTTTGGAGAATTGCAATAAATTATTTTTGTGACACTTGTTTGTTCGAGTATTAAGTTATACAATTGCAATAACTTTATCAGATATTCCTAAAGAAATCCTCAGAAATCATAATAAGGCATATGAGGATTTCTACGAGCATGATTTTTTTCATAATGAGCTAGCTAAATGGGATCTATATTCATCATTATATAATTTTTTTAAATTTTATTTTATAACCGAATACGTCATGCAAAAATATTCTTGTAATTCATAAAAGTTATGTACATATTAATATTGAACACGCACAAAGCGTGTATGCTAAGACTAAAGTTCATGCTAGACAAAATATCGTTCGTCTATATAAAAGCATGAAGGCCCTTAGTAAAATATCGTTTATCTTTTTTATCCTTTTAAAATAGAATTTACACCGAACAAAATAGTCATTTAATGAATTACTTTTCTAGATTTAATTAGAGGCTTCAGGTTTGAGTCTAGAATTTACACTAGATCAACCAGCTGCACCAAAGGTGGTCAAACATCATGACATGAACTGGTTGTTACTCTTTCTCATGGTCTAACATGCTAAGCAGTTTCAATCAAATATAATTAAGATTACCGCTCTACAAACTCTAAGACGTATTATATAATTAATTTGCAAAATAAATCAGCACCATTAGTTTTATGTTTTGTTTTCACATCCTGCCATGGTTTTGTACTCTTTTTTTCTTTTTCTTTTTTATTTTAAATTTTTAATCAGATCAACAACTCAGGCTCAAACCACCAAAAAGTTCACTTAACCAAGTTTGCAATGCAAATATCACAGCAGCAATTTAGATATCCCTGAAACGAAGCTCATGGATGTCATAACTTCGAATCCACCATCCAACATCAACTATATTTCTTCAAATACTTTTCTTCAAATAGTTGAGCAAGAAAATGGAGACATGTCACAAATCAGATACTAAAGTCATAATAGTCATCATCTTTTTACGACTCAACCAATGTAGGTTCCGGCTTTGTACGCAAGCTAGTACAGAAAAGAAAATATCTAGCTCTGCAACGAGAAAGACCAAAGGTAGCATGAAGAAGATAAACTGTAACCTAAGATTTTTAGGCTATTCTTGTGAGAGGTTACAAGACAGAACAAACAATCTATCTGAAGTAAATGGACATTTGAGGGATATCAACATCGTTATCTTCCTCATCCTCACAAGCCACTACCACATCAAAATGTTTCCTGTATGGAGGCAAATCTGCCTTGGCCACTTCCCTGGCCAGATCTACCAACTTCCGATCCATCCGCTCTTTATGCTTAGGGAACATGCTGTTATAAAGTAAGCAGCTCCCATAAGAGATGCTATAAGCGTTCAGACCTTTGTTTTGAAGCCACTGAAGAAGCTCCCTCAAAGTTGGATTGTCTTTCAAAATCCACCTGTCCCACACAGTCCAGTTCATGTCTTGATGTTTGACCACCTTTGGTGGAACTGGTTCAGCCATGGAAAATAAAGGAAGAGCCAAGTTGGCAAAAGTGTTGCGATAGTCCTCCACCTTATGACCTCCATCCAAAACCTTATAAAGCTCTAGACAAACAAGACCAGTGGCCATAGCAGTGGAAGTAGCAATAGCTGGAATGATTCTCCCTGCTATGAACTTGGCCTTCAGTTTATCCACTTCAGGGATGCTATAGTTTCTAGCCCTCATGTTTGCAAGTCCAGCGATAAGGTCCATATGATAGTTGGTGTCATCGTCCTGTACATTCAAAGAGCTTAGGTGGAGGAGCAGATGGAAGAAATAAATAAACACATGATTATAAATTGAACATCTATGAGAATTTCAACATCTTCCTCGTATGATGTTTGTTAAAAAATCATGTGGTTCTTTTAAGAGTTTTAGGCACAAGGCTGTATATACACCTCAGATCCTATTCCTTGTTTCCTCCCCGAAAACATGTTTGCGGTATCAAATGATCGTATTCCCAAAAGATGCCTCTAACATATGCAACATGCAAGAGAGAGAAAGAGAGTACCTTCTCAAATTGAATGGGGTTCATCTTGTAACCTGAAGGCAATTTCTGGCGACACGTTTCCAGCTTCATCACCAATTCATTAATGACTGCAGCATCATCAATGGATGAAGCCGCCATGCTGGTTGCTTTCTCATCTGTCACAATCTTCACATCTTTCTTTGGCTGGAAATCGGGGACAATCACTTTATCAACAGCTTCAGCTAACTTTTGAGGAGACTTAACCCAATCTGGAATGAGTATGCCAAATGTTTCTGCTCGTAATATAGAGGCTGCCAGTAGAAACTGAAGGTGACTGGCATCGTCAACAGAAAATTGCAATGGCCGAGGGAAACGCTTTGGTGCAGACCAAAATGGGGCACCACTACTAGTAGTAGCCTCCTCAGGAAAAGTAAACGTCAACTGCTTCACACGGTCTGCAAAGTAATCTTCAAACCTGGTTCCAGGAAAAGCAAGTGATTAAAAGCATATATCAAAAAGCTGCTCAAAAGGGTAAAAGTTTAGTTGGTTTTTAGATGGTTATACCTCAGGCGAGCCCAAGTTATGCAGTCTTGAAATGTATCACATCTCTCCTTGTCGAGGCATTCAAGAACACGATCCAAAGTGTCCCTGGCCTGTGCATCACCAGCCTTTTGCATAGCAGATATGTAGTCACTAGGATTGATCAGATAAGCATTAACTTCAGTTGGCGTCTTCTCAAGCAAACCCTCAAATTCTGACCGTGCCCATGTTAAGCAATGGTCGATGTTGTGTGGGAAAGAGTGAACTGTACACATAGGTGCCTGTTTTTCTGGTGGATCCCTCGACGCACCATAATTCTCTGTAAGGTGAGGAATTACCATCTGAGTGTTGCACTTGGCACCCAGGGTTCCAGACTCCAATAATGGTTTTTGAAAATACAAACATCTCTGATCAATGTAAAGCCTGGCATTCACATTATCGAGTGCATTGATCACAACACTCAAATTCTCCCAGAATGTATCATCAAATACACTTTCTGTCTCAGGGCTTGCACGGTTTTGCAGTGCTTCAATGTGAATGCGAGGATTGATCAAAGAAGCAGCTGCAGCAGCAACAGTAGACTTGGCTTGCCCAATGTTCCAGTCACGGAAGAGAAATTGCCTACTAAGATTGCTCTTCTCAATGACATCATCATCTGTAATAGTTAGCTTCCCTTTATCACCACAACAAACCCCCATGAGAGCTAAATTCTTCAGGAACTCACACCCAAGCGCACCAGACCCAACAACAAAAGCTTTTGCCTCTTCCAGCTTCTTCTGTAGCTTGTTTCCAAAGACTGAGATTTGAGCATCATAACGACTATTCAAGGGCTTCAAATCATTTGGATCCAAGGGTGCGGTTGGAAGAGATTCAACAGAGTCAAAGTAGAAAAACTGACGCAACAAATGAAAAGGAAATGGTTTAGTGACAGAACATTCCAAGTCTATTAAAGAGCAAACATAAATTACAATATAAGGCTATATGCAGCATCACAAACTAATTTAATCGAAAAATTTGGAGATCAAGGAACAGTTACGACAGTGCCAAAAATACATGGGATACCAAGACTGATAATCGAGAAGACAAAATCATTTCATATCCACAAGATCGGGCTTCAGAGGCAACAAAATGTTGAGATAGAGTTCCATTGCAATCCAATCTAATTGTGTTACAAATCTAGAAACAAATCAAATATAATCTACTACGAACTTATTCAAGCAAGGCAGCTACAATTTAAAATAGATAATCCCGACCAAAAACTGCAAGAGATTTAAGGGTCCTTTTCTCACACTAGATTTGCAGATCGATTATAACAATTCATTTACTAACCTGGTAAAGTGGATGGAACTTCCCAGAGCAAGCCTTCACAACTTCTTGCCCAACAATACCACCAAACATAGCAGCCATTGGGTTTAGCACAGCCCTTGCACCGAATGCAAAATTCCGAAGAAGTTTCTGGTCAATCTCCTCTAGTTTTCCATCAGAGAGACTATTGTTCAGGTCAGTCACAAATGATATTAGCCTCTGAGCATCTTCCTCAGATCCAGCAAGAGGGAAACGTCCTGATTCAGACACAAACCTATCTAGTGCCTGGAAGGCCAAGTGTAAAATAGGTGGGCGGTCAAACTTGGAGAAGTCACTCAGAAGAAAGTCACCAGGATCCTTAATTGCTTCTCGCAGTGGCTTGAATTTTAACACTTTAGGTTCCTTGACCTGAGTGACAATACCCCCTCTTTCATATGCTGCATAGTTTGAAGTGTCCTCTTCAATAGTAAATGAATATGGCCTCGCATTTTTTATTTTTCTAGGCTTCCCATCATTCAGTTCTGTCATGCCCCGCACTTCAGAAAATATAACCAAGTCCCCGTCCTGAAACTCGAGCCTCTCATCATCAATACACCCCACAAGAGCAGGGTTGTCATTGCTAATAGACGCAATTATTCCGGTGTGGGGATCCTCACCATCAACATCAGCAATTGTAAATTCAGGGCCAAAGTCACAAAACACGCTACCAAAAAGGCCTCGAACTTCAGCTTTGATGAAAGCAATTGGAGGCTGGTGCTGATGACAGTAATCATCAAATTTAACTGCCTTCTCTAAGCTGATATCTGTAAATACAACAGCCTGCCAAGGATATAGCAATAAGGATGTCATTCCCCCACAACTATGCCACAGTATTAGTTAAATAACTATCGCATCTAAAAAAATTAACTCTGTTATGTTCATATCACTGACAATAAGAAACATAACTAATAACACCAATTGCTAACATTGTACCAAATACTTCACCGCCCTAACAGTAGGAGACATCCTCAAATAAATTGCCATTGACATAGTTAAGATAATTCGTCCCCGAAAAATCTTATTGACTGTCACTTTCCACAATAAATGCGAACACAGGTCACTTGTATTTTATGTAATCTTAGCCATTATCACTGTAACAGTGTACGTGGAAAGCAACTCTATTTAGTTTAACTATTATGATATTTAAATCAGATCTCTGTTTGGTTGTAAATGGCTATATCGCTTTTGCAACTAAACTAACTATTTAAAAAATCATTAATAGCTTTTTTTATAGGTAAAATTCACAAGAGTTTTTAACCTTGAAAAAATGATAAGAAGACAAATAAACTGGAGATATTTTCTTTACACAATTAATCAGGACATAGGTCATTTCTGTCCTGGCAAAATTCAAAAAATTTGTGTCTTTTCCAATGGAGAATCTTACTAAAGTCACTTTCACATTAACCAAAACACCGGTCAATTCTGTTCTATAAGATCTTAAACATTATCACTATAATGTAGAAATCAACCACAACTTGGTTTAACTATAATTAAATTAAAGTTAGATCTTTGTTTGGTTAAGGACTCGTATGCCACTGTAGGGATAACTGTGAGATTTAGGGCTCCTATTTTTTCCTAAAAGATAATTATTGAGTAGTGGAATAAAATGGGCCATAATAAAGCACAATGGATGTAGACATTAGAACATTTATATTAGCGACCCCAAATAGTTTGGGAATGTTTTGAAACTACTATATCAACATTGCAATGCTTGTACAGTCAGTAAGGCATTCAGAAATGATAAATCTGCGTAATTGTACGAATCAATACATCAGACACATGTGTACTTGCCTGAAAATTGGAGAGTTGTTCTTTAGTCAAAGCATCCGTCAAAGTAGAGATAATGACAGCATTGTTTAGCTCTTGCAACTTCTGGATAGAAGCAAGTGCCCTATTCTTCCCAACATCCTCCTCTGTAAAAATAAAATTGCTAGATAGATCCCACAATTCCACATTTCCTTCGTCGTGCAAAGTAACGGACTTCACACCCGCAAGAATAAGATTCTTTGCTGCAACACGAAACACAGTTACATTATATCAAAAACTTTAACAGAAAGTATTCAGAATTGTTGTCATATTCAGCACACTGAGAACTCGTAATCAAGTATTCCTCTTATTATATATATCAAAAATGTAAAAAGTAGGTCATTAAAAGAGCACATACAAAACATATATTTCTAATCAAATAGGCATCATAATCCATCGTACTGTTTTTTTATCGGAAAAGGGTTAAAAATGCCTCCAAACTATTGGAAAAGGTTTAAAATTGCCCTTCATCCACCTTTTTTGGTTCACTTATGCCATTTGACCGTTAAGTCAATGTTGAATTAAAAATAATAATTATTTAAATTCCACGTGACAATTTCTTATTGGCCAAAATTAAAACATCTAACCCATTAGAAAGACCTACCCATATCTACCAGTTTTTCGTACTAACCCGCTTCAAACACCAAGCCGGCCCGAACAAAAAGTTTAACTAAAAAAAAAAAAAGAGGCCCCACTTCTATCAAGCTCCATGAAAGTTAACATATAGACGCAATTTACTACGTGATTTTCTTTTTCTTGTTATGGCATCCAGTTCAATTAATATGATAGACACAAATTGCATTATATTCAAGATGAATTTAATTTAATCATTTTCACATAACGGAAAGATCTCAAAGTGATTGTTTGGAAGATATCATAAACCGTTGCACTATCCCTGATTTTCTGTCCCACATTATTGTCAAGAAAATTATTGGCTCATTCATGCTAGGCTTTTATTGTTTGTTTAATTTGTTCATGAACCTTTATTCGATGATAATGCTTTACATGAGATTAATCAGGAAAATGAACACATGTAAATTCATGGTTAGATGGAAGTGGGGCGTCTTTTTTTTTATTTGAATTTTTTATTACGGTCAGGTTAGTGTTTGGGGCGGGTTAGTCCGAAAAACAGGTAGACATGGATGGTCTTTCTAATAGGTTAGATATTTTATTTTCGACCAATAAAAAGTTGTCATGTGAAATTTAAATAATTATTTTTTAAATTCAGTATTGACCTAATGGTCAAAGGGAATAAGTGAACCAAAAAGGTAGATGGAGGGGTATTTTTAGCCCAATAGGTGGATGGAGGGTATTTTTAGACCTTTTTCAATAGTTCAGAGGTATTTTTGACCCTTCTTCGTTTTTTTATTGTACATTATCCATTTCACTCTATCCAAGCCTATTTCATTCCAATACTAAACTCATGTTTATGTGACACTATTTCCTTATTAGTACATCAAAAAAATGACATACTTCTATACTTCGAAATAGTTAACTTTACACATCACATTTTACTCTTAAGAAGCTTCTATAGTCACACAAATGTTGTGGTAGTTTTTTTTATATCACACAAATGCTGACAATGTATAACACTGGTTTCAAAACTATTTCCCTGCCGTTTCAACACGAAACATGGAGGGAGTAATAAAATAAACAAAAATGAAATATGGAAAAAAGAATGATCACTAATAATCTCTCTGGAACAATATATTTAAAAAAGATTATCAAGAGTAGGCACAAATTTCAGCATGAAAAATTGGAAATGAAAACTTCACAAAGAAGAAAAGGAAATAGCAACTCTAGCACAGTAAATAGCAAAAGAAAGAAAAAGAATAAATACAGGAAACAAATTATACCGATTTCAGCGCCAAGGCCTTGCAAGCCAGAGACGAGAACATTAGATGCAAAAAGTCGACGCATAGTTTCACGGCCATAAACGGCGAGTTGACGGCTGTGAAGATCCTCATCGATATCAGGAGAGTTACGCGCATCGATCGGAGATTTGCCGTTAGTCGCGTTGCCGTTAGCATTAACATCACCAGTAATAGCAGAACCAGCACCTCCCATAGTCACCGTCGATGAATCACCAGCAGCGGCGGCGGTGGCCTTGTGCTTCTTCGTCAAAGGATCCACTGAAACGGTGTCGTTCTCTCCTCCGACTTCAACTGTCCTCTTCACAGGAAGCATAAAGTGCTGTGAACTGCTCGATTCAACCATTTCACAAATCAAATTAATCAACAGATAATTCACAAGAAATTAAAGAAATTATAAAATCATACGAAAATTGAAGAACTTGTAAGAGATAAGGAAGATAAGTGTATTAGAGAAGGTACCAGAATCTGGAGAATATGAAGGGAGTGAAGGGAAGTGAGAGATGCGTGTGATGATTAGGGTTTGTGTGAGGGTTGTAGGGGGAGGGGGGTGATTTGAGCTAAGAGAGTGGAGGGGTGTGGGTGGGTTCGTTTCGACGATAACGAAAAATGGGAGGATGATTGTTTTGGGTGGGCCGAAAAAGGGATGTTGTTCCTTTGGGCTTTTGGTTTCTATAATTAGGAATTTTCGTAAAATGACTATCGGGCTATAAATTTTTTATAGCTATCTATCATATACATAATTGCTTTCTGTAGCTATCTTTCAGTTGTTATGGTAATATATTCGATGTATTCGAGCTACTATATTTATGAATACAGTAGCAAAAATCATCTAAAAACATGGCAGTCCAGTTGTCAGTCGTTGTATTTACATGTATTCATACCATGTATTCATAAATAAAACGTAATAATAGGTCTCTTCATTTGTTTAACAACGGAAAGCTGCTAATTTAACGGGATACACTCCTAATATAACTCACCTAAATCAATTATAACACACAACATTATCAATCCAATAAATGAGAAGATTTATCAGACGCTAAACACCAAAAAAATAAAGCATTCTTCAGAGTTTCGTCCCTCTTTTTTTTTATATGGTTCGAGTTTTTTTCTGACACTGTTCGAGGTTCTGCTCGGAATTAATATAATTATCTACAGAAATACTTTAAAATTTGATTTTTTTTATATGAATACATCATGTAACTATACCGGATACAACCTGTAATAGTAACTTACTGCTTGCATACTTCATAATAAACCTAGTGCTTATATTCTGTTGTATCTAACAGTTGTGTTCTATGTATTCAAATTTATTTTTATATTCACAATATTTTTTATATTCATAATACATGGTATTACTGCTTTATTGAGTATATTTCATTGGTTGTATTCATTGATTTTATATTTGTATTGAGAGTATTTCACTGTATTTTATTGTATTGTTGTTTTAAATACAGATGGATACAGTTAGGTTGAAAATACAGATGAATATAGTTAGATTGAATGCATAACTAATTGATGAATAACATCAAAATGATAGAACTAACAATGTATTTAAAAATGTTGTTGTATGAACTCAAATACATGTAAATACATCTAAATACAACCATCAAAAATCACTGTACAAATAAAAACTAGTATATGTTTTATTGAATGCATATAAATAAATCTAAATACAAGAAGAAAAAACCATTGTACAAACTTAAAAACAATGTATGCGGACCCGGATACATATAAATACACCTACAATTAGGATCATTGCGTATTTTTGTTCTCCTTTCGGATTTAATGGTTGTTGATGAACCTGCAAATACAATTCCATTGTTATATGTGAATGGTTTAACCTATTTCCCCAAACCTAATCCTAATCTCATTAGTCGTTGCCACTCTCTCCTATGTCCTTTCCCCTTCCATGTCAACATTCAGAATCAATTCAGCTATGAACAGACTATGTCCGCTCCACTTTGGAAAAAAGATACAACTCATATTAGAAATTTTGATCAAGACATTTGAAACTCATGTTAACAGAGATGAAATCCAGCAAATCAAGATTTAGGGTTTGAGAACACTCTAGAGAAAGAACCTGCAAATAAAGGAGAATCGTGGTTCAACAATGGGGAAAACAATAGCGTTGTGAGGGAGAGATCATGTAGAGAGAAATAAGATACTATGCGGTGATTTTGAGAGAGAATAAACTGAAAGAATGAGAGAGAAAAATATTAGACAGTATATTTAATGGCTTAAGTAGAAAGTGATCATAAATATATATATTTTTCTATAAAAACTAAAAGGTAGCTATAGAAAATAATATTCTAAAAGGGTCTTCATTTATAATAAATAGGGTGTAAATCTAAAGGTGGTAAAATTTTCTTCTATATAAAAATGGGACTTTTACCTTCCTATACACTATTTGAAACATTATTACCCTCCCTACTTAAGTTTCAATCTAATGATATAGTCATATACAATTTACCAATTATATACACTTTAGAAATTAAATAAGTATCTCTTTATATTAGGAATTGAATAAGGAATATCAGTTATTTCCTTATCCCTTTATACTTGCCCACTCTCTCTCTCCGTCTCTCTCTCTCCATCTCTCTCTTGCAGAGCCTGAAGATTCAATTCGTTATAGTTGGTCATATGTCTTTCTTTCTCTCTTGCAAAGCCTGAAGACTCATAAGGAATATCAGTTTATGATTTGAAACGACGAATACTCAAGGAAGTTAAATTGCAAAGCGTGAAGATTCACTTCGTTTTAATTGGGCTATAACATATGCGGAGACTTTAATCTCTCCGAATTCTCCGTAGGATTATAAATTTTGAAGGTATTTGACTCTCCACCATTGACAACCATTAAAAAGTTTTGAAGCTTTAAAATCGAATTTGAATTTTCAAAAACCATTATTTGTTTGGATTGGGTGTTGTTGCAAACAATTGGGAATATTATTTGTAGTTTATATCTCAATTTTGAGGGTGTTTTGGTGAAGATTAGAATTGATTTTGGCTAAACTTCAGATTGAAATACAATATACTTACAAAATTATAGTAAAGTTGTATTATAGTTATATGTAAATTGTATTCTATTGTAGTTATATATTATTTTTATTTGAATATTGTATGAAAGTTGAAAAATAGTTGTATAATATATGAATCATTGTATAAAATTTATATTTAAGTTATCAATACTATCTTTTTACATAAAGTTATTGATATATATTAAAATTGTATTAAGAGAGTAAGTTTTGATTGGAATTTTAGAGAGGAAGAAACACACACCATAGACAAAATATATATAAATCAGATACAAAATATATACAAAAGACATATTGTATAAAAATTGTATTTAAGTTATATGATATTGTAATTGTATTTAACTAGGTAGAAATAATGTACGAAAGTTGTAGATAAGTTATAAATAAGCTGTATAATATCTAATTAGTTGTATGAAATTTATTTTTACTGTATATAAATCAGATACAAAATATATAAAAGATATATTGTATAACATTTGTATAAAAATTGTATTTAAGTTGTATGATATTGTAGTTGTATTTAAATATATAGAAATAATGTATGAAAGTTGTAGATAAGTTGTAATAAGTTGTATAATATATAATTAATTACGTTGTATGAAATTTATCTTTACTATGTATGTTGTTGTAGATATTCAAACTTGCATTAAATTTGTATGAAATTTGTTTTTAATTTGTATGTTGATGTACCATACATTGTTCTTTTTCTCAATTGATTTATTAAGGAAAGAAAAGTAGAGAATGAATTCCAATCGACTTATGTGTATTGATTCATATTTTTTTGAACGGAAAAACTTGAATATTGATGGGAACTGAATGATTTTCAAGTTTCATATTAAAAGCATCATCATCGGACTTCGGAGAAATTGAGTTTTATGTGAGATTTAAATTTTGTGTGAGAAATTAACTGGGTAGCATAGATTCTTGTTGAAAATACTAATACAAAGTTGAATCCGAAGTTTGGAGGCGATTGAATTTAATCTTTTTCACTCGAAAGGCCTTGGTATAAGTGAGTTCCAAACGACCCAATCTTTTGCCTCCTAACTAAGCCAGATATGAAATAGAAATAAAACGTCTGTTCATATGTCTATTCAAAGAGGCATTGCTATTTCAATTTTGAGTTCACAAAACAAACTGCAAATTATGTATTCGATAACAAAGACACACCAGAAGAAGGAGAACCGAAAAAAAAGGGTTTCGTTAGGGTCCGAGCAAAATTGGTGAGATTGAATTTAATTTAAAATCTGCTAAAACTTTAAATCCGCTCAATTATGCTTTTTCCTTTTTGAACTGAAATTTCATTTGTTATGGCTTAAAATAGGTAATACACAACTGGAAGGAGTCTTGTTAAAAGAGGAATGGAGAGAAAATAGGAAAAGGATATAACTAAATTCCGTAATTTAAGGAATTAATAATGGACTGTATATAATTTGTAAGTAATCCTTGTTTAGGGCAGATAATATACAAAATTAAGACAATTTTGGTAAATAAGTTTCAAATAATGTATAGGAAGAAAAAAATGGGCAAAATATAAAGAGATTTTTACCTTATCTATACTATATATTATAAACTTATTTACCCCTCGTAGAGAGGTTATTACTAAATTACATTAGCATATACAATTTATTATTTATATACAAAATAATATATTAGCCTCCAATATTATCCATTTTTAGGCTTCATTCTTCTCTAGTTTTCTTATTTGTATAGATATTTCTCTCTTCATTCATCTTCGATTTGGCTTTTGCAAATGAACATGCTCGAAGCTTTGAAGAATGGTGAAGAAATGATTCAACTGGTTAAAAGTCATAGATACATACATGAAGCACCAATACAAATAAGTTACCATAACTTTAATAAATAAGAAATTGTCAACAGGAGTGGCATTTGGAACTAAATTGAAACTAATTAACGGTGTAATTGAAACTAAATTGAAGTTGGTCATGTATAAATGAGCGTACAATCATTAATTCCAAAATTAAAGCATGAACAAGGCATAAGGTTTACACATCATAAACAAGTATTAGATTAATTACCCATAAGATTTACACCACTAGAGTTGGGTCACAACCCTAGAAAATATCTAGCTACTTATAATGAAAATAGAAGAAAATAAAGAAGAATAAAGCAATAATAGCAAATTAAAATAATAAACTAATGTATTTTTAACCCAAATTGGTCAAAAATTATCAAAAGTGGTAAACTACAATGGCTACAGCTCAAAAAACTACCAAACTTAATCTAAAAAAGTGATTCTCGTCTATTTATAGTGGCCAAGAATTCGATGACAAAAATTTCTTTCGGGATGATCTGCGACCGCACAATTCCATGTGTAGTCTGCACTTTACTTGGCTCTACAGGTTGAAAACTTTGGCGGCCGCACAATTTGATCTATGGCCGCACTTCAGCTTTTGCGGCTGCACTTTCCCTTCTGCGGCTGCACTCTTGGCAAGTCTTCATACTTGGTTGTTTAGCAAACTCTCTGAACTTTTTGAATTCTTGTCAGTGCGACCATATTTTGCGGCCGCACAAATTGTGTGCGGTCCGCGCTTTACTTCAATTATCATCTGAGCATCAACATCATTTCTGCGGCTGCATGGAGAATTCTGCGGTCCGCGCTTTCTTCTTCGGTCGTATAATTACTTTTGCATATCGCATTTTTGGCCTGCTGCGCTCCTTCTTGCCTTATGAGCGGAAACACTACTTTTTGAGTTAGATTTAATCATTAAATTCTAATTCCCCAATATTCCTGCAATTTGCACAATTTTATTAGTTTTGGGAAGAGAATTCAATACTTTTGGACTAAAACTAAAGCAAGAAGGTACTAACAAGTGGTTGGAATCCACACTTATCAACTCCCTCAAACTTAAATCTTTGATTAGTTCTCACCTCCTCGGAGTGAAAGGTCATTTCAAAGAGTCAATGGTAAGCTATTCATACTCAGTTGGGACCAACAATTACCCATACTACTCATGCATTATCAACAAGGTGACAAATCACATATTACGCACATATAGTTCTAATGTGACATTTGAGCTTCAAAAATTGACTTTACTCATCAAGGACTCTTGTTCTATCATGTAGATCATGGTGGACTCCAAACTCTTCCTCCTTTACCTTCCATTTTCCAAGCCCACTTCAAAAGTTAGTACTAATTCTTTAGATCAATAAAGGTTCACTTTTCTCTTACAAAAGAATGTTACAAGTACGACTTCAAGTACCATAAGCTTGCCTCTCATATAGATCACTACTAATGTAAGTTCACTCTATTCAAAATCAAGTAGGACTACTTTCAGGTTGTAATGAAGGTTTTTCGATTGGGATAGGATACTACATGAGTAAGTGGTTACACCTTTACTTAAGCACTCCACATTTTCATTTCTTGGCTCACATTTACCAACTCTTAGAGGTATTCTCTTTTTCTTGGGGGTTTGAGAGACTTGACATCACTCTTTCTTGTTCATTTCATTTTTTTTCTCCCTTGATGTTCATGCTAGAGATAATTAGCTCCTTTTTATTTCATCAACCCTTCTTTTTATTCTCTTTTTGGTATTTTTTTATTCTTTTTTCTTTTCTTGCCTTCTTTTTTCATAGAGATTATTTCTTTTCTCTTTTTGGTGCCTTGATACCTCTTTCAAATTTCTCAACTCCCCCCCCCAAACTTATGTCTTAAGCTACTTATTTCACAAAAGTGTTAAGGAAGGTCCGGGTGCCAAGAGATGATTACAACAAAACGGGTAAAGGATTATAACATGATTACCAAATAAGAAAGGCTAAAAGATCAAAGGGGGTTGACTAGGGATAACAATATTGGTTGGTAATAGAAAGCTCAAATGGACCAAGGAGAGCCTACAATAATTTCTCAAACCATGCAAACTTAGGATTTCGCCTTAAAGCACATTTGGGGCAAGTTCTAGACCATTCGCACAAGTATTTGGACTAGCAACAAAAGATTACCTCACCACTCATACAACTAGACTGTAAAAAAGGATAGAGTCGAGAGCCTACAACAACCACAATCAAGTTGAAGATCTCTATGGTCCAATAAACCACTCAATGATTACCAAAGTCAACTCAAGAGTCTCAAAGTCACTAATTAGAGCAAAGTCACTAACTAGAGCTATTTTCTTTCAAAAATCTTGTTTCAAACCGTAAGCATGTTGTTAAGTGTGTTGGTACCAAATGAAGTATGAAAACATGTTTTTCGAGAATGACTTGATTAGGCCTTTTATTCATTACTATTGTTATTATTATTACCTAAATGCAAAAACGGATTCATTCCCTTAAGAAGATTGTCACGCCATCCATCCCCGGGAAGAGTCACCCTCTTCATATGAAAATATCTTTGGAAAGAACCATGGCATTAAGAAAACCAAAGGCTTATTATCTATACTACTACGAAAAACATAAAAAGAAACTACTAACAAAACAAAAACCAAAGTGGAAAATTAAAGAAGCTAATGAGAGTAATAACTAACTAAAGATAGATAAACTAAAAATAAGAAAAGAAACAGAATCATCCACTTATTACAATACGAATGTATGCAAATGTGTCAATCAAATAAACTCCACTCCCCCCCCCGGAATAAAAGTAAGAAATGTCTCCAATGTTTAACAAAATAGGAGTGAAAAAGAGAGGGCGAAGAAACTCCATAAGCATCCTTGGACATCTCAGTGTCCCCAACAACATCATCTCCCATTGGGTCAGCCGGTTGTATTTCATCATCATCATATCTGGGAGTGGTAGGAGTATCAACATCGCACGCACTACTTCAGCAGTGTTGGTAGTAAGGCATGGCTCATCAGACTAGCCAGCTAGTGCAACCGGTGCAGATGGATCTAGGGTAGCCTAGTCTGGGTCAAGTAGCATGTCATATGGAAAATACCCAACTGTCACAAGTCATGTCACCTCCTTCCTAAGCTTATCAACTGATCTCTTGCTGGCCTGGGACTTCCTCAGCTTCTTTACCTCCTTGGTCAAGTCCTCAATAACTGACCCATGTTGTACCAGAGTGTTCATGATCAACTTCTGGTTCTCTAGGACCTTGCACAGCTTCTCACCAAAATCAGTGGGAACCTGTGGTGCATGAGTGGATGCCTGCTATGCAACAATACTACCACGCTCGTCTCATCATACTAGCCTGTGGTGGTAGAAGACTGAGCTCTTTTTTTGGGGTTGGTCGGATCCGTCAACGAGTACCAGTAAAATGGCTTCTTTATCTTCACCTTTGTATCATATGTTCTTGGCTCTACCTTTGCATCTGTAAGGTACTCTTTGATAGTGTGTGGAAAAGGGTAGGCCGTGTTGGTCTATTGTGCTACCAATGTGATGTTAACCGACATCACGACACCCACATTGATTGGGTGGGCCATGATAGAAGCCACAACAACTACACGGGGAATAGGCAAGATGTTCTCATTCTATCTTGGGTCAAGTCTGCTACATACAAATGTCTGTCAACCCTTTGCCTCAAAACTTAATGTGTTCCACTGAATAGGAACCCCAAGAGTGATCCACGGTAAAGGTGGTCCTAGTGGTGCTAAGATCTCCGCAAACCACATTCGGACTTCTTCTTTCATAGCACACATCTCTAGGTACTCTTTCAGCTCTAAGTCCTCAAACCCCAAGTACGTATTTAACATGTACTGATCAAACCTCACCTTGAGGTTGCGTACCTTGGTCACCTTTATCCCCTTGCGGATGTGAGAAATGTTGGCATAGTGGTAGATGACAAGGTGCTCCTTGTCATCTACCACTCTCTCAGTGAAAAACGTCCAACCTTTTCTCGATCTGAACTATCTCAGCACTGTATGGATGTATTTATCCAGATCCCTCAACAAAAACTGCCTCTCAAGGGTTAAGGGTCTCGTGGGCCACCATATTCAAAAGTCAGTGAAGGTTGCCAAGCTAACAAATTTGGCTTCCCATATCTCATTCTTCTTTGATCTCTCCACACTAGTGGATGTACCCTCTCCCCCTCTACCATCATCAGGGACATCCTGAATAATCTACGCATCCATCTCTGGAATAACTGCTGGCTTAAAAGTCTGGCTAGCACTTTCCGAACCCTCAGAAGTGCTGTGAAATGAAGAGGTCTCATTCATGGTCTCAAATCGCCGATATGGCCTAAACTGTGCAACTGCCCGCTTCTCCGGAATAAACGTGGAGTTTCCCTCAAAAGCTTCCCTAAACAGGACATAAGAGCTAGACTCAAAGAGGTCTGTACCCCTCCCTCTGCCTGTTTTGGCCTTCTTCCTAATAGTTTTGGGCTGACTAAGGGGCAGTGTACCTCTACCTTGACCCTTAGAAGTGCCACCTCCACCTTTTGTAGTTTCGTCGCAGCCTCGCGATCGAACCATTGTCTGTATTAAAGCAAAGAGGATTATTAGTTGCAAGTCATCATTCAATACAGTCAAAACTTACGTAGGCAAGGGAGAATATTGTGGACACAATGAGGTTACTACATAAATAACATGCTGCATGAAATGGGAACTGCGGTCCGCAAATTTTTTATGTGCGGCCGCAGATAGGGAGTGCGGACCACACAATTGCAAGTATGGTCGCGCTTCTGACAATAAACTTCAAAGGCTCAGAAGCCTCTTCTCTGAAAATAGTGCGGAGGCATTTTTGTGGCCGCAGAATACATCTGCGGTCCGCTGAATTTTCAATGTAGTCCACACATGTTATTTCTCAAGAGGTATACCTCTGATAGACTATGCTGACTAAAATGCAGCCTCTCTCAAAATTTTGCGATCTGCACAATTAATGTGCGATTGCAGAAATGCATGCCTTCTCAAGTTTCCTAATACAACTAACTGCGGACCACACAAATTGAAGTGCGACCCCAAATTTCAAATTTTACGAACAGACAGTCATTTTTTTACTTAAATTTTGCAATTACTTGTACAAATCGGTATGACAACATGGTATAAACATGAAATCTTACTAACCCAACCCATTAGAGCATGTATTATCAACTACCTAGTATAGATCTACCCTATATGAACACATAGATGAAATCTAATAATAGATTACCTAAAAAGAAACTAGAATTTCAAAAATTAAACTAACACAAAAATTAACATGAAATGAAGCATACAAGATAGAATGAGTGCACAAAATGTGTAAGCACATGTATGTGTATTGATGGGCAGTAAAAATCTCTCAGTAAAAACTTATAGAGCAACAATGATTATGAAGAGGGTGAAAAGTGTAAAATAATATCAAAACCTCTATTTATACTTAGAGTTGCTAAGAGGAAAAGAGATCGAGTGCAGCCGCACAATTCCAAGTGCGGTCCGCACTCTTTCACTTGGGCCTACCTTCTCTGAACCTCATGTGCGGTCCGCACATTTTTTAGTGCAGCCGAACAACTCCTCTAGTGGTTGCAGATTTGTTCTGACTCATAGACTCAAACTTCAGAGATTACATTTTGAAACTTTGGCAAGCCTCCAATTGTGTTGTCCACATATGAAATATGCTACCACACAAGAACTTTTGTTGTGACACATGAAATTCTGTAGTCCGCACAATTAAAGTGCAGCCCGCAGTTCCTTCAACACTTAGCCATTTTTAGTCCACCCTGCTTGTATGTAACACTCAATCCTACAACACACTTCAAATCAAGTTAGAACAACAAATGACATCTAATTTACAAAATAAAAAGGAAAAAGGACATGAGTTGCCTCCCAAGAAGCGCCTGATTTAACATCGTAGCACGACGCAATGTCAAAGCATCCTCAAGTGAAGTAAATAACCGCCACCATGTGGTTATCCCCAACCTTGCCCAAGTAGTGCTTCACCAGGTTACCATTGACTCGGAATACTTTATTATTTTTGTTCTTCAAGTCTAATGCACCAAAATGTGTCACACCAATAATTTCAAATGGACCACTCCACTTGGATTTTAGCATCCCAAGAAACATTCTCAACCTTGAATTAAACAACAATACAAGATCACACACCTTGAATTCTTTGCTCCAAATGTATTTGTCATGAAGAAATTTCATCTTTTCTTTGTATAAGAATGAACTCGCATATGTATGGTACCAGAACTCATCCAATTCATTCAAGTGTTTAACTCGCAAGTTAGCGGCTACATCCTAATCAAGATTCAATTTCTTTAGAGCTTAAATTGCTTTGTGCTCTAGTTTCACTGAAAAATGACAAGCTTTCCCCAAACACTAGCCGGTATGGAGACATTCCGATAGGTGTTTTGTAAGCCGTCCGATAAGTCCATAACGCATCATCAAGCTTCTTGGACCAATCCATCCGATTAACATTCAGCATTTTAGATAAGATACTCTTTATCTCCCAATTAGAGACTTCTACTTGCCCACTAGATTGTGGGTGATAGGGAGTTGTGACCTTGTGAGTAACACCATACATGCTATGTAAAGTGTCAAAAGCTTTGTTGCAAAAGTGTGACCCCCCATCGCTTATGATTGTGCTTGGAGTACCAAATCTTGTAAAAATATCCTTCTACCATAAAACCACTACACTTCTCACCTCATTGTTCGGTAAGGCGACGGGCTCAACCCATTTGGACACATAATCCACCGCGGCCAAGATGTAAGTGTTTCCACAAGAGCTCACAAAAGGACCCATAAAGTCAATGCCCCAAACATTGAAAATATCAATCTCCAAGATAGTTGTGAGAGGCATTTCATTTTTCTTTGAGATTCCACCATCCCATTGACATTCATCGCATCTTTTCACCAAATTACTAGCATCATTGTAAAATGTAGGCTAATAGAAACCACAACTAAGAACCTTGGCCGCCGTTCGTGCTCCACCATGATGACCACCATATGGTGAAGAATGACAAACCCCAAGAATATCACCTTGCTCTTCTTTCGGCACACACCTCCTAATCACCCCATCCGTACAAATTCGGAAAAAGGTATGGTTCATCTCGATAATAATCTTAACAATCTCTTTTGAGCTTTTTCTTTTGGTTTGAAGAGAACTCATCCGGAATGATTCCACTCACAAGAAAATTTGCCAAATCTGCGAACCATGGCATCTCTTTCATAAAAATTTCCAAAAGTTGCTCATCGGGAAAGGATTCATTGATTTCAAGGCCATCATGCAGCCTCCCCTCCTCCTCCAAATGAGACAAGTGGTCCGTACTTGGTTTTCACTAACTTTCCTATCTTGGATGTCAATATCAAATTCTTGTAACAAGAGTACCTATCTCATCAACCGGGCTTTGGAATCCTTTTTTCTCATAAGATAACGAAGCATCGCATGGTCCGTGTGGATAATAGCTTTGGCACCCATCAAGTACAGACAGAACTTCTCAATTGCAAACACAATAGCAATGAGATATTTCTCAGTAACGGTATAATTGATTTGGGAACTATTCATGGACTTACTAGCATAGTATACCGGGTGGAAAATTTTGTTAATACATTACCTCAAAATAGGTCCAACCGCTACATCACTTGTATCATACATGCGTTCAAAAGGCAAACTCCAATTTAGAGTGGTGATAATAGAAGTAGTTGTCAACTTGAACTTCAAGAGTTCGAAAACCCTCATGCAATCATCATTGAAATTGAACTTGGCATCCTTCTCAAGGATCTTGCACAATGGGTTCACCACTTTAGAGAAATCTTTGATAAAGCGCCGGTAAAAACCCGCATGGCCTAGGAAACTCTGCACACCCTTCACCGAAGTTAGGGGTGAAGTTGCGGTCCACACTTCACTTGGCTCTGCAGGTTGAAGACTTTGGCGGCCACACAATTTGGTATGTGGTTGCACTTCAGCTTTTGTGACCGCACTTTTCCTTTTGCAGTTGCACTCTTGGCAAGACTTCATACTTGGTCGTTTTGTAAACTTTCTAAACTTGATGAATTCTTGTCAGTGCGACCATATTTTGCGGTCACAAAAATTGTATGCAGTCCACACTTTACTTCAATTGTCATCTGAGCATCAACATCAGTTTTGCGGCCGCATAGAGAATTCTGCCGCGCTTTCTTTTGCGGCCGTAGAATTACTTTTGTGGACTGCACTTTTGGCCTACTGTGCTTCTTCTTGCCTTATAAGCCGGAACACTCTTTTTTGAGTTAGATTTCTTCATTGAAGTCCAATTCTCCAATATTACTATAATTTGCACAATTTTATTAGTTTTGGGAACATAAATCAATACTTTCAAACTAAAACTAAAGCAAGAAGGTATTAATAAGTGGTTGAAATCCACACTTATCAGCTGCTAAGTCAAATCGTACACTAGTAGTTCTTCTCATGGGGCTTCTATTGATGCGAAACATAAGCAATCTATACCGACAATGGAAGTAGAAACTCATCTGAAGATCAAGTTTTGAGAAAGAAAGGGGATGGTGAAAGACCCATAGACCAAATCCCAAAAAGGTCTGCATTCAAAAAGGAAAAATTAGAGAGTAATAGTTTTAGGCCTGAAGACAAGTTGATCTTCTATGGACCAACATAGATTAAAGTTTCAATCTTACAATCAAAGTCCATGGCATATTGGTGTACAATATATCTCTCTCTTATGAAGGATATTCTCTCTGATGTTGTCTCAATTTTTGACTTTCAACGTTTGTCTCCTCTATTTGACACTATTGGAAATACTATACATGAAGAATCTGTGAGAATATTCCATGCAAATCTTTTTGTTAATAATAAAGACGACTTGGAATCAATTGTTTTGGGTATTCGTATTATGCTTGATGCTCATCAGACAACTCAAAGTAGTATCAATCAGACAACTCAACAGATAAAAGATGCATTTACTAATGAAAAAAGATCGAATGATCAACTGTCAATCAACTAACTGTCCGGAAATCCCTCCTGAAGATGTGGCAAACACAAAGAAGGAACGCGAGTTTGGCATATGAATCCGAACCAAATCTATTGACTAGATTCAGAGGCATCCCTTGGGTCAAATCTCTTCGAAAATGTCTTGCCTCAATCAATGGATATGTTTCAATCTTGCTTGTCAACAATGAAGATTTAAGTGACTTAAATAACTCAAGACTGACCTATAAGAAGAACTCAGAAAAGAAGAAAAAACACGCAACTTCAATACACAAGCTCTTTATATCTTTTTGGTTCTTAGTTAAAATACTGTATTCTTGAGTTTGCCAGTGTCATAAAAGATAGAAAGAAATAGGAAATAGTCAAGAGGTTGTATCAAGAACTTGAAAAATCTTCAACTGTACATCGTTTGTGGTGAACGAAAGAAAACCACGACTGCTGTAACAAATTATCTTCGAAAAACTAAGAGAAGGAAATTGGATATAGGTACCACGCTGATAAATGAACTAGTATAAAACTCTGTGCCTCATTTATTTCTTTTTGCATAAATATTCATTACTGTTATTTGCTTTAACCTAGTGTCTGCAGGGAAAAGAGTCGACTATTAAAATTAGCCACCTAGATTTTTTTTGACTAAGAGGGTGTTTGGCTAAGCTTATAAGCTGGTCAAACTAACTTATAAGCATTTTTCGGCTTATCTACGCATTTGGTAAAGTTAAAAGTGCTTATAAGTCAAAAATAAGTCAAACGCCATAAACTGGTCACCCCCCGCTTATGAATTTTTAGCTTATAAGCACTTTAATTTTGACCAAGATTTTTACTATTTTATCCTTAAAATATTCCTTTTTAGAACAAAACTCCTACATCGATACTCACTATCTCAAGTATTCAACCTAAACCTCTCCCCTCCCTATAAGTGAGGACATATCAAATTTTTGGTGTATTGCTTTCGAAGTGTTGTAGTGATAAAGACAATGTTTGTTTCTCTTCAAATAATTTGTCATATTTAGGTTTATTTTTTACTGAGGAACTTTTGTCAATTTATTAATTATTTTTATAACTTATGATTATATGTTTATCATAAAATAAATTATATTTATCATAAAAATTATCTTACCTAAGTTTAAAATAAAATGACAAATAGAATATTTTGTATTTGAATCGATCTGGAATCTAAAATTTTGAAGAAATTACGCCCTTATAAGTGTAAACAGTTCTAAGGTTATTTAAGTCATTTTAACAGAAAAAGAGCTTATCAACACTTTTTTATCAAATACTGCAGCAACTTATTATCAATTTCAGCACTTGTACCCAAATACATAACTGCTTATTTATTAAATCAGTTTCACCACTTAAAAGTGTTTTTCAACATCTAATGCTTATCAGCTACTTCAAATCCGCTAATCCATACGGGCTCTAATTCACCTCTCCTCTTTTGTGTTTCAATTACTGAAATATTGAATGTAGTAATGTGTTGTGAAAAGATATGGGCAGCTAGTCGTAAAAGGTTGTTTGCTTTCTTTGTCGTCTTTTTATTCGAAATTATCTCCTTCACTTCTATAACCTCACTGAAAAGAATTCCACAATATTAATCATTTTCTGTAACCGATATTTAGGCAAAAGTCATCAAGAAAACCTCGAGTAGTACTCTCTTGCAAATATTAGTAATACGGTTATAGAAGTCCATTTATTCAATTCGTATGAACACTTGTTACATCGTTGCTTGAAAAATACAAAGCTCATTAAAAGTTGGTACAATTTGTGCAGTCAAGAAACAACTTGCTACTTCACGCTCTAAACACTGCAACTCTTTACATAATTCAGCAATTGGTTTTGGTTATCCTCTAAAGCAGACTCGAGGACCAGTACTGTCTGGCACGTTTATTTTATTGATCTCAAGTGCTTTGTTTTTGCAAGCTTGTGGTATATTGCGCCCTCTATAAGCTCTGCAGATGTATGCTATAAAATTCTGGTAATCCTGCAGCCAGAATTAGTAGAATATCTTCATCCATATTGCTCGTAGTCAATACGACGAATGGAAACGAAACACAGAGAGATTGAGGTACTAACTTCTTGAAGAGGCTGGTTATTTACTAGCACCCATGGTACAAACCTGTGATTGGGGTTCAGGCTTGCAGTTTCATCTGCATATGCTTTCTCTAGCTGTGAGTTCATATACATTAGGAAATTATTAATTTCTACTTAAGTAGATATTAAAACAATAGAACAAAGTTTTGTTCTTACCCGATATCCAAGCCCATTGTTATAGCAATTCTTGATGGGAGTTTGGCTCAAACCAGTTGCAGAAAAACAAGATTGCCACGAGGACTGCCTGTTCTCCAGATGTAATCGTTCTACACAATTTATAAACTTGAAATGTGTTTCCTGTATCATCAACATCTTGTGGAATTAGGAAATATTGAGTTATGAACTGAATATGCATGTAACAACCTATTGTTCTTATACTCGTATAATGCTGACTATTTTCAAAACGCTTTATTTTATAGTATGTGTCTGAGGTGTTACCAGATTTGACCAAACCTTGATAGCACAAGCTTCCACTGTGTTTAGCAGACACTCCGCTGGTCCATGCTGCATGTTAGTTTAATCATCAAATTGAAATGCAAACAAGAATGATCTTTAAAAAGGCAAGACAAAACAAGACATAGAACATGACAGAATTTGCAGAGAGTTCTTCATTGGAATACTTATAAAATCAAAATAGAAGCGGGAGCCTATTAGTTTTGGCTAGAATGAGTGGGGAACGCAGGATTTAGCATAAGTGGTGTCAATCTCGCAATCAAACTTGTACGCGGGTTTGAGTCTGGGGCTATGGGGGTTTTAAGACTTTACTACAGAAGCTATTCACCTTGTTAGGAGGTTGGTGAAACTGACACAGAGAGGAAGAAGAATCTGCACATGGTATTTATTGACCTAGAGAAAGCGTATGATAAAGTTCCTAGAGAAGTTCTCAGGAGATGCTTGGAGTCAAAAGGTGTGTCGGGTCCCTACAGTATGGCGATTAAGGACATGTATGATAGGGCTAAGACTCGGGTTAGAACAGTAGGAGGCGACTCTAACTATTTTTTGGTTGTAATGGGGTTACACCAAGGTTCTGCGCTCAGTCCGTTCTTATTCGCTCTGGTGATGAACGCGTTAACACACCATATTCAAAGGGAGGTACCATGGTGCATGCTATTCGCCGATGACATAGTTCTGATTGATGAATTGTGAGCCGGTATTAACAAGAGGCTGGAAGTTTGGAGACATGCTCTTGAGTCTAAGGGTTTCAAGTTGAGCATGACGAAGACGGAATACCTGGAGTGTAAGTTCAGCGCTGAGCCATGGGAAGTGGGCGTGGATGCGAGGTTTGAATCACAGGTCATCCCAAGTAGAGGCAGCTTAAAGTACCTTGGGTCAGTTATCCAGGGGGAAAGGGAGATCGACGAGGATGTCACATACCGTATTGGAGTAAGATGGATGAAATGGAGGTTAGCATCTGGAGTCCTGTGTGACAATAGAGTGCCACCGATACTCAAAGGTAAGTTCTATAAAGCGGTGGTTAGACCGACCATAATGTATGGGTCTGAGTGTTGGCCTGTTAAGAACTCACATATCCAGAAGATGAAAGTAGCAGACATGAGGATGTTGAGGTGGATGTGCGGTACACTAGGATGGATAAGATTAGGAATGATGATATTTGGAAGAAGGTGCACGTGGATCCCATTGATGACAAGATGTGGGAAGCGAGGCTCAGATGTGTCATGTCCCAAAATTTGAGGAGCGCGACCAGCGCTCAACCGAGTAAACCCGACTGAGCAAGCCTGTTAAATTTCATTCTACCCAAATTCATCCATCAATAAAGAGGGGATGTACTCCATTAATCAAACACTAAAAATATTTTATTAACCACTTCCATTTCATTCCCATTAATAGCATCATTCAACATTTCCAAAATAGTTCGAGTTTATAGATATAATGAAAAATATGTTTGCCAAATACCAATATTTCTAGTTCAATTCCCAATATCAAACACTACCCATAACTTGTCTACGGAGCCTCTAAATACAAATGAAGAGTAATATAAAAATACCGGCAACAAGGCCCCGGCTATACCTCAAAATGTGGTAAAAATATGAACAAAAGATACAGTACATGACATGACCCCGAGATGGAATGGGGCTCACCGAGTCTGCTGGGAAGAGGATGCGCCACTAGCTACGATCAACCTTGTCGTCTATGGAAACACCTACATTCATTTAAAGATGTAGAGTCCCCATCAAAAGGGGACGCTAGTACTATAGAATAGTACTAGTATGTAAAGCTAAATCACCATCTTAATAGAATAAACAGTAATGCAAGGAGGAAATAATTATCAGTTCAGTAGGAGCTTCAAACAATAGCAAAACATCAAATAAGGGTCACGTAAGTTTTCAAGTCAATTTCCCTATTATTCATTTGAATAACGTTTAATACCGATATGCCACAATCCACAATACAACCGTGTTCTTACACGGAGTCCGATCTCGACCTGTTCGGCTAGGTTATCTCATTTGAGATATCAACTATATCCACAATTTCGATTATCATTTCCAGCACAATTGCCACCATGTGTTCGGCATGGCATCCGATCACGGCCCGATCGGCTAGGCCATCTCACTTGAGATATCAACCACAATCACGATTTCAATTACAGTTTTCCAATAAAATCACCACCATGTGTACGGCATGACGTCCTATCACAGCCCGATCGGCTAGGCCCTCTCATAAGAGACATCAACCACAATTACAATTTCAATTCCAACTTCCAATAGAGTCACCACCATATGTACGACATGGCGTCCGATCACGGCCCAATCGGCTAGGCCATCTCATACGAGACATCAACCGCCGTTATATTATTTCACTTGGCACGTTGGTCGTGTTTCATGTTCCACACTTTCACCTCTCTGTTTTCAAGGATCATTATCAAATATCAACATATAGAATATTTCGAAAATCATAATCCTCAAATTCATTAGTAATGGAAAGTTTAAGCACAAAAGGCTTCTTCCCAAAGAATGAGGCATACCAACCAGCAAGAGAAACATACATCAAGATCATAAACAATCAATACGCCATTTATCTTTGCAATTCTCTTTCCTAGAAATGACAACATACAATTTCAATACCTGAGTGTAAAATGACCCAAATCACACTTGATATATTTATAAAGCGAAGCATTATTTAAAACAGCCACTTGTGGGCATAAATTGAGTACAAAAGCTTTTAGGCAATTCTATTTTTGAACCATTCATGAATAATCACGTCGAGGCTCATTTCATAATCTGTCTCACATCTTCTCATTTCATTGGCAGCACTAGTCACAAATATAACTTAAGTTCTTGGCTTGTTGGCCACACTCTATTTCCCCAATTCTCTTATTTCATATTCAAGCATCCTAGCAAATTATCAACAACAAGACATTTTCAATTAAGGCTTTAGACACACATATGAGCAATTAATGGTCTCAAGCATATTGAGTTTTTCTTACACGATTGTCATTAGTTTTCATTTGAAACACAACTTGACGTCAAGGCATTTGGACATGAAACCCATACTTTGAACTCATTCATCCAATAAGAGCACAACCTCACAAGAGCATTTGAATTACATAATGAACATCGATATCTTTTGAAACAAGCTCATTCGGAATATTCAATTTACAGTGAGAAATTTGGGGCTTACATGGATATTTTGGGGTTCAATTCTAAAAGAAGAGTTTATTCATACATACCTTGTCCGAGCTTTCCTTAATAATACTATAACGTCCACCACACTAAACAACTTCAATCTACAACAATGCAACACATTCGTACCAATATTAGTAAGATTTCTATACTTTAAGTCATTTAGACTTTTTATCAAACATCTAATGTGTATATCTTTCTACAACCACCTTTAATGGAATTTCCTCACCTAACAACCACCTCCCATACCATCATCTTTAAGCTACCAACAACTTTCGTTAGCACATGCATGCCCAACAATTCACACCCAAACCATCAATCTCCTTAATTAACCCATTTCACAATCTTTACAAAACCAACACAACCTAGGTTAGACACTTATGGCTTCCAATCACCATCCCATAAGTCCTAACATATGTTTCATACATAAATAATCACCATAGAGTAGTTAGAGATGGTAAACATACCTTCTGTAGTAAGAATGTTGAGAATCCCCATTTATAGTGTTCTTGACCAATTTGGGGATTTGAAATGGAAATCTATGGATCTTCAAGATTAATCCTTGTTAATATAAGTGTTTAGGAGTAGAAATCAACTTAAAATACTCCAAAAACATTACCTTGGTTCATAGGAGGGAAATATGGAACGGATTCCCCTTGATGGAGCAAGCCCTAGCGCAAAAAATGACTTAGAGACCCTCCATACCCGGTCTTGGGGGTATTATAGGGCTGCTATGTGCGCGATCGCGCATCTGCCGCGTGCACAAGGCAGAAACTTTCAAATATGTGCGACCGCGCATCTGGCCGCGCATAGGACATAGATCCAATAAAATGGTCATAACTTTCTGTATACATATCCAAATGAGGAACGATTTGATGCGTTGGAAACTAGACTCAAAGGGCTTTAATTTGATAGGTTTTGCATCATATAAATCTTTATATATATGTAGATATGCTCGTCCAAAGTTTGGTCTTGTGCGCACATATTTGGAATTTTAGTCTATCATGTAATTTTCCAGCTTGGCTTAGATTTAGGCCTCTCCTTAGACCCCAAATCACTTATAATATGACTTATACACTTAGTACCATATCCAATTGATATCCATCATATTAATAATCCCTGTTTGCACACAAAATAAAATAATTAGCCTACCTTGGCACCACGAAATATTAAATTACTTAGCGAAATTTTCCGGCCCAGATGCTCTGGTAAGGAGGTGGGAGCGAATGGTTGTGGAGGGCACGAGAAGAGGTAGAGGACGGCCTAAGAAGTATTGGGGAGAGGTGATCAGGCAGGATATGACGAGGCT
This sequence comes from Nicotiana tabacum, assembly GCF_000715075.1. Taxonomy (NCBI): domain Eukaryota; kingdom Viridiplantae; phylum Streptophyta; class Magnoliopsida; order Solanales; family Solanaceae; genus Nicotiana; species Nicotiana tabacum. The sequence goes on along the minus strand of NC_134089.1, from coordinate 42,498,340 downwards.
TCAGATTTCCGAGGACACGACACTTGATAGGAAGATGTAGAGGTCGAGTATTAGGGTTGTAGGTTAGGAGGTAGTTGAGTCTTGACTTACTTCGTACCTTTGTGAGACTAGTCTGGTAGGGTTTTTGTCTAAGATAGCTAGTGACAATGTTATGTCTTGCTATTTCGCTTTTCAGTGCAGGACCTATTTACTAGCTATCGCCTTTACTTTGCATCTTTCTTCTGGATTTATGTTGTTCCTATTTTTCCTATGATTTCTGTGGTGATACTAATATTGTCTCCTTTTGTCTTTTTGTTTTCTTGAGCCGAGGGTCTTTCGGAAACAACCTCTCTACTCCTTTGGGGTAGGGGTAAGGTTCGCGTGCATCGTACCGATCCCCAGACCCCACATTTTACTGGGTTGTTGTTGTTGCTGCTGCTTCTTGTCCTAAGTTAATGTATGCTTTGTATTATTCTCAGAAGGTGGTCCACCTGTTGTAAATATACATTTTGTTTTCCAGAAAAATAATACTCAGAATTATATGTATTAAGTACTGAAATTTTGGCGAAACAGTGTTGAATGACCCCCTTGGTTTAAGGTGTCTCACCCACATGAATAAGGCCTAAGCAAACTTTACGTTAAGAAAGTAGGGAAATAACCAAACAAATGAAAGTTTTCATAATTAAGCTGAAGTTTGCAAATTAAAGGAGTGCAAGTGAAAGTTGCTATTTTTGAGAAATTTAAAGAGAGAAAAGAAATGAAACCTGGCAAATCCAGCTGGTGTTGGGTGCAATTTGAGTATTACCCCAAGGCACAAGCCTAAGATTGACAATTGATGCAAGATCTGTTTCAAGAACCTTTGCTAACTTGTTCACAATGAAGTCAGCACAATATGGACACAAGGATTCATAGTACAAGGACAAGTTAACCTTGTCTTGCGAAGACACAGGAGATTGAAACATGAGCCATGAAATCAAAATGATAAGTATAAAGTTTTGATTATGAGATGCCATTTCCCCTTTTGGAACTAAAACTTTCTTCTTCTGGTCTTTTATCTACACTTGCAGTTCAATTTTTTAACTTTTTCTTTTTCAGTTTACTTTAGCTTTTACACCTATCTGCACTTCCATTGGTCACCCCCACCAACCACAATAAATTGTTGAGTTATTAACGTCTGAACTTTTTCAGGTCTGATAGATGAGCAACAAGGGAAAAAAAAAGAAGTTATTTGTCATCTGCTTTAGAAGTAATACAACGAGTAGTAAACCTTGTTTTAGTTGCTAGAGTTCTTTTGACATGTTAAAAATGTAAGCCCCATAATTATTAGGTGGGATGGATTTTAAAAATCCGCTTTGATTTAACATTCTATTTCATGCTTTAGAGCCAACATAGATCGCTACAATTCATATGGTATTATCCAAGAATTACTCATGGAATCCTTGACTTGCATAAATTTTGGTTCATCATTATACAACAAGTTAAAGTAAGAAATTTCTAACTTTTGTTTACCCGTTTATGGCTATGCATATAACAGTAACAACTATGTCTCAATCCAAAATAAGCTTGAATCGGCTATATGAATTCTCTGTGTCGCTCCTTTAAGGTCGTACAAATCCAATATTATATAAGACAAAATAAAAGGGAAAAAAAGCACCAGAAGTTCTCTATATATTTTAGAGGAAATTTAAAAAAGCACTACAATTTCATAGCTAATTACAATTCGCAACTATTGTTTCAATATTTACCATTCATAGCAAATCTTCCGTTTCAAGGTGTCTGTATGCCTGTATTCGTTCGTGCAAATGAATACAACCTATTTCAACTGTATTCATTCGCGCAACTAATACAACCTGTAACAACTGTATTCGTTGTACAACAAATATAACCAAGGCAAAATATAAAAATACATAGGTGTATACAAGAATACAAACAACACAACTACAAGGGTGTATGCATGGGTACATAGTCAAACATATATGGTGCAAAAAAAAAAAAATACATCACATACCCCAAAAAAGTACATACATGGCGCAAATCAAATCAAGATGAAATACAGAAATATAGGAATTTGCTAAAAATTTCCTTCGACAGAATACGAAAATACAGGTAGATTTATTATAAAATTCAAATATAGTTACGGATTGTAATTTTCTGAAAGTATAGCTATGAATGATACATACAATAAGTTAGCTATACCATAGTATAATTTTTCCTATTTTTTACTAGTATATAAATCTCTCACATGACTAGAAAACTCTAAAAAAGCAATGGACCTAAATAGACATACTAATATGATTAAAACTTAATACCAACTAACTGGTAATTTGGTATCACCTACATAGATCTTTTTTTTCATTGTGCCTTATTTTCACAAATTTGTTATGGATTACAAGAGATAGTAGGTCTTTCAAGATAACTTTCTTCCATGTGATTTTAGATCTAGCTCGTCCTTTTAGTACTATATAATTTCACACCTAGAACACTGTTTTATGGCCTGCGAGTAGTATTTTTATGGCCCATTCCAATTTCAGTATTAAAGGCAAAGCGCATATATGACTAACTTTATTCCATGCATATTTTTAATCAGTTTTTTTTTCTTTCATATAAAGGCATCTTAAGCTTTGGAATAGTGGTCGATATATGGTTCTTGCTTTATTCTGATATGACTCATCAGAATTTTCTTCCACACAATTGAAAAGGAAGGAAGGGTACTTAATTATGTTCTGAAATCAAAATGGTAGAAATTTGAAAAAGACAAATCAAATTTAAGCAACTCTCATGCATAGAACAGTTTCTGATCTTATTGAACTAACTGGTCAAAAGTTACATTTTAGTAGTGCTATCTCACTATATTAGTATGACTATTGTTATATCTCATTGGATTATGATTCAGGGATTAAACATGCGAACAAAGTCTCACATTAGTGGCTGAAAAGATTAGGAGTCTACATATAAGGTGTAGGAATCCCTTAATAGTATGAAACCTTTTGGGAAAAATCGTGCGGGCTTAGCCCAAAGCGAATAATATCACACCATTTTAAAAGTATCTTTGGGCCGTTTTAACCTGATACCAGGTTTAACATGTAGGTCCTGCATAAGCCTTGGAAACATATTTTTCATAGTTCAGATAATCCCGCAGTTAGAATAAAGTATTGGATTAAAAAACAATAATAAGGGATTGTTAAAAAAACAAAAAACGATGAGAGATTGAAAATTAACAACTCCAAGAGTGTCACGACCCCAAACCAGACCCGATCGTGATGTCGCCTCTCATGAAGACAAGGCCAGCCGACAAAATTCCCAAAGCAACCATTTTCCATTTAAAAGTATTTTTTATACCATCTATAAACTATTAATCTCATAATGAACATATAAAAGAAAAATGCGGAATAATTACACAAGCCCGACATCGGGGTTTCACTAGTCATGAGCATCTACCAAGGTCTGAATACAACAAAAACAGTCAAGTGTACTAAGTACAGAAATGGAAATGAGATGAAGAAGCAGTGCTGCGAACGTCGTGCAACCACCTTGCTAACTCTGATGACTTCGCGTCTGAGCAATCAATACCCGCTATCGGGTTCTGAAATACTTGAATCTGCGCACGAGGTGCAGGGAGTAATGTGAGTACTCCAACCCAGTAAGTAATAAGAGTAAATAAAGACTGAGAAGTAGGAAACAATGAATCCACATTCATGATAACTCAATAAGCACACAGGCTGCTAATTCAGGACACGAGTCAATCGTCTTATTTAAAATCCAGCCTTTTGGTAAAAATCATTTAAACAGGTGAAAATACTTTCTGACAGTTTCAGTATAGGTTCAATACCATTTATAATAAAAGAGATGAAAACCATAATCGGCCCCTCGGGCAAAACATAGTTCGTAAACAGCCCCTCGAGCAAAAAATATGAATCATAAACTCCTCATAACATGAAAATCTCAGTGGAAATAACAAAGCCAAATCGGTGATTAAATTCTGAACATCTCATAAACCCCAGCTTAAATGAAAGTTGTTTTAAAACATTTGTTCAACACTTTCGACAGAGGCTCAATATAAAGATGAGTGAAAACAGTCAATAATCAACATATTCGATAGAAACTCATTTTTAAAGAGGAGTGAAAAAAATCAATAAGTTCATAAACAGGCCCCTCAGGCAAAGCATCACTCATATGCATGTATATATCTATCGCCCCTCGGGCAAGCCTCTCAGTCACTCGTGACTAAACTCTTACTAATCAACGCTCATACTTAGCACTCACACTCAATAGGTACCATATAGTAACCGCTGCGGCGCGCAGCTCGATCCATATATCGCTGCGGCGTGCAGCCCGATCCATATATCTTGTCGATGGCGCTCACTAGGGGTGTGCAGACTTTGGAGGGGGTCCTACAGCCCAAGCGCTATATCGTTGCGCCGTGCAGCCCGATCCATATACATATATATATATATATATATATATATATATATATATATATATATATATATATATATATATATATATATATTGCTGCGACGTGCAGCCCGATCCATAACTATATAATCCTCACAACCAGGCCCTCGGCCTCTCTCAATCATTAACCTCTTAATTAGACCATCTGTAAAACAAGGAACTCAACCCAAACAGTTTTCATATTTTTAAGAAATAAAGTGATAAACCAGATTTAAACAATAAACAGGTAAAACATGACTGAGGATATGCTTTCAAAATAAATAGAGTGAGAAAAAATTGTGAAAATGCCCCTAAGGGTCTCAGCAGGTCGGCACAAGGCCCCAAGCGTGGCATACAACCCAAACATATAATATCAATCTCTAGAACATGGAACATCATAAGAGTTCAAATCAAATACGCGACTTAACAGTCGTACGGGGCGGAACATGTGACAATCCCCAATGGTGCACAACTCTATGCTGGTCATCTAGCGCGTGCGTCACCACAAAGTAACCCAACGATGTGTAATCCGGGGTTTCAAACCCACAGAACAATATTTACAATCATTACTTACCTCGAACCGGCAAAATCTCTAGCTCGCGACACCTTTGCCCTTCAAATTGGCCTCAATGCGCGTCAAATCTATCCAAAATCAGAACGAATACATCACAATATGCTAAGGGAGCAAAGCCCAAGCGAAAACAATCAAAAATATCGAAAATCCCAAAATTAACAAAACTCGAGCCTCGAGCCCACTCCTCGAAACTCAGAAATTTTCACATCATTAGATTCCTTATCACCCCACGAGTTCATACATATCAAAAGTTATCAAATCCGACCTCAAATGGTCCTCCAAATCCCCAATCAAAGATTCAAAATCCCAAGCCCTAGTTCTTCCATTTTTAGCTTAAGTTTCCATAATTTTCTAGGTGGATTTCACAATAGATTCGAGTTTTAGGTTCGAAAATCTTACCTCCAAATATTTCTCCTTGAATCCCTCTTCGATTTCCTTCAAAAAGCTCTCAAAAAGACCATCTATAGAGGAAAAATGACCCAAAATCGGGGATGAAATAACTTAAAACATTCTGCCCAGGGGTTTTCGCATCTGCGACCCCATCACTGCTCCTGCGGTACCGCTTCTGTGGTCATTTTCTCTGCATCTGCGGAATCCACTTGATGAGCCAAAACCGCATCTGCGGGTCCGCAGGTGCGGTTCCTATTCCGCATATGCGGTTTCTGACCTCTCTCCTCAAATCCGCATCTGCGAAAATTCCTTCGCACATGCGATGGCACACCTGCGGTCCCCAAACAGCAGGTGCAGAAATAACAGAAGCAACAATCTTCTGAAATCTCTTAAGTCCAAAATCTTCCCGTTAACCATCCGAATTCACCCCGAGGCCCCGGGGACCTCAACCAAAAGCACCAACATGACCCAATACCTTATTCAAACTTGTTCCAATCATCAAAGCACCTTAAACAACATCAAATTACTCAAAACACATCGAATTCAAACCTAATTTTTGAGAAATCTTCCGAAATACGTTTTCGATCAAAAACCCAACCAAAACATGTCCGAATGACCTAAAATTTTGCACACACATCCCAAATGACATAACAAAGCTATTACCACTCTCAGAATTCCATTCCGACCCCCGGATCAAAATCTCGCCTATCAACCGGAAATCGCCAAAATATCAACTTCGCCAATTCAAGTCTAATTCTACTCCGGAACTCCAAAACCCATTCCGATCACACTCCTAAGTCATAAATCACCCAACGAAGCTAACCAAATCATAAAAATTCCGTTTCGAGCTCATATACAAATAAGTCAACTCTTGGTCAAACCTTTCAATTTCAAAGCTTTCATGTGAGACTGTTCTTTCAAATTCATTCCGATTTTCCTGAAAACCAAAACCAATGATCTACATCAGTCATAATACATTACACGGGGCAAGTCATGCCCGAGAACTGGCGATCAAGTGCCAAAGCTCAAAATGACCGGTCGGGTCGTTACATCCTCCCCCACTTAAACATACGTTCGTCCTCGAACGTGCCCAGAGTTGTTCCAAAAGCCAACCAATCGCTGAATAACCTTACCATGCACATACCCGGGGGTGATCCCACGTCACCCTATCTCACATAGGTCCAATAACACCTTGTAACTGAAATTACACAATCCCAATCCAGCCCATAAACCATAGAACCATATTTCCACTTCTGAAACCATCAATACGATCACAACCCCACATCTATACTCTGAATAGGCCCGAACCAGCTGTAATAACCCATGCTTGCAACCTCAGGTGCAATTATATGATATACCACATAACTCAAGCACATGTAGCGATAACTCCCATTCACAGTAGCTGCACACAACAACTGAATACCGGTAGAAAACCTTTTATCCACTAAAGTCTCATTCCAACACTTTCATATACTACTAATGAAAGGCCATAACCATTTCTCAGATCAACCATTCATGAAGCCCCTTCTCCTCTGACAAATACCATAGCAAATTTCCGAGCCGAACCTCGATATTAACCTTCCAACATGCTGAAATCGAATCTGTTCGTATTCATTGATGATCCCAACTCCTTTAATCTAACACACCACTCTGGTGACATGACACATCAATAGAGGCCTAAGCCACAACTAGCATAATACGCGCACCAATAAGTAACGGTTCGAACATAATCAAATCATGAAAATGACTCAAATGAAAGGGCTGTACCTCAAGCTCACCAGTACACCACAACACAAGGCTGAGAACCCGTCTCACATCATAGAATAGAACACACGAATCTAACCCACAAGGTCACATCCCACATAGCTTCGCTGCAATGTGCGATCCTATCCAAGCACTGCTCCGCATGAGACACCTCAAGTCACTATGCTCGAAATTGACAACCACGCACAATTTGATGTTTGGAACCAAAGCAAATCATTACACCCACGGCGAAACAAATAACATACACCACGCAAATCCGAAAGGACATAACCGATACGCTATTTATCGAGCAATACCCAATCACTCTTCCCGCTCGACTTCCACTATGAAACTCCGATAGAACCGCACCATAGGTGCCTATAATCAACAGATCATAACGTCTCGCAACACAAAAAAGTAACTCATAGATTTTGCTAGCTTACCAGTAAGCTCAATAACAACCGAATCAACACATCCCTCGCCTACAACAACTCGAAGTCAACAAGGCTGTCTCGATGCCGGACACATATCCATATAGGTCTACCAATGGACCACACATCAACTCTAGTTACCCACAATAGATAAATAATCCTTCGAATGTTCACAATGACTGAATCATAGCACATACTAACATCTGACTAACTTACCCACATTTTGCCATCCACAACCACGAGATAACCTACGTATGAGAACTTCCAGTCTCCAAGTCCATAAAACACACGAAGTATCATATCTGATCCCAATTTCGCCACTCACATATATAACTCACCTCTAGTACTCAATCATTCCACGAGAGATACTCTAAGATTCTTCTGTGCTGCCAAGAAAACTCGAATATCAGCAGCCGATCTGACAAGAAGTGCTGTAATACTACCGGAGTACCATCAACTTAATCACATTGCCTCTCTCTGAACCATATACCCTCGTCCAATCACCTCAATTAGCATTACCATTTCCTTAATCATCTAAAGATCATTTCTCAAATCATCTGAAGCTCATTTCTTCAATTTATCTGAACTGCCCGTGTTGCCTAAGAATTTATGACCTTCCTTTCAAATCTGAACTGTGACCTTACACATGCCAATCTTTCTCATACACAACATACCGCATAAACCGTACCATTCTAGGATAACCACAAGAACCTTGTATCTCTTCCGAGCCACAAGCAACTATGTACTCAACCAACCAAGAACTTCCATTGTTCCCATCTAGAAGAAAATCACTATACATACCATGCTCCTCATGCCCATAGAAAATATACATTTCCAACCGAGGTCGAAACCATCAAGAACTCTCCGAGTTCCCCTTGCACAAACCAGACCTGCCAAGACTGAATCCTTCTAACTCAATCGAGCTACGCAGATCACTAAAACCCAAGAGAATTGTCGAGAAACACCTGTAGAAACTCATTATCTCGCAAGCATCCAAAGAACTAATCGTATCCTTACCATACCAACTCGGCCTACTACCAAGCTATCCCATCTATTAGAATTTCCTTCTGATTTACCTTCAACTTGATAATCATTCTTACTATAACATCACAATTCCTCAACCCGAACTTACCACACGGGACCCAAGCATAAAGCCACACCGCCTAAGGCTCATAAGCCGCTGAATACTTTCTCAGATATTCCCACGAGCACCACGATTAAAGTACTTTGCTCTGAAGAGACTTCCATGCGAATCTAAATCTGTTACCTTTACCTTCATGGTACTGATACATAGAATTTCATAATTTATAAAGATAATACCACAAGTCTCGCCATCTTCTAATGAAAACTCAGTTTCTAACCACAGATACAACTTTAAAATACCCAATTATTATATGTAAAATCTTGAACACATTAGAACCATTCTCGAGAGTCATTCACTCTATTCAAACTGCAATTAGCCTGATCAAATGAACAGAACCACCCATGCCTCAATAGCACTCCGACACCGCAGAGTGTAATCTCATCCTAGAACAACCAAGCCACTTCCTGCTCTATGCACCAAGCATCTATTACCACAACAGCTCAAAACACTCTGAGATTCTCATACACCTATGAAGCATGACATAACCTCTGTCAAAATTTTTCCTTTACTCGAGACATCCTCGGTCTCAGTCTCCATAAGCCATAACTGATTCACCAGTGCGCCTCAAACTGGAACCAACATAGCACATAACCGTGCAATCAACAAATTAGCAGTAGACTCCCCCACTTGGCTCGAAGCCATAGATTAAAACACACTTAATATCTCGTAACACATATACTCTATTGATGCCATAATACCATAGTGAGATTAAACTCAAATCCTTTGTAAGCTTGCGAAAACACAGATCATCTAGTACTTTAACTCTTCTGCAAATCTCGCATTCACTCTCACAACAATTAGGCCCCCTCTCTTAAGTGACCCATTTAAATTACAACACATATCTTTCACTTGCAAATGAGATCTTCTAACAGACAACATAAAGATCGCACAACTTCCGAACACTTCGCAGGAGATAACCCACCTGATTTGCCTCAAACTAACATTCCCGCATACCTTCCACCATCGTAAACTTTACGTAGTCACTTAGTCTTCTGAGTCTGAACTCATACCGCAACATGAAATTTACTTTACTCCCAACTAGGAAACATGAAAAGATTCTTCACACGCCCACAACTCGGGCTATACCTCGAACCAAGATGGAATTCAAACACCCAATAGTTCTTCTATCCTCCAGCGGACCTTTCTCGTCGCTTCTAAATCATATGGATACAACTCGCAATACTAACATACTCATCACATAGCCATACAGCCGTTGCTCCCACTAATAGGGATAGTACCGAACATATAAGTTAAAAACACTTGCTCACACAATCAGCACCTCGGTGCTCAAGCCATATGCAAAGATCCAGCCTCAAGTCCTCCAGACTGGCCCAACATCAACTCACAAAGATCACATCTCGCCCCCCGATCGGGGACTCACAAGCCATCGTTGCAAATCTAATACTGAGCGCTCATGCACACATACGAATGCGTGGAAGGAATTCAAAGAGTTACATTTCAAGTGGAATCAAGGACGCACGATAAGGATTCAAGAACGTGAAGTTTTCCTAAAGGTTCTGCAGCCTCTCGAGGATTAATACAGACGTCTCCGTACCGATCCGCGAGACTCTACTAAACCTGCTCATGACTCGTAAGACCTATGTAACCTAGGCTCTGATACCAACTTGTCACGACCCCAAACCGGACCCGGTCGTGATGGCGCCTCTCATGAAGACAAGGTCAGCCGACACTATTCCTAAATCAACCATTTTCCATTTAAAAGTGGTTTTTATACCATCTATAAAATATTAATCTCATAATGAATATTTAAAAGAAAAATGCGGAATAATTACACAAGCCCGACATCGGGGTGTCACTAGTCATGAACATCTACCAAGGTCTAAATACAACAAAAATAGTCAAGTGTACTAAGTACAGAAATGGAAATGAGATGAAGAAGCAGTGCTGCGAACGTCGTGCAACCACCTTGCTAACTCTGATGACTTCGCGTCTGAGCAATCAATACCCGCTATCGGGTTCTGAAATACTTGAATCTGCGCACGAGGTGCAGGGAGTAATGTGAGTACTCCAACCCAGTAAGTAATAAGAGTAAATAAAGACTGAGAAGTAGGAAACAATGAATCCACATTCATGACAACTCAATAAGCACACAGGCTGCTAATTCAGAATACGAGTCGATCGTCTTATTTAAAATCCAGCATTTTGGTAAAAATCATTTAAACAGGTGAAAATGCTTTCCGACAGTTTCAGTATGGGTTCAATACCATTTATAATAAAAGAGATGAAAACCATAATCGGCCCCTCGGGCAAAACATAATTCGTAAACAACCCCTTGGGCAAAAAACAGGAATCATAAACTCCTCATAACATGAAAATCTCAGTGGAAATAACAAAGCCAAATCAGTGATTAAATTCTGAACATCTTATAAACCCTAGCTTAAATGAAAGTTGTTTTAAAACATTTGTTCAACACTTTCGACAGAGGCTCAATATAAAGGTAAGTGAAAACAGTCAATAATCAACATATTCGATAGAAACTCATTTTTAAAGAGGAGTGAAAAAAATTAATAAGTTCATAAACAGGCCGCTTAGGCAAAACATCACTCATATGCATGTATATATCTATCGCCCCTCAGGCAATCTTCTCAGTCACTCGTGACTCAACTCTTACTAATCAGCGCTCACACTTATCACTCACACTCAATAGGTACCATATAGTAACCGCTGCGGCGCGCAACCCGATCCATATATCGTTGCGGTGTGCAGCTCGATCCATATATCTCGTCGACGGCGCTCACTGGTGGTGTGCAGACTCTGGAGAGGCTCCTACAGCCCAAGCGCTATATCTCTGCGGTGCGCAGCCTGATCCAATATATATATCGCTGCGGCGTGCAGCCCGATCCATATAAGTATCATTGCAGGCGTGCAGCCCGATCCATATATATATATATATATATATATATATATATATATATATATATTTATATATTGCTTCGGCATGCAGCCCGATCCATAACTATATAATCCTTACAACCAGGCCCTCGGCCTCTCTCAATCATTAACCTCACGATCACTCGGACCATCAGTGAAACAGAGAACCCAGCCCAAACAGTTTTCATATTTTTAAGAAATAAAGTGATAAACCAGATTTAAACAATAAACAGGTAAAACATGACTGAGGATATGCTTTCAAAACAAATAGAGTGAGGAAAAATAGTGAAAGTGCCCCTAAGGGTCTCAGCAGGTCAGCACAAGGCCCCAAGCATGGCATACAGCCCAAACATATAATATCAATCTTTGAATCCCCAATCAAAGATTCAAAATCCCAAGCCCTAGTTCTTCCATTTTTAGCTTAAGTTTCCATGATTTTCTAGGTGGATTTCACAATAGATTCAAGTTTTAGGTTCGAAAATCTTACCTCCAAACGTTTCTCCTTGAATCCCTCTTCGATTTCCTTGAAAAAGCTCTCAAAAAGACCAACTATGGAGGAAAAATAACCCAAAATCGCGGATGAAATAACTTAAAACATTCTGCCCAGGGGTTTTTGCATCTGCGACCCCACCACCACTCCTGCGGTACCGCTTCTGCGGTCATTTTCTCCGCATCTGCGGAATCCACTTGACGAGCCAAAACCGCATTTGCGGTACACTGCCGCATCTGCGGGTCCGCAGGTGCGGTTCCTATTCCGCATCTGCGGTTTCTGACCTCTATCCTCAAATCTGCATCTACGGAAAATCCTTCGCACATGCGATGCCGCACCTGCGGTCCCCAAACCACAGGTGCGGAAATACCAGAAGCAGCAATCTTCTGAAATCTCTTAAGTCCAAAATCTTCCCGTTAACCATCCGAATTCACCCCGAGGCCCCGGGGACCTCAGCCAAAAGCACCAACATGACCCAATACCTTATTCAAACTTGTTCCAATCATCAAAGCACCTCAAACAACATCAAATTACTCAAAACACATCGGATTCAAGCCTAATTTTTGAGAAATCTTCCGAAATACGTTTTCGATCAAAAACTCAACCAAAACATGTCTGAATGACCTGAAATTTTGCACACACATCTCAAATGACATAACGAAGCAGCTACAACTCTCGAAATTCCATTCTGACCCCCGGATCAAAATCTCGCCTATCAACCGAAAATCGCCAAAATATCAACTTCGCCAATTCAAGCCTAATTCTACTCCGGACCTCCAAAACTCATTCCGATCACACTCCTAACCACCCAACGAAGCTAATCAAATCATAAAAATTCTGTACCGAGCTCATATATAGATAAGTCAACTCTTGGTCAAACCTTTCAATTTCAAAGCTTTCATCTGAGATTGTTCTTTCAAATTCATTACGATTTTCCTGAAAATCAAAACCAACGATCTACATCAGTCATAATACATTACACGGGGCAAGTCATACCCGAGAACTGGCGATCAAGTGCCAAAGTTCAAAACGATCGGTTGGATCGTTACAAAGAGGATCGTTGTTCACAAGCACCCATGGAAGAAATTTATGAGGTGGGTTCAGACTAGCAGTTTCGTTGGCATAGTTCATTCTTTGTATCAGTAACATAGACAAAGTCTTGAAAATTTCAAAATTTTAAAATAATCTTATTAATGGATTTAAGTTATATAAATATACTGATAGTGTAAAGAACTTTTAGTAGAGGCTACTATTTTTATCCTATTATCAGTTAATATTTATCATAGAAAATATTGCCTATAATTACTTTATAAGTGATATATTTGTGCTATTGTGCATAGAACTTAAACTCTTTATCCCATATTAGATAAATATTTGATGTTGTTTCAAGTATTTAGGATGTACGTAGTGTATAACAGGTGAGAGATGCGTCTTGGGAGAATGCGAAAACATATGTAAAGCATGAAAAAAACTGACATCTATTCCAAATAGTAACATTAGCAGGATATAGTTCCAGAGATTCAAAGCACTTTTCCAACTCTGTTCTTTCCCATCAAATCAAAGCTAGATTCTCAACACATGCTATAAACTTGTAATGCGTTTCCTGCATCACAAATAATAAAATGAATACAAGAAAACAACTTTCTTAGACTAATTTAGGGATATCACTAAAACATATTTAACTACTACGAACAGAGTATTTAACCAAAGACTTGTTCAGATCATTTAAAAGATAACTACATGTAACCATTCATAATAAGTAGAATTATAACGCGAAATGGCAGCTTGCCGCTACAACATGTCAAAATGCATTGATAGTGTAAAAATTCTTCATTGAATGTAGCTAGGTTAATTCCTTGACAAGGTATTTGGTAATGACCAATGGATCCAAACCTTCCCAAATGCTTCAATCTCACCTTCCCAAAATTCACTCGGATCATAATCCTTTACTCATAAACCTTATAAATTATACCTAAACAATACCACCAATTTCCTTAATCATGATGTCTAGAACCCTTTTGGTGAAACGCCCCCAATTTAAAGATGTGGTAACTACTGCATGGTGTAGCAACCCCTACACCATGCCTACATCGACATTTTAGGAGAATGTCATTACTTGGAAAAACAACTCTTTTGGGGACATTTTTAAGAATAAAAAACGAATTCTCTCCATACTCAATGGCATTCAAAATTCCGCTGCTTATCACTCGAGCACCTTTGTCCGAAACTTAGAAGCAACTCTAAAGCTTGATTTCAATAACATTCTGAATATTGAGGAAGACTATTGCAAACTCCGTTCTAGAATCCATTGGCTCAACGAGGGTGATGCCAATACAAAATTTTACCATATTATGGCTAATAATAGGAAAATAAGAAATAAAATTATTTACTTTAAAGATGACAATAACAACTGAATTGACGATCCTGGAGCCATCTTTAACCATACTAGAGATTATTTTATAAATATTTTCACAACTTCTCATATCTCCCGTGATTGGAGTGCTATAAAATATGACCCAAAAAGCTATAACAATACTGATCTATCCTAACTGGATAATCCCATCGCAAACTCTGAAATTATCAAGGCTTGTTTTTCTTTTAAACCGTACAAAGCTCCAGGCCCGGATAGTCTTCATCCTTTTTTCTTCCAAAAATATTAGAACATAATTGGCAACTGAATTATTAGCCTCTACCAAGAAGCTTTCAAGAGTGAAAAAAATTCCTGATGGCATTAATGACACTCTCCTATGTCTTATCCCCAAAATTCCTAATGCTAACAACTTAAAAAAATTTAGGCCTATAGGATTATGTAACATTATTTACAAAATCATTACCAAGGTCATTACAAATCGTTTGAAATCTTTCTTAAACAACCTCATTAGCCCCTTTCAATCTAGTTTTTTAAAAAATAGGAAAACTTGTGATAATGCCATTATTATTCAAGAACTCATTCTCAAAATGAATAAAACTGTGGTAAAAAACATAATATGTTCCTTAAAATCGATCTAGAAAAAGCTTTTGATCGTCTCGAATGGTCCTTTGTCTATAGAGCCCTCACCTTCTTTAAATTTTCACCAACATCACTAAGCTTATTATGAATTGTGTTTCATCAAGCAAAATAGCTATTAATGGCTCTAAAACTAGTTACTTTTCCCCTACTAGGGTATTAAGCAGGGTGATCCGATGTCTTCATACTTATTTATCCTTTGTATGAAAATGATTTCCACACTCATCAATCACAAGATAGATACGGGATGATGGGATCCAATAACTATAGGGAAGAACAATTATCAATTGTCACACTTGTTTGTCGCAGATGATCTTACCCTCATGGCCCAGATCAATAAAAAATCTATAAATATGATTAAGACATTACCTTGATCTATTTTCTCCCTATCAGAATAAACCCTTAATAGGGCAAAATCAAAAATCATCATCTCCAAACACTACCCCAGAAATATTTGCTCCAATCTCTCAAGTGTTCTTAACATCAACATTAATTATACATTTGGAAAATACTTAGGCTTCTCTATTACTAACTCGAAACCTAGAGCGACTGACTTTCAATTTTTACTTGACAATATACTCGCAAGATTAGCTACTTGGAAAACAAGCTGTCTTAACATGGCAGGCAGGTGCACCCTGACTACCTCATGTCTAAATTCTTTCCCAAACCACATTATGCAATATACCCTTTTACCTTCAAAGATTCATAAAAATATAGACAAAATCCAGTGAAATTTCTTATGGGGTACAAATGCCACTTCCAAAAAACTCCATTTTATCAACTGGGGCACCATCACCAAACCTAAAAAGAAAGGTAGATTAGAGATACACTAAGCCAAGAATAAAAATATAGTGAACTTAGCCAACCTATCTTGGAGACTCCTCACTAACACACATTCCCCTTGGGCAAAAACGATTCATGGGATCCATGCTACTAGGAAAAATATTAAGAATTCGTCCTTTATTTGGTACACCATTATCCAGGGATGGGATAGTTATAGCAAAGGTATTTATTGGTTGCCCCATAATTTCAAATCTCAGTGTTCAGAATAACTGTTGGATCCACCAATTTTCACCACTACGCCAATGCATCTATGGTCCCCTAACTTAAAATGATAATATGCTAGCCATTAAGGATATTTGGATTAATAATCAGTGGGACTTATCAAAATTATCCATGGACCTTCAACCTAACTGGATTAACAAAATAAAAGCCATCACTCCTAACTTTAATAATTGTGACACCCCTATCTGGTCACTAAATACTAATGGTCATTTTACTAGAAAATCATGCTACAAACTATTAGATACTCAATCAAATGAGCCTAAGGATTTCTCTTGGATTTGGGAACTGATTTATCCCAATAAATTAAAATTTTTGATATGAAAATGCTATCACGACAGGCTTCCAACTAGAAGCTACTTAAATTACATTGGCATAAACAATGACCCTATATGGACCTTCTGTAAGAGTCATAAGGAAATCATTACCCACATCTTCATGTATTGTTTAATTGTGAAGGATTTTTGGCTACACTTAGGCCTAGACATGGATATCTGTAATGAAACTAGTAATTGGTTGACAAATATCCGCGATCATAATTTTATACTAGAAATGGTATCATTAGTTGGAAAGAAATGTTTTCTTTTGCTATAGGACTATTTGGGTTAATAGAAACAATAACTTGATTAATAACACTACGATCAAAGCCTTCGTTCAGTATGCTTACAAACAAGCAGTAAATATAAACTCCTCACTGACAAGGAAGCTATGCCACTACAAAAAAAATCCAATCTTACTAAAATGGTTTAAACTCTCTTGTAACCATATTAAGCTTAACATTGATGGATCCTTTAAAGAAGACACATCTCTTTGTAGCTTTGATGGCCTAATCAGGGACAATAGGGGCCAGTGGGTGCTTGGGTTCCAAGGGTCTCTACCAGGCCTATCCCCTTGCATGCTGAGTTGATGGCACTAAAAACGGGCCTACACCTTGCAATGGAACAAGGTTTCACCAACTTAGAAGTGGAATCAGACTCAACCGATGTCATTAGCTGCTTAGAGAATGGTAACACATCCCTTAACAACATTATTCGTGAATGCAGGTTATTGATGATCCAGGTGAAAGTTCAAACAATCCAGCACAACTTCAGAGAGGACAACAAGCCAGCACACAAGCTGGCTAAGAATGTTGTTCATGTAAATAATGGTAGGGATCCCGATATTATGACCACCCCCAACTTTTTGTAACCGCTGCTTTATCCTCAGACTATGAAGGTTCTATTTATCTAGTTAAAAACATTAGCAGAGATGTTTGCACTAAGCTTGCATCCTTTGAAAATAAAAATGTCCTACGCGACATTAGTATCTCGTGTAATAGCCAAGTGGGTAATGTCCCTTTGGATACTGCTAACTTTGTAAATTCTATTTTGTGATTTTCTATATATAAAGATCCCTGCTTACAAATAAATAAAAAGAATGTAGGTTAATTCCAATTGCTTATGGCAGCTGCAATACAACATTTGACATGTCTTACCACATAAGGCAATTCATGAATAGCACAAGCCTCCAGCAAGTTCAGCTGACACTCCTCTACTCCACTGAACAAGAAAAAAGGAAGAATGCAAATCTTATAAGTTATAACCTGGCAAATCCAACTATTTCTAGCAATGAGTTCAGTGTCATCCCAAGGGACCAGCCTAAGATTGATAATTGGGATGAGATTCATGGTGAAAATATTAGACAGGTTCCCCACTATAAACCCTCAACAATATGGACAAAGAGCTTCATTGTATAGTGATCGGTTTACTTTTTGATGAGAAACAAGGTGTTGCATCAATATCACAATTCACTTCAGATGAATTTCTCATCTTTGTCGGATATGATGAAAGAAAAAAAGGATGGAAGTGCATGGATCCTAAAACTCATCTTTTTGTTGTTTTGAAGGATGTTATATTCGATGAAGTCTCTTTGTATTATGGAGTTGCGCAAGAAGGGGCAGGTTATAAACCCATGAACCCTGAAGCATCAAATCTGCCCATAACAAGTACTTCTTCAGATAATACAGTTGTCGAGGAGCTAAAAGAAAGGGGGAGCCCCAGAACTCAACAACATAAAACTCAACAAGAAGATGATTCATGTGGTTTGGGAAGGCCAAAAAGAACTATTATCAAGCCAACTCGCTTCAGAGATGAAAATTTTGTCAGTAGGTATTCTTGTTTCTTTGCAGGACCAATTAAAGAACCTTCAGTCTTTGGGGAAGCAAGACGAGCCAGGAAAATAGTGCTGAGATCTTCACCAAGACACGTCCTAAAGCATCGGTTGAGTTCTTCCGCGACAAGCTTGGGATAAAAAATCACTTTAAGGGGGAGTGTGAAAAAATAAAGTTGATTTTTTGGAAGAGTAAAAATTATAATTAGAAGAAGTTTCTAGAAAGTTATGGAATAATATCTTGGATATTTGTTGTACTTAAGATATATCTAGATATTCTAGAGTCTTGGATATATATATGGAAGATATTAGTAGAAGGTAATAGAATTGTCTAGATTATTTTTGTATCTAGAATTATCCCTAGACAAGTATAAATGGGAGTAGCCTTAGGCATTTGTAATGAAGCCAAATTCAAGAAAATCTTCTTCAATAACAAAGTTCTCCTTTCAAAAATCTCTCTATCTTTTCAAGCTTCCTCTTTTTTAGTTGAACCCCCAATCTTAGTTAACGATTTTAGGCTAGTAGAAAGTCTCCAAATAATACTTTTCTTCTGCTATTCTTTATAATATCAACATCCCCATATTCTTAGAAAGCACTTGACAGATATATGCAGCATAAGCAAGAAACAGAGAAAGCAAGAATGTAAAAGTTAGTTTTTGATAAGAAACCATTTTATGCTACACTAGAACTGATCAACTGAAGCACAAATTTTCAAGTTTGTTATTAGTGAAGTGACACTCAAGGTAGCTAGCATGTAGAGGCGGACCCAGAATTTGAGTACAACGGGACACCACTGTATGCTAATTACTAACGATAAAATTCGACGTGAAACTCTTTTAAAACTTAATGATTATGATGGCTTATCATCCAAAGATAAACAAAATAAAAATCTAAAAAAAAAAGAAAGCACCTAACAGAGAGAGATTTCTTCGCAAAATGGGTGCTATAAAAAGGGAAGGTATTTGATTAAGCATGTCTCACATTTTAAAATTTCTAGTTTTAATTAAAGAAGGGGTTAGTGATCAAAAGGGCGTTCAAACTTTAAATTATCAAAAACTTACTAAAGAAATCAATATTAAGGGCATGTTAATAATCAATTTGAGGCTTTTAGTTTTAAGGGAGGAATTTAAAAAAGAAAAATTAATTAAGTAGACTATTATGTGTTAGTGTTAAACTATAATTAAATTCCAAAAAAATATAAAAGTAAAAAATAAAGTAATTTGCTAAGTATAAATTACCTTGTATTCAAAGAATTAAAATATAAAATAGAAGAAATGGTAAGAACTAAAATAGAGAGGAGGAGAAAGGCGGAAGCTGGTTTGGATCACATGTCCATCAAGCTAAGCAGGTAACTTTAGCGCGCAACACCACTTCTCCCGTACAACATTTTGTATTTGGGGGCACAAACAAAATTTTTAAGGGGTCCCATATATATATATATATATATATATATATATATAGAGAGAGAGAGAGAGAGAGAGAGAGAGAATTTTTGCCGAGGCTAGCGGGGTCCCGT
The DNA here is from genome assembly GCF_000715075.1 of Nicotiana tabacum. Classification (NCBI taxonomy): domain Eukaryota; kingdom Viridiplantae; phylum Streptophyta; class Magnoliopsida; order Solanales; family Solanaceae; genus Nicotiana; species Nicotiana tabacum. The sequence continues at coordinate 42,478,530 of NC_134089.1, read as the reverse complement.
GATCCCTTAACCTACAAGGTGGGTTCGCCTCTGCTAGCATGTCCTTTTAAAGTTCGCTTAATCCATCTTTTTGTCACTCAAGTCAAACTTCTTGAATGTCTTCGAGTTTATATTTTATGCACTGGGAGTGTAAAAAGTATTTAATAATCATGTTACTTATAAGATAATTATAAGTCAATCTCTATAAATATTAACTGGTAACCTCATAAAAATAGTAGCTATACAACGTAAAAGTTCTTTATAATGTCGTTGTATATAGGTTAATCTCAACTTAAATCCTTGTGTATTAATGCTATAGAAGTTAATGACCTGCTATTGTGGCAGTTAAAGTGGCAGGCAACCACTTGAATATTTGTTGGACGCTTAGCTTCAAGGTCTTGCAACAAAATAAATGTTTCCCACTGGAGTGTAGACAAATTGTAGGCATTGCTATAGAAGGAATAATTAAAGAGAGAATAAGAAATAAACAATGTGGACATTTCTCATTTTACAGTATAATCTCGAATATGAGGCGAAAAACTCGGGCTATTAGACTTATTTCATAAGACTAAGTTAATTTACTAACAATATAAAGAGTTTTAATACAATGGGGTCATTTGGTTCGTGGAATAAGGAATAACAACCCTAGGATATATTTTATCCCACCTTTGGTTAATTTTTGGTTCAGAGTAGCAATTCTGAAAATATTTAAATCCCAATTCTAATAGATAACAAACTTATGATAAAATACTAAAATGACAAAGGGTGCCCTTTTTCAAAGCTCTTCTCTCAAAGTTCTTTAACAAAATGAAGGTTAAAGTTGAATATAAAAGTTTATTCAATTTATCTAGTGTGTGAAAAAAACACGTTTTATGTTATACCTTGTATATTCAATCTTTAATCCAATGACCAGCATCTACTAATCCACTAAATAATTTTATAGGTTACTTACTATTGAGATTTATTATGGATTCTTTCCTAATTATTCTCCTTTTTCAGTTTATTGACTCATCTTTTATTCTATTTTATCTCTTAGGCTAGTTAATACTTATTTTGTTCTTGCCTTGTTCTTCTTCCCAATATTAAGCGAGTTAATATTTTTTGTAATGATCCCACCAGTCATTTTGCTTTTTAGATCTCCATTTCCTTAATTAAGACTCTCCGTTTGTACTTTTACTGTTTTATAACTTGCGGGGATGGTTAGTTCGGGTTTGGAAGGATTCAGGGTGAAATCGGAACATTAATTCCTTAATATTGGCTTAAAATGATTAAGTTTGACTTGAGTCAACATTTTGAGTAAACGACATCGGAACCAGAATTTAACGGTCCCAATGGATTTGTATGATGATTTTGGACTTGAGCATATATTCAGATCGGATTTTGGATGACCCGGGGGCGTATCGACACTTAATATTGAAAGTTGGCACATTGAAGGTTTTCAAGTTCTTTAAATTTGGTTTGAGGTAGGATTTGGTGTTATCGAGGTCCGATTGGGATTCCGAACTAGGAATAGTTCTGTATGGTGATTTAAGACTTGCACGCAAAATTTAGTGTCATTCCGAGTAGTCTAAGTATTATTGGGCGCGTTCAGAGTAAGTGTCACGACCCAAAATTTCACCTGTCGTGATGACGCCTATCGTGGTACTAGGCAAGCCTCAACTCAACATCTCAACACAATAGAACTTTTAAATAAAGGCGGAAGCAGTTAATAATAAATAAAACCTTTTAGAACAGAATATAACTCCAAAAGTACTAAACAATCCATCCCCAAAACCCAGTGTCACTAGGTGCATGAACATCTAAATGATAATAACATTCGACTGATAAAACACTGTCTGAAATATAGAACAGTACAACATGAAAGGAAAGGAGAGTCAAGGTCAACGAACGTTGTGTAGCTACCTCAATAGTCTCCTGAGTCTGACTCCTCAATCAACAACTACCGTGACCAGAAGTGCCTGGATCTGTACACGAGGTACATGGGGTAACGTGAGTACACCAACTCAGTAAGTAACAGAAATAAATAAGGAACTGAGAAGTAGTGACGAGCTATACAAATACATTTATCTCAATAACTTTAAATTTAACAGTTTAAGTCTCATCAGTGCGTACTCAAGTAAACCAGATATCAAATATTCCAGAAATATGTACGGCAAGAACAAATAGCAACTAAGTTCAGCAATTAACTGGAAACAAATACAGCCTCTCAAGGCAACAGTCACTCAGCTCATCTTAACAGCTCAATCAGTCGGCTCTCAGCCCTCAATAATCATACTCAATAGGTACCTGCACTCACTGGGGGTGTGCAGACTCCGGAGGGGCTCCTTTAGCCCAAGCGCTATAAACTGCACGGACAACTCACGTGCTGCACGGACAACTCACGTGCTATAATAATATTTGAATCTGCACGGACAACTCACGTGCTATAATATAATATCTGGATCCGCACGGACAACTCACGTGCTGTACTGACAACTCACGTGCTATAATATAATATCTGGATCCGCACGGACAACTCACGTGCTATAGTATCAATAACCTCACACTTAGGCCCTCGGCCTCACTCAGTCATCAATCTCTCCAGTCTCTCGGGCTCTCAGAAATCATATAAATAGCCCAAACAAAAGTAATATCATATATCAACAATGAACAGTAAGAGACAGAGGCATAATAAGCAAGAAAAGCTACGACTGAGTACAAACCAACAATTTAGCAGCTAATTCAGCAAGTACACAACCTCGCAGGTCTCAGCAATGATCACATAAGGCCTATACATGATTTCTAACATGAAGTACAGTCAATTTCCATGAAAAACAGAGGAAACATATATTAAACAATAGGCCAATTGATTCCACAGTCTCACGGGACGGACCAAGTCACAATCCCTACAGTGCACGCCCACACGCCCGTCATCTAGCATGTGCGTCACCTCCAAAATAGTCATACGACACAATGTCTGGGGTTTCATACCCGCAGGACCAGATTTATAACCGTTACTTACCTCAATTCGAGCAAAATCTTACTCCGCAATGCTTTTTCCTCTCAAATCGACCTCCGAATGCCTCGAATCTAGTCACAATAATTTGATTCAATCAATAAAAATTATAGGAATTAATTCCATATGAAATTCTACATTTTCCACTAAAAATCCGAAATTGCACTAAAAATTTGCCCGTGGGGCCCACGTCTCGGAACCCGACAAAAATTATGGTATATGAACCCCCATCCAACCACGAGTCCAACCATACAAATTTTACCAAAATCCGACAACAATTTGGCCTCCAAATCATTAAATCTTATATTCAAATCCCTAGACCCAAATTCTCCATTTACACCTCAAAAACACGTAATCTAGCCGGGATATTCAATAATAATGACTAACAATGATCACAAGGGACTTACCTCAAGAGTTCCCGTGATTTCTCGCTCAAAATTGCCAAAATCCGAGCTTTAAAGTAAAAAAAATGACCCAAAACCCGGACTGCTCGAATTAAATCTGTCCAAAAAAGTTTGGGTACTATTCACACGGTACTGTTCACGGTACTGTTAGGGACTATTCACATACACTGTTCATGGGGTAATATTCATGGTACTGTTCACATACACTGTTCATGGACTACTATTCACGGACACTGTTCACATACACTGTTCATGGGTACTATTCATGGGTACTGTTCACAGACACTGTTCACAGATACAGTTCACATGCTATAGAAAAAATTCAGCAACTGTCCAAAGAGAATTTCAGCAGCTTTTTATTTTATATTTCTATCCGTTAACCTTCCGAAATCCACCCGAGGCCCTCGGGACTTCAACAAAATGCATCAACCAGTCCTAAAACATGATACGGACTTAGCTGAAACCTCAAATCGCATCAAATAATGCTAAAATCGTGAATCACACCCCAATTCAAGCCTAATGAAACTAAGAACGTCCAACTTCTATATTCGATGCAAAAATCTATCAAATCAAGTCCGATTGACTTCAAATTTTGCACATAAGTCATAAATGACATAACGAAGCTATGAAAATTTTTAGAACTGGATTCCGACCCCGATATCAAAAAGTCAGCCCCCCGGTCAAACTTCCAAACTTAAATTTCTTATTTTCGCCATTTCAAGCCTATTTTAGCTATGGACCTCGAAATAAATATTCGGACACACTCCTAAGCCCGAAATCACCATACGGAGCTATTGGAATCATCAAGAAAATCTATTTCGGGGTCGTTTACACAAATTTCACCTTCCAGTCGATTTATTCAACTTAAGCTTTCTTCTTGAAGACTAAGTGTCTCAAATCATTTCAAAACCTCACCGGACCCAAACCAATTACCCCGGTGAGTCATATAAAAACTTTAAAGCATGAATTTAGCAGTAAATAGGGGAAATGGACTGTAATATTCAAAACGACCCGCCGGTTCGTTATATCCTCCCCCTCTTAAACAAACATTCGTCCTCGAACGGGTTTAAAAAAAATACCTGGAGTCTCAAATAGGTGTGGATATTTTGTCCGCATCTCCTGTTCAGTCTCCCAAGTAGCTTCTCCAAGTGGTTGGTCTCTACACTGCACTTTCACTGAAGCTATGTTCTTCGACCTCAACTTTCGAACCTGCCAATCTAAAATTGCCACTGGCTCTACATCATAAGTCAAATTACCATCCAACTGAACTGTACTGAAATCCAAAACATGGGATGGATCCCCAATATACTTCTGGAGCATAGATACATGAAACACTGGATGAACACCCGGTAGGCTAGGTGGCAAAGCAAGTTCATAGGCCACCTCTCCGATCTTTTTAAGTATTTCAAAAGGTCCAATATACCTAGGACTCAACTTGCCCTTCTTTCCGAATCTCATAACTCCCTTCATAGGCGAAACCTTTAGCAGAACCTTCTCCCCAACCATGTAAGACACATCACAGACCTTCTTGTCGACATAACTCTTCTGTCTAGACTGCGCCATGCGAAGCCGCTCCTGAATCAATTTAGCCCTGTCCAAGGCATCCTGAACCAAGTCAGTACCCAATAGCCTAGCCTCACTCGGCTCAAACCAACCCACCGGAGGCCGTCTCCCATATAAAGCCTCATATGGAGCCATATGAATGCTAGACTGGTAGCTATTATTATAAGCAAACTCCGCTAGCGGTAGGAAGTGATACCAAGAACCCCCAAAATCAATGACACAAGCACGTAGCATATCCTCCAATATCTGAAAAGTGCGCTCGGACTGCCCGTCCGTCTGAGGGTGAAATGTTGTACTCAGTTGTACCTGTGTACCTAGCTCTCATTGTACTGCCCTCCAAAATCGTGATGTAAATTGTGTGCCCCTATCTGAAATAATAGACACTGACACACCATGAAGGCGAACAATCTCGCGGATATAGATCTCCACTAACCGCTCTGAAGAATAAGTAGTGCCAACTGGAATAAAATGTGCGGACTTGGTCAATCTATCCACAATCACCCAGATGGCATCAAATTTCCTTGAAGTCTGCGGAAGACCCACTACAAAGTCCATGGTAATACGCTCCCACTCCACTCCGGAATATCAAGTCTCTGAAGTAGACCATGTCACACCTCCTTTTTACACACCCGAAGGTAGTACAAGGGAGTTTTTTCACTTTAAATGACATTATTCGAAATGGGATTATTTATTCATTTTTTGTTCATAGTCGCCACTTGGGATAATTTTTTTTCTGGTGTCCCAAGTCACCGGTTTATTTTTAAAATCCCAAATCGAGGAAAATTTGACTTTCCTTTTGAAGTCTGAGAACCAAAAATTCTGAATAAGGAATTCTGTTAACCCGAGGGAAGGTGTTAGGCACCCCCGGATTCCGTGGTTCTAGCACGGTCGCTTAAACTATTATAATCGGCCTATTATCTGATTTTAACACATGTTTTAGCCTATGGTACATTTTAACTTATTAGCTGTTTTTAATTATTTTTAAGAAGATTCTACGTTATTTAAAACACGTCTTTGAACCATACCACATGAAATGCACCCGCGGTCCATGACACATTTTATTTAATGTTGTTGAGATTTGGATTTGGGTCACATGAAATGCACACCCGAGTTTTAGGAAGGTAACATTATTAAAATACGCTCCTAAAGCAGCTACGCGTTTTAGCTTTGCGAGGGCCATGAAAATCTGTTAAATGGCACGCCTCGAGTTCTAAGTATTTTAAAAGAAATAATTAAATGAGGGCTACACATTTGAGATTTTATTTGGCGCGGCACACTTCAATTCCATTTTTAAAGGATATTCAAGCTAAAATTTGGAGGGCCATAGACTGTTTGCGTCACTAATATGGCTCACCTCAGTTGATTAAAGAAAAAACTCAATTATCTAAACATTAAAGGGCCAAGACTATATTATGGTGCAAACTAACAAAATATACCTTTGAGAAGAAGAATTAATGTTTTAAAGTTAAACTTGGGCCTACTGTGAGGCCCAATAGACTGTAGTATTCTTTTGAATTGCAAATGACCATCAGTTTAAGCTAAAGTCTACGAGAGAACCCCAGCTTCAGCCAGCAAAACAGGTTACTGGGTCGAACCCACGCAACAACACAAAGGTCAAATTTCATTCAACTTTACAACCCAAAGCACTACTTACGTTTCAATTAGCAAATACATATAAATGGAATTGAACTTTTGTTCTTCAAGTTTGAAACTATTGACTGAACATTACAATCCCATGGTTTCTAATTAAACCTGCTCATAATCAAATTAAAATGAAACCAAACCTATTATTGCAATACTACAGATCATTTTCCTTAAATCACAACTACAATACTCAGAAGTCTAAGAACACATTCAGCCAAACTAATGGGTGAACACATGAGCAATTGAATACAACTAAACTAAAGAATGACTTAATGCTAATTTCAGCAAGACCAATTACAATTATCGAACTACTTCCACATGTGTGGATTCAGTCTTCCAACAGTCCCGATTTAATTAAAATGAAGTTATCTGTTTAACACACAAATTATTTAAACAGTACAACATGCTCAAATAGAAAAGGAATCCAAAGTGAAACAGAATGAATAAAAGACAGTTGAAATGGGGCTTTCAAATCCTTCTTTCTTATTTTTCATTCTTCAAATTCAACATTCAACAATAAATAGCTTTACAGTGTGTACCTAAAACGAGACAGAACCAAAACCAAGTAGGGACAGTTAGCTAGCAGCTTAGTAGCACAACAACATATTTGAGTAACAATCAGCAAAACCTAAACTCAACACAAGTTGACACACAGCAAACCCCAGGACCCAACTTTGAACTAGTTTCCAAACCCAAATCAACTTATATTCAACCTCAAGTGAACCAGAAGATGCTTTAGAACTTTGAAAACTTTCAGAAATCCAAACGAGAAATCAATGGAACAGTGAAAACTTTAAACAAACTGAACCCAAAGCTTTTCAGCACAAGATCAAGCTATTTTCACTCAAAATGATTCAGAAATTGTTTTGTAATCAAAGAATAATTTAAAATTCAGGGCAGAATTCCAATGGAATAGTATTTTCTTCCTAAATTTTAACCGTTTGGTCTTTTTTTTTCCTGATTCATCTAGCTCTCTCTCCATTCTCTAAAATTTGAATTGAACCCAAGTAACTATACCTTCATAGGCAAGTTACTAGGGTAGCCTTAAGAGTTTAGTTATTTCATTTTTAGTCCTTTTTAAATTTTTCTTTTTGCTACTTAGTCCTTCATTTTCTGACCTGCTGATCAAGTTAGTCTATTTTTGCAGCTTCTAGGCACCTTCCTAAGTGGTTACTGAGAGATTCCCTATGCCCTTTACCCAAAATACCCCCTTAGTGCCCTGTTTTTACTTTGAAGCCCAGCCAGACTTCGAGTATGGGCTATGAATCCCCAAACAGGCTCAATGTTTCAATAGCCATGGTCTCAAACTCAAACCAAATAGAATTCCTTTAGAATGAGGTCTTAGACTGACCTTAGAGCCCAAATAACAAAGGTGAAACCCAAACAAATTCAGAAAACTTAAAAACCAAAAAATTTGACTAATTAATGATCACAAACAGGCAGGCAACTAATTAAGCTAATAAATTAAGCTAAGTGACCAAACCAAAAGTTCTAACAGGACAATTAACAGAACTAGGCAAATCAGAAAATAAATTAAAAGAGAGAAAAAGAACAGAGGTGACACATAGACGATTTTGAAAACAAGAATGAACGGGACTTACTAGCTAAACTTGAAATCAAAACTGAGGCACTGATTCGACCCAAAACAGTGGCAAACGTTTGTTCTTGGTGAAGAGCAAACGAGTGACACTATTTTGTTCCAAAACCAACTTGAAACAACCGGAAAATTCCTAAAATGACTTGCATGCATGATTCCGACTTTAGGCTCTTAGGGCTCGACTCTTCGATTTGATATTCGAGGAGCTCTAGAGATGTTCGAAAGAATATGAGTGAGGATTTGGAGTGAGGGAGAGAAAACGGTCCAAGGGTGTTAATTTGGGACCAATTAGAGGTGGCGCCGCCGCCAGAGAAAACAAGGGCGGCGCTAGGGTTTTTCCTTGGAACCTAGATTCGAGACGTTCCGGGGTGATTCGAAAGAGAAGAGTGACAGATTTGGGATAAGGAAGGCTTGAGGGTTCTTTGGTGTTAATCTGGGGTCGGTTGGTGGTAACGCCGCCACCCTTAGGCGGTGGGATTTCAGGGCGGCTGCTAGGGTTTCGGTTCCGTCTCTGGAGAGGGTGAGATGAGAGATGAGAGACGGGGGTAGGGGTAACGTTTGGACAATTATATATTAAATGATACCCCAGTTCCGGACCGTTAGATTAGGGAGATCCAACGGTCGCAATTGAATGCATACAAAACGGGGTCATTTTGGTTGTGGAGGGTGCTGGACCGGGTGAGACGGGTTTTGGGCTTGGGTAGACGAGTTTCAGGGGGTTGAATTAATTGGGCTTGGGGAATTTCATGGATTTGGCCCAAAAAATCTGATTCTTCAATTCCTTTCCTTTTCTTTTTTATTTCAAATTTTTTTCCTTTTCAAAATTTAAAAAATAAAAAATCTAAATTAATCCCTAAATCAAATTATCCTACCAAATTAAGTTAATTAACTCTAAATAATAATTACCACAACTAATTAAATACCAAATTATAAGAAAAACTACAAAATTCGAAGCTAAAAAATAAAAAAATAAAAAAATGAGTTATTTTTTGTGATTTTTCCATTTTTGTACAACATTAATTTACTAATTAATCTCAAAAAATGTAAAATTAATTCCTAAATGCAATGCGTGATATTTTTGCTAATTTTCATGATTTAAATAAAATTAAATACGCGCACAAAATGTAAACAAACACGAAAATTGAGCAATTAATTCCTAAAACCCAAATAATAAAAAGAAAAATCCTAATTTTGGGGATTCTGTAGGAGTAATTCATGCGAGGCAAAAATCACGTGCTCACAGTTGCCCCTCTTTGCTCGGAGACACAAAGGGTTTTCGGGCAAAGATAAAATGAGCAATTATGAGAAATTTTTGCCCGTTTGACACTCCATGAGAAGCATTTTTGAAAAGAGTCTGACCGAACTCTGCTTCAAAGGTTGCCTACATATCCTTGGCTATAAAGGAATCAGGTCAGTGTAGTTCTGGAAGTTTCGGTAGCTGGGACTACCGGGAGCTGTGATTTCACTGCTGCTACTGTTGCTACTGCTTGTTGACCTCCTTATTACACCAAAAGGAAAATCCAAAGCTAAGCTAGCTAGGCCTATCAGCTACGAGTTACAAGATTCCTATCTATAAATCTCTTGAAACTTGATCTTGAGTCTTCGCTGATTTTGCTGTGGACCCCGATCAGAATCTTGATGCTCGCAAGCTGTAGGTGCTAGTTCTTTCTTCAGTATTGGATCAAGGCGGGACAGGCGAAGCTTGTGACTTCAATCAAGTTTTGAGCATTCCGCATCTTTGTTTGCCTTAGCGCTTTGACTTCACTTTTTTTTGTTCTTTTTTCTTCTTTTCTTTATTTTGGATTGAGACTCAGTCTTTTGGTCATATCTAATCCCGTACCTTGAGGTAAAACCTGTTCAGACACCAAAACAAACAAACGAACGAAATTTTTCTGCCCCAGTTTTCACTAGGAAAATTTCGTGAGTTATCTGCAATACAAATCCAAACTGTCTCTTTATTGGAAGCAATAAAAATCAGGATTGCATATCCTTGGGATTAGGGTGTGAAGCCCTAAATTGGGAGGATTGCCAGGTTATGCTGGAAAGCTGACCGGGTTATGCCGAAAAAGAAAAGGGGTCTTGGGTTATGCTGGGAAAGTCATTGGGTTATGCCGGAAGAAAAGAAAAGGGTCCTCGGGTTATGCCGGGAGGTCATCGGGTTACACTGGAAAGTAAAAAAGGTCCATAGGTTATACCAAGGAGATCCACGGGTTATGCCAGGATAAAAAAAAAGGGTCCTTGGGTTATGCCAGGGAGATCCGCGGGTTATGCCGGGAGATCCGCGGGTTATGTCGGGGTAAAAGAAAAGGGTCCTTGGGTTATGCCAGGGAGATCCGCGGGTTATGCTCGGATAAACAAAAAGGATCCTTGGGTTATGCCAAGGAGATCCGCGGGTTATGCCGGGATAAAAGAAAAAGGGTCCTTGGGTTATGCCAGGGAGATCCACGGGTTATGCCGGGGTAAAAGAAAAGGGTCCTTGGGTTATGCCTGGGAGATCCGCTGGTTATGCCGGGATAAAAAAAAGGTCCTTGGGTTATGCCAGGGAGATCCGCAGGTTATGTCAGGATAAAAGGAAAAGGATCCTTGGGTTATGCCAAGGAGATCCGCGGGTTATGCCGGGATAAAAGAAAAAGGGTCCTTGGGTTATTCCAGGGGGATCCACGGGTTATGCCGGGATAAAAGAGAAAAGGTCCTTGGGTTATACCAAGGAGATCCGCGGGTTATGCCGGGATAAAAGAAAAATGGTCCTCAGGTTATGCCGGGATATCTAGGGAATGGGGGCCCTATGCTACCATGATTTTGAATTTTTCTTCTTTTTTTCTTTCTTCTTTCTTTTTCTTCTTCCTTTTTACTTCACTGTTTATTTCACTTAGGAGAATGAGTGAAGAGTTTAAAAGGACATCCCTTTTCGGGTCAACTTTTGCTGCAGAACAATTTTGGTTTCCGTGTGCCTTGCTTTTATTGCACCTGCTTCTTGCAGGGTTGTTTTGAATTGCACCCGTTTCCCTGTTTTCAAATCAAAGAACAATTTGTCAGTTTGAGACGGTGGTTGGTTTTGTGGCCTTCATTGTTTTTTGATCACTTGATCTCGGCCCAACTCTTTTGGTGAGAACCTCTGCTGCTTGCCAGTTTTCTAAAGATTGATCCCTCTTTCCAACTGAGAAACTCAACTTTTCAAACTTTCTAGACGACGGTTAAACCGTGCGGGCTTTGGCCTTTCCACTTTATCCTACCTCTAGGGCTTTTGACTTCGGATTTCATTTTCAATAATTTTGGTTTCAAAGCATCAGCTATCATGGCCAGTCGGGATCGACTCGATGCACCCGCTGAGGCTGGGTACTCTTCTTTGGATTTGGCTTTTATCAAGCGGAAACCTGTCAAATCAATCTTTCCACCTTTTCTTTGTATCAGTTTCGGAACAGAGTTAGACCGAAAGGGATTCAAGGAAAAGTAAACAAAGGACAAGAAAAAATGAATTTAAAGGAGAAGCGTCCCTTTCGGGAGGGAAGGAAGGACTTATCTGGGGTGCATGCGGGCTTCAATAGACATGACATGCTTCTTGGACTGGATATCCGACCCACACAAACTTCCCCAATTCCTCATAAACTCATTGTGAACCGTATTTCCAAATCGAGAAACCTAGCCAGGACTCCAATGGTGGAGATGGTGTCTTCTTTTCGATCAACGACGCCTATTGCGGGTTTTCGCCAATCAACCTCTCTCATTTCCCTTCTCACCGTCGCCTGATAGTGCTATTTACGAGTTTTCACTAACCAAGCTCTCTCAGTTTCAATTTCTCTACTCACTGTCACCTTATGGTGCCCGTACATTTTCACTGATAAGACTCTCTCATTTTATTTCTCTCATTTTGATTGTATCAAATCCAAGCAGTTGTGTTTTCTAATTCTGACACCATTGCCGATTGACCCGAAGGACTTGGATAGGGTTCGGGTAAAAAGAAAATTGGATCGCATTACAACTTTGGAACTGTTCGGCGGGATCATTGCCGAACCATTATATCATCTGTCCTAGTTTCACTTTTTGGGGAAAATTAGCTTTTTGTTTTGGTGTGACTGAACCCCAGGGAGAGGCTGCCTACGTATCCTTTTGGAATCAAGTCGAACGTAGTTCAGGGAAATATTTTGCTTTGTTGTTTTTGTTTGTTTTGTTTTTGTTGTTGATTTTTTTTATTTTTATAACACTTTCCAGTTCCAAAGAGGGAATAAAAGAAGAGTGACCGTCTCAAAGTGTTTGCGAAAGGGTAAATAGTGTTTGGGTAGCGAGAATGAAAGCCTTCATCATCCCAATCGGACAAGGTTGTCGCTGCAGAAAACCTAAACATAGTACCTTTTGACTGCATCCGCATTTACAGCTGCTTCAGGATCATTCCCTTCGATATCGCCTAGATACAATGCCCCTTTTGGTAATATCTTTCTGATGATGTATGGGCCCTTCCAATTAGGAGCAAATTTTCCTTTTGCTTCCTGGTGATGGGGAAGGATACGCCTTAAAACAAGTTACCCCACTTCAAAATTTCTAGGCCGCACTTTCTAGTTGTAGGCACAGGCCATTCTTTGTTGGTACAACTGCCCGTGGCAGACCGCGGCCATTCGCTTTTCATCGATCAAGGTTAACTGTTCTAGACGGGTTTTAACCCACTCACTATCTTCAATTTCAGCTTCAACGATGATCCGGAGAGGGGATTTCAACTTCTGCGGGTATTACGGCTTCAGTGCTATAAACCAAAAGATACGGGGTGGCTCCAATGGATGTGCACACAGTAGTGCGATATCCCAACAATGCAAATGGAAACTTTTCATGCCACTTCCTGGAACTTTGAATCATCTTTTTCAAAATCTTTTTGATGTTTTTGTTTGCTGCTTCAACGACACCATTGGTTTTGGGCCGATAAGGAGTAGAGCTCCGGTGCGTTATCTTGAATTGTTCACATATCTCTTCCATCAAATGACTATTCAAGTTTGCAGCATTGTCTGTGATAATAGTTGCAGGAATTCCAAAATGGCAGATAAGATTGGAGTGCACGAAATCTACCACAGCTTTCTTGGTGACGGATTTGAGAGCGATGGATTCAACCCATTTCGTGAAGTAGTCAATGGCAACTAGTATGAATCTGTGCCCATTTGAGGCTTTCGGCTCGATTGGCCCAATAACGTCCATACCCCAAGCAACAAATGGCCAAGGCACTGACATGGGATGTAGTTCCTTGGGAGGCGCATGAACCAAATCACCGTGCACCTGACACTGATGACACTTCCGGACAAAACTATAACAGTCTTTTTCCATGGTTATCCAGTAATAGCCCGCTTGAAGAATTTTCTTTGCTAAAACATACCCGTTCATATGGGGTCCGCATACTCCCGCATGTACCTCATGCATGATTCTTCCAGTCTCTTCTGTGTCAACACATCTTAACAAGTTGAGGTCTGGAGTTCTCGTGTACAAGACATCACCACTCAAAAAGAAACCACTCGCGTGCCGCCTAATGGTTCTCTTCTGGTTTCCACTAGCTTGCTCGGGGTATTCTTGCGTTTTCAAAAACCTTATGATGTCATGATACCATGGTTGGGTATTTGGCGCTGTTTCAACCGTATTACAATAACCATGCCTTTCCCGGATTTAAATTTCCAAAGGATCAATGTGGGTATTGCCTGGGTATGGCAGCATTGAGGCTAAAGTGGCAAGTGCATCAGCTAGTTCATTGTGGCAGCGAGGAGTACCTGAACTCTATTGACTTGAATCGCTTGCCAAGTTCTTCCATATGTTGCCTATAAGGAATAAGCTTGACGTCTCGGGTTTCCCATTCTCCTTGAGCTTGTCGGATAATCAAATCTGAGTCTCCCATGATTAACAGTTCTTCGACATCTTGGTCGATTGTCATATTCATACCCATAATGCAAGCTTCATACTCGGCAGTGTTGTTTGTGCAGAAAAATCGAAGCCTGGATGTGGCTGGATAATGCTGACCGGTGGGCGTGATCAAGATTGCCCCAATTCCAACACCTTTTGCGTTTATCGCTCCATCAAAGAACATTTTCCAAGTATTGATGTCTTCGGATATTGCCTCAACTGAGTTTACCTCTTCATCCGGGAAGTACGTATTCAGAGGTTGGTATTCATCATCGACTGTATTTTCAGCCAAATAATCTACTAACGCCTGGGCTTTCATTGCCGTGCGTGTGACATATACTATGTCGAATTCAGTAAGCAGGATCTGCCATTTTGCTAGCCTCCTAGTGGGCATCGGCTTCTGGAATATGTATTTTAAAGGTAAGTGGTGTAGGCTTGCAAATAATGCCTCAGCTTCTAAGCGACCCAAGTCAAAGCACAGCAAGTCCTTTCCAACAAAGTGTATTTGGCTTCATAACTGGTGAATTTCTTGCTCAGATAGTAAATGGCCTGCTCTCTCTTCCCGGTCACATCGTGTTGCCAGAAGACACAACCGAAAGAATTTTCCAAGACTGTCAGGTATAAGAACAAAGGCCTCCCTAGCTCAGGTGGGACCAAGACTGGCGGATTTGATAGATATTCCTTGATTTTATCAAAAGCTTCTTGACATTCATCTGTCCACTTGACTGCCGTGTCTTTCTTCAGCAATTTGAATATGGATTCACATATGGATGTCAACTGGGCAATGAACCGGCTGATGTAGTTCAATCTACCCAACAAACTCATAACATCATTCTTGGTTTTCGAAAGAGGCAAATCTCGAATAGACTTTATCTTTGTTGGGTCTAACTCGATGCCCATCCGACTAACGATGAATCCTAGGAGTATGCTGGATGGTACCCCAAATGCACATTTGGCTGGGTTCAGCTTCAAATCATATTTGCGCAGCCGCTCAAAAAACTTTCTCAAGTCCTGAATGTGGTCGTCCTGGGTTTTGGATTTGATGATCACATCATCCACATACACCTCTATCTCTTGGTGCATCATATCGTGAAAAATGGCAGTCATGGCCCTTATATAGGTCACCCCGGCATTCTTCAGACCAAATGACATGACTCTGTAACAATATGTACCCCAAGGTGTGGTAAAGGCTGTCTTCTCCGTATCTTCTTCATCCATCAACACCTGGTGATATCCTGCGTAACAATCCACGAAAGATTGTATCTCATGCTTGGTGCAGTTATCAATAAGGATGTGGATGTTCGGCAAAGGGAAGTTATCTTTGAGGCTTGCTTTGTTTAAATCTCTGTAATCCACACACACCCAGGTCTTCCTGTCTTTCTTTGGCACTGGGACTACATTAGCTAGCCATGTGGTGTACCGGACCACTCGGATCACCCCCGTTTTCAACTGCTTCATGACCTCTTCTTTGATCTTATCACTGACATCAGTTTTAAATTTTCTTTGCTTTTGCTGGACAGAGGGACAATCGGGATATGTTGGCAACTTGTG
Organism: Nicotiana tabacum; assembly: GCF_000715075.1. NCBI lineage: Eukaryota > Viridiplantae > Streptophyta > Magnoliopsida > Solanales > Solanaceae > Nicotiana > Nicotiana tabacum. The sequence continues at coordinate 42,462,929 of NC_134089.1, read as the reverse complement.
AACTACCAAATCAACACTCAGTCCTGGCATGTCATCATATGACCAAGCAAACACATATTTGAACTCAAACAAGAGTTGGATTAAGGTGTCTCGAGTTTTTTCGTCGGCGTGAATGCTTATCTTGGTTTCCCTAATTTCTTCAAGACTACCCAAATTAACCGATTCAGTATCATTTAAGTTCGGCTTAGGTTTATTCTCAAATTGTTCCAATTCTCGAATTATTTCCCTAAAAACCTCTTCTTCATCGTATTTCGGTTCTTGGTTCATCATTTCACAGTTAAACCGCGTGTTTGGATCTGGGCATGAAGTCTGCAAGCATGTCATGTTATTTAAAGTCGCATTGTTAGAACTAAAAGAAGAAACAAAAGAGAAAAATAACAAAATCAGAAAGAATAAAGAAAGATAAACGATGAAATATTGATTTCATTTCTTGGAATTAGAAGATAACAGGGTTTACATTGGAAAATTAAAAGACAAGAAACTAAAGAAAACATCCGAGTTACACCCTGAAATAACTCGCGATGCGGGAAAGGTGGAAAGACAGGTCTACCGGGACTCCTGCCTGATCGGGAATGGTGTAGCCTTCCAATTTTGCAGTTTGGCATTAGGTCCCATATACAACACCTTAGCGACGATTGAGCCTTCCCCTGGTTGAACCATATGGGCTTCATACAGTATCTTCCTCATGGACCCACAGATTTCTTCAATCTCTTCGGCCGTGAAGGCCTCATTTTCTTCCTCCTCATGGTATTTTGTTTTGACAAATGTTCTATACAGATGCGGCACCGGCTGAGGCAAAACCCAACCATCATTCTTTCTATCATTTTCCCATCTTATCAGCTGGGGTGGGTCAGAAACCTACCCCGAAGAACTTTTCACTGGCAGGCAGGGTAATGGGTTCAACTATTCCTTGCAATGATTTACCGAGCCCCTTTCCCAGTTTGAAACCATGTCTAATCATTTCTTTGGCCACCATGATTGATGCATTAGAAAGAAAGGGTTGGGGGCAATGGTTTCTCTCTTCATACTGGTCTGCGACCACAATTTCAAAGGCCTGATAAACTATGTGCTCACTTCCCTCTCTTGCTTCAAGACATGGGATTGATGGGTCCCGATAAATTGATTGCTTGTCTTCCCCATGGACCACAATCTCTTGATCTTCATGCTCAAATTTTACCATCTGGTGAAGGGTAGAGGGTACAACTCCCGCTGCATAAATCCATGGCCTCCCCAAAAGAAAGTTGTAGGATGTGTCCATGTCCAGAACCTGGAAAGTTACTTCAAAGTCTACTGGGCCGATGGTCAGAATCAGATCGATCTCTCCAATTGTGTCCCTTTATATACCATCGAAGGCCCGTACACAGACATTGTTGGGTCGAATTCTTTCGGCCCCGATTTCCATGCGCTGTAGAGTTGAGAGTGGGCAGATGTCTACTCCAGAGCCTCCGTCCAACATAACCCTTTTCATGTAGTACCCTTCACATTTGACTATCAAGTGCAGGGCTTTGTTATGTGTTGGCCCTTCTGGGGGCAAGTCATTTTTGCTGAAGGAAATCTGGTTGATTGTGAAGAATCTTTCTGCCATTCTCTCCAACTGTTCTACAGAGGTCTCGACAGGTACATATGCTTCGTTAAAGGTCTTGATCAGTACCTTCTGGTGTTCGGCGGAGTTCATCAACAAATCCAACAAGGAGACTTGTTCGGGAAATTTTCGAAGATGGTCGATCACCTCATAATCTGCCATTTTCATCTTTTGAAAGAAGGTCTCCGCTTCTTCGGCACTCATGGGCTTCTTAGATGGGAAGCGCTTTCTAGGGGCATTGTTTACCTCTTCCAAATTAGAATACTTTTCAACGGGGTTATTTTCTTGAACTTCTCCTGAGATTTCTTTGCCCTTATAGGTCACCACCGTTTTGTTGTAGTTCCAGGGCACAGTGGTAGGATCTGTCATGGGCTTCTGTGGCGCACGTCCAATAACCACGGGCTCATTCAGCCTTGGTGGATTAATTGCCCCCGCATCACATAAGCCCCCTTGGTCACATACATCTGGGTTGTCTTGTTCAACTCGAATCACCTGGGGGGACTCAAAGTCATATGCTTTTCTTTGTGGCCTCGCGGGACATAGAGAACAACATCCTTGGGAGGTATTGCCCCAGTTTTGACTTCAACTTTCTTCTCTAACTTTGGAGGAGTGGTTTTGTTCTTTTCCTCCCCTTTATCTTGCTTCGGGGCAGCTTTTGGTTTCTTTTCTGCATCAGCGATGGCAATGATAGCCTTTAATGTTGGGTCAAACTCCTTATCCTCACAAATCATTTCCATTACTGGCCCGTTGTTATGGGCCGACAGTGGGTTGTTAGTCACATTGGGAATATCTTCATCCCTTAGCACTATCTTCCTCTGTTCTATCAAATCTTCCACAGCTCTTTTCAAAGGTCAACAATTTTCTATATCATGCCCCTCAGCCCCTGAGTGGTAGGCACATCGGGTGCCACGTTGGTAAGAGGGTGATTCTGGGTTTTGCCTATTTGGGGGTGCGGGTTGCAACAAACCCATTTGGGCCAATTTTAGGAATAGGCTAGAATAAGATTCGCCAATTGGAGTGAAGTTCGATTTCCTTGGCGGCTCCCGGGCACGGAAGTTGTTTTTTGGAGGTCGGGGATTGTAGTGGGCTCGGTATGAAGGCTGGTTTCTACGAAATGGAGCTTGGTTCCGGTTGGATTGTTGTTGTGGCCAGACATAAGGTTGAGCATTCATGACCGGGTATGGATAAGGAGCATAAGTCACATCTTGGTGGGGGTAGTAGTGTTGTGGGGTTCTTTCTGAGAAAAGGGATCTGGGAGCACGGTGTTTTCTTGCACCCGACGCTGCCATGGATGTTTCTTCCTTTTTCTTTCCCTTTGCTACTCCTCCAGACCCACCTTGAATGGCTTGGGAGGTGGCTCTGATAGCAGATTGGCTTAGAATTCAACCCATTTTCAACCATTTCGCCAATCTTGATGGCTTTAGTGAACGGTTTACCCATTGCGGACATCATATTTTGGAAGTAGTCAGCTTCCTGAGCTTGGAGGAAAACTGTGACCATTTCAACCTCATCCATCGGAGGCTTTACCCTAGAGGCCTACTCACGCCATTTAACTGCGTACTCTCTGAAGCTTTCCCAAGATTTCTTTCTCAGGTTTGTCAATGAGTTCCGATCTGGAGCAATATCAATGTTGTACTGGACATGTCTAACGAAATCTCTAGCAAGATCATCCCACATATGCTAGCGGGATATATCTTGGTCCATGTACCACTTAGATGCGATGCCCACCAGACTTTATCCGAAATAGGCCATGAGGAGTTCTTCCTTTCCACTGGCTCCTCGCAGCTGGTTGCAATATCTCTTGAGATGAGCAGTAGGATCACCGTGTCCATCATACTTCTCAAATTTTGGGGTTTTGAATCCCAATGGTAGGTGCACATGGGGAAACATGCATAAGTCGGCATAGGATGCACTTTTCTGTCCACTCAAACCTTGTATGCTTTTGAGACTCTGTTCCATACTCCTCATCTTTCTCACAATCTCTTCTTGCTCAGGAGTTTTGGTGGGTTTTTTTTCCCGCAGTGAACTCAAATTGGGGTGGTTGAGGGTAAGTATAAGTAGGAAACTGAGGAGGTTCCATTTGGAAGGTGGGTGCTTGGAAGGTGAAAGCTGAGGGGTCAAAACTAGGCCTAGGCAGTGTAGGCTGTGCCGTGGCCGAGCATGGGGGAGCGGTAAAGATATTTGAAGCTGCACTGGACATTAACACCTGGGGGCGGACCTTAGAAGGTGTTCCCACAAAATTAGCTGAGATAGTTGGGTGTCCTAGTAGTGTGTTTGGGTGATTGATCGGTACAGTAAAGGCACCACTTGCTCTAGGAAGAAGTTCGGGGAATCCCGTGATGGCGCTTGGCGGCTCTCTTCCATTTGCCCAAACGTCCCACATTTCCATAACCCGAAGACGCAGAATTCAGTTTTCTTCGGCAGCTACCGATTCTGGGGTCGGGATGCCCGAGATTGGACTATCATCCATGATGGGAACTATTGGCAGAGTCATTTCCGAAGACATTTCGACGCTTCCCTTTGATCTCGTAAAGTATGGGTGTGAAGCCATATTACCACAAAACCCAACTACCGTTCTATAAAAACCTGGACTAAAAATAGCAGCAACAAACGGTCAGTTTGAAACAAATAACAGATAGGTAATCGCACGTTGGTATGTGATGCACCTATACAATTAAATGCGTTTCTGCATTGTTTGCAACGGTTGCATGTTTCATCCCAGCTTTACTTATTCTTTCCTGTTTCTCTTCTTTCCATTTCCACTCTCCTCTCTTCCCTTTTTTTTACGATCGAATCCTATGTAGATTGCCTACGTATCATGACCCCGCATGAATCAGACTAAGCGTAGTTCTAGGCGCAATAAATGTAAAAATAAATAACAAAATATTTTGGGATTTTCAATTTTCATAAAAATAAAATGCTCTGACTATAACGACTCAAACTAATAGATTCTGACAAAGAAAACAATAGACTTCTATGACAAGATGACAATACGGACTCAAGAATCGACTAACAGACTCTGACGAAAGCAAAATACAGAATCGAAAATAGACTAACAGACTCCAACAGAAAAGATGCAGACTCAAGTAAAAATCAAGAATACATTAATGCTCCTGGTGCCCAAGGGACATCATTCGGTCTCGTCTTAGGCCTAAATGCGAGATCCCCTTGCAGTCGCTCCAAATTACTCATAACTTGGCGGACGAAAGTTATCACTGCAGCGAAAAAGGTTGTACGAGTCATGTCCCTGCACGCTTGGCACTTCATGGTAATGTAGTCAGCGATGGTTCTGATCCTCTCTCTAATCCTGCCCTTTTCCTGAAGCAACCACCCTATCTGCTGATTCTGGGCTTCTAACACTTGAGAGTCATGAAGGTGTTGATCTTGCAACTGTTGTATTCCTTCCTCCATCTGAGCCATCAAATCATAACAATGTTCCCTATCAGCTTTGAAATCTTTTGCCTGCTTGGATGCCTCATTCTCAAGAGTAATCACCTTTCTTGTCAGGCTGGGGATTGTCTCTTCGTACTTTCTCTTTATTTGTAGCACAAACTATGTCTGACCTTTTGCATTCTCCGCTAATTGAACCCGGGCATCGACTAGACTAGCCTCAACCTTTTCTAGGTCATCTGGGCACTCAAGGGCTTTCTTTTTCAGATTGCTTATAAGTCTTTCGTCCGCTCGGCTTCTCTCCGGGTTTCTAGCAGCTATTTTCATCTTTCGGATTTGAGCTTTGAGAGCTTCATTCTCTTGACTTAGTTTTTTCTTTTCTCCCTCGTCTGCGGCGGCTTGCAAACCATTTTCAAACTGAAGGTCCCTGACTTGCCTTTCTAGCTTGCTTATTTTGGCCCTGTAGCTTTCTTCTTTTGCTAACCATCCCCACTGCTCTTGCGAGTCACTAGTAAACTGCTGAACGCGAGCTCTCTTAGCAGGTCTCTCAGGAATCTGAAATCTCTTACCGAACCAAACAATGTACTTAGGGTCCACCTCACCTCTAGCTAAATCTCGCACCATGGTCTTAGGTTCAAGAAACCTACATTCATTCCACATCTGGCGAATTCTCCCTTCTGAAAATGCAGCTTTCGAGCCCAATTCAATGACATGTTTACTCAAATCTTCATCATGGGGGGCGGTTTGAAATCTTCCTAATTAGCACAGAACCTTGTGGGGAGCATACGGCTGGATACTCCGGATGCCCATCAGGAGGAGATAACACACTTCAGCTGTCATGTACACCACTTCGGTGACAGGAAGCCATCCGAATGCTCACTCAATTTTATCATCAGTCAAGGAGCTTAAATGTGTAAGCAAGCTTCAGTACCTTCGGGGAATTCAATACCCGCTACTCGGTTTTCAAATTCTTCAATACAACTTAAACCGGTCATACCATAATTCATATATCCAACCCGGTGACAGAGATGTTCCTGCATCCATAATTGTAGTAATAGATTGCAGCCTTGGAAGAACTTTCCCCCTTCCCGACAGATAGTCAAGGCTCGGTATATTTCATATAATATCAGGGGAACCACAGTGCTGTTTGCTTTCTTGATTGCAACATCGACCATTCCTATGAGACCCACCTCTATATTACCATCTTTTCGCAGACAGACTACAACACCCAAGAATGCTACAATAAAAGCCAAACACCGCCTTGCTTTCCATTTGTCTTTATTTTCGGCATGGGTCAGACCGGTGTTTGGCTCTTCGAAACCTCGAGGGTTACCATAGCGTTGATACAAGAATTGGAGAGTGCAATACCCTTCAGATAAATTTTCATCCTGAATATCCCGACTAATACTCAGCAAATCCAGAAATCTGTGGGGAGATACCGGTCTGGGTGACAATGGATATCGACTTCTAAAGTTTCCATTAAGGCTCGCATAACCTGCAACTTCCTCCAGTGTGGGTGTGAGCTTAAAGTCAGAGAAACGGAACACGTTGCGAGTCGGGTCCCAAAAAGGTATTAATGCTTCAATTATGTCCAACCTTGGCTTGACGTTCAATAGTCCGACGAGGCCTCCCAGAACTTTTACCACTGTTTCTCTACTGCCTTTCCCTAGATCATTCCACCACATGTGGAGCTGTAATGGGATCTCTTTAAGGACTGTGAAGGGTTCAATTTCATTTGTGCTCATCCTGCATATTTACTAAGGTGATTTAATAACTCATTTTGACCAAAAAATGATACCATTTTTTCAAGATTTTACTTAAAAAATGAAACCCAGTTTTGCAGATACGGCCTTTCAGCACTTCGGGGAAGAAGATTTTAAGGCTGTGCCTGCTAACCGTACAAAATAACCAAAGGGGGCTGTTCTTTCAAAAACAGCCTTCCGGCACCCTTTTTGAGGACATTCGGCTTATTTTAAACAAGAATGGCATCACCCTGCTTATTGTGACAAAGATAAAATTTTGTTATTTCTGGGCTATTTTTGCAACAAGGGAAGTTGGACCCGATGGGGGTTACCTACGTATCCCACATCCGGTGAGAATCAAACTGGCGTAGTTCGGGCAGATTGGACGAAAATAAACCAGAATATTTTTTGTCAAAATTTTGGTAGAGTTTCAGCATATTTTGGACATTGATTTTTCAAAACAAGTAATTATTTCTCCGAGCCCTCACATTGATTTTCTTTTCCCAACTTTTCTCCTATTATTCATAAACCGGTCAACATGCAAATCCGAAGCAAATAAATGCACAAGTAACAAGTAGGATGCACCAGGATGGTCTTTTCATTTTGGGTACACCTGTTCTAGACAAACCCAACCCCTGTGTTGAGTCTCCTAAGTCAAATGCACGTGATGCAAACAAACACTCCTACTAGGGATCCGGCATGAGGCTTTGTTATACTAGGTTTAAAACCTGGGTTTATTGTTCTAGACCTGGCTTACCCGAGCAGACAACTCAGGCCGGGGGGGGGGCAGCGTACCGGGAATACAGAAGCTTCACTGGCTTAGCAACTTGTCCGAACCTCTTCTAAAATGGGATAAGACTCTAGACAGAAGATAAGCCACACGAAGTGTACCCTTCTCCATTATTTAGAAGACTCATAGAGAGGAAGGGTTTCGTAACAATTTATATACAGTTCACAAAATATCAAAGCGGTAAAGCATTTAGCACATTAGGCTCAAACATGTAGAAAGATCAGATAACAGATAAAGCCACTCATAACAGCTATTCTAAGCTCGAATTCTTGAACCCTGAACCAGAGATTCTGGGTTCGATCTCCCCAGCAGAGTCGCCAGAGCTGTCACACCTCCTTTTTACACACCCGAAGGTAGTATAAGGGAGTTTTTCCACTTTAAGTGACATTATTAGAAATGGAATTATTTATTCATTTTTTGTTCAGAGTCGCCACTTGGAATAGTTTTTTTTCTGGTGTCCCAAGTCACCGGTTTATTTTTAAAATCCCAAATCGAGAAAAATTCGACTTTCCTTTTGAAGTCTGCGAACCAGAAATTCTGAATAAGGAATTCTGTTAACCCGAGGGAAGGTGTTAGGCACCCCGTATTCCGTGGTTCTATCACGGTCGCTTAAACTATTATAATCGGCCTATTATCTGATTTTAACACATGTTTTAGCCTATGGTACATTTTAACTTATTAGCCGCTTTTAATTATTTTTAAGAAGATTCAACGTTATTTAAAATACGTCTTTGAACCACGCCACATGAAATGCACCCGCGGCCCACGACACATTTTATTTAACGTTGTTGAGATTTAGATTTGGGTCACATGAAATGCACACCCGAGTTTTAGGAAGGTAATATTATTAAAATACGCGCCTAAAGCAGCTACGCGTTTTAGCTTTGCGAAGGCCATGGAAATTTGTTAAATGGCACGCCTCGAGTTCTAAGTATTTTAAAAGAAATAATTAAATGAGGGCCACTCATTTGAGATTTTATTTGGCGCGGCACACCTCAATTCCATTTTTAAAGGATATTCAAGCTAAAATTCGGAGGGCCATAGACTATTTGCATCACTAATATGGCTCACCTCAGTTGATTAAAGAAGAAACTCAATTATCTAAACATTAAAGGGCCAAGACTATATTATGGTGCAAACTAACAAAATATACCTTTGAGAAGAAGAATTAATGTTTTAAAGTTAAACTTGGGCCTACTGTGAGGCCCAATAGACTGTAGTATTCTTTTGAATTGCAAATGACCATCAGTACAAGCTAAGGTCTACGAGAGAACCCCAGCTTCAGCCAGTAAAACAGCTTACTGGGTCGAACCCACGCAACAACACAAAGGCCAAATTCAACTTTATATCCCAAAGCACTACTTACGTTTCAATTAGCAAATACATATAAATGGAATTGAACTTTTGTTCTTCAAGTTTGAAACTATTGCTGAACATTACAATCCCACGGTTTCCAATTAAACCTGCTCATAATAAAATTAAAATGAAACCAAACCTATTATTGCAATACTACAGATCATTTTCCTTAAATCACAATGACAATACTCAGAAGTCTAAGAACACATTCAGCCAAAATAATGGGTGAACACGTGAGCAATTGAATACGACTAAACTAAAGAATGACTCAGTGCTAATTTCAGCAAGACCAATTACAATTATCGAGCTACTTCCACATGTATGGATTCAGTCTTCCAACAGTCCCGATTCAATTAAAAATGAAGTTATTTATTTAACATACAGATTATCTAAACAGTACAACATGCTCAAATAGAAAAGGAATCCAAAGTGAAACAGAATGAATAAAAGACAGTTGAAATAGGGCTTTCAAATCCTTCTTTCTCATTTTTCATTCTTCAAATCCAACATTCAACAATCAATAGCTTTATAGTGTGTACCTAAAACGAGACAGAACCAAAACCAAGTAGGGACAGTTAGCTAGCAGCTTAGTAGCACAACAACAGATTTGAGTAACAATCAGCAAAACCTAAACTCAACACAAGTTGACATACAGCAAACCCCAGGACCCAACTTTGAACTAGTTTCCAAACCCAAATCAACTCATATTCAACCTCAAGTAAACCAGAAGATGCTTCAGAACTTTGAAAACTTTTAGAAATCCAAACCAGAAATCAATGGAACAGTGAAAACTTTAAACAAACTGAACCCAAAGCTTTTCAGCACAAGATCAAGCTATTTTCACTCAAAAGGATTCAGAAATTGTTTTGTAATCAAAGAATAACTTAAAATTCAGGGCAGAATTCCAATGGAATAGTATTTTCTTCCTAAATTTTAACCGTTTGGTCTTTTTTTTTTCTTGATTCGTCTAGCTCTCTCTCTCCAATCTCTAAAATCTAAATTGAACCCCAAGTAACTATACCTTTATATGCAAGTTACTAGGGTAGCCTTAAGAGTTTAGTTATTTCATTTTTAGTCCTTTTCAAATTTTCCTTTTTGCTACTTAGTCCTTCATTTTCTGACCTGCTGATCAAGTTAGTCTATTTTTGCAGCTTCTAGGCACCTTCCTAAGTGGTTACTGAGAGATTCCCTATGCCCTTTACCCAAAATACCTCCTTAATGCTCTGTTTTTACTTTGAAGCCCAGCCAGACTTCGAGTATGGGCTATGAATCCCCAAACATGCTCAATGTTTCAATAGACATGGGCTCAGACTCAAACCAAATAGAATTCCTTTAGAATGAGGTCTTAGACTGACCTTAGAGCCCAAATAACAAAGGTGAAACCCAAACAAATTCAGAAAACTTAAAAACCAAACAAATCGACTAATTAATGATCCCAAACAGGCAGGGAACTAATTAAGCTAAGTGACCAAACCAAAAGTTCTAACAGGACAATTAATAGAACTAGGCAAATCAGAAAACAAATTAAAAGAGAGGAAAAGAACAAAGGTGACACATAGACGATTTTGAAAACAAGAATGAACGAGACTTACCGGCTAAACTTGAAATCAAAACTGAGGCACTGATTCGACCCAAAACAGTGGCTAACGTTTGTTCTTGGTGAAGAGCAAACGAGTGACACTATTTTGTGCCAAAACCAACTTGAAACAACCGGAAAATACCTAAAATGACTTGCATACATGATTCCGACTTTAGGCTCTTAGGGCTCGACTCTTCGATTTGATATTCAAGGAGTTCCAGAGATGTTCGAAGGAATCTGCATGAGGATTTGGAATGAGGGAGAGAAGACGGTCCTAGGGTGTTAATTTGGGGCCAATTAGAGGTGGCGCCGCCGCCGGAGAAAACAAGGGCGGCGCTAGGGTTTCTCCTTGGAATAGATTCGAGACGTTCCAGAGTGATCCAAAAGAAAAGAGTGACAGATTTGGGATGATGAAGGCTTGCGGGTTCTTTGGTGTTAATCTGGGGTCGGTTGGTGGTGGCGCCGCCACCCTCAGGCGGTGGGATTTCAGGGCGGCTGCTAGGGTTTCGGTTCCGTTTCTAGAGAGGGTGAGATGAGAGATAAGAGACGGGGGTAGGGGTAACGTTTGGACAAGTATATTTAATTGATACCCCAGTTCCGGACCGTTGGATTAGGGAGATCCAATAGTCGCGATTGAATGCATACAAAACGGGGTCGTTTTGGTTATGGGGGGTGTTGGACCGGGTGAGACGGGTTTTGGGCTTGGGTAGACGGGTTTCAGGGGGTTGAATTAATTGGGCTTGGGGAATTTCATGGATTTGGCCCAAAAAATCTGGTTCTTCAATTCCTTTCCTTTTCTTTTTTATTTCAAAATTCTTTTCCTTTCAAAATTTAAAAAATAAAAAATCTAAATTAATCCTTAAATCAAATTATCCTACTAAATTAAGTTAATTAACTCTAAATAATAATTACCACAACTAATTAAATACCAAATTATAAGAAAAACTACAAAATTCGAAGCTAAAAAATTAAAAAATGCAAAAATGAGTTATTTTTTTTTGATTTTTCCATTTTTGTAAAACATTAATTTACTAATTAATCTCAAAAAATGTAAAATTAACTCCTAAATGCAATGCGTGATATTTTTGCTATTTTTCATGATTTAAATAAAATTAAGTATGCGCACAAAATGTAAACAAACACGAAAATTGAGCAATTAATTCCTAAAACCTAAATAATAAAAAGAAAATTCCTAATTTTGGCGATTCTGTAGGAGTAATTCATGCGAGGCAAAAATTACATTCTCACAGCCCGCCCGGTCTCTGATTCTCATACTTTACCTGTTGACAATTTAAACACCGAGCTACAAACCCAACTATGTCTTTCTTCATTTTTCTCCACCAATAATGCTGCCTCAAATCTTGGTACATCTTTGTGGCACCCGGATGAATAGAATACCGCGAACTGTGGGCTTCTTCAAGAATCAATTCACGTAACCCATCTATATTTGGAACACAAATTCGACCTTGCATCATCAATACCCCATCATCTGCGATAGTAACATCTTTGGTATCATCGTGCTGAACTGTGTCCTTTAAGACAAGTAAATGTGGATCAACATACTGGCGCTCTCTAATGCGGTCATATAAAGAAGACCGAGAAACCACACAAGCTAGAACCCGACTGGGCTCCGAAACATCTAATCTCACAAACTGATTGGCCAAGGCTTGAACCTCCAGTGCTAATGGCCTCTCTGCTACTGGTAGATACGCTAAACTACCCAAACTCTCTGCCTTTCAACTCAATGCATCGGCCACCATATTGGCCTTCCCCGGATGATACAAAATGGTGATATCATAATATTTAAGTAACTCTAACCACCTCTGCTGTCGCAAATTAAGATCCTTCTATTTGAATAGATGTTGTAGACTCCGATGGTCAGTATAGACCTCACAATGGACACTGTACAAATAATGCCTCCAAAATTTAAGGCATGAACAATAACTACTAATTCGAGGTCGTGAACAGGATAATTCTTCTCATGCACTTTCAGCTGTCTGGATGCGTAGGCAATCACCCTACCATCTTGCATCAACACCGCTCCAAGAAAAAACGCGATGCATCACAATACACAGTATAAGAACTGGTACCTGTAGGCAAAACCAATACTGGAGCAGTAGTCAAAGTTGTCTTGAGCTTTTGGAAGCTCTCCTCACACTCCTCGGACCATCTGAACGGAGCACCCTTCTGGGTCAACCTGTTCATAGGTGCATCAATAGAAGAGAAACCCTGTACAAATCGGCGATAATACCCTGCCAAGCCAAGAAAACTCTGAATCTCTGTAGCTGAGGATAGCCTAAGCCAACTCTGAACTACCTCTATCTTCTTCAGATCCACCTTGATTCCTTCACTAGACACTAGGTGTCCCAAGAATGCCATAGAACTAAGCTAGAACTCACACTTAGAGAATTTGGCATAAAGTTTCTCCTCCCTTAGCCTCTGTAATACAATACCCAAGTGTTGTGCATGTTCCTCCTGGCTATGTGAGTACACCAGGGTATCATCAATAAATACCACGACAAATGAATCAAGATATGGCTGAAATACACTATTCATTAAGTGCATAAATGTTGCTGGGGCATTAGTCAACCCAAAAGACATTACAAGAAATTCATAGTGACCATAACGGGTCCTGAATGTCGTCTTTAGAATATTCGAATCATGAATTTTCAACTGATGATAGCCAGACCGCAAATCAATTTTTAAAAATACCTTGGCACCCTGTAGCTGATCAAATAGGTCATCAATATGAGGCAATGGGTACCTGTTCTTCACTGTAACCTTGTTCAGCTGTTGATAATCAATACACATGCACATTGAGCCATCTTTTTTCCTTATAAACAAGACTGGAGCACCCCACGGTGATATACTGGGCTGAATGAAACCCTTATCAAGCAACTCTTGTAGTTGTTCTTTTAATTCTGCTGGGGCCATACAATATGGTGGAATAGAAACGGGCTAAGTGCCCGGTATCAAATCAATACAAAATCAATATCTCTGTCTGGTGGCATACCCGGCAAATCTGTAGGAAACATATTCGGGAAGTCTCGCACTATCGGTACAGAATTAATAGTAGGAGTATCTGCATCAACATCTCTTACAAAAGCCAAATATGATAGACACCCCTTCCCAACCATTCTATGGGCCTTTAAGTAAGAAATTACTCTACTGGGAACATATTCTAGAGAACTTTTCCACTCGACCTTGGGAAATCCTGGCATATCTAGTGTCACAGTTTTTGCGTGACAGTCCAGGATCGCATGACATGGAGACAACCAATCCATACCCAAAATCACATCAAAATCAACCACACTGAGCGATAGGAGATCAACTCTGGTCTCCAGTTCCCCAATAGTTACCATGCACGACTGATACACATGGTCCACAATAATAGTATCACCCACCGGTGTAGATACACGAACAAATAAAGTTAAGGACTCATGGGGCATATCCAGATAACGAGCAAAATATGATGAAACATATGAGTACGTGGAACCAGGGTCAAATAATATAGAAGCTTCCCCGTGGCACACTGAGACAATACCTGTGATCACTGCATCTGAAGCAATGGCATCTGGTCTGGCAGGAAGGGCATAGAATCGGGCCTGACCTCCACCTGATCGGTCTCCCCCTCTAGAGCGATTTCGATGCTTTTGCAACTGGCTGACCGCACAGTTAAAAGGCCGACAAGGATTCTTGATGATGTGCTGGTACAAGTGGGGATATTTGCATTCCCTGTAGACTTTGTTATTCAGGACTGCCAGGTAGATGAGAAGATACTCATTAGTCTACGGAGGTCATTCTTAGCCACTAGAAGAGCATTGATTGATTGTGAAACTGGGGAATTAAAAATCAGGTTGAGCGATGAAGACAACGTTCAACAATCCATGAGGAGACCCAGTGAATATGCTAATTGCTTCTTAGTGGAGGCAGTAGATGTGATCCTCCATGAAGATGATGAGATCCTGACTTCTAAAGATCCATTGGGGGATTGCTTGACAAATTTAGAGGAGATAGATGGTGAAGGGTTGGCAAAGTGGGTCATGACACTCGAAGGCCAAGGATTCTGGAAGAGGGAGCCTCAGTTCGAGTCCCTTGAGTTATAAAAGAGGGCTACACCACCAGCAAAACCATCAGTAGAGGAACCACCCAAACTGGAGCTGAAACCGCTTCCAGCTCACCTTAGGTATGCTTTCTTAGGGCCTAATTCTACTTTACCTGTTATTATATTATCCGGTTTGCTAGCTGTGCAAATAGAGCAACTCCTACAAGTGTTACAAGAATGTAAGACTACCATTGGTTGGACCATGGCAGACATAAAGGGTATCGGCCCAGCTTTTTGTATGCACAAGATTCTCTTGGAAGAAGGTCACAAACCTTTCAGAGAACATCAATGAAGGTTGAACCCAAATATGAAAGAGGTGGTGAAGAAGGAAGTGATCAAATGGTTAGATACGGGTATCATCTTCCCCATCTCTGACAGCAATTGGGTCAGCCCTGTTTAGTGTGTGCCGAAAAAGGGAGGAATGACGGTCGTTCAAAATGAGATTAACAAGTTGATCTCAACTCGTACAGTAACGGGATGGCGCATTCGTATGGATTACTGGAAATTGAACACAGCTACTCGGAAGGACCATTTTCCCTTGCCATTCATTGACCAAATGTTGGACAAGTTGGCTGGGCGATCTCACTTCTATTTCTTAGATGGATATTCGGGGTACAACTAGATCTCAATAGCCCCCGAAGTCAGAGAGAAAACATCATTCAACTGTTCGTATGGCATCTTTTCCTTTCGGAGAATGCCTTTTGGGCTTTGTAATGCACCAGCGACATTTCAACGGTGTATGTTAGCCATTTTCACGGACACGGTTGAAGACATTATGGAGGTATTTATGGATAATTTCTCCATGGTGGGGGATTTATTTGAGGACTATCTACACAACTTAAGAAGAGTGCTCAGAAGATGCGTGGAGACAAATTTAGTGCTGAATTGGGAGAAGTGCCATTTTATGGTACAAGAAGGGATAGTCTTGGGGCATCGAGTGTCCAGTAAAGGAATCGAGGTTGACCATGCTAAGGTTTACGTTATTGAGAAGTTGCCACCGCCTACTTCAGTCAAGGCAGTGAGAAGTTTCCATGGGCACGCTGGGTTCTACAGGCGATTCATAAAAGATTTCTCTAAGATTGCTAACCCTTTATGTAAACTCCTTGAAAAGGATTAGCCCTTTGTGTTTTCTAATAATTGCAGGTTGGCATTTGAGGAGCTGAAGAAGATATTGGTGACTGCACCCATCATTGTTGCACCCAATTGGGAGCAACCGTCCGAGCTCATGTGCGACGCAAGTGACTATACTATAGGAGCAGTCTTGGGGCAGCAAAAGGATAAACTGATGCACCCAATTTATTATGCAAGCAGAATGCTAAGCGGTGCACAACTCAATTACACTGTGACAGAAAAAGAGATGCTGGCTGTCGTTTTTGCATTCGACAAATTTAGGTCATACTTGATTGGTTCAAAAGTTATTGTTTACACTGACCATGCAGCAATTAGGTACCTGATAGAAAAGAAGATGTCAAAGCCATGCTTGATTCGCTGGGTTCGTTTGCTACAAGAATTCGATCTGGAAATCGGGGACAGAGAACCAAGTAGCTGACCACCTCTCGAGATTGGAAGGAGATGAAAGGAAGGTAGAGGTTGAGGATATAATAGAGATATTCCCGGATGAACAGTTACTAGCAGTGACAATGGAGGAGATGTCGTGGTATGCTGATATTGCTAATTATTTTCAAGTGGTATACCTTATGAACTCTCCTCAATTCAAAAGAAAAAGTTCTTTCGCGATTGTCAGTTTTATTATTAGGATGAACCTCTACTGTTTGAAATATGTGTAGATAACATGATCCGGAGGTGTATCCCCGAGAAAGATCAACATTCCATTTTGCAGGCTTGCCATGCTTCACCATATGGTGGACATTTTGGAGGAATTAGGACATCAACTAAGGTGTTGGAATCGGGGTTGTATTGGCCAACTCTATTCAAGGATACCCATGCTTGGGTCAAAAGTTGCGATGAATACCAAAGGACAGGCAACATATCTCGCCGACACGAGATGCCAATGACCAAAATTCAAGAGGTGGACGTTTTTGACATGTGGGGGATCAACTTTATGGGGCCATTTTGTCAGCGCGTATGGTAACAAATATATATTGGTAGAGGTTGACTATGTCTCCAAGTGGGTCAAAGTGGTGGCTCTCCCAACCAATGATGCAAAAGGGTTAGCAGGCTTTCTAAAGAAAAACATCTTCACACGTTTTGACACCCCGAGAGCTATAATCAGTGATGGTGGAACCCATTTTTGCAATAGAGCGTTCGCATGGCTGTTGGAGAAGTATGGATTTCGTCATAAAGTGACCACCCCTTACCACCCACAGTCGAGCGAGCAAGCTGACCTGTCCAACAGGGAAATTGAAAGTGTCCTTACAAAAATAGTGAATGCGACAAGGACTGATTGGGCGAAGAAGCTGGATGATGCATTGTGGGCGTACCGCACAACCTTCAAAACTCTAATTGGTATGTCACCATACAAGTTGGTGTTTGGGAAGGCATGCCACCTTTCGGTAGAGCTCGAGCGTAAAGCACTTTGGGCATTGCGGCAGTTTAACTTGGATATAGAGACAGCAGGCACCGGCAGAGTCATTGGGTTATATGAGCTCGAGAAATTCAGGTTCCAGGCATTTGAGAGTGCTAGATTATACAAAGAGATGATGAAACTACTGCATGATAAGCACATCTTGGATCAGAACTTCAAATTCAGAGATCTAGTGTTGTTATACAACTCGAGATTGAGATTGTTCTCGGGTAAGTTGAAGTCCCGATGGTCAGGACCCTTCAGAGTGGTGCAAATGTTCTTAAGTGGAGCTGTAATGATTGAATCAGAAGATGGGACGAATAGGTTCACAGTGAATGGGCAAAGGTTGAAATATTACCTTGGAATGGCAGAAGAGAAAGGGGATAGAAAGATAATAATGTCGGAAGAGCCCCAGTACACGAATGAGGAGTGATGATCCGAGCCTGCATCGTACCACAACGTTAAATCAAGCGTTGTATGGGAGGCAACCCATGAATGTTTTCTTTTTGTTTTCTTGTGTAATCTTAATGAAAAAAATCCTCGTGACCGCGACCACGGTCAATGATGAGTATTCTACCTCCCAGTTGCTCGACCCACCGTGACCGCGGTAAAACGAAAACATTCTGCCTCGAGGTATTTCACTCACTGCGGCCGCGGTGGAACCGCGGTCGACTGCGGCAATTCGCTGAGTTTCATCGCCCATGTAAGTAAAATTTCATTTTTTTATTTTCTTTATTTTCTTTTCTTTTCTAATTTTTGTTTTTCCCCCCTTTTAATTTCATTAAAACACTCGCCCCCCTCACTTTCCCCATCTTCTCTCTCTCTCTCTAAGAACCCTAAGTCTTCCTCCTCTCTTCTTCTTCTTCTTCTTCATTTCTCTCACAACCCCACCCATCTCCCCCAACCTCTATTCTTCTCACTCTCTACTTGTCCCAGGTATGGAATGCTTCTCTCTCTCTTCTCTAGTATTTTTGTTGTAGTTTTTATGTTAGTTCAATGTTTTAATTGTGTAGTATTTTTAGTAGATTTTTCTTTTGATTTTCCTGTTTGCTTTTTAATGGGTTATGTGCACAATGTTGTAGAGAGGTGTGTACTTGTGGGTGTTAGACTAATTGTTGTGGGGTGAAATGGTGAAGTACAAATTGTTGATTTGGGGGATGAATTGATGTATCCATGAGGGCTAATGTTTTTGGATAGTGCCCTGCTCATAAGGTGTTTGTGGAATTGCCCCAATGGAGTTCTAAGGGCTAATATGACCATGGTAGTGGTGAAGTCTGAGTAACTACCCATGGTTCACACAACTCACACCCTCACTAATAGGAGATTCTGTGTTTGGCAGGTACAATGCATCTATCTAGGAAGAGACGCAACACAGGGTCCTCCGCTAGTGGACCGGGCAGTTCTTCGAGAGCTCGGGGTCAAGCTAGTGCGGAGCAGTTTGATCATGCTAGGTTTGTCTCCAAACCTGCCGAGGACAGGTATAATGGCAAGGCATTAAAGAAATTGTTATAGGAGGTGCATATTGACCGGGAAGCTTTGCAAGTAGAATGCCCAAATATCTTTGCTGAGTTGAGGAGGTGTCAGCTGGACATCTTCTTTATTGTTGTTTTAAAGGCTAAATAATAACAAAATGCTCTAATTGGTTTTCTTTTGCTTCGCAGGGACTAATCCAAGTTAGGAAGATCCCATGGTGTGTTTTGGAGTCAAGAAGGTGGATGAAAGGCCAATCAAGAAGAACCCGAGCGAAAATAAGCAAGAAAGAGGCAAAGAGGACTGGGCTTGAAGCCACAGCGGCCGCGGCTGGACCGCGGTAGGCTAAGGAAGCGAGGTAGAATGTTTGTCTCTCACCGCGGTCGCGCCGCGTTCCTACCGCGATCGCGGTAGACTGTGTAGCTGCCCAGAACTTTTGGGACCAAAGTGTAAATCGGGGAAAACTTATTCCAAACCCTTATAAACTCAAGAAGCTCGCCCAAGAAAGTTTTAAGCTTGTTTTTAGACTAATTTGGATTCAAGAACAAGTGTGAGAAGAGCAACCAAACATTAGAGTTTTTCTATCTTCTCATTATTATTGCAAATGTACATCATGAATACTTTTGTAGTTTTATCTTGCTATGTTATGAGTAGCTAAACATTTGATTTAGGGTTGATGGAATCAATTGTTGGATGAAGTTTTGACTCAACTTTGTTATAATCGAGACGGGTTTATTATATGATTGTTCAACTATGTTTTGTATGTGAATAATTGAATGAGCCCTTGATTAATCGTGTCTAATTGCTTTGTGTTGCTTGAGAAAGAATACTAGGTTAGACTACTGTTGAACAACACCACTTTTGGGTAATTGAAGAGATTCATTACTTGAACTTAAAAGTGGGGTGAGAGATAACAAAACTTTGGTGGGATAATTCAGAGTTGCATAAATTATCAGCTGGAGTAGTTCGAGAGAATGCTCTAGTAAATTATCGTAGTTGATCGAGAGATAATTGCGATAACCCATAGCTCATAATCCTCATAGAGTATTACGGCGAGATTATAGCAAGAGAGTTAAGACTTAAGCTAGCAATTGGGAAAATCAATACCCTAGACCTTTTTACCATTGAATTATCTTTGATTCAGTATATTGTTAGTTTTAATATCATTTTGAAGTAGTTAAACAAAAACCCAATATTTATTGATAAAAATCTTGCATCTGTAAATCATTTGGGCTAATAGCATCACCAAGAGTTGTAATAGATAGGTTAGTTCCCTGAGGATTCGACTCCGAACTTAAAAATCGGATTATATTTGCAACGACTGCTTTGTCTTTTATAAGGCATAGTTGGGCGTGATCACTTTTAAATCGGATGTTCATATAGTATTCTCTCTTCTTGTGGAGCGGGCTGAACGCCTCGGCAGTATAATAGATTCATCTATGGTTGGTGTCGCTCGACCTTCGGCAATGTACACATTATTCTGGATCGGACCATACAAACTCGACATAAATCATGCGTGTTAATGCTTGGAGCCCGAATACACTTGATATTATTTTTATGAATTGAGAGGTTAAAATTTATTTATTAGCCCAAAATTTATGTGGAGTTAATATGTGTTAGTTGAAGACTTTTGGAATTTACTATCATCTAAAGTATCATTTAATCACCGCTTGCTATTGTGTTATTATTATTATTCACATATTCCATGCCTATTTAACATTCCTGTATTTTATTGTTGGTCTACAGTAAGTGTCGATGTCGACGCCTCGTCACTACTTCTTCGAGGTTAGACTGGATACATACTGAATACATATTGTTAATGTACTCATGCTATACTTCTACACTAATCGTGCAGGATCTGAGGCAAGTGCATCTGGCAGTCATTCCGGCGTGCACCCCCGTTACCCAGAGGCTTAGTAGTGAGCTGCTTTTTTGAGTTCGTTCTGCAACACCCGGAGTCTCTCTTTTGTATTTACTTTCTGTCTACTCTATTCCCGACAGTAGCTTAGTGTTTTGTATATTATACTAGTTGTTCATATACTTATGACACCGGGTCTTGAAAGCATGCTAGTAGACATTTGATGGTTTTGGGGTATTTATATCACTATACTTGCTCCTTTATGAGCTTTTGCTTACTTTACTCAATTTTACACTTCGCATTTGCTTAATAAATACAAATAAACTATTTTGAAATTATTAAAAAGAATAAATACATGGCTAGTTCATACATTGGCTTGCCTAGCGGTGACGTTGGGCGCCATCACGGCCTATAAGAGAAATTGGGTCATGACAACACGGTATTAGAGCACTAGGTTCACGTAGGTCTCACAAGTTATGAGAAGGCCTAATAGAGTCTTGCGGATTGGTGCAGAGATGTCCGTACTTATCTTTGAGAGGCTATAGGGTATTAGGAAACTACTCCTTTTTCATCTCCTATTGTTTAGTTGATGTTATGCTAAGTATCTTTCTCTTATTCTCTCACAGACGGTGAGAACGCGCTCGGCAAATGTACCCGACCATGGAGGAGCTGCTCCCCCTGTTGCTAGAGGCAGAGGCCGATGGAGGGTTCCAGCTCGTTGTAGTGGACGAGGATGTCCTAGAGTTGCTCTAGCTGTGCAACCAGTAGATCCAATGGAGGATCCTGCTATTGAGGAGCAGGGTGAGGTGCCTGCAAGCGGAGCTAGCCCCAATTGATTTCATGTCCGCACCAGGATTCCAGGAGGTCATGGGTTGTATGCTGCGGTTCATGGATTCTATGACTCAAGCTAGTTTATTTCTAGGAGACCTAGCCACATCTCAAGAGGGGACGGGGAACACAGACCCCTCCCGCTCAGGCTCCAGGGCATGCAGCTGCTGTATATCATACCCCGGATGCACTACCCGTGGGCGGAGCTCAACGAGTTGCAACAACTATACTTGAGCCCAGACCAGTGTGGCCTGTGATAACTAGGGATTTTAATGCATTTTATACTCCTTCTTGCTTATGCTTTGATTAGAAATTCATACAAAATAGTCCCAAAAGGCTCACAAGTTGTGCTTGATTGCAGGTTTGATCAACAAAGTGACAATATGTCAAAGATCAGCTCAAAAAGGAGTGAAACTTGCACAAGTCCCAATACAAGACAAAGCTCAGGCAAAAGACGCCCAGTGCGGCCGCACTACATTCTATGCGGTCCGCACTGTGAGGTTCAGAGTGCATGATTTTCAAGGCACAAAGGCAATGCAACCACACTAGGATTTGTGCGGTCCGCACTGAAGGCAATGTGGTTGCACTCAATTTTGTGCGGTCCGCAGAACCCAAGATCAGAGAAGTGCCAGTTTCAAGGATTCAAGTCAATGCGGTCCGCATTCCATTTTGTGCGGACCACACTAGAAGCCTCTGCGACTGTAGTCCATTTTCTGCGGTCTACAGTGCCTGTGTTCAGAGAGTCAGATCTTCAGATTCATAGCCCTAGTGCGGCCGCACACCATTTTGTGCGGTCCGCACTAACCCCGTAGGGGCAATTTTGTCCAGAATTTTCAGCTTAGTATAAATAGCTTCTTTTCCCCTTTTTTAGGGTATCAGATATTATAATTAAGCAGCTGCACTCGTGGGTTCGAGATTCTTAGCTATTTTGGGCAATTTTATCTACTTTTCATCATTGAATCTTGTTATTTAGTTTAGCAATTAATTAACATGAGTTGTTCTTCATCTATTTCTTGTTTTTCTTCTTTAATTACGAGTAACTAAACCCATAAGCTAGGGTTGTGGCTCACCCTAGTGTGGGTAATTGATGGGTCTTGTATTTTAGGGCTAAATTGACTATGGGTGTTTGATATTTGGGCCTATTTCATGGTTAATTTCTGAATCAGTGGTTGCAAACACTAGTTTGTGTTTAGTTGACTTGGGTTCTTCTTGAGAAAGAGAGCCTAAGTCTCCGAAATTGGTCCAACAAGGAATTGAGGCGTACTCAAGAGATTGATAGCCCCAATTAAAGGGTTAAACCTCGAGAGAGTAATACCCGACTTGAACCCTAGTTGCTTGTGCAAATTTGCATGCCCAATTGGTCTTGAGAAAGTCAATTCGGGCAAAATCACTCGAACCACCGAGAGGTGTAGAGTGGGTAAAATAGTGCAACGGTTATATCATACTCCCCAATCATGTCAAATGTGCCTTAGACTCAAGTACCCGTCAATTGACCACCTAGGCGGAAGTCACTACCCTAGTGCCTTTTAAATCATTTGAACAACCCGTAACATTAACTCTTAGCTTAATTTAGTTGCATTTACCATTTGTAGTTTGATAATAGTAGAAGTAAAAAGAAAACCCCAAAAATGATTAGAAGTGTAATTTGGAATACATACGCAATCTTAAACTAGATAGATACTCGATTTTAAATTCTAGCTCTTTGTGGAAATCGATTATAACCCAAAATCAGGTAAAAGCTGCTCCGACCCTCTCTCGCTACTCAATAGTAGTGCGGAGTAGGCTGCGATCACCTTTTTGGCGCCGTTTCCGGGGAGCTAACGGCTTTAGCTATCTATTTAGTTAGTTTTGTGTATTGTTCTTCTTTCCTTCTTTGTTACTTACTTGTTTGTGTCATAACTCATGTACCAAATGGCAGCGAACAACGCTAATAACCCTCTTCGAAACGTGATTGTGGGGGATGAGGAAGATGATGTCGGGGAAGATGAGGTGCCTCTTGTACCTCAAGGACAACGTAGAGGCCGCAATGCC
Organism: Nicotiana tabacum; assembly: GCF_000715075.1. Lineage (NCBI taxonomy): Eukaryota > Viridiplantae > Streptophyta > Magnoliopsida > Solanales > Solanaceae > Nicotiana > Nicotiana tabacum. The sequence continues at coordinate 42,439,674 of NC_134089.1, read as the reverse complement.
AATGCTAATCCGAATGGTGATATTCCAGACCCTCCTCTGCCACCTCCAAGAGTGTCACCCAGAGTACTTCCGAACCAGGGCTCCCAGAGTACTTTCGGGCGGGCAATTTTCAGATAACCAATGTGATGTTGACCTTACTTGAGCAGCGTGGGTATTTCACGGGCACTTCAAATCAAAATGCCTACAAACATCTCAAGGGGTTCATGGACACATGCTAGGGGAGCAAGCAGACGAATGTGTCCGAGGATGCTCTTAGGTTGAGACTTTTCCCATTCTCACTTCGGGGGAGGCATTAGATTGGCTCGAGCGACTTCCCAGCCATTCCATCACAACTCTGAATAACTTGGCGGATAAATTTATTGCTAAATTTTTCTCGCCGGGGCATATGGCGGCGTTGCGTGATATGATATTGGCTTTCAAGCAAGAGCCCACGGAACCTTTGCATGAGATTTGGGAGCGGTATATAACGATGGTGAAAGAATGCCCCAACAATGATATGACCAATGCTATGATCCAACAAACCTTCTACCGGGGCATTAGCACCACAAACCAATGCATAGTGAACCAACTTACCGGGGTCAATTTTATGAAGCTATCATATGATGAGGCATGTGATGTACCTGACGAGATGGCTGACACTTCTTCCGCATGGCAAAGTAGAGCCAATGTGCCTTAAGGTGACCCCACAGTTATTCATTTGCACAAGGAACTACATGATCATGGGCAAGCTATAGCTGAGCTTACAACTACTATGAACCAATTGGCAAAGGCACAGTTGCAACAAGTTCAAAATCCTCGCCAAGTGAATGCCATGGAGGGTGTTAATATGCTTGTCAACAAAAAAAGGCAAAGAAGGCAACAAAACCAAGGGAATTCTGAGCAATTTGATGATGAATGTGATGGGTTTCAAAATGATGGTTATGATGAACAAAGTGAAGAGGTTCAATATGTGAACAATTATTAAGGCTAACAGGGCAACTCTTCCAACCAACAATAGTGGAGACCTCAAGGTAATTGGGGAAATCAACAACAAAACAGTGGTAATTGGGGGAACAACAACCAAAACAACAACTGGGGTAATTAGAACAACAATCAAAGCAACCAAGGGAATTGGAATGGTAATAACAATAACCAAGGTGGATGGAACAATGGAAATCAAGGAAACCAGGGGCAAGGCTTTCAAAGGCCCCTAATGTACCAACAACCGAACAATCCACCCCCATTTCCATCTCAAGGTCCTAGTTCTTCTGGCAATGATATGGGTCGAATTGAAATGATGTTCGAGCAGATGATGAAGAAGAATGCGTATTCTTATGCACAGTTGGCTTCCCATAATACCTTTATCAGAAATTTAGAGGTGCAATTAGGCCAAATCTCTCAGTCTTTAAATACTCGCCCGAAGGGTGCTCTACCAAGTGATACGGTAGTGAACCCGAAGGGTGGAAACAATCATATGATGGCGGTTACAACAAGAAGTGGGAGAGGCGGTGATGTGAATGCCTCTAAGAAAAAGCAAGTTTTGGGTGATGATGTTGAGTTGCAAGAAGAAGAAGCCCCTTTGGAAGTTGAAGATGTGGTTGATGAAAATGTGAACAATGAAGTGAGGATTGATATTCAAGATCGAGGTGGAAACTCAAAATGACGTGAACCCGTCTAGGGAACACGTAATAGACATGCCAGAGCCGGTTGTGCCTAAAGCCAAGGCACCTTTGCCAAGGACACCTCCACCTTATCCTCAAAGGCTCAAGAAGCAAAAGAATGATAATCAGTTTAAGAAGTTCATTGACATGATGAAGAGCTTGTTCATTAATGTCCCTTTGGTGGAGGCTCTTGAACAAATGCCGGGCTATGCAAAATTCATGAAAGACTTGGTCACAAAGAAGCGTTCTATGGATTGTGAAACTATAAAGATGACTCATCAAGTTAGTGCTATAGTGCATTCAATGGCCCCGAAGCTTGAAGATCCTGGTGCCTTCACCATTCCTTGCACCATTGGGAGTGTGGATTTTGCCAAGGCTCTATGTGATTTGGGAGCTAGTATCAATTTGATGCCCTACTCAGTTTTCAAAACTTTGGGTATTGGACAACCTAGGCTGACTTTCATGAGGTTACAAATGGCGGATAGATCGATGAAGAGATCTTTGGGTATTATTGATGATGTGCTTGTCCGTGTGGAAAAATTTATCTTGCCAGCTGACTTTGTGATCTTGGACTGCGAAGTGGACTACGAAGTTCCAATCATATTGGGAAGACCTTTCCTAGCTACGGGGAAGGCATTGGTAGATGTGGAAGCAGGGGAACTCACCTTCCGGGTGGGTGATAAAAAGGTGGTTTTTCATATGTGCAAGTCTATGAAGCAGCCCAACAGTACCGAGGTGTGCTCTTTTGTTGACCTCGTCACAACAGTGATAATTGATGACACCAGCGCAATAATCAATGTGGAGGATCCATTGGAGTCCGTATTGTTGAATCTTGATGTCAATGAGGATGCAAGCCGAGTGGAGTGTGTGAATGATTTATATGGAATGAGCTCTTATTCTTATGAGCCTAGGAAATTGTCTTTGGATCTCGAGAATAGAAAGACTCCACCAACCAAACCGTCAATTGAGGAACCTCCGGTATTGGAGTTGAAACCACTTCCTCCACACCTCAAGTATGAGTTCTTAGGCTCAAATTCTACTTTGCCAGTTATTCTTTCTTCTTGCCTTACTAACATGCAGATTGATGCCACATTGGCAGTGCTTCAAAAGTGGAAAAAGGCAATTGGATGGACTTTAGCTGATATTCGGGGAATAAGCCCTGCATTCTGTATGCACAAGATTATTCTAGAAGATGATGCAAAGCCCTACTTGGAGCATCAAAGGAGGTTGAACAAGGCAATGCAAGAAGTTGTGAAAAAGGAGGTGATCAAGTGGTTGGATGCCGGAGTTGTGTACCCCATCTCTGATAGCTCTTGAACTTCACCAGTGCAATGTCTACTGAAGAAGGGTGGCATGACCGTGGTGACAAATTTTAAAAATGAGTTGATTCCAACAAGAATAGTTACCGGTTGGAGGATATGCATGGACTACCGCAAGTTGAATAAAGTGACCCCCAAGGATCACTTTCCTTTGCCATTTTTGGATCAGATGTTAGATCGACTTGCTAGGCGTGCCTTCTATTGCTTCTTGGATGGGTATTCTGGATACAACCAAATCTTGATTGCTCCAGAAGATCAGGAGAAGACCACATTCACTTGTCTGTATGGCACATTTGCTTTCTCTAGGATGCCTTTTAGGTTGCGTAATGCACCGGCTACATTTCAGCGGTGTATGATGATCATTTTCACCAATATGGTAGAAGACTTTTTGGAGGTGTTTATGGATGATTTTAGTGTTGTGGGGATTCATTTGATAAGTGCTTGAAGAATCTTGATAGGGTGTTAGCCCGTTGTGAAGAAACCAATCTTGTCCTCAATTGGGAGAAATGCCACTTTATGGTGAAAGAAGGAATAGTTCTTGGGCATAAAATTTCGAAGCATGACATTGAGGTGGATAAAGCAAAGATAGAAGTGATTTCAAGGCTCCCTCCCCTACATCCGTCAAGGAAGTCCGAAGTTTTCTTGGGCATGCGGGGTTCTACCGGAGATTTATCAAAAACTTTTCAAAGGTAGTGAATCCTTTGTGCAAGTTGTTGGAAAAATATGCTAAGTTTGTGTTTGATGAAAAGTGTATACAAGCCTTTGAACTTCTCAAGCATAAGTTGACCACCACTCCTATCATTACCGCGCCTAATTGGAGCTTGCCCTTTGAGCTCATGTGTGATGCAAGAGATATTGCGGTTGGTGTGGTTTTGGGTCAAAGAGTGAACAAAATGTTTCATCCGGTGTATTATGCGAGCAAGAAAATGAATGATGCTCAAGTGAACTACACAGTGACCGATAAAGAACTTTTGGCTATTGTGTTTGTTATGGAAAAATTCCAGTTGTATCTTATGGGTGCTAAGGTTATTATTCATACCGACCATGCCGCACTTCGGTACTTGATGACGAAGAAGGACTCCAAAGCTAGACTGATGCGATGGGTCTTGTTACTTCAAGATTTTGATTTGGAGATTGTGGACCGAAAGGGTAGTGAGAACCAAGTAGTGGACCACTTGTCCCGCTTGGAGGAGGAGGGGAGGCCTCGTGATGGCCTAGAGATCAATGATTCATTTTCCGACGAACAACTCCTTTCGATGTCGATGAATGATATGCCATGGTTTGCTAATATTGCTAATTTCCCTGTGACTGGTATAATCCCGTGTGATCTCTCTTCTAACCAAAGGAAGAAGCTCAAGCGGGATAGTTTGGACTTCTATTGGGATGATCCATACTTGTTCAAGATTTGCACGGATGGTGTGATCCGAAGGTGTGTCCCGGAGGAGGAGAAATTGAGTATCTTGGAGGCTTGTCATTCCTCTCCCTATGGTGGCCATCATGGCAGGGCTAGGACGACTTCTAAAGTTATTAGTTGTGGGTTTTATTGGCCAACTTTGTTCAAAGATTCGGGTGATTTGGTGAAGAGATGCGACGAATGCCAAAGAGCGGGTGGAATTTCGAAGAAAGATGAGATGCCTCTCAATACCATCCTTGAGGTTGATATTTTTGATGTATGGGGCATTGATTTCATGGGCCCATTTGTTAGCTCTTGTGGGAACACTTACATTCTTGTGGCTGTTGACTATGTTTCAAAGTGGGTTAAAGTCGTGGCTTTGCCTAACAATGAGGCCCGGGTGTTATTGCATTTCTGAAGAAAAGCATTTTTACAAGGTTTGGTACTCCTCGTGCAATCATAAATGATGGGGTCTCATTTTTGCAATAGAGCTTTTGATACTTTGCTTTCAAAGTATGGTGTCAATCACAAAGTTTCTACTCCCTATCACCCTCAAGCAAGTGGTCAAGTTGAAGTCTCCAACAAGGAAATCAAAAGCATATTGTCAAAGACGGTCAATGCAAATAGGACCGATTGGTCAAAGAAGTTGGATGACGCTCTATGGGCTTATAGGTTTGCTTACAAGACTCTGATTGGTATGTTTCCATATTAGTTGGTGTTTGGGAAAGCTTTCCATATACCAGTTGAGTTAGAGCACAAGGCCATGTGGGCTTTGAGAAAGCTAAATCTCAAGTGGGATGTTGCAGCCAATCTTCGTGTGGAGCAGCTCAATGAACTTGATGAATTCAGATTCCATGCCTACTCCAGTTCGTCCTTGTATAAGGACAAAATGAAGTACCTTCATGACAAATATGCTCGGGGAAAAGATTTCAAAGTAGGTGATTTGGTTCTCTTGTTCAACTCCCGATTACGTTTGTTTCTGGGAAAGCTCAAGTCCAAATGGAGTGGACCTTTTAAAGTGGTGTGTGTGACCCCGTTTGGTGCTCTTGATTTAAAGAACAAAAATGGTGAAGTCTTAAGAGTTAATGGGCACTGGTGGCACTTCTTTATCTCAAATGATGTGATGGTAACATGCGTCGTGCCGCGACATTAAATCAGGCACTTCTTAGGAGGCAACCCATGTGTTTTTCTTCCTGTTTTTCTTTGATTTTCATTGTAGGATAGGATTTGTTTTTGGGCTAACTGGTTGTGAGATGTTACAGGATTGTGTTGGTGTAGTGCAGTACATAGTGGAAAAAAGTGCCAGGTCTCTGAAGTTGTTAGTGCGGCCGCACTACATTTAGTGCGGACCGCACTAGTGAAGGGTAATATATCGACCTCTCTGAAGTTTGCCATTGCAGCCGCACTACATTTTGTGCGGCCTGCCACTACGGCCATAGTCCATTTTGTGCGGACCGCAGTGGGTTACTTGGTCGAACTTGGCAAAAGCAGTATAGTGCGGACCGCGGTCCATTTTGTGCGGTCCGCACTGGTTGGTGAAACTGGGCCCCAGGTCCTTTTCTATAAATAGGGCCTGAGGCCCTCCTGTTCAAACTTTCGATCTCTTTACTCTCATACTAATACAAACACTGTTCATCACCTCCATTTGCTCGTAATTAATTGTTGGAACTGATTGACTTCATTTCATCTCACATCTGGTACCATTACTTGCCTTTTAATTGTTCAATTTTGTTAATTTCTTTTAATTTTAGTTCTTCTTGCTTCCCTCTCTATGTTTCCCGTAGTTTTTCGTCAATTGATTAGGTTAGGGTTGTAAAATTTCTTGATTAGAGTAGGCTCCTGTAGTTAAAAATAGTGGGATATCACTTAGGGGCATTGTTTAGGTGTTAATTATGCTTAAAATCAAAAATCCGTTAAGCCCTAAGTTAGTGCCACTTCTGGACACTTAGTGCGGACTGCAGTCGATTCTGTGTGGACCGCATTGATGAAACTTCTGAAAGCTGAACTTTGGTCAGTGCGGCCGCATTACATTTTGTGCAGACTGAACTAGCCCCAGTGCGGCAGCACTACATTTTATGCGGTCCGCCCTACCTAGATACAAAGGGTGGGTAGTTTTATTACCACCCCTGTGCGGACCGCATGGCCATTTTGTGCGGTCCGCACTGACCCGTGTACGGCCGCACTACATATTGTGTGGTCCGCACTGGGTACCTTCTGCAACATGTCTGCAACTCTTTTCTTCTGTGTACAATTCTGTTTCTTGCCTACCGAGTAGGGGAAAAAAATGGTTAGACTCACTCCCCAAGCTAGGCAAAACATCAAAAATATGCGGAAGGTGATAAAAGTTGCTAATAGAGCCATTGACATGTTGGGGAGTGAGTACGAGCCCTTCTGGGAGATATCTTCGAACTCTGTGCCAAAATACATCCCTGACTAGCCGGAGAGGCATAGAGTGAGAGATACACCTCCAATATCCCCCATTGCCCAAGCATCAGTGAACATCTCTTCTGGGTCGTCTGAGGGCTCAGGTGATGGTAGTGGGAAATACTCCACCTCTCCCACAACTTCATTATCTGGAGAGGGTGCAGTAGGTGATGAAGAGGAAGTAGGGGGGACGAAGAAGTGGGAGAAGGAGGTGAACCACAAGTGGGGGGTATTGCCCGAACTAGGAAGCCGGAGGTGTGGCAGGACTAATTTGTTAGTGAGGTAGTGTACCACAAGTTCCGGGAATGGTGGCCGGTGAGAAAGTTAATCCCGGAACGAAATTTTATTGACAGAGACTTGCTACCTCACAACCCCAAGTGAGGAGGCAGTTTAGGATAAGAGTGGGCTGGGAACGTTTTTTAGATGAGTGTGTGGATGCCAACGAACACTTGGTCAAGGAATTTTACAGCAACGTAACCCACATCAAAAAGCGCTCCAAAGTGACCAAGGTTCGAAATCTGAAGGTGTTGTTCGACGGGAAGACAATCAATGACTATCTTGGGTTTAATGAGGAAGATGAGACCCTATACATGGCAAAGATGGAAATGGGCGAGGAGGTTCGTCCCTGGCTAGCACAGTACCTGGCAATCCCAGGTACCACCCCCGATTGGTTGACTGCTGGATTCAAGATCTTGAGACAGAGTTTGAACTTTGAGGCACGGGGGTGGGAGACCTTTGTATGTAGCAGGTTGGACCCCACGACACATGTCAACTCCCTCCCTCTCCACCGAGCTGTGTTAGTGGCTTCTATTATGGCGGGGTACCCCATCAATGTGGGGAATGTAATGTCGCAGATTATTACTATTGTGGGTGCCAAGCATGGCAGAAACTATCCGTTCCCCAGTTACCTCACTATGTACTTCCGGGATTTGAAGGTGGAAAAGAGGCCCTTCGACATCAAAGTCAAAGCGAAGACCCCTTTTTCCTGGTACAACATGCAGGGGGATGATAACCCCAAGAGCAAGAACTTCAAGAGTACAGTTACTGCTCCAACTGGCCAGTCTGAAGAGCCAGTTGTGGTAGTGACTCCAGTTGAGCCTGCTTCTACTTCCACTGTTGCCCCTCCTGGTCCACCCAGCTTAGTGGACCCAGAGATTCCATCTTCCCGGGCCTATCCTATTACTGCCCACCAACTGAGCTAGGAACTTCTGAGTATCAACAACTGGATACAGACTGCCTCATCCAAGTTATACATCCTGACTACCACGGTAGAGGCTCAGTCGGTACCTCCAGCCCCACAGGTTTCCCAGTCGATAGAGGATGCTTTGAAAGAGATTTTATACAACCAGAAGAAAATCCTCGACACTTAGAAGGTGCTCACAAATGACGTTGCTTCACACAGCCAGTCTCTCAAGGAGCTTGCTAAGGAGCACAAGAAATTGAGGAAGACGCGGGCTTCCAAGGAGTCCGTGAAGGCGCTGAGGATTGATGTTGACCGGTTGAAGGCAGACCAGCTACCTTTGGACTTATTGCTCGATGATCCTATGCTAGCAGCTCATCCCCAGTCAGAGCAGTCACAGAGGCCTCCCAAGAGGAAGAGGATGATTCCTAGAGCGGATGATGCAGTCATCCAGTTGGCCGACCCACCGGAGGCTTCCTCCAGTCAGCCTCAGGATGCACTTCAGGAGCCTGTCCAGGTCCAGGCCCAAGTCCTAGCAGCACAGCAGCAGGACACCGGGAACCAGTTTGAGGTTCCCGAGCACAGTAAGGACCCTGGGACCACTTAGGAGCCTATGCAGACAGACAGGCCATAGGGAGTCCCTATATCCTTTTTCCTTTCTCTTTTGATGCTTTATTTGGTTTAGTTGGCATTGGGGACAATGCCAGCTTTCATTTGAGGGGGTAGGCCCTACTTTTTATTCATTCGGATGATTGTATATATATTTGATACTTTTTTATACTTTCTTGATTTTCACCTTTGGGTTATATATAATTTTAACATTTCATACATTTATCGCACTTTTATTTTACTTTGGGTCTGTATATAAAGTTATGTTACATTGTACATATTCATCCCATCTATTGTATATTCAAATCCCCTCTTGTATATATTCATTCTACTTTCCGCAAATTTTTCGTTCTTAGCTTCTTATTTGTGATTCGTAGCTTCTTGTTTCTCAAATTTGCAATAAGCCTTTGGTTTTCTTAATGCCACGGTTCTTTCCAAAGGTGGAGTGTTGTGTGAACCGGGTGGCTCTTCCCAATGATGGATGGTGACAACCTTCTTAAGGGTTTGAGTCCGTTTTTCTTTTCGGTTTTAGTAGTTAGTAGTTAAGAGTGCCTCAAGCAAAGCTTCACTTGGGCCTAGCATATTTGCCTTTGATCTTATGGTCAAAAACAAAATGTTGCATTTAGGATGGTGAAAGTAGTGACCTTGAGACTCTTGTGTTGACTGATAATCATCAAGTGATTTTTCGAGACCATTGTATGCTCAAATCTTATCTAAGGTCATTGTGGGCCCCCGACTTTGTGTCTTTAACAATCACATAGCTTGTGTGGTGAGTAATCGTATTGCAAGTCCATGTCCCGAGCCATTGGTCTAGAACTTGCCCTGAATGTTTGTTGAGGCGAAATCCTAAGTGAATTTTGACTTGAGACATGATTATAGGCTCTCCTTGCTCATAATGATAGCTTGAACACTTCCATAACCTACCAATGATAAGATTAGAAGCCTCTGCAGCCGCAGTCCATTCTCTGTGGTCCGCAGTGCCTGAGTTCAGAGAGTCAGATCTTCAGATTCAGAGCCCTAGTGCGGCCGCACACCATTTTGTGCGGTCCGCACTAACCCCACAGGGTCAATTTTGTCCAGAATTTTCAGCTTAGTATAAATAGCTTCTTTTCCCATTTTTTAGGGTATCAGATATTATAATTAAGCAGCTGCACTCGTGGGTTCGAGATTCTTAGCTATTTTGGGCAATTTTATCTACTTTTCATCATTGAATCTTGTTATTTAGCTTAGCAATTAATTAATATGAGTTGTTCTTCATCTATTTCTTGCTTTTCTTCTTTAATTATAAGTAGCTAGACCCATAATCTAGGGTTGTGGCTCAACCCTAGTGTGGGTAATTGATGGGTCTTGTATTTTAGGGCTAAATTGACTATGGATGTTTGATATTTGGGCCTATTTCATGGTTAATTTCTAAATCAGTGGTTGCAAATACTAGTTTGTCTTTAGTTGACTTGGGTTCTTCTTGAGAAAGAGAGCCTAAGTCTCCGAAATTGGTCCAACAAGGAATTGGGGCGTACTCAAGGGATTGATAGCCCCAATTAAAGGGTTAAACCTCGAGAGAGTAATACCCGACTTGAACCCTAGTTGCTTGTGCAAATTTGCATACCTAATTGGTCTTGAGAAAGTCAATTCGGGCAAAATCACTCGAACCACCGAGAGGTGTAGAGTGGGTAAAATAGTGCAACGGTTATATCATACTCCCTAATCATGTCAAATGTGCTTTAGATTCAAGTACCCATCAATTAACCACCTATGCGGAAGTCACTACCCTAGTGCCTTTTAAATCATTTGAACAACCCGTAGCATTAACTCTTAGCTTAATTTAGTTACATTTACCATTTGTAGTTTGATAATAGTAGAAGTAAAATGAAAACCCCAAAAATGATTAGAAGTGTAATTTGGAATACATACGCAATCCTAAACTAGATAGATACTCGATTCCAAATTCTAGCTCTCTGTGGAAATCGATCCCGACCCAAAATTGGGTAAACGCTGCTCTGACCCTCTCTCGCTACTCAATAGTAGTGCGGAGTAGGCTGCGATCAGCCTGCGAGCTGCAGATGCTATTGGACAGATGGACTAGGATATATCCTCTTGTCTTTGGAGGTGAGCGACATGAGGACCCCATGAACTTTATTGATCATTGCAAGGACAGACTGCACAACATGAGGATATTGGAGTCCCACGAGGTGGACTTTACCACCTTTCAGCTGGAGGGCAAGGCCCGTAAATGGTGGCAGTCCTATCTTCTCGGCATGCCAGAAGGTTCTCCTCCCTTGTCTTAGGACTAGTTCACAAGCCTCTTCCTGGATAGATATATTCCACCCTCTCAAAGGGAAGAGTCACGATTTCATTTTGAGCAGCTCCAGTAGGGCCAGATGTCGATGACCGACTATGAGGCGAGATTCTCTGAGTTGTCTCGCCATGCAATTATGATACTTCCTACTAATGCAAAGAGAGTGTGGAGGTTTGTTGCAGGTTTGCACTCTGGTATCTAGGCCACTATGGCCTGAAAGGTTGAGATGGGGACTTCGTACGAGCTAGTTGTGGAGATAGCTCGGAGGATCGAGGGTGTTTGTCAGTGGAGTCGAGAGTAGGTGATGAGGGATAAACGGTTTCGATATTCTGGAGGGTTTAGTGGTGCTCCGGCCAGGGGCAAAGGCCAGTTTCTGAAGGGTCGGTCTAGCAGGCCCATATATCCAGCACCGTCGCCTCCTCAGGGTGCTCTAGTGTGGCCCTATTTTAGCGCCATTCTAGAGAGATCTTATCGTCTACTAGCTATTCAGGGTTCCTCCAGTGGGCCTTAGGCCATCAGGGTCAGACTTCAGGTCAGCAGTCCCGTACCGAGAGGTTATTTCAAGTGCGGGGATCTTGTTTATGTGAGTAGGTTCTTCCCCAGGCTTCGGGGTAAGGCATTACAATAGGGTCAACAACCTATAATACAGCATCAGCTACCACACCAGTCGTCCGGCCGCCCAGAGGCGGAAGGAAGGTAGATAGGGTCCGTCCTAGAGGTGGAGGCTAGTTAGGTGGCGCTCCAGCTAGGTTCTATACTTTTCCAGCCAGACTAGATATAGTGGCCTTAGATACCGTGATCACATGTATTATTTCTATCTGCGGTAGGGATGTTTTAATACTATTTGCTCTAGGGTCTACATATTCATATGTTTCATCTCTGTTTGCTCATTTTCTGGGCATTCCTCGTGAGTCCTTGGTTACTCCTATGTATGTGTCCACGCTAGTGGGTTATTCTGTTATTGTGGATCAGATCTATCAGTCCTATATCATGACTTTCTGTAGTTATGAGACTAAAGCAGATCTTCTATTTCTCGATATGACCAACTTTGAGGTCATCCGGGGCATGGACTGGCTGTCTCCATATCATGCCGTCCTTGATTGTCATGCCAAGACTGTTACCTTGGCGATGCCAGAGTTGCCTAGATTAGAGTGGAAGGGTTTGTCTATCTGTGCATCTAGTCGGGTTATCTCTTTTCTGAAGGCTCGACACATGGTCGAGAAGGGTTGTTTGGCTTATCTAGATTATGTTCGGAATACTACTACAGAGACTCCGACCATTGATTCAATGCCCGTGGTCCGGGAGTTCTCCGATGTATTTCCTTCTGATCTACCAGGCATGCCACCAGATCGTGATATCAATTTTTGTATTGATTTGTCTATAGATACCCAGCCTATCTCTATTCCACCGTACTGCATGGCTCCGAAAGAGTTGAATTAGCTTAAGGAGTGGCTAGCAAAGGGATTTGTCAGACCGAGTGTGTTGCCTTTGGGATGCACCGGTGTTGTTCGTGAAGAAGAAAGATGGGACTATGCGGATGTGCATTGATTACCGCCAGTTGAACAAAGTTACCATTAAGAACAAGTACCCGCTGCCGCGTATTGAAAGCCCAAAAGGCATCACGTTATGCAATATGTGCCAAAGTATGTTATGAAGGAAGTTTTTTCCTGGTCCTCCGAGTTCATCCTAATTTGATTGTTCCTAGAGTAAGCATCTTGAAATCTTATTATCTCATGTCCAACCGTAGCATCAATAATTTAATCAATGTTTGGAAATGAGAGCGAGTCTTTAGGGCATGCCTTGTTTAAATCCTTATAGTATCCATACATCTTAAATTTGTTATTCTTTTTGGGTACTATGAATACGTTAGCTAACCATTCCAGATATTACTTTACCTTCTGGATCAAACCTATATTAATTAGTCGGGTTACCTCCTCTTTAAAAAACATGTTCTTGGCCTTGGCTATTGGGCGTTTCTTTTGCCTTACCATTTGGAAGTTTGGATCTAGACTCATCTTGTGAACCGCCACCTCCAATGGGATACATGTCATATCCAAATGCAATCAAGCAAAGCGTTCTACGTTAGCTTTGAGAAAATTAACAAATCCTAACTTAAGTTCAGCATTTAAACTTGTTCCTAAATTGAACTTCCTTTCCAGAAACTTATCGAACAAAGCCACTTGCTCAAGTTCCTTTGCAGTTGACTTAGTCGCGTCCGTCTTTCTGGTACCAGAAAATATCTCGGAACCTGATAGGATTCCGATGACTCTCCGCCCTTATCTTCTTTATTCGGAAAGGGAGAAGGCATTGGTTTCTGTAATTGCTATTTATTAGACTCTTTTCCCTTGCTACTGGAAATGGTCACTAAATTCATCTCCTTCGCTGCCAGTTGGTCTCCTCTTATTTTCTTGATTCCTTCCGACGTTGGAAATTTCAACAATTGGTGATATGCTTAGAGCACACCCTTTGTCTCGTGTATCATGATCTTTCGAGGATTATATTGTAACCCATATCACTATCCACCACTTCGAATAGAGTGGTATTCGTTACTCCTTCAGCGTGTGTGGGCAGCAAATCCTCTCCTCGCGTTGTCACGATTCTCAAGTTGAAGCCACCTAGGAGTTTTGTCGCCGGAATAATGTTCATGGTCAGCTTCACTTGCTCCAGAACTCTCCATTGGATGATGTTGTCTGAACTTCCTGGATCAACCAAAACATGTTTAATTTTGAAATCTAAAACATTAAGTGAGATTACCAAAGCATCATTGTGGGGTAAAACGAGTCCGTCAGCATCTTCCTCCTTAAAGGTGATGTAATCCTATGCGACTTCTCGGAGTCTCTTGTTGTGAGTCACCGATATCTTCATTTTCTTCGTTGCTTAAAAGGTTACACCGTTGACTTCGTTTCCACTGAAGATCATGTTGATAGTCATCTAAGACGACCCTTCTGTTACCTTCGAAGGCTCTACATTGTCCCAGCTTCGGCCGTAGTTGTAATTGGCTCACATAAAAATTCCCTGAGATACCCATTGTTTAATAATATCACCACCTCTTCACGAAGATAGCGACAGTCCCTAGTTCTATGATCGTGGGTCCCATGGTATTCACAATATAAAGTGGGATCCCTCTAGCTAGGATCTGATTGGATTGGTTGCGGGAACCGTGCTTATTTTATATTCCTCATTGCTGATACTAACTCTACCAAGTTGATGTTAAAGTTGTAATCTAACCACCTAGGGTACGTGGAGTCTTGAGCCCATGTCACCTCCTTCTCCTGTAACGACCTGCTATTCCGACCATGATCGACTCTTCTATTAGAAGCAAACCTATTCGATGACTGGAACCCTTTGCTGCTACGCCTATCAGTTCTTTAGTATGGAATAAGGCTGGCAAGTGGGTCGGGCTTGGTCCTAAATGGGCTTAGTGGGTCGGTCCTAAGTGGGCTCGGGCTTCATGGGTCGGTCCTAAGTGGTCCTGGGCTTCACGGGCTTTTTGTAGGAACCAGGCCGGGATCGGGACCATGAACTAATGGTCCCGGGCCTAAGTGGTCCCAATGGATAATTTTTTTTAAGTTATATAGAAGTTAGAAAAGAATATGGTAATAAAATATCTAAGGCAATGCGTTATAATTTTATTATAGTATTAACAAAACATGGCAATATCTTTCTTAGTCTTCCTCCCCCCTATGGAATGAGTACAATAAGGTGCTAATACCACCATTGAGAAGAAAAAGTAACTAATCAACATGTGCCAAAATACAAGTTACATATTAATTTACATGGTATCTCTTACAATCTTCATAAATCCATTAAGGTCTGGAGGAATTTCTGTTGGTGGTGGAGGAAAAGAAACTTGGTCATCACCGCTTCCGGGCGAAGCAGAATCCTCCGCAAGTTCAACTAGCATTTCTTCATAAGCTTCGTCTACCTCTAGTTGTGATTCAGCAAGTCCAAAACTTCTTCTTTCCGAATGGATCCAATCTCTGAAAAGTACTGATTTTTCCAAGTTCTCCCTCATAGACGCTCTATAATCACCGAGTTCAAGTCTTGCTTGAGTGAAAGCGCTCTCCAATGCCACTTTTGAAGCTTGAATAGTTAAAATGTCTCGGGCCATCCTTGAAAGAATTGGAAAGTATTTTTCTTTGTTCTTCCACCATTTCAAAATATTAAAGGAGCCGTCGGGATTTACTTCCTTAATTCCCTGTGACAAATAAACTTCAAGCACATTTAGTTGTGAAAAATCACTAGTACTAGAACCTTGAGAATCCCTTAACCTGGTCCAAGTACTAAGTGCTCTTACTCTCGCAGTTCTTTTAAATGATTGAGAATCAGAAGAAGGAGTTGGAACATTTGGCCTAGCCTGATCAAATGCAACTTGATAAACATTATAAATAGTTTGAGAATTTATTTTAATTGAGACTATTGCTTCCGGAAGTTGAGACAACTCCTCTTCTTCAAGTGCTAAACCATTAGGATTTAACAAAGCAGCAACACCATAAATAGGGGGAATAGGGAAAAAATATTTTTTACACTTTTTTCTCATAGAATCAATAGCAAGTTCATAAATTTTCCCACCCTCTGAAAAATGAGCAAACAAATTTGCAAGTTATGCAATATAAACTAAACAGTTAGAAATAGTAAGATAGTATTGCCCAAAATCATTTGTAGCAATATGAAATTTTTCTAAAAAATCTACAAGCATTTTAACATTAGCCTAATTCGCATTTGTAAGGTGCTCATCATCATCACGTACATGAGCATTAAGCGTTGAGTTTATGGGTTTCTTGTAATGACCTGACCGGTCGTTTCATGAGTTATCGCTCTGTTTCTCTTATTTCTGCTTATTATTGCCTTGTTCAGTTGTATTTTTTATTATCGGGTTGGTTGGCTCAGGTTCGGAGAGGTTTTGGTAAGGTTTGAGACACTTAGTCTCTTTCGAGGAAGCTTAAGTTGGAATAGTCAATCGGATGTTGACTTATGTGTTAAAGGGCTCGAATGTGAGTTCTGATGGTTCGGATAGCTTCGGGAGGTGATTTGGGACTTAGAAGCATGATCGGAATGTGTTTTGGAGGTACGGAGTAGTTTAGGCTTGAATTGGCAAAATTGAAATTTTGGCGTTTTCTGGTTGATAGATGAGATTTTGATATAGGGGTCGGAATGGAATTCCGGAAGTTATAGTAGATCCTTTGTGTCATTTGGGATGTGTGTGCAAAATTTCAGGTCATTCGGACGTGGTTTGATAGACTTTCTGATTGAAAACGGAATTTGGAAGTTTTTGGAATTCTTAGGCTTGAATCCAATGCGAATTTGGTGTTTTGAGCGCTCCGAAGGTTGGAACAAGTTTGAATGATGTTATGAGATATATTGGCATGCTTGGTTGAGGTCCCGAGGGCCTCGGGTGAGTTTCGGGTGGTTAATCGGACCAAATGCATAGTTGAGAAGTTGCGTATTTTTGGATTCAGCTGTTTCAGGCTTTTGGTCTTTGCATTAGCGAGTGGTCCCTCGCGTTCGTGAAGGGTTGAGATGTGAGGTAGGATTGTTGGACTTCGCGTTTGCGAAGGGCTGGGGTCTTTGAGCTACGTGTTAGCAATAAGGGAGCCGCGTTCGCGGTGGGTTGTGGAGCTGAGCCTTCGCGCTCGCGAGAGGGGATCCGCATTTTCGAAGAAGGAAAATGTGGTCAACGTCAGGTTGTGCTTCGCGAACGCGAGGCCTTGATCGCGTTCGTGAAGAAGGATTTAAATGTCTGGGCAGAATGTTTTAAAAGCTCATTTCCGCAATTTTTAGCCTAAGTTCCTCCATTTTTGGGCGATTTTGAAGCTTTTTGAAGAGGATTGAAGTGGGAATCAAGGAGTAACACTTGGAGGTAAGATTTATGGACTTAATACTCAATCCTAATGTGATTTCTACCTAATTAATCATGGAAATTGTTAAATTTAAGCATAAGTATTGAAGAACTAGGGCTTGTAATTGGAGACCTAGAATTTGGGATTTGAGGGGTCATTTGTGGTTGGATTTTGGTGATTTTGATATGAATGAACTCGGGGAGTGATAAGGAGTCTATTGGTGTAATACTTATCAGAATCCGAGACGTGGGCCCGAGGGTCGGGTTTGGCAAATTTTGGGATTTGTGTTGTAATTTGATTTCTATCGAGTGGGCTTTGTTCCCTTAGCATATTTTGATGGTTTTGTACTGATTTTGGTTAGATTTGGAGCACTCGGAAGCCGATTCGAGAGGCAAGGGCATCGCGGGCTAGAGTTTGGACCGAATTGAGGTGAGTAATGATTGAAAATATTGTCCTGGGGGTCTTTTACCCCTGATTTCACATCGTTGTGCTATGTTGAGGTGACACACACGCTAGATGATGAGCGTAGGGTTGTGCACCATTGGGATTGTGACTTAGTCCATTCCGAATGATTGTTTTACCGCGTATTTGATTGAAAACTGTTTGCCATCATCATGTTTTGGGCTGAATGCCATATTTGGGCCTCGTGCTGACTGTTTAGGACCCTTAGGGGATTTTTACTACTATTCCTCACTGTTTTGACTTTATACTTGTACTCAGTCATGCTATATTCTATTGTTTTTATAACTCAGCCATGTTTACTCTGTTTTGACATCTTAAATGATATTTTGAGCTGATCATCATATTTTACTGTGCCCGAGTGGCTTTTAGAGATTTCTGACTGAGTAGGGCTGAGGGCCTGTGTTGTGAGGATTATTATGGGATCGGGCTGCACATCGCAGCAGTATTGTATTGATTATGATTATGAGGTTGAAGGCCTAAGTTGTACGCCATAAGGTGGCTTGATATGAGGCCGAGAGCCTATTGATTATGCTATGAGATGGCTTGATATTGCGCTTGGGCCGTAAGGGGCCCCTCCAGGAGTCTGTACACCCCCAGTGAGCACGAGTACCTAGTGAGATATGTGATATAGCCCGAGGGGCTGGTGTTGTTCCAGGTTATTGCCCGAGTGGCTGATTCCGTTGACATTGTGACCGAGGGGCGGATTTTATGTATTTATCTTTTCTAGTTGCTTTTCATTTACTTGTTTAACTGTTAAAAAGATGTTTTAAAAAAGCTTATACTGAACTAAGATGTTTTTATAAGATTTTACAGTTTTATTGCATTTTTATTGGTTTTACACTGCCTCTTTATAGCATGTTATTGTGTTTTACGTGATTTCTTATTGCTTAGTCTTCATTTACCATTATTACTCTCTGAGTTGGAGTACTCACTTTACTCCCTGTACCCTGTGTGCAGATTCAGGAGCTTCAGGTCAGGCCAGTGAGGGTTGATTGCTCCCAACAGGCCATTCAGAGTCCACTAGGTAGATGTTCGGCATTCGTAGCCCAGTGTTTCTCCCTCCTATCTTACTTTCTGTTTCTAGTTCTGTAATAGACTGTATAAACTCTTTCAGACTCTTAGACACATGTTTAGATGCTCATGACTGGTGACACCCCGATGTCGGGCTGTGTTGGTTTTCCATAAATTGTACTAGTTCACTTTTATTTTGGGCTTATTAGCATATTAATGACTTAAATTGTGTTATTATAATTGTTTAAAATGAATTGGGTGTTGTGTCAGCTGGCCTCGTCTTCACAAGAGGCACCATTACGACCGAGTCTGGGTTTAGGGTCGTGACATTTCTATATTCATATGCAATAACTAAACTTTCATACATGTAATTCCATCTAGTTGGACAAGCTTTAGGAATTTTCTTTCTCTTAGGCCAAATTCATTGCATATTTTAAAATATTCTCTAAGTCTACTTCTACGGTTTGAGTAAAAAAGTCAGTTAAGAGCCATTTTAACCTTTTCAATTTCAATATTTAAAATTCTCATACCATCACCCACAATTAAATGGTAAATATGACGAATACATCTAACATGAAAAATGTTACTAAATGCAGGACTTAGTGTAGTGGTAAGCAAGACTACAACATTTGTGTTACTAGTAGCATTATCCATTGAAACTAACATGATTTTATCAATAATGCAAAAATAACTACAAATATCCATAACTGTGCCAGCAATAAACTGCCCTGTATAACGTGAATTAATTATTCTATAAGCAATAATGCACTTTTGCATTATCCACTCCTCATCAATCCAATGACTGGTAACAGTAAGGTAATCACATTCATTACCACTGCTACCAATATCATTTGTAATAGCAATACGATAATTTATATGAGTAAATAAATAGCGCGAATATTGTTCATATTCATGTTTATATTTATAAATATCGCTCTTTACGGTTGTGCGAGGAAAACCTTTATAAGTAGGATTCCAAATTTTTCTAATATAATGCACAAAGTGAGGGTTAGAAGAAAAATTATAAGGGTAAGCACATAACAGTAACCATTTTTGCCAATTCTTCCCGATCTTTTTTTGGATCATAATATGAAATACCACCGGTAACCGTATTAATTTTCGGTTGAAATTGATTAGATCCGGTACTAGGGTCAACCTGACTAGGAGTAGGTACACTTATCCCCTCGGCCAAGGCTTTCATACTAAAATATTTGGCTTTATCTTGAGGGTGTATCAATATGTGTCTTTTCAAAGATCCCGTCCCCCCTCCCCTCCCCCGACCGTCAACATATTTAAAAGCTAATTCCTTGCCACAAGTTTTACACTTAACCTTGTTTTGTGGAATTAGTTGAGTAAAAAAAGGCCAAACAATAGATATTTTTGTCCGGTTGGGACGTTGTCAAGAAAAAGTAGGGATAATAATAGGAGAGTCAGACGGGGCATCATTTGGATTACCATTAGTTGGGTTAACTTCAGGAGAAGGACTAGTGGGTGTATCGTCATTCGGTTACGTTTCATCAAAATCTATTTCTTCATCATCATTTTCATCAATAGTTGGATTACCATAAAGAGCATTCATATATTCATGGTTTAATTGTTCACCAGCTCCAACATTATGCAAAAATTGACTCTAAGTAAATTGTAATAAACTATTATCACTATCAAGAATAGCAGGTATAGGACGGTTATGGGGTTTGGGTCGGGGAGCCAAGGGAAGTGGAGGAGGAATAGATTGGCCACTAGAATCACCACTCTTGGATTTTTCCTTATTTTTACTAAATTTGTTTTAAGGAATATGCCATCTTAATTAATCAAGCAATGCAAAGTAAATAAAACAAACAAAACTATAATATTAAAACTTAAGAGTTGGAACGAGTTTACTGAATTGACGAACAACTTGTTGAAAATTAATTATCGGTGAAAATTTGAAGGCTTCAATTCACCAACTTTACAAATTTTCACAAATTATAACAATAAAGTAAGCAATTATAGAAAAAAAATAGAGAGAGATTGGTGATTTTGTGAGAAAAATGAAAGAATAAGGGGATATTTATAGTTGAAATAAGGAAAAAGTGTAATTATAAAAAGTTTGGGGTTAAAACAAAGTTGGGAGGGAGGGGGAGGTTAAATGGTTGTTTTGTAAATAGCCAACGACTATTTTGGCAGAGAAAACGAATATAATTTAAATGCCCTAAATGGTAGTTTTTTTTATTTAAAAAATGGCCGTTGGGACTGTTTGGGACCGCTAAGACCGGTCCGGTCCCGGTCTCGCGGGCCTCAAGCAATGGACTGGCTCACTTGCCAGGCCCACCTATCCCAGTCCCGGTCTTAAAATGGTTAGGACTGTTTAGGCCCACTACCCATATAGGCCGCAGTCCTGGGCCGATCCCGGTCCTGAACCGGCCACTTGCCAGCCTTAGTACGACAGAAAAACAACCTCTTGACGACCGCCGATCCGCATCAAAATCATTTTTTAATTTGTTCTTGTTTTTGTCTCGGCCCCATCCCTTGGTTAACACCGAAGACATAAGTTTATTGTCTTCCATCCTGATTTTCGACTCATAACGGTTATGGACATCTGCCCAAGTGGTTTCCTGAAATGCGAGCAGGCTCTCTTCAGTTTCCTAGAGGCATCAGAACTCAGCAGATTGAGACCCTTTGTGAATGCCTCCGCTGCCCACTCATTTGGAGCTGCCGACAACATCATTCTTTCTTTTTGGAATCAGATCACAAATTCCCGCAACAGTTGGATTCGCCTTGCGTAATCCTGAATATATCCGCCTTTCTGGCCTAAACCTTCCTTGCCCTAGCATGTGCTTTAATGAACGAGTCTGCAAGTATCTTAAAAGAGTTAATTGAATGCTCGGGTAAGAAAGAATACTATGTCAAGGCCTCCTTCGTGAGGGTTTCACCGAACATCTTTAACAAGATCGGTTCGATCTCATGTTGAGCCAAATCGTTCCCTTTCACAGCCATAGTGTAGGTTGTGATGCGTTCGACTTAAATGGCAATTACGTGTATTTTTTCGAATATGAGCGTTTTAGTACTAGTGATGCGCCTGGAATCTGATCCATCCGATCGTGAAACTCCTTCGCATTCTGATCCATTTGTTCGATCATTTCTCTCTTAAATCTCATGAGCTTGGTTTTAACGAGATCATTCCCGTTGTTATTACTAGATCTGCTGCCGGTCCCTCTTTCTTCATCAAACCCGACTTCACCCTTCGGGGTGTTGTTATGGACTCTCTAAGATGTTTGATTTGCAGAAACCTAGGAGGAATCGGGACCCTTCCGTTTGCATTATTGGAGGCGCCTGACAATGCTTATTATAACTACGTCATCACCTGATCGTGCCTTGAGAGGTGATTCATGATTGCTTTCTGCTGTTCTCTCAGGAGTTTAACTATTTCCACGACATATTCCTCCTCCGGATAATCAGGAGTAGCTTCCAGCACATGCCAAGGGTACTGACCTTCTCAAACCAAGGTCTCACTGATTGAGTCATCAAGATAATTCTTCGTGTGCCTCAATATTGTGTGTGTTGTTGACATTATTAGCTGTCATATATGGTTCTTACCGAGGAAAGAATAAAAACAAGTTAGAATTAAACAAATGAATCAAAGCAATTGCGCAACTGTCTATCTGGTTCTTACAGTTAAATTTATTACGTGATTTATAAACAATCGAATTGATTTGATTCAAAAAATAATAAAGAGATAAGATTAATATTAATATTAGTAATTGAAATTGAAGAAGATAACAATCCAGGCTCCGAACGCAGTGTCTTCCAGAGCAAAAGTGAAAATAACGATAAAGTGCAAATAAAATTGTTAAAATGAGAGCAAAAGTAGTAAAATAAAGCTTTTGTATGCAGAAAGTTTTCTGTCCTTACAATGGTTGCTGAGCCTGCTATTTATAACTTTACCTAAGGAAACATGATCCTATGATCATGCTCCTGTTAAATGAAAATAAAAGGTCATTGATGAATGCGTAATGGTAAGCCATGAATGCAAATATTCTCTGCAACGGTCGTTCATTTAATATTAGTAGATATTCCCTCATTGAATTCTATCCGATGAAAAACCTTTGACCTTCTCCCGTCGACTACGCTCCTTCGGAATTTACTCGATATTGATGACATTCGTTATATCTGGTATTAATTATTCCCTGACTTTTCCTTTGTCTATCTTCGATTCCACATGTCACGTTACTATTTGACCATCCGTTATAAACTAATTTTATCCCATACAATTGTACACCTACAAGTTAACTTATGAGATTCACTTCTCCTTAGAGTTTATAAAGTTCGACAAAACTCTTGTTTAGCATTTATAGAGTTCGACTAAATGCTTAGTCATCTCTTGTTTAAAACAAAACATGTTCGTTAAATTAACAGCCTAATTATTGGGATCAAAATAACAAGGCGTCATGCGAAAACTAACAAAGAGAACTTTGATGACAATAAATCAGGCGTAAAAGAATATACTAAATTAGACATAATAATTTATTATGGTTTGGTCAATCAACCTACATATGATTCATCACTAAAATAAAAAGAGAAAATAAATTATTTGATAGAATAGTTTCCCATAAACAAAACTCTCTAAAAGACTATATTGTGGAGGTTGTCTTATTATTGTTGTGAGGAGGAATCTTCAATTTATAGAAGTATAAAACTTCTCTTGCAAGAAAAGGATAAGACATATGAATGAGATTTATTCCTTTTAGGAGATTTTTTTCCTTACTTCAAGAAAAAGAGTTCTAATAGATTAGAAATTCAGGGTAAAACCCTAACAATTCTCCTATTAGACTGAATTTTCTGGCAATACTTGTTCCGCCTTGTTTACATGCACAATCTTCATAACTGCCGCTTGCCATGATTAAAAATAGGTATAAGTTGAAAAATCTTAGTATTAGTTGAAAGAAGCCTAAGAATAGACTAAAAGGACCCCACACATTAAGAATTAACATGAGTTAAAACTAATATTAATTAAGAAGCTCATGCGTTAAAAAGAAACATGAGTAAAACTGACACCAGAGCCCGTAAACATGGGTTAAAAAAGAATTTATTTTTAAAGTTGCAGCAACATAAATGTTGAATATATGGTTGAAACTTGAAAGTTTGTCTTCACACATAGGGTACTCTGGATAAATGTTTTTGGGATAAAAGTCTTCATTATCATCAAATTGGTTGCAACTTGATTTGAACCCACCTAAATCTATCTTCGGCCTTCTTCAACCTGGCTCTGATATAGAAATGTATTTTTTATGTCTTTGCTGGAACTTGAGCCATGATCTCCACGTACTTTATTGATGAAAAAGTTATACTGCAGAAATCAGATAAAAATAATTATATTATGTAATTTTATGCATGCATATATAAATAATTATGAATCTCCTTAACATAAGAGAAATACATATCCAATTTCTAAGTGTGATACTTTCGATTTTTTTGAATATTCATGTAATTTATGCTCTACTACTACCCTTGTGTCCCGTAATAACTTATTCTTTGGTCCAACTCATGTGACAAAGTTGTATAGACATAAAGGTTAAGGAAGAAAATAAAAACTTTTGAAACTTATAATATTTGTGTGAGTATAAAATTTTTGAAACTTGTGATTTTAAACATGTGTTATAATATTTACATGACTATAAAAACTTCTTATTAAAGATAGAATGTAAAGTTTAAATTAAATTATTTAAATAGTTATATTATTTTTAAATGGACTAAAGAAATATTGTCACATAAATTTAAATCAAGGGAGGGAAGCAATCCAGAGCGCTGTTGCTTCATCTCATTTATCAACTTCAGAAATTGCGCGATTTGCACAAGTACGATTATTTAGGCTCATCATTTACAATTTAAACCTGTCAAAAAAAAGTTCACAGAAAATAGCCTCGAGCGAGAATTTTAAAGCACACTACCGGGCTTTTAAAACAAGCTGTCAAAATTTGCCATAATTTGAACTACGTAGTCAAAATTTTGAAGCAAACTGCTAGAATTTTGGAGTATGGTGCCAGAATTTTAAAGCATGCTGCCAGAATTTTTATTGCGATTGAAAAATCAGGTAATCGTCAGAATTTATGGTGCATCAAAATTTTGACATGGGCCTATGTTTAAATTTTCTTTTTTAGCAAGATCAAAATATAAACGATGGTTTTAAAAAGTTCCATCCATCATAATTCTTGTCAACAATAATCTTATTGGGCCATCTTTTTTAACGAACAATTAGAAAAATTATTTAAATAGCTGCTTATCTAATTGCTTAAACTAAAAATAGTCGACGAATATAATATATATGTAATTTATGAATAATACGTGTATAATTAAATATAATTAATATATGATTTATATATACCGAAAAAAAGTAAATAGTGAAATTGGCTGGCTATTTGTATAAAGATTTTCATCTATTATTGGGCTTTACAACTCATGGACTTACCACGCAGCCCAAGACATTGCCGTCCACTCCTTGTCTTCCTCATCTTCCCAGTCGCTCGAGGTCACGGTTTTGTCCGCCATTTTCAAACATCTTTTTTCCTCTAAGCAATTTCTAATCCTAAAACCCCATAAACCCTAAACTTAAAAAATTTCCATTTTTATTCATGGGGTCAATAAATTTCAACCCGTTCAATAACAACTGGTTCAACAAACCATCAACACCATTTCAACCGATTAATCTTTTAACCCACTTTAATTCCCTTAAACCCCAGCAACATTCCCCACCTTTTGCAGCCATTTCAAACCCATTTTCAAGAAAACACAAAAAAACAGCTCCAGAACAACCGGGTCATTACCGGAGAATGCTGGACCAGTTCTACTGGGAATGCGAAACCCGACCTGATTTAAGGCACGCGCCCGAAGTGGAGAAGATTCTGAACGAGGACCCAATTTTCGAGAAGAAGGAGAACCCGACTGAAGAAGAGATTGAGGAGAATGACAAGTGGTGGGCTGAGTTTAAGGAAAGCCCAGTGGTCCAGTTCTTGGCCCAAGCTGAAGAGATTGCGGATAAGCTTAATGAGCTTGAGCTGAAAGAGAATTCTGCTCCTTTTAGAAGTGAAGATAAGAAATTGTGGCAGGTATTAAAAAAAAGTTCTTTTTATTGTTTGGTAGCAAAATATCAAGGTTTTTGATATATGTCATGAATCCTTTTTAGTCTATTTAGAGATTTGTAGAAAATGTCCAGAATTCGTAGTGTTCGAGAATCCAATTATTAAAGTATTGGAATGAAACACGTCCAGAAATAGATATTGAAGATTCATTATTCATATAGTGGACCAGAATTTGCTCAGGATTCAGATGCCAACCAGCTTTGGATATTTAGTTGGAGAACTTGTTTATCAGTAGTAAGGAAGAATTTTTTTTTTTTTTGTTTTTTGTTTTTTGGTGATAAGGTAGTAAGGAAGAAATCAGTAAAATAGGGCATGAAACTTAATTTGATGGACACAATTTCGTTACTAGGAATTTTTCAAAAACTTAAATTCATTTAACATTCAAATTTGAAGTTTGATGTATTTTTTTTGTTTATGAAATCAGTTTTTAAGCAGCTAACTCTGATTTCTGTCAGCACTACTAATATGATGTAAATGCCCTATTAGCATCTTGAACCTCGTTCAGATACTGTAACATAAAATGGGACATGGTATAGTTTGTGAGTTGCCTATTTGCAATTTAGCTTTATAAGTGACAGTCTTTTCTTGTCTCTAAAGATAACTTATGTAGGAATGAAGTTCCTTTCTATGATAAGTTTTAAAAAATGTCTTTCTTAGTAAGTCATAATTCATAAGTGTGTAAAAGTTTAAGTTGTAACTGCAGTGGTTTTTGAAGATGATCATGAGTGTGATTGTTGGATAATACCCGGAATTTTTTAACTGTGTATTTTCAGTCTGTTTCAAGAATTCCCCAACTGAGTGGAGTTTTCTTTGATTTATGTGAAGGCAGTGCCAAATGTGATTGGATTGGATGGGAGGCCAATTCCCAGAAAAGCCATAAAGACAAAGAAGGAATCAAATGATAAGTTTTGGGATTTTGCAAGGCAGTTCTATTTTGGGCTTTGGGGATTTCGTCAACGACCATACCCACCTGGGAAGCCCATTGATGCTGCACAGGCTATTGGTTACAAAAAGCTTGAAAAGCGATATTATGATTGTAAGTTTGCTTAAATTCATTATATATAGTTAATATGCGCGAGATTCTGTTATTCTTTCAGTTAATTAAAATATTGTGCTCACTTCTCCTGTACACCTTGAACTGCTTAGGATTCTGGCTCCATAAATTATGGATTATAGGACAATCAGTAAGAGCCTAGGTTGTTGGATTATTTTTAAAAATTTTTTAATTTTATTTTTAAATTTCAATCTTGAATCAAGCTGCTGGCACTGCTTTTCTTGTGGATTTATATAGTCATCTTGATGTACATTCTGCTTCTGTTGATGCTTGCATTTTTCGAGTAATGTATATTGTTGTCTGTGTTTGATTTCTTCGGACAATATGCATCTGAAGAAATAATTTTCTTTGACTTTCATTTGCAACTGATGACAAAAACAAGGACTTCACTTCTGAGTGTAAGAAAGTAAGAAACTGATGCAAAGAATTTTATTCAAATTCGTACTGGTTGGCGAAGTGAAACTAAAACCTAAGAGCTGATGACATGTATTAGTTTGATAGTTAAATAGTAGTAAATAACCCTAATCCCATATGTATTAGGAGTAGGATATGTATTATATATATAAGGCTCATTGTATCATTGTAAAATTAATCAATAGTATTTTTTCCCGTGTATTCTCACATGGTATCAGAGCTTTAGTGAGAAACCTATCGTTGTGCATCATTCCAGCGACTTTCGGGAAGAAAGACCTCGTCGCCGTGAAATTTTCCGGCGACTTAGAAGGCTGTCCGTAATCACATCATTTTTTGTTGGTGTGTGCAAAAAAAACCAACACACCACAAGACTCCTCAGGCTCCGGGGACCAAACCCCAGTCAACCCCACCGGAAAACACACGTCCATGCGCCCTCACGCGCCGGAAAAGGAAGAAATTTTCCGGCGAGATCTGACCCACGCGCCGACGTGTGAGCCCTGTTCCAGCCAGATTTTGAAAAACCTAGTTGGACTGTCGGATCGCATAGTAATTCCGAGTCTATCCATGCCTTTTTCTTTTTGTTCCAATCACTTTGAGATTTTTCGGCAACTACCCTGACTTTCCGGCGGCTACAGTGATTTTTTTGACGAAACTTCTTTTGGACGGATTACTTAGGAGATTATTCTGAGTCTTTTTTTATTCAAGTTTAAATCAAAATCCGACCATCATATTTTTCCGGCACAACATTATAATGGCATTCATATCAAAAGTCTTAGACTCACAATCCGTTGAGTCCAATGCATTGAATCCAATCCAGATGGTTTCTCTACCGGATTATATTGAGTTCCTTCAGTACAAAGCACGTAAACAAACATCTTCAGGATTAACCTCCGTTATTCCAACAGATAGTAGCGTGACTTGTGTCTCCCAATCTTCAACCTCTGAGTCTTGGGTCATTGATTCAGGTGCATTTGATCATATTTCTGGTAACAAATCTCTTTCCACTAGTATTTTATATTCTCAATCTCTTCCAACAGTCACAATGACCAATGGGTCTCAAGCCATGGCAACTGCAATATGTCAAGCAAGTCCACTTTCTTCCTTACCTTTAGACTCAGTTCTTTATGTTCCTGGTAGTTCTTTTAATCTCATAGCCGTTAGTCGCTCAGCCAAATCACTTAAATCTGCTGTTTTATTTCTTGATGACCTTGTTTTTATACAGGAACGCAGTACAGGGCGGATCATTGGTACCAGACGTGAATCAGATGGACTTTATTACCTTATCCTTGCAAAATCACTTGGACTCGCATCTTGTCTTCCTCCAATAACTTGTCCCGTTACTGATTCACCAGATTTATTACATAAACGGTTTGGACATCCCAATTTGTCAAAACTTCAGAAAATAGTACCTGGCTTATCTCACTTGTTCACTCTATAGTGTGAGTCATGTTAGCTCGATAAGCATACCCGCTCCCATTTCCCGCGGTGTCTTGATAATCGAGCAGAGTCACTTTTTACTTTAGTCCATTCAGATGTTTGGGGTCCTAGTCGGGTCAGTTCTACCTTGTGATTCCGCTACTTTGTCAGTTTGATTGATGATTATTCCAGGTGCACTTGGATATTTTTGATGAAAAATCGATCTGAGTTGTTTTTTATTTTCTAGACCTTCCACGCTGAAATTCAAAATCAATTTGGGGTTTCTATCCGCATATTTTGTAGTGATAATGCCCTAGAGTATTTGTCTTCCCCATTTCAGCAGTTTGTGAACTCCCATGGGATTATTCATCAAATATCTTTTCCGTACACATCCCAACAAAATGGGGTAGCTGAAAGAAAGAATAGACATCTTATTAAAACTGCTCGTACCCTACTCATACAATCTCATGTTCCGCTGCGTTTTTGGGGGATGCAGTTCTTACATCTTGTTATCTTATTAATCGTATGCCATCTTCAGCTATCCAAAATCATGTTCCATTCTCTGTCCTGTTTCCCCACTTACCTTTGTTCTCTCTTCCACCCCATATCTTTGGGAGTACGTACTTTGTTCATGACCTTACTCCAGGAAAAGATAAGTTAGCTCCTTGTGCTCTTAAGTGCATATTTCTGGGTTACTTGAGAACGCAAAAGGAATATCGATGTTATTCTCCTGACCTTCAGCGATTTCTTATGTCTGCTGAAGTTACCTTCTTTGAAACCCAATCATACTTCACAGGTCCAGTTAATCATTTAGATATTTCTGAGGTGCTATCAGTTCCTTTTTTTAGAGATTCAGTCCCTATCTCCCATTCATCTTCCTCCATAGCTCCACCATCTACAGCTCCAGTTGCAGCTCTACCACCTATAGCTCCAGTGCCACCACCGAGTCCAGTGCCACCACCTAGTCCAGTTCCACCAACTATAGCTCCAGTGCCACCACCTAGTCCAGTTCAACCTTCTACAGCTCCACCACTGTTGACTTATCATCGTCGTACGCGCCCAGCATCAGGCCCAGCTGATTCACGTCCTGCACCTGACCCTGCTAATACTGCGGACTTGTCTCATCTTAATCAACCGATTGCACTACGAAAAAGTATACGGTCCACACTTAATCCTAATCCTCATTATGTCGGTTTAAGTTACCATCGTCTGTCATCATCCCATTGTGCATTTGTGTCATCTTTGTCGTCTGTTTCCATCCCTAAGTCTACAGGTGAAGCAATGTCTCATCCTGGATGGCGACAAGCTATGATTAACGAGATGTCTGCTTTACATACGAGTGGTACTTGGGAGCTTGTCCCTCTTCCTTCGGGTAAATCGACTGTTGGTTGTCGTTGGGTGTATGCAGTCAAAGTTGGTCCAGATGGCCAGGTTGATCGACTTAAGGATCGTCTTGTTGCTAAAGGGTATACTCAGATATTTGGACTCGATTACAGTGATACTTTCTCTCCCGTGGCTAAAATTGCATCAATCCGCCTTTTTCTATCCATGGTTGTTCGTTATTGGCCTTTCTATCAGTTGGACGTTAAGAATGCTTTTCTTCACGGTGACCTTGAGGATGAGGTTTATATAGAGCAACCACCTGGTTTTGTTGCTCAGGGGGAGTCTAGTGGCCTTGTATGTCGGTTGCGCCGGTCCCTCTATGGTCTAAAGCAGTTTCCTCGAGCCTGGTTTGGTAAGTTCAACACAGTTATTCAAGAGTTTGGCATGACTCGTAGTAAAGCTGATCACTCTGTATTTTATCGACATTCTGCTTCAAATCTCTGTGTTTATCTGGTCGTTTATGTTATTACCGGCAATGATCAGGATGATATTTGTTAGTTGAAGCAACATCTCTTTCAACACTTTCAGACTAAGAATCTGGGCAGATTAAAGTATTTTCTGGGTATTGAGGTCGCTCAGTCTAGTTCAGGTATTGTGATCTCACAACGGAAGTATGCCTTAGTTATTCTTGAGGAGACAGGAATGACAGGTTGTAGACCTATTGACACTCCGATGGATCCGAATGCTAAACTTCTGCCAGGATAGGGGGAGCCTCTTAGCGATCCTGCAAGATATAGGTGGTTGGTTGGTAAATTAAATTACCTCACAGTGACTAGACCTGACATTTCCTTTCCTGTGAGTGTTGTGAGTCAGTTTATGGATTCTCCCTGTGATAGTCATTGGGATGCAGTTGTCCGCATTCTTCGGTATATAAAATCAGCTCCAGGCAAATGCTTATTGTTTGAGGATCGAGGCTATGAGCAGATCGTTGGATACTCAGATATTGATTGGACAGGATCACCTTCTGATAGACATTCTACGTCTGGATATTGTGTCTTAGTAGGAGGAAATTTGGTGTTTTGGAAGAGCAAGAAACAGAATGTGGTTGCTCGGTCTAGTGCAGAAGCAGAATATCGAGCAATGGCTATGGCGACATGTGAGCTAATTTGGATCAAACAGTTGCTCAAGGAGTTGAAATTTGGTGAGATTAGTCAGATGAGACTTGTGTGTGATAATCAAGCTGCTCTTCATATTGCGTCAAATCCAGTGTTCCATGAGAGAACTAAACACATCGAGATTGACTGTCACTTTGTTCCAGTAAGTTTTTGTGCTTAGCAGATCTTCGACTGTTATGCTTATTCCTTAGTGTCACTTTTTTCTCTAGACTGAAGTTGAAGGGAACATTTAGTTATTCTTGGAGCCTGACATTTAACATTTGTGATGTTAGAATAGTTATGTAAATTGTAAATAACCCTAATCCCATATGTATTAGGAGTAGGACATGTATTATATATATAGGGCTCATTGTATCATTGTAAAACTAATCAATAATATTTTCTCCCGTGCATTCTCACAACATGTACTTGGTGCATCATCACTATGCTGGCATGATTGGTTTCCTTGCGACACATCATACAAAATATTTACAGCCAGAGTGTTACGTGAATTTGGTGATTAATCAGTATGCTGTCGTCGTCATTTTCCTTCCAACACATCATAGTTTGTAGCCTTGCCTTGTCAATTCACTAATGCAGCTGTTAGAGTTGAATGCCACTTTAATTCTAGTTTCTCCACCAATTTTACCAAATTGATATCTGTATTTGTTATTCTCTAAACCATGTTCTATGATCATAGCATGATTTATGGTAATATTTGATTTGAAGCTAAATAGCTGGCTCTTTAGCGATCTGATACTTTGTGGTGTTTTTTTAAAGTAATCTGGTGCTATTGTGGTGTTTCAAATAGATTCTATCGGACATTTTATTGTTTTGTTTCATTCTTATTTTTCAACGGCTGACTGTTGTCATAATGCTTGAACTCAGTTATTATGAGGAGCGGTGGGTGGTTTTACAAGGATCGATTAGGTCGTTCAAGGGGACCAATGGAATTAATACAGCTTAAGACTGCTTGGGGTGCTGGAATCATTGATAAGCATACTTTCATTTGGGGTGAGGATATGGATGAATGGGCTCCCATTGGAATGGTTTATGGTCTGGAAAAAGCAATTGCCACTTGGGAAGGTTTGTCTTTGCAAGAAATGCACAACTTGTCAAGATTAGTCTGCACATTAGTTGGTTTTTCAAACTTAAATTTCATCAGAAAATAGAGGTCTTCTAATATCCCTGGCATTCTGAAGCATATGGTCATTCAGTAAATCATATATTACTCCCAGCAAGCATCGTAAAATTATGAGGTCTTCGTCTTCAGTTGTTTATATCACATGCTAGGTTACTTTTGTTCTTGTTCTGTAGTTGTAGATTTTGGTCTGTTTTCTCTCAGTCTGTGGCGGTTGAGGTCCATGTTGCCATATGATAAATCCTGGCATTTATTTGGCTGAAGTGCAGTTAGATTAGGTGCTGCTGCTACTGCTTTCCTTCACAAACTACAGAAAGGTATACCTCCTTGGGTTCCTCTCAAAGGACATGAGCCGAAGACATATAAGCAGATGCAAGAAGAAGCTTATGAGAGTAAAAGGCGTGATTTGGCTGTTTTAGAAGCAAATGATGGTGTATGGCCTGGTGTAAGGACTCCGAGTCATGCATTGTTTCTTTGGGCTAGTGGCTCAGAGCTGACATCAATTTTGGAGGCTGACCACATGCCAAACAAATACATTCCAAAGGATCTTAGGTATGTAGAGTCATTTCATTTTGCAACATTTGTGATCTTATTAGAAGTTATAACCAAAGAATTTGAGAACGTTTACTTGTGGTGTGCTTGGTCAAAATGTTACTTGTGGTGTAGAGTAGTACGCAATTCTGTAAGTTAACCAAAAATAAAAAAAAGAAAGAAACAAGCGCTGAACCTCACATGAAATTGTGATTTTTTTTTGTGAGAGTACATCAAATTTTGAATTTGTTGAAGCAGGGTAGAAGGTGGGATTGTTCGTGATGGTTTTATACCTGTAAAAAGTGTAATTATCAGACCGCCCTTGTAGTTTGGGATGATTTCACTTATTGTAAGGCACTGTCAGTTATAATGTAGATTTCGGTTCGTGGTCCATAATGACCATCACGTCTGTCATTTCATGGAAAGTGTTGCACTGGGTTGAACCATACTTAGGCATTCACACACAACATTTAGATTCCTTTCGCAGAGTCGTTGCTCTGGGTTGATGCATATGTAATTACTAAGTTGGTCAGTAGGTATGTTAGAATTTAGATCATTTGATCTTGCATTCACTACTTTGTCATTGATATATGCATATCAGAAACATTATGGATTTCTGTTCTATATTTCACTATTATAACTTAATGAGTCTCAGTTGCATCAACTTCTAGAATCTTTTTACGAAAGATTTGGGCGGGGTTGATTCATATCTGATAGCTTAGCTGGTCATCTACGTGAAACAGGAAAGAATTGGAGAAGGTTATCCCTGGATTGAGGCCATGGGAGGTTCTAAGTGTTGAACAAGCCATGGATCAAATAACATATGGTGGTGAATGGTACCGCGAGCCTCTTGGTACATACACAACGGGCCCTCCTTATATTGCTGATTGGAACAAGGATGTCATGGTACGTGCTTGGTACCTATTAATAACAGAGCTTCTTTCTTCTCACGTTGGTTGCTAAATTTAACTGTCTTTTCGTGATTTTGTGGTGTGTATTATTACAAGTTAGTTCCTCTATATTACTAATTTACTACTATTCGGTGCATTATGTCATACTGGGTTCGTGTGATTGTGATCTCCTAGTTTGAGATTAGAACTAGACATGTTTGATGTACCTTTAGGAAAGCTTTCTGCCCATTTCACACAGGTTATTTTATGGCGCAAGCCCCCTATATTCAGTTGTTAAATTGATCTTCAAATTGGTTTGCTAAAAAGGTTCACATATTGACAGTTTCTGCATTTGACATGCAGAGATTGTTTGAGATATTCCACGACCTCAGTGTCCAAGTGTACAACAAGATGGAGAGGACAGTTCCCGGTTTCCGTAAAGTAATGGAGAACGTCGAAATTGATTCTGCTGCTAGAGAAACCAAAAGGGAGCAGAAGAGGGCTGCTCAGAAGAGAGCTGAGGAGGAAATTGCATTGTTTGGTCGAGTACGAAGTGATGATGAGTAACATAGCTACTTGACTACACTTTGAACTCAAAAGAACTTTTCTTCTCTTTTCTGTAAATCAAACTTCAGATGTCCCTGTACATTGATGGTTAGGATCTGATACTGGAGGATGCAATTTAGGACATGCAACGTTATGAGAGTGTTTTTGTAGTTTGGCGATGAGTTAGTAACTTTTCCAGTCCGAGCACTTGATACATACAGGTTGCAAATTGCAACACAGAGATTTTCATTCAACCGAGTCCACTTCTTTTAAGTTTTTAATGACTCAAGTCTTAAATGTATCCGAGAATGCTTTTCTAAGAGTAATTCGAAGATGTATTCGACTATCAATATAAGGGAAAAATATTCTCTTGTTTCATTTTCTACTAGAAATATTGCATACTCAGGCATGTAAAAGTAAAGAGGGTAATTGGCTTAAAAGTAGGAGTAAAATGTACTGGAAAGATGTAACTCTGTTGTATATGAATATCTACGATTGAGGTAAGAAAGTACAGAAATTTGGTTCTCAAATTTCTGCCACATGATCGAGTCTTTCTTATGTTGTACAAAATACTGCACGTTAGTACCAAACTGAAAGTAATATGCGCAAATAGTTTGGTGTTAATATTAGATAGCTATTGTTGGACAGGAAATTGTCAAAAAATTGCTGGTGCCTTCTACTTGCATTGTGGTCCCAACTAATTTGAATTTTTGCTGGGTAAGTTTGCTAAAGGGTGACGGAATTTTATCCATCCAGTCACTGATCTAATTAATACTAAATACTGCACGTTAGTACCAAACTGAAAGTAATATGCGCAAATAGTTTGGTGTTAATATTAGATAGCTATTGTTGGACAGGAAATTGTCAAAAAATTGCTGGTGCCTTCTACTTGCATTGTGGTCCCAACTAATTTGAATTTTTGCTGGGTAAGTTTGCTAAAGGGGAAGTGCCCCCTAACATTCGTAGGGTTCAAACTGAAACCTCTAATTAATGGTGACGGAATTTTATCCATCCAGTCACTGATTTAATTAATGGTAAAGGGATTTTATCCATCGAATCACGGATCGTGAAAATTAGAGCTATAAGATAATTTTGTAACAAAAGTATGAAGCCAGGTTTTTTATTGGCTTTGCGACATTGCATGGCAAGATATCATTTGTTGCTTATCCCAACAAAATGCTGCACCGTTTCCTCCAATAAGTAATACTGTAGATTTAGCTTTGCTGCCACACGAAAGCCAGTCTTTGACCTATAGTAAGCTGGATATATCCGAAATAGAATTTATTTGCGAATCTAGTAGGCGACATAATTAAATATTTTCTCTGATAAGTTAAGATATCATATCTAATATTACGATTAATTTAAATTCGTGCTAGTAAAGTTATTTAAAAGGGCATACTTTTTACCATTTTTTTTTAATTCTCAAGACTCTCAATATAATACCTCTTGTTAAAGATAGAGTATTTCATCAATCCCACCATTATTCCAAGGTGATTAAAATGTCAATAATGAAGACTTTTAGTGGATGAATAAACGTGTCATATGCTTTAACACTATAATCTACTTCTTTAAAGTCTTTGTATCTGCATTTATCTCTTTTGTGCTTTTGACAAGAGGGGTTGCTCTGATGGTAAGCAATCCCCACTTCCAACCGAGAGGTTGTGAGTTCGAGTCTCTCCAAGAGCAAGGTGAGAAGTTCTTGGAGGGAAGGATGCCGGGGGTCTATTTGGAAACAGTCTCTCTATCCTAGGGTAGGGGTAAGGTCTGCGTACACACTACCCTCCCCAGACCCCACTAAGTGGAATTATACTGGGTTGTTGTTGTTGCGTTTTTTAAGGATAAAATCTTACTCTAATGAGCAATATGATTATGTTAAAGAAATTGTTAACAACAAATAAAAGAGAATGAAAACCAACTTTATTAACGAGGGCCATTGAATTTAAATGGCAGCTCTCTGTTTCACATTTATCCATCAAAAATTTATGAGTTTAAGTTATATATACGTATAACTTTTTATGTATTATTAAGTCATTCGAAGGATATTTATAATCTTAAAAAATAACAAAGTTATCTGTTATAATGGATAAAGATAACTTAATACTGTAAAAAAAATATTTAGCCTAATTGTGTAATCACCTTACCTGTTGGCCTTTCCAAAAATAAATCAAAGCATTGTTACCTTT
Source organism: Nicotiana tabacum (assembly GCF_000715075.1). Taxonomy (NCBI): domain Eukaryota; kingdom Viridiplantae; phylum Streptophyta; class Magnoliopsida; order Solanales; family Solanaceae; genus Nicotiana; species Nicotiana tabacum. The sequence continues at coordinate 42,403,733 of NC_134089.1, read as the reverse complement.
CCAATTTTAAATTGACATCAGAACCGACTTTTGCAGAAATAGTATGGGGGTGAGAGACAATCCAAGGAACTTTCACATGTATTTCACTCATTGGGTGTTGAAATACAAAGACCAAAGCAGAACGAAGTCCTCAAAATACGTGGACGATTTCCATACCGAATATCCTATAAAAACGACATTTGTCCATCTTTATCACCACTATTTCTGTCCCATCTTAAGAAAAAAAGTGGCTAAAATATCCTGAAAGTGCTGCAAATGGAAGATAGTTTGACTGATATTCCAAACTTGAACTTCTCTAGCTCTGGAGATGAAGAAGTTGAAGAACAAATTCAAGAAAATGTTGGAGAAATCAGTGAAGAGAGAAAAGAAAGCAAAGAAGGTGGGGTTATTAATAATTTCATTTCCAACTTAATGAGCCCTAGAGCAGGGGATGCTAGCAACAAAGGAAAAAATAATTTCTTAGATGAGGATAATAAGAAAGAAGATATAATTTCTGAGCAAAGTGATAATAATGGAAGTGGAAGTGGAGGGATAATCAACAATTTCATCTCCAATATTTTTCATCCAACTGAAAATATAAATGCTGTTGAGATCAACCAAGAAAACAGCAGTGGAGAAGGACAAAAAGGTGGGGTGGTTCAAGAAAATGAAACTGCAAGTGTTTTAGATAATATTGTTTCCCACTTGCCAACTCCCCTTGCAGGTATGTTCATGTTTTCATCTCAGTTTTTGCTCTTGTTTAATTTTAAAGAATTGTCATCTAAAAGATAATTAAGCGTAATTATGTAACTTCGAGAATAAGGCAAGCAACCTGCTATAACAAGTTATTTTAGACTGAAATGAGTATTTTGTTTTGTTTTGTTTGAGAACAGATGATGCAGTTCCGGCAACAGATGAGGCTTCAATACTGATTCATTCAATTGTTCATGACTAGGGGAGATATAGTGTTTCATTCGTATGGAGAAGAATGTATATACGTTTTTACTTTTTGTGTAAGTTTTAAATTTTAATCTGCAATCTCATTGATAATTGTGGTTGTTTAGTGCTGAGAATTAGATCAGAAATGAGTCAAGGACTGCTCCTTTGTCGTTTTTATTTTGTTCTATATAGCGTCAACATTAATTTACCCAGTTACTGTTTTTCCCCGCAACAATCTATATAGGTTGCAAGACCTAGGGGTGGGCATAAAATCTTGAAAAAATAAATTCCGAATCGAACCGAATTAATTCGGTATTTCGGTTTCGGTTTTTTTGATATTTCGATCTAATTCGATATTGCATTTTTGGTATTTCGGTACGGTTTTCGGTATTAAAATTTTGAAATTTCGCTATACCGAAATACCGAAATTTTTAAAGCTTTTTTTTGGACCCTGCCCAGCCCCAAGCCCAATTTTATAATTCCCAATTTCCTGTCGCCCCACCCCTACCCCAAGCCCAATTTCCCAAGCCCACACTCTAATTTCTTAGACTTCTTCATGGCTATTCCTACTCCTGCTTTCTTTTAAGACAAGACAGTAAAGAACATTAAAAGGTAAGTTTTGATTCTGGCTTTTTAGGGTATAGCGGTGCAAATGAACATAATAAAACCTTATACCATGAAATAGTAGTTGCCCGTTATGACTTCCTCTACCTATATCAAAACCCCAATTATCTTCTACTTTTTCAATTTTCATACTCTTTGTAATTTTCCTATTTACCAGAACTTTTTAATATCTTCGTCTGAAATTAGGAGTTCTCTTCACTGTGAGATTATTAGCAAATTCTTTTGTTTATTAAAGCTAATCGTAGTTGTGAGCACGTGATTTTTGCCCTAAGCTAATTATTCCCAAAAAATTCAAACAAAATAATTTCTTTATTTTTACAATTTTTGTGAATTTTGGTGTCACTTTCTGATAGTTGTTTGCATTTTATTTGTTCATGTTAATTCATATAAAAATACAAAAATATGCATTTAGGATATAAGTTCATATTTTAGGATTAAGTAGGGGTTAATTTGTTTTGGAACAAAATATAAAAATCACAAAAATAGTCCACTTTGCATTTTAATCGTTTTAATTGTGAATTCGCCGTGAAATAGGTTTTAAATAATTTTAGAATTTAATTAATTTAGTTTTGACATCTATTAGGATTTTTATTTTTAATTGTGCATCCTTATAAAATTAGGGAAAAATAAAACAAAAATACAAAATAAAAATGAGTAAAAGAATTAAAAAGAAAAAAAGGGAATAAATAAAAGAGGGCTGCTCACAATTGGGCCATTTCAATTAAATTCACCCAGCCCAAAAGAAAAAAAAAACCAAACACACCCCAGAAACTGACCCAGGCCCAATCCCCTACCCGGTCCATTTCAGTGCCCCAAAACGACCCCGTTTAGTGCACGATAGATCCTGGCCGTCGAGGTTATCAGATCTAACGGCCAGGAACTCACCCCTCGTTACTATATAAGTGTCCGAAGATAACCACCCCTCTCAGACCCCCCATCTATCTCTAACCTAAACCCTAAAAACCAGCCGCCCCCATATCCTTTCGTCGGAGCTCGCCGGCGGCGACGACGCCAACTACGCCAATGACCACCAAAATAACACCCCAAACTCCCCTTTTCACCCTCTTTCCAAATATGCAAATGGCTTCCCTCGAATCCACCCAGAAAGCTTCGAATATCCATTTTAAATTTTTCGGCCAAGTCGCAACCTTGTCCAAACCGGTCCAAATTAACACCCCAGTACCCTCCCTTCCTCCTCTACCCAACCCCCATGGACTGTTGTCTCGAATGTAGCCGGACAGGCTCGAATATTAGTTTTTACTTCTCCGGCCAAAACCCTAAAACGACCAAAGCACATGCAATTGACATCAAAGGATCCCTGGGCCTTCCTCGTGAGGATTTGAGTGTCATTAAATCCAAACGTCATCAGAATTGGCCGAGGTTTGGGAAATATCAACTGGCCGGAGTTTTCTTTTCATCAGTAAGTTTCTCTCTTCGTTGTATTTTCGAATTGTCCTCTCTTCTTGACGATTTTGCTTCATTAAATGATCTAGGTTGGTGTTATCCGTCTAGGGTTAGTAATTGAAGTTTTCTTATTTGATTGTTGTTCGAGTTCTGTTAAAAGTTAATTTTTCCATTAGTATAAGAATTAGTTCTTCTTCAGTGTTTAGTTTAGTTTAAATGTTGATGTTTCGTTTCTTCAAGTTGATTGATGTTGCTTTAAATTTCATGTACAATTGGAGTCTGTGATGATAGGTTTAATTCTCGTTTTAGTTAGTTAATTTTTTTACTTTGATTTAGTTGCTAAGAATAGTTCATTTAATAGGTTTAACTTCATATTTGGCTTAATATGTCTAGCTAATTTGATTTAGGTGTTTATCTGCTTATGAACATCTGATTTAGAGTTTGTTTAATTAACCATGGTTAAGGGGGTATTGGTCAGCAGCATAAATCTGTTCTTTAATTGTTTAAATTGTTTCAATCTGGTTTCATATTGGTTTTGGTTGTTAATTAGCTTGTCTGTTGATTGGTAATAGGTCAGTGATTACTTGAGTTTAGGATGTGTGATTGAGTTTGTTTAGCTAGACCACGGTTGTTTGGTTAAGTTAACAGGGCTGGGGTAGGTTAATGATTTCAAGGTTAAGTTAAGAGTAATTGGGGTAATTCAAGGGTAGTGAATTTTACAAGTGGATGAATAATAACTCTCTAGAACATTCTATATGGGGTCCAAAACAGATTTTCAGGAAGTTTTAGAGTATTAGCGTGAGCAACAAGTTAGGAAATGAGGGAGTAACCAGATAAAGAGTAAAATAAAAGAGGGACTAATTTGATAAATTTAGGATCTGAGGGTTGCCCTCATTGGGGCCTATAAATGGCAGCCTATCTGCCTTAATTAGGAGAGTTTTGGAACCCCAAAAATTCCCCCAAAAAACATTCTCTCAACTCTTCAGATCTGAAATAAAAATTCAAAAGTCAAAAAGCCAAAAAAAATAGAAAATGATAAAAAAAACTGTGTTGTTCAAGTCCTCTTAGTTTAATTTCGAGTCCTGGGGGTTAATTTGCATTTTCCTAGTTAGTTGCTAGCTAGTGGAAATTTCAGAAAGGTTTTCTGTTTGATTAAATATATATTTTTTGGTTTCGATCAGTTCATTTTGGTCATTACTGGATGCTGAATTGCTGAGATGCTTTCCTGATTTCTGTGAAACTATTTTGGTTCAAAATCACTCGATTGTTGCTGTGTTTGACCGGTTGAATTCTAGTAATTGTTGGTTGCTGCTGATTTCTCCTTGTTTCTGTCTGATTCAATTCCAGGTACACTTTCAAGCCTGTTTTGATGTAATCTCACCAAACGAAAATGGAAACGAAATCACCACTTGATACTTGTTGAAGTTTGCTGTGTGTTGTTAGTTCAATTTGCTGCAATTAGTTTAGGATTTCGTTTTGGATAAACTCCTTATTGTAGCTTATTTGTAGTGGACTGTTAAGCTATTCATGTATAATGGACTGATCGAACTATTAGATTTGTAATTATTCATTAGCCCTATCAGATTAATTTCACTTTGAATAGACATGATTTGAAATCAAAAGATAATTGAAACAGGAGAAAGGATGTTGAAATTTGTAGGCCTCGTTTGTTCTATTAACTGGAGACTGGACTGTATTTAGACTAATTTGGACTATTGTGATCATCCGTTGGCATTAGTCCATTAACTAGCTTAGGGATTTTGTGTTTTGAGAGTTATAGTTATTTTAGTTCATGTGTTTGAGCTAGCCTCAATAGTTTATTGTTGAGATTTGGTTTGGAAATTTGAGTTGGTAATTGAGTTGCCATTACTGTTGCTAAGGTCGAATTTATAGGATACTCATAATTGGAAATTTCAAACTGAGTAGTAACGTTGATTAGAACCACTTGAATCAATCTGAGAGTGTTTCGTTGCCTTTGTGCTATTGTGCCCAATTTGTTCACCTCTGGTAATGAATCCACTAGTAACGTATAAAGTAATTGTCCAGTGCTTCATTGATTCAAGTAAACATGGTCTTTTCTTGCTTTAAATGGTTGAACACTTCGACTAATTGGAGGGCTTTCGGTGAGTGTTACTCAACTCGCATTACAACTGGGTTTGGGCCTCTGTGCCTTCATGGACAACCTTCACTGGTCCAGATTGGAGGACCTAAATAACTGAAAATAGCTGCTTCTATTCATTTACAATACTATTTTGAATATTTTATGTTACAGATTAGGGCCCTTTTCTTCATTTTTAGAGACAAATAAAGTAGAAAATGTAGTCATTTTAGGATTGCCTTGTAAATAAAATATGAGATGAGCCTCGCCAAATGTAATGCAGATTGCGGGGCCCTCAATAAATTTTATATTAAAACACTTAGAACTCGGGATGGGCCGTTTAGTAAATTTGACGGCCTTCCCCAAAGACAATAACGCATTAGCCTCTTTAAGCGCGATTTTAATAAAATTATCTTCCTAAACTCGGGTGCGCATTTATGTGACCCAAATCCGAATCTCAACGAAGTCGAAATATGTCAACAACCATGGGTGCATTGATGTGACGTGGTTCGAGGCGTATTTTCACGACGCTGCAATTCTCGTTAAAATAATAATAATAATAATGCGATTTAAAATTAAAAAACACATAAGCTAGAACATGTTTTGAAATCAGATAAAATCAAAAACAACAATTGAGCGACCGTGCTAGAACCACGGAACCCGGGAATGCCTAACACCTTCTCCCGGATTAACAGAATTCCTTACTCGGATTTCTGATTCACGGACTGTTAACAGAGTCATAGTTTTCCTCGGTTCGGGATGCAACCGGTGACTTGGGACACAATTAATCTCCCAAGTGGCGACTCTGAATAATTAATAATTAAATCTCGTTCCGATTGTCCTTTAATTGGAAAAACTCCTTTATGCCCTTGCGGGTGTAGGTGAAAAAGGAGGTGTGACAGCTTTGGCGACTCTGCTGGGGACTCGAACCCAGAATCTCTGGTTCAGGGTTTAAGAATTCGAGTTTAGAATAATTATTGTGTTGGCTTTATCTGATCGCCTTACATGTTGCATGCTAACTGTGCTACATGCTTTACCGCTTTGATATTATCTGAACTGTATATAAGCTGTGCCGAAACCCTTCTCTTCTCGCCTCCGGGGATGTGTTTACTGGTTGAGACTCCCTATTCTGTTAGTGTCATACCCTGAAATAAAAAGAGGCTCGGATAAGTTGCAAAGCCGGACGATCTCGCGGGTCCCCGGTACGCTGCCCCTTCATCGACTCGAGTTGTCCACTCGAGTGCACTGTTTAGAACACATACCCAGGTTTTGAACTTAGAATAACTTGACTTCATGCCGGATCCCTAGTAGGAGAGCTTAATTGCATCACGTTGGATTTGACTTAGGGGACTCAACACAGGGGTTGGGTCCGTCTAGGGCTAGCAACCTGAATTGAAAAGACCATCCTGATGCATGCTACTTGTTCTGTACATATATTTGTTTCGAACCAACATGTTGACCGGCTTTTGAATCTCGGGAATGTTGGAAAATTGAGAAAAAGAGGAAAAGAGAAAAGGAGAGAAATAACAGTTAGGGGATTAATTGATTATTTTAGAAAAACCAATGACCAAATACTGTCGAAACTCTGCCGAAATTTTGAGAAAATGGAAAAAGGAAAATGTCTTATTTTTAATAGTTTGTTTTACTAAAAAGCAAAGGAAAAATATAAAAAGAGTCTTTTATTTTTGGAAAGTTGTTCGTTGAAAAAGAAAGGAAAAAGAGTCTTTGTTTTAGTTTGGAAAAATAGGTTGTTTATTGTTTGTTGAAAATGAAAAGGAGAAAGAGAGTTGTTATTTTGTCTTGTTTTCAAAAATAGAAAAAGAAAAATAGTTTGTCTTGCCATGGAAAATAAAAGAAAGAGCCTTGTTTTCAAAATATAGTTAGTTTCTTTGCCCAAACTACGTAGGTTTGATTCTCACAGGGCGTGAGATACGTAGGCAACCCTCATCGGGTCCAACCTCCCCTTTGCAAAAATAGCCAAAAATATTTAAGTTTAAATTTTGGAATGAATAAGTTAGGTGATGCCGTTTTCGTCAAAAACAGCCGAACGTTCCCGAAATGGACGTCGGAAGGCTGACTTTGCATAACGGCCACCTTTGGTCAATTTTGATTTTTGACTGGTTGACTCTCACAGCCTTAAAATCTTCGTCCTTGGGAGTGCTGGAAGGCCGTGTTCGAAAACCGAGTCTTTCATTTTATATTTGGAAAAGGAAATAGTTAATTTTGCTTTGAGTCAAATAAAAGTTTTGTTTTTGCTTAAATCACTTTAATAAATGTGCAGGATGAGCACGATGCAAAACGAAGCTTTCGCAATAATGAATAAAATCCCTTTCGAGTTGCGGCTATGGTGGGACGATTTAGGCAAAGAAGGATAAGACGAAGTCAAGAAATATCTGAAAGGTCTTACGGGTTTATTGGAAATCAAGCCTCGGGGTGATATTATAAGAGCGTTGGTCACCTGCTGGGACCCTGCGCACAATGTCTTCCAGTTCTCAGATTTTGAGCTCACCCCAACTCTGGAGGAAATAGCCGGGTACATCGGCAATGCTGATGTTCCATTAAGAGAAAAATATCTGGTTGCTCCAAGAGCCATCACGGTGCATCGGTTTTTAGATTCATTGAAGATACCTAGGACAGTCCATAATCCAGATTTGGCAAAAGGCTTCTGCACTCTGCGCTTCATATACGACAGGTACGGCCACGTGGGAGGGTTTAACAGGACAGACATCAAGCTATGCAATAAAAATAACCGTCAAAAATGGGATGAGCACAGACGGGTGGCTTTCATGATAACCTTTTTGGGCCTCTTGGTGTTCCCAATGAAAGATGAGAATATTGATATAAAAGTAGTCGGGATCGTCAGTACCTTGCTTACTCAGGACGAAAGCACTCTTGCGCCTATGATCGCGTCTGACATTTTTCGAGCTCTCACTGCCTGCAAAGCCGGGGGCAACTTTTTTGAGGGGTGTAACTTGTTGCTACAAATGTGGATGACCGAGCATCTATGCCACCGTTCCCAGCTCTTGAGTTATGGTTCGTCTGACAAAACCTGTATAGGAGAGTTTTACACAAGGATTGACGGGGTTAGTCTGCCTGAAGGAGTAACAGCGTGGATATCATACTTTCGTACTCTCACGGACAGCCAGATACAGTGGACGTTGGGATGGTTGCCTGTTGAAGAAATCATATATATGCCAACAGCTAGGTCGCATTTTCTTTTGATGGGACTTAAGAGCATCCAGCCCTATGCTCCATGTCGGATTCTGAGACAACTCGGGAGATGCCAAACAGTGCCACGGGAGGAAGATCTTAGTGCTCAAGTAATTGAGATTAGCCCTGACGGACAGTTTCCCGAAGCAAAAGTCTGCGGGATTTGGAATGAATGTCAATATCTACAAGCAGATACTTGTGTGCAGGATCGGGCCAAAGGTGAAATGTCGCCAGAATACCTCGCATGGTACAGAAGAGAACTTGAGCATCAGAGGCCAGCTAAAATACCCCACATCCAGGATTTCACTGAATCATCACAAGGACAATGGGGTTGGTTAGCAAAAGAAGAAGGCTATCAGGTTGAAATCGGCAAGCTGAAACAACAGATTGGAGCTCTGAAATTTGAGAACAGTGTGCAAGTTGCTGCTGATCAGGGAGAAAAGAATAGGTTGGCCCAAGAAAACGAGGCGCTTAGGGCCCAAATCCAGCAAATGAGGATAGCTGCCAATAACCAACAAAGGAGCCGGTCGGACGAGCGGTTGATAAAGGGGTTGAAAAAGGAAATTAGTGAGTGCCGGGATGAGCTGAAAAAATCCGAAGGCACCATAGCGGGACTCCGGGCACAGTGGATAAAAAGAACAGAAGAACGCACCTATTACATGCAACAATTGGAGAAGGATTATGAAAAGACCATTGCTAGTCTGAAAAGAAAAGTGGTCACCCTTGAGGATAAAGCAGCTAAGCAAGCTAAAGCTTTTAAGACCGAAAGTGGACACTGCTATGATTTACTGGCCCGAATGGAAGTAGAAATACAGCAGCTGCAGGATCAACATCTTCAGGATTCTCATGTGTTGGAGGCTCGCAATAATCAAGTAAGGCGATTGCTTATAGAAAAGGGTCGAACAAGAGACAGGATTGAGACCATTGCCCATGCCATCCTTAGGAGATGTCAGGCATGTGAATACATGACTCGCACTACCTTCTTCTCAGCAGTGATGATTTACGTCAAGCAAACCATGTATGAGCTGGAGAAACTTGAAAGGGATTTGGCACCTAAGCCCGCGACGAGGCCGAACGATGCCCCGCAAGCACCCACTTTTGAAGCACTAATGTATTCATAGATCGAGTCTGTATTTTCCATTTTAGAGTTTGTTGTTTGTCAGTCTGTTTTCTTTTTGCGTCCCAGTGTGCTAGTATGTTCGTAGTCTGTATTTGAGTTTAGTTGGAGTCTGTTATTTTCCATTTCAAAATGTTTAGTTTGTAATAGAATGTTGTGGTAATGAAAAACTTGAAAATTCCCAAAAATTTGTTCATTTATTTTGGCACTTATTTTCACGAACTACGCCTGGTCTGATTCGTGCGGGGTCACGATACGTAGGCAATCTCCATAGGATTCGACCATAACCAAATGAAAAGAGGAAGAAAGAAGAAAAACAAGAGAGGATGGAAAAGAATAAGAAAAGAGAAGAGCGGAAAAACAAGAAAGGAATAGAATAAAGGAGGAAGGAAAGGAAAAAGAAAAAAAGGAGAAAAGAGAGAGGGAAAATAAAGAGAAAAGAAAACAAAAATAAAAGAGAAATCTTACAGTTGGAACTAAGGAAATGCCGGGATGACGCATGCGGTCGAGCAAATGCATAATAGAAATGGTTAACTATATAGATGCATTCATGCCCAATGTGCGGTTATCCAATCTGTTAAAGACTAATCGCTAACGGAATTGTTGTCTAAATGTGTGAGTCTAGGCAGGTGGTTAGTTGTTTGGCATTCTGGCAACCCATCCATACAACACCCGGTCTAAAGATAAAGTGAATATGACTGGCCCGGAATCTGATACGAGTATCGCTGACCCATCGAAAGAAGTAGAAGAAATGGACGTTCATGCAATGAGGGAGGAAATGTATAAGCTGAAGCAACAGATGGCTGAAATGTACCAAGCCTAGGCGAAGGGGTATCCACCACTAGTTTATCCCGCTAACCCCGCTTATATCCCACCATTGGCTCAGCCTCAGGAGCCACCCACTGTGAATTCATCTCCAGCATTTCCCCTCTACCAACAATGTGAAGGCACCACTTCTCATACATCACAGTCTCCTCCATCCAAACAAGTCTCATACCCTCCTCCACCAACCACTCCCGTTTTTGTGGCACCTCCGCCTGCTACCCTACACCGATCCCCCAGTGAACCTCTGTTCCAGACGCATGACAACCAGTATTATCCCCCTGAGCCTACCTTCAAAGTTCCAGAACCCTAATCTTATACCCCTCATCTTGATCTCACGGCAGGCACCGAGAAGCCGCCCAAAAACCCTGAGCAGGAGGAGATGATCAGAAAGGTCAAAAGCCTGGAGCAATCATTCCGAGACATGAGGGGGTTAGGGGGCCAAGTAAGTGTGGCCTATAAAGATTTATGTCCGTTCCCAGATGTTCAGTTACCGGCCGGGTTCAAGATGCCTAAGTTTGATTTGTACGACGGGCATGGCGACCCAGTAGCACATTTAAGGGGATTCTATAGCAAGATGAGAGGAGCAGGAGGGAGAGATGAATTGCTAATTTCAGCCAAAGTTTGAGCGGATCTGAGTTGGAATGGTATAGTAGACAAGACCATAGCAGGTGGTACACCTGGGACGACTTGACCCAAGCCTTCGCCTGTCAGTTTCAATACAATCTTGAAATCATCCCAGATCGACTGTCATTGACAAAGATCGAGAAAAAGCCCGGTGAGAGCTTTCGAGAATATGGGTTCCGTTGGAGAGAGCAAGCGGCGAGGGTTGACCCCCCGATGAAAGAGAGTGAAATGGTTGATTATTTCTTGCAGGCTTTGGAGCCCACCTATTTTGGTCATTTGGTGTCAGCAGTGGGCAAGTCCTTTAATGAAGTCGTGAAAATGGGAGGCATGGTTGAGGAGGGACTCAAATCTAATAAGATCATGAGTTATTCAGCAATCAAAACAACCACCCAAGCCATTCAAAACGACAATGGGGGTGTGTTTGGGAAGAAGAAGAAGAAAGAAGAGGTTGCAACTGTCGAATCCGGAGCATGGTCCAGGTCTAGAAGCCTTTCACCCTATTACAACCAACCCAGACCCCACCACCCAAATTATCCGTATACCCCATATGGCCCTCCTCAACACTATTATCCACCACCAGAGCCACTCTTTTCCATCCACCATGCACAAACTTATACCCAGCCTCCGGCTCACGCGTAATGGCTTGCGCCGACTACCCAAAACACATGCCCAGCTCCTCAAAACACATATCCACACCCGAGGGCTTATAGGCCAGGATCCGGCTTCCGCCCAAACCAGGCTTTCAGAAATGAGAGAATGCAGAAACAGAAAACATTCACTCCGCTGGGAGAATCCTATACCACTCTTTTCCACAAACTGAGACAGTTAGGCCTGTTGAACCCGGTTGAGGCCAAAATGGCAAATCCCCTTCCTAAAAGTCTGGACCATTCAGTGTGCTGTGAGTATTGTTCAGGGGCTCCTGGACATGATACTGAGAAATGTTGGAGATTGAAAACTGCTGTACAAGAGCTAATTGACACAAACAAGATCGAGGTTCAGGCCCCGGAGGTACCCAATATTAACCAGAACCCGTTGCCAGCGCATCATGAGGCCAACATGATTGAACTGATACATAAGGGAGCAGAGCTTAAGAAGCCCTCACAGACAGTCATGATGATCCGTTCTAGTGAAGCCAAAGTGAATGAAAAGTCAGCTAGTGTGAAACCCGCGGTTCAGCTGAAAGGAATAGACAAGAAGCCAGTTGTGGTGATGGGGAAAGGATCATCCGTTGTTGCGAAGAAACCAGAGCCGATCAAGGTAGTAGTTCGGGGAGTATCAAGCACACTTGCGACAATCGTGAAGGGGGATCACATAGGACCAGTTGTTATAAAGCCAGTAACCCAGTTACCAGTAATTGACAGTAAAGCCGTTTCGTGGAAGTATGAACAGGTAGTTATGACCTACAAGGGGAAGGAAATCAAAAAGGAAATCTGTGAAACACAATGTTTAACTCACTCGGGACGTTGTTTTGCCCCTGAAGAGTTGAGAAAGGCCAGGGCTCCCAAGGAAAATCCGGTGCCAGTTAAGAAAGCTATTACGGAGGAAGAGGCAGAAGAGTTCTTGAAAAAGATGAAAGTGCAAGATTATTCTATTGTTGAGCAGCTAAGGAAAACGCCAGCCCAAATCTCATTGCTTTCATTGCTTATCCACTCGGATGAACATCGCCGGGCTCTGATGAAGATATTGAACGAAGCTCATGTCCCTGATAAAATTTCAGTGAATCATTTGGAAACAATCGCGAATAAAATCTTTGAGGTAAACAGAGTGACATTTTCTGATGATGAATTGCCCGTGGAGGGTACAGAACATAATAGAGCTCTTTATTTGACCGTGAAATATGAAGACTCGGTAGTCACTCGAGTACTAGTTGATAATGGGTCCAGTGCCAATATCTGTCCTTTGTCTACATTGAACAAGTTGAAGGTTGATGATGACAGAATTCATAAGAATAGCATCTGCGTTCGGGGGTTTGATGGTGGTGGTACAGACACAGTGGGTGACATCATACTTGAATTGACAATTGGTCCGGTCGAGTTCACCATGGAGTTTCAGGTGTTAGACGTGGCGGTGTCTTATAATCTTCTGTTGGGGCGACCATGGATCCACGCTACCAAAGCGGTGCCTTCTACACTACATCAGATGGTCAAATTCGAGTGGTATAGACAAGAGATCGTAGTACATGGGGAAGACAACATGAGTATTGTAAGTGATGCCATAGTACCCTTCATAGAGACTGATGATGATAAGGGGCCGTGGGTTTACCAGGTTTTCGATACATTCTCGGTAGAAAAGGTTCCTGAAGGGAAAAGCGTCCCGATCCCCAGAATAACGGCTGCAACTGTCATGGTAGCCTCTGAAATGTTGAAAAACGGGTTTGTACCAGGCAAAAGGTTGGGTGCTGATTTGCAAGGTATTGTTCAGCCAGTTTATTTTGCCCAAGAATCTGGATAACTTTGGGCTGGGGTTCAAGCCTACGGCGGCGGATGTGAGACGAGCCCGCAAGATGAAGAAAAGAGGCTGGGTTCTTCCCAAACCAATTTCACGTCTGTCCAGGTCCTTCGTCAGGCCAAGTATCGGGAAGCAATTATTGGCAAAAGTGTCTGGTCCACTGATTGGGGCGGATGGGAACTTGGAGAACGGTCTTGAAAGGGTATTTGCTGAGGTAAACATGTTTGAGGCCTGGGAAGGATCATGCAAAGCAGATATACAGTACATCGGGCCACGTGCTAATGTCAACAACTGGGAAGCCACTCCTCTTCCATCTCGGAGGGAGTCGCGGTAGTGGGTTTTGTTTTCCTTTTGTTCACCTGGATTATTCTAGGGTTTGTAATTCAGTTACTATGTTCCGTCCGTTTGGATGAGTTAAAACCCTGTTATCTTTACATTCAATGAAATGCAAGTCCTTTTCTTTCTTAATTCCTAATTTTGTTTCTATTTCTTTCTTTTCTTTTCTATACAGTTCTTTTTATGCTAATATCAATGACATGACATGCATGAGGAATCTTTGGCCCAGTTTTAAAAGCCAATCTAACTCAGAAATAATAGTGCAAGAAATCGAGTATGACGATGAGGTGGAATATGATGATGACGAGGCCTATGAGGAAGTTAGTAAAGAATTAAGTCACTTTGAAGAAAAACCCAAACCTAACCTAAATGACACCGAAGCAGTTAATCTAGGGGACCAAGACAATGTTCGTGAAACTAAAATAAGTGTTCATCTGGAGCCACAGCTCAAGGAGGGGATAGTCAAAGCATTGTTTGAGTACAAGGATATTTTTGCATGGTCGTATGATGATATGCCGGGGCTAAGTACTGATTTAGTGGTTCACAAATTGCCCACTGACCCGACATTCCCTCCTGTCAAGCAGAAACTGAGAAAGTTCAAAACGGGTATAAGTGTAAAGATCAAAGAAGAGATCACCAAGCAGTTCGATGCGAAGGTCATTCGGGTTACACGGTATCCCACTTGGTTAGATAATGTTGTGCCTGTGCCGAAGAAAGATGGCAAGACCAGGGTGTGTGTCGATTATCGGGATCTTAACAAGGCAAGTCCAAAAGACAATTTTCCGCTGCCAAACATCCACATATTGATTGATAATTGTGCCAAACATGAAATTGGTTCCTTTGTTGATTGTTACGCGGGTTATCATCAGATTTTAATGGACGAGGAAGATGCAGAAAAGACGGCATTCGTCACGCCATGGGGAACATACTGTTATCAGGTCATGCTGTTTGGTTTGAAAAATGCTGGGGCAACTTATATGAGGGCAATGACAACAATATTCCATGATATGATACACAAGGAAATCGAGGTGTATGTGGACGATGTGATTGTAAAGTCTAGACAGCAATCTGACCATGTCAGGGATCTGAGAAAGTTCTTCCAAAGGCTTCGCAGGTACAATCTCAAGCTTAATCCTGCAAAATGCACGTTCGGGGTGCCGTCTGGAAAGTTGTTGGGGTTCATAGTCAGCCGCTGGGGTATTGAACTGGATCCATCAAAAATCAAGGCCATCCATGAATTGCCACCTCCGAGGAAGAAGACCGAGGTGATGAGTTTGCTGGGGAGATTGAATTATATCAGCAGGTTCATCGCCCAGCTCACGACAACTTGTGAGCCTATCTTTAAGCTGTTAAAGAAAGACGCTTCGATCAAGTGGACAAATGAATGTCAGGAGGTATTTGATAAGATAAAGGGGTATTTGTCAAATCCACCCGTGTTGGTTCCGCCAGAACCAGGGTGACCTTTGATTCTATATTTAACCGTATTGGAAAATTCGTTCGGCTGTGTATTGGGTCAACATGATATCACTGGAAGGAAGGAGAAGGCCATCTATTACCTCAGCAAGAAGTTCACAACCTACGAGGTTAAGTATACTCATCTTGAAAGGACGTGTTGCGCCCTAACTTGGGTGGCACAGAAGATGAAATACTATTTGTCATCTTATACTACTTACCTCATATCTCGTTTGGATCCGTTAAAGTATATCTTTCAGAAGCCTATGCCCACAGGGAGGCTTGCAAAGTGGCATATCCTGCTCACAGAGTTTGACATTGTCTACGTGACTCAGACTGCGATGAAAGCACAGGCCTTGGCGGACCATCTGGCCAAGAATCTGGTTGATTAAAATTATGAACCTTTGAAGACTTATTTCCCTGATGAAGAGGTGATGCATGTCGAAGAGTTGGAACAAGTCGAGAAGCCAGGATGGAAACGTTTCTTTGACGGGGCTGCAAACATGAAAGGCGTGGGAATAGGAGCGGTGCTTATTTCTGAAACAGGGCAACATTACCCTGTTATAGCTCAGCTTCATTTTTATTGTACGAACAACATGGAAGAATATGAGGCATGTATCTTGGGGTTGAGATTAGCTGTAGATATGGGTGTCCAGGAAGTCTTGGTCAGGGGTGACTCGGACCTACTGGTACACCAAATTCAAGGAAAATGGGAAACACGGGACTTAAAGCTTATACCGTACCGACAATGTTTGCATGAGCTTTGTCAGTGGTTTCAGTCAATAGAATTCAAGCACATTCCAAGGATTCATAATGAAGTGGCTGATGCATTGGCTACTCTGGCATCGATGTTACACCATCCAGATAAGACTTATGTGGACCCTTTGTAGATTCAGGTCCGCGATCAGCACACTTATTGTAATGTGGTAGAAGAGGAACTTGACGGTGAGCCATGGTTTCATGACATCAAGGAATATATCAGGATGGGTGTGTATCTGATACATGCCACAGGTGATCAGAAACGAACAATTCGACGGTTGGCTAGCGGGTTTTTCCTTAGTGGAGGAGTGTTGTACAAAAGAACTCCAGACCTCAGGTTGTTGAGATGCACTGATGCGAGACAGGCCACATCTATCATGATTGAGGTACATTCCGGAGTTTGTGGACCTCATATGAGCGGGTACGTTCTAGCAAAGAAGATTCTCAGAGCAGGTTATTACTGGCTCACTATGGAGCGGGATTGCATTAGATTTGTGCGTAAATGTCATCAGTGCCAAGTGCATGGAGATTTGATTCATTCTCCACCATCCGAATTACATACAATGTCTGCACCATGGCCCTTTGTTGCTTGGGGCATGGATGTCATTGGGCCAATTGAGCCAGCAGTATCAAACGGACACAGGTTTATTCTGGTGGCCATTGATTATTTCACCAAGTGGGTTGAAGCGAAAACTTTCAAATCCGTAACCAAGAAAGCAGTGGTTAATTTTGTGCACTCAAATATCATCTGTCGGTTTGGCATTTCGAAGGTAATCATCACGGACAATGGCGCTAATCTCAATAGTCATTTGATGAAGGAGACATGTGAGCAGTTCAAGATTACTCATCATCATTCTACTCCATACCGCCCTAAGGCAAATGGTGCGGTTGAGGCATCCAATAAGAATATAAAGAAAATACTCCAGAAAATGGTGGAAGGATCTAGACAGTGGCATGAAAAGCTGCCTTTCGCATTGTTGGGATACCGCACCACTGTTCGTACTTCGGTGGGGGAGACTCCTTACTCTTTGGTGTATGGTATAGAAGCAGTGATACCCGCATAAGTGGAAATCCCGTCTCTTCGAATCATTGCGGAGGCTGAGATCGATGATGATGAATGGGTGAAAAGCCACCTTGAGCAGTTGAGTTTGATTGACGAGAAGAGATTGGCATCAGTGTGTCATGGTCAGTTATACTAGCAAAGAATGGTAAGAGCGTACAACAAGAAAGTGCGTCCGAGGAAGTTTGAAGTAGGACAGTTAGTGCTGAGACGTATTTTGCCTCATTGGGTTGAAGCAAAGGGAAGGTTTGCCCCGAACTGGCAGGGGCCATTTGTCGTAACCAGAGTGTTGTCTAATGGTGCATTATATCTGACAGATGTGGAAGGAAAATGTGTAGAAATGGCCATCAATTCCGATGCGGTCAAGAGATACTATGTATGATTTCTTTATTTTGATTGTACTTGTTTGTATTTGGCATATTTTAAAGATTGAAATTACGAAGACATTTTGTTCTGCTATCTAAACACTTTTACCCCTTATCATCCCCTTTGAGCCTTAATTATTTTCTTTCATATCCCTCTTTCGGAATCAATGTCACCATTAAGAAACGTGAGTGCAGAAGAAAGAAAATGAAAATAAGAGGAAAAGAAAGAAAAGTGAAAAAGAAGGAAACAAAGAAGGAAAAGAAAAGAAGAGGAAAATTGAAAGTGAAAAGAAGAAAGAAAAGAAAGGGAAAAGAAAAGAGAATGAAGAAAAGAAAAGAAAAGAAGAGCGGAAAAAACAACAACAACGTAGTCTCTATGACATGAACTACGTTTGACTTGATCCCGAAAGGGTACGTAGGCAGCCTCTCTGAGGTTCAGTTATACCAAAATAAAATCCAAAAGTCCCCAAGCAAGAAACTGGGGCAGAAGTTGTGGTTGTTGTAAGAAATTTATTTTCGAAAGTTGTAATTTTAACCCATTTTGAAATTATTTTGAGCCTTTCATACCCTTTCTTTCTAGCCCCATCCAAAGCCCACATTACGGTCCAAAGAAAGACCTTCTGATCAGTCTTTGAGAAATGACAAGTCAAGCAGGTAAAGGTAATTCATGTCTGGGGCAACACTCTGGTTCAAGCAAGAAAAACAAAAGATAAAAATGAGAGAGTCTTATTGGTGAAAACCTGCACAAGCACCATAAGGCGACGGGAGTTGAGAGAAAGAATAAATGAGAGAGTCTTATTGGTGAAAACCCTCGCAGGCACCTTGAGATGAAAGTGAGTTGAGAAATGATTAATGGAGAAAGGTCTGTTGGTGGAAAATTGTTTTGAGGCACCACAGGACGAACAAGGCTAAGGTTTGGATAAAGTAATCAAGTGATGGAAATTCTGGGGCAACAAAGGGTGGCGATCAAGAGTTGGTTAGTTGGACAGATTGGGCCGATTAGTTCGAAATGCATGTCATGACGATTGGTACCGGTTGTTCCGGTCAGATAAGTTTCGTTCCCCTTTTTTTTTTAGCTGTCATCCAGTTTTGGATTCTTCTTATCCTTAACTCGTAAACTCATTGCATTTTATTTTCTTGGGGGGTTTTATCTGTCTAAAATGTTTCAATGTCAATTTTGTTCAAAGCAAGTGGAAAGGGATTTCAAAACTCACTACCAGATTCCGAAAAGTGTAAAGCGCGATGTGGTCAGCGCATGTCAAAAACAATGTGATGAAAGGTGGAATATAGGGAATCACCGGAAGTGTCACCGGTGGAATGATTGGGAAATGTCGTGGGAAGTGCAAAAGTTCAGAAAAAGGGTCAGAGGTGTGAAACAACAACATGGGTACAGAACACTCAGTTTGTCAAAGTCAGGGGTTTGGAAGTCAGGAAGAAAGGCAAGCGATTCAAGGCCAGTTCGGGAAGCCAGTCGGAACAAAACAATGCAGCAGAAAGATCTCCAACAAGAATGCCACCAACTAACCACCATTTTTGAACTGACAAATTTTCCTTGATTAAAACAGGGGCAGAAAAGTTCGTTTGTTTCAGAGGAACCCTCCGTGGAGAAAGGCAATCAACAAGCAGGTTCAATTTTTGATTTTCAGGGCCCTCCTGGAAAATGGGACCTAGTTTAAAGTTCAAAAATAGCATAATCTAGCATAAATGTATCCCAAAAGAATATAAGTTAGCTTAGAAGTCGAGAAAGGATTCAAGTAGGAGTTTCCGGGACCCTCCTGAATAATGGGACTTAGCTTTAAGATTTCAATTAGATAACAACATTTAGCGTAAACTCTGTTGTAGGGTAGTATAATTCAGACATGAAAGTTGTCACCCTTAAGATAAAATTTGACCTTTGATTTTCAGGACCCTCCTGGATAATGGGGAGTAGTTTAAAGATTCTCTTAGATAGCAAGATTTAGCAGAAGTCACACCTGTAGAAGATATAACTTAGATTTAAAATTGTCGTTCAGTTAAGAGTTGTTAGGACCCCCTCTGCATAATGGGACATAGCTTTCAAATTCTTAGTAATATTTGGTAATATGATTCAGTTTTACAATCACATCTGTCCTCATCCACCAAACTGGGGCAGAAAATTTTCTTTGTTTTGTCCATTCGAAGTCAGGAGCCCGCCTGGATAGCATGGGAACATATTTTGAGTTCGGAAGTCAGGAGCCCGCCTGGATAGCAGGGAATACGTTTCAAGTCTAGCAGTCAGGAGCTCGCCTGGAGAGCAGGGAATACATTGCAAGTCAGTAGTCAGGAGCCCGCCTAAAAAGCAGGGAATACATACCAAGTGTGGAAGACAGGAGCCCGCCTGGATAGCATGGGAATACATTTCAAGTGTAGAAGTCAGGAGCCCGCCTGGATAACATGGGAATACATTCAAGCTTGGAAGTCTGGAGCCCGCCTGAAGAATAGGAGAATTCATTTCGAGCTTTGAAGTCGGGAGCTCGCCCGTACAACAAGGGAATACATTCAAGTTCAGCAATTTGAAGAAATGAACAACACCTCAGTTTGTAGTTTGCAATGGAAACAAGGGATTTTACCAAGAAAACACAAGACAACAAGGCAACGAGGAAGTACAACAACAAGTTTGAAGAATTTAGATAGGATTTTGTAAATCATAGGTCATAGTTTAGTTTAGCTTCTTTTATTTTGACATGGTGTAATAAGGAAGGTCAGCAAGCAGTAGCAGCAGCAATCGCAGTTGAAATCATAGCTCCTGGTAGTCCCAGCTACCAGACACTCCCGAACTACACTGACCTGATTCTTGTTTAGCCCAGGATATGTAGGCAACCTCTGAAGCAGGGTGCGGTCAACTTTTTCAAAAAAATGCTTCACATGGAATATGCGAACGGGCAAAAATCGCTCGTTTCCACTCACTTATCTTTGCACGAAAACTCTTCGCGTTTCCGGGAAAAGAGGGGAAGCTGTGAGCACGTGATTTTTTCCCTAATCTAATTATTCCCAAAAAATTCAAACAAAACAATTTCTTTATTTTTACAATTTTTGTGAATTTTGGTGTCACTTTCTGATAGTTGTTTGCATTTTATTTGTGCATGTTAATTCATATGAAAATACAAAAATATACATTTAGGATATAAGTTCATATTTTAGGATTAAGTAGGGGTTAATTTGTTTTGGAACAAAATATAAAAATCACAAAAATAGTCCACTTTGCATTTTAATCGTTTTAATTGTGAATTCACCGTGAAATAGGTTTTAAATAATTTTAGAATTTAATTAATTTAGCTTTGACATCTATTAGGATTTTTATTTTTAATTGTGCATCCTTATAAAATTAGGGAAAAATAAAACAAAAATACAAAATGAAAATGACTAAAAGAATTAAAAGAAAAAAAAAGGAATAAATAAAAGAGGGCTGCTCACAATTGGGCCATTTCAATTAAATTCACCCAGCCCAAAAGAAAAAAAAACAAAACCAAACACACCCCAGAAACTGACCCAGGCCCAATCCCCTATCCGGTCCATTTCAGTGCCCCAAAACGACCCCGTTTAGTGCACGATAGATCCTGGCCGTCTATTGATTGGTAATAGGTCAGTGGTTACTTGAGTTTAGGATGTGTGATTAAGTTTGTTTAGCTAGACCACGGCTGTTTGGTTAAGTTAACAGGGTTGGGGTAGGTTAATGATTTCAAGGTTAAGTTAAGGGTAATTGGGGTAATTCAAGGGTAGGAAATCTTACAAGTGGATGAATAATAACTCTCTAGAACATTCTATATGGGGTCCTAAACAGATTTTCAGGAAGTTTTAGAGTATTAGCTTGAGCAATAAGTTAGGAAATGAGGGAGTAACCAGATAAAGAGTAAAATAAAAGAGGGACTAATTTGATAAATTTGGGATCTGAGGGTTGCCCTCATTGGGGCCTATAAATGGCAGCCTATCTTCCTTAATTGGGAGAGTTTTGGAACCCAAAAATTCCCCCAAAAAGCATTCTCTCAACTCTTCAGATCTGAAATAGATATTCAAAAGTCAAAAAGCCAAAAACAATAGAAAATGATAAAAAAAACTGTGCTGTTCAAGTCCTCTTAGTTTAATTTCGAGTCCTGGGGGGTTAATTTGCATTTTCCTAGTTAGTTGCTAGCCAGTGGAAATTTCAGAAAGGTTTTTTGTTTGATTTCATATAGTTTTTTTGGTTTCGATCAGTTCATTTTGGTCATTACTGGATGCTGAATTGCTGAGATGCTTTCCTGATTTCTGTGAAACTATTTTGGTTCAAAATCACTCGATTGTTGTTGTGTTTGACCGGTTGAATTCTAGTAATTGTTGGTTGCTGCTGATTTCTCCTTGTTTCTGTCTGATTCAATTCCAGGTACACTTTCAAGCCTGTTTTGATGTAATCTCACCAAACGAAAATGGAAACGAAATCACCACTTGATACTTGTTGAAGTTTGCTGTGTGTTGTTAGTTCAATTTGCTGCAATTAGTTTAGGATCTCATTTTGGATAAACTCCTTATTTTAGCTTATTTGTAGTGGACTGTTAAGCTATTCATGTATAATGGGCTGATCGAACTATCAAATTTGTAATTATTCATTAGCCCTATCAGATTAATTTCATTTCGAATAGACATGATTTGAAATCAAAAGATAATTGAAACAGGAGAAAGGATGTTGAGATTTGTAGGCCTCGTTTGTTCTATTAACTGGAGACTGGATTGTATTTAGACTAATTTGGACTATTGTGATCATCAGTTGGCATTAGTCCATTAACTAGCTTAGGGATTTTGTGTTTTGAGAGTTATAGTTATTTTAGTTCATGTGTTTGAGCTAGCCTCAATAGTTTATTGTTGAGATTTGGTTTGGAAATTTGAGTTGGTAATTGAGTTGCCATTACTGTTGCTAAGGTCGAATTTATAGGATACTCATAATTGGAAATTTCAAACTGAGTAGTAACGTTGATTAGAACCACTTGAATCAATCTGAGAGTGTTTCGTTGCCTTTGTGCTATTGTGCCCAATTTGTTCACCTCTGGTAATGAATCCACTAGTAACGTGTAAAGTAATTATCCAGTGCTTCATTGATTCAAGTAAACATGGGCTTTTCTTATTTTAAATGGCTGAACACTTCGACTAATTGGAGGGCTTTCGGTGAGTGTTACTCAACTCGCATTATGACTGGGTTTGGGACTCTGTGCCTTCATAGACAACCTTCATTGGTCCAAATTGGAGGACCTAAATAACTGAAAATAGCTGCTTCTATTCATTTACAATACTATTTTGAATATTTTATGTTACAGATTAAGGCCCTTTTCTTCATTTTTAGAGACAAATAAAGTAAAAAATGTAGTCATTTTAGGATTTCCTTGTAAATAAAATATGAGATGAGCCTCGCCAAATGTAAAGTAGATTGAGGGGCCCTCAATAAATTTTATATTAAAATACTTAGAACTCGGGATGGGCCGTTTAGTGAATTTCACGGCCTTCCCCAAAGACAATAACGCATTAGCCTCTTTAAGCGCGATTTTAATAAAATTATCTTCCTAAACTCGGGTGCGCATTTATGTGATCCAAATCCGAATCTCAACGAAGTCGAAATATGTCAACAACCACGGGTGCATTGATGTGACGTGGTTCGAGACGTATTTTCACGACGCTGCAATTCTCGTTAAAATAATAATAAAGCGATTTAAAATTAAAAAGCACATAAGCTAGAAAATGTTTTGAAATCAGATAAAATCAAAAACAACAATTGAGCGACCGTGCTAGAACCACGGAACCCGGGAATGCCTAACACCTTCTCCCGGATTAACAGAATTCCTTACTCGGATTTCTGGTTCGCGGACTGTTAACAGAGTCATAGTTTTCCTTGGTTCGTGATGCAACCGGTGACTTGGGACACCATTAATCTCCCAAGTGGCGACTCTGAATAATTAATAATTAAATCTCGTTCTGATTGTCCTTTAATTGGAAAAACTCCTTTATGCCCTTGCGGGTGTAGGTGAAAAAGGAGGTGTGACAGTAGTGTACATCCAGATTACTGTCTGTTAAGAGCAAACTTAATTTAGATTTGGTTTGATCCTAGAAATGTTGGTTTCCTTCAATATGTGACGCTTTATACTTCACATAATATGTACTATTATTGTTGTTACTCTATCCGTCTCAATTTTTGTGTCAGTCTTTCTATTTTAGAACATTCAAAAATGTTTGACACCATTATATATATACAGCTTTCCAACTTTCAAGAATTTGAATATATTAGACTCGGCTTAATTCCCAAATAGGCACTAACATTATGCTTAAACCGAAATCGTACCGAACCAAAATAATAAATACCGAATCGTTTCGAAATAATTTGGTACGGTATTTGGTATGTACAATTGATAAACCGAATATCGAAATACCGAACCAAATTTTTTAAATACCGAATCGAAATACCGAATGCCCACCCCTAGCAAGACCCTTTGGTCATTTGGTTACCGAAATTAGAATTCTAATCTCAATATTTGGGATTTATCTCTTGATTGATTTTTGAAGAGAATGTGAATTCCAAAACAATGTTTCTTCTGTATCTCGTGTGTATACAATAAGCCTCCTTTTATTCAGAGAAAGCCAACTCGAGTAATTATCTTAAGTCTATTGTTTAGTTTAAAAGTATACTTTTTCTTTACCCAATACACATAAACGTGTATTTGGCACTTGCAGACAACAATATAAAAAACATAAAAGCTAGTTACTTTTGTTTGTCCCTAGCTACTTTATTGTCCATTATCTTGGGACCAACACTCTCCCCCCCCCCAAGTTGGAGGGGGAAGAAATCACCCCCAAGTTGCCCAAGAGATTATGATGACGAGGTCCTGGGAGTGATTTTGTGAAGAGATCCGCCAGTTGAGACGAAGATCGAACAAAAGAGAGGAAAATCAAACCAGACAAGAACTATTGTCGGACAAAATGGCAATCCAACTCAACGTGTTTTGTCCGTTCATGAAATACGGGATTTTTATCTATATGTATTGTTGCTTGGCTATTTGAGTGTAAAGGAACCGGAAGGGTTACAGGAATAGATAGATCTTCAAAGAGACGGACCAGCCAAGTAAGTTTTGCAACCACTCGTTGCATTGAGCGATATTTAGCCTCAGCAAAACTTAGAGAAATTGAGCTCTGTTTCTTAGATTTCCATGAAATCGGCGAAGCTCCAAGTGAGATATAAAAGCTGCTTACTGATTTGCGCGAGTCCAGGCAAGTCGCCCAATCCTAATCACAAAATGCCAAGAGCTAAAAAGAGGATGAAGATGACATAAAAATACCAAATCCAGGATCCTTCAACAAATATCGAAGCACGCGATAGGCAGCATTGTCACACCTCCTTTTTTCCTACACCCCCCGGAAGGGAGTATATATAAGGGAGTTTTTCCAATTTAAGTGATAATCGAAACGAGATTATTTTATTTAAAATTCAGAGTCGCCACTTGGGAGATTTATGTTGTCCCAAGTCACTGGTTTAAAATCCTGAATCGAGGAAAAGTTGACTCTGTAATACAGTCCGCGAACCAGAAATCCGAGTAAGGAATTCCGTTAACCCGGGAGAAGGTGTTAGGCATTCCTGAGTTCCGTGGTTCTAGCACGGCCGCTCAACTGTTATAATTGGCCTATTTACTTTATTTTAATACATGTTTTAGCCTATGGTGCAATTTTAACTTTTATAACCGCTTTTGTTCAATTAATTTTTAAGAAAAATTCAACGTTATCAAAAATACGTCTTGAACCACGTCACATAAATGCACCCATGGTCCGCAACATATTTTATCTAACATTGTTGAGATTTGAATTTGGGTCACATAAATGCGCACCCAAATTTAGGAAGGTAATTATTAAAATACGCGCCCAAAGCAACTACACCTTTTCAAGTTCGCGAGGGCCATGAAAATTCAACTAAATAGCACGCCTCGATTTCTAAGGATTAAAATATGCAAAATCAATGACATGAGGGCTGTGCATTTTTAGGTTTTGTTTGGCACGATACGCCTCAAATTGTTTCAAAGGGTTTATTATTCGGAGTTGTTATAATCGGGTCACATGAAATGCACCCCCGAATTTCTTATCCACCAGCTTCTATCACTTAATTCGACAAAGCATCCAACATTCAACATTCGTAATTTGTCATCCCATGTATACAACAAATTGATTTACCAACAAGAATCTGAGCAGCTCCTTAATCTAATAATCTAATAATAAATGGCAAAACAACTAATAATCTAGTGATAAGCAAACAACACTTGACGATATAAACTTAAAAAAGATAACAAATATATTACTACTACTTACACGACAAGAAGTTAAAGCGAGAAAACAAAACTGATGCAACGAAAATGTATCGAGAATACTCACAGATGAACCACAAAGAAAATATGTCACGAGTTGCTCTTCGGCTAATAAGAACAAACTCTGATTTGTTTACAACAACGTCGAGTTTCAACAGCTCGAACTCGACGAAAAAAATGGACAGTGATAACCATAGATCGGAACCAATCATACGACAACCTCCACATGACTCAAACTCACAAAAGACTCCAGACTTCAGTTAAACATCCATGTTTCAGAAACTAAGAATCAAATCAAGGACGAGGCATACAAAACATTTATTTTTGTACTGTTTTTCGACTTTCTAAAATCTCAAACCTGACTTACGCTCGTTCCCTCGCTCTATTCGTGTGCGTGACTGTATGTGTGCTCGATCTGATGGGGTTTGCTATTGTTTCGACGAGTTCTGTGAGGAGGGAACGACTGGTTCACCGGCGATTGCGACAGCGTGAAAGAGTGGAGGAGTTCCGGCGTTTTTACATGGTGTGGCTGGATCTTTTTGGTCTTAAGGTGCTAGGGTTGGTCTTATGTCTTCATGAGGAAGATGAAGATCTTCAGCCTTTCCTCTTTCGAAAAATGGCACCTGGATTTCCTTGGTTCAAAAATGGCTGAAGATATCGTTGGGGTTCCGATGGAGAAGACGACCAGTGGAAGGGTCCTGCATTGTGAAAAAGCTGCGCAGTTTTTCTTCCTTTCAGCGTTCTCTTTTCGGGTGGGTGGCTAATTTCCGGCGAGCCTTGGTGGTGGCCGGAGTGGTCGAAGGAGATGATATCAGGGGTCATTTGTGTATCTAGGTTCAGTCCAAAAATCCAAGAGAAACAACTGACTTCTCACCCTGTTCGGTTCTAATGTCTTCTTTCTTCGTTCTTCTTGAAGAAGAAGAAGTTCAGGGGGTCGTTTGGGTATGGGGTGGTTCGAAGAAGACGATGACGGGGGGGTCGTTCCTTGCGCAGCTTTTTCAGCTTTTTTGTTGTTCTCCTCCTAGATTTTTGCGTTAGGTCCTTCTTATATTGTAGAGTCTAGGTCTAGATAGTTGTAGGGTTTTTAGGTTAAGGGGTATGGGCCTAGGAATTCTGGGCTTGGGAATTATGGGTTAGGTCCAAAATTAGGTCCTAAAAATGGGTTGCTAGAGCCCAAGCTTTATTCTTTCCCTGCGAACGAGATTAAAAATACGGTCCCATTTATTAATTAATCCTACTATTCAAATAATTACTAAAATAAGACTAACCATTAAAACAAACCTATTTTTGGTATTTTCAAATATCATATTAAAATAAAAATACGATACTATTTTTGTATATATATATATATATATATTTTAAAGATTTTTTTTAGATTAAAAATGACTACAAAATATTAATGAACCTCTTTTTGTGATTTTTTGTTTTCTTATAATAAAATAAAGTAAAAGAGTCAAAATTACTTAAAATATCTATATTATGCCTAAATTAAATATTTACGCGCTAAAATATGAAAAATCTTGGGGAGGGTCAAAAATCACATGTCTACAGCTGCCCCTCTTTGACTGAAAACGCAAAGAGTTTTCAGACAAAAAATGACTAGACAGGTTTTTTGACCCGACCCTTATTTGGAGAGACTAAAACTAAGAGAGAGGGGAATGTGACCGAGCCCTGGGATCTGAGCTAGCTACATATCCTTGGCTGTAAAGGAATCAGGCCACATGTAGTTCAGAGATGGGTGAGATGACGGAGTATGCCGAGGTGGAGATCTGATCGAGGTGCCGTTCCGCCGAGGTTCCGGTCCGCGGTTCCTGTTATTACATCAAAAATCAACTGAAAAAGATTAACTAGGCCTTTCAACTACGAGTTACAAGATTCCTATCTATAAGTCTTCTGAAGCTTGATCTTGAGTCTTGAATGGTTCTTCATGCAGACTTTAGATTTGAACCTTGGCGCTTGTTAGCTGCAGGTGCTAGCTCGTTCTTCTTCAGCTTTTGGATCAAGACCGAACATGTAGTGCTTGTGATTTCCACCATGTCTTAAGTAGTTCACATCTTCCATCAACTTCTGCATTTGGATTCACTTCTTTCCTTTCTCTCTTTTTCTTTATTGTGACTAACTTCTGTTGGTCACCTCGGACTGTTGACTCGCATTCTTGCCGTGAGATTCTTTGGTTGCTGACTTGAATTGTAATTTGAGATGTTTTCCCTTTCTCCAGGTGAACGCCTGACTACTGAACTTGAATTATATTCCCATGCTTTCCAAGAGGGCTCCTGATTGCTAAACTTGAATGTATTCCATAATCTCCAGGAGGGCTCCTGATTGCTAAACTTGAATGTATTCCCTACTCTCCAGGCGGGCTCCTGACTGCTAACTTGAAATGTATTCCCTGCTCTCCAGGCGGGCTCCTGACTTCAACAAAATAGACAAAAACAAAGAAAATTTTCTGCCCCCGTTTGGGTATCTGGGCACGTATGTAAGTGTAAAATGAATCACATTACCAAATATCAATAAGAACTTGAAAGCTAAAACTTGAATTGTACTCCCTTGTCCTCCAGGTGGGCTCCTGATTGCTGAACTTGAATGTATTCCCTGCTCTCCAGGCGGGCTCCTGACTACTGACTTGAAATGTATTCCCTGCTCTCCAGGCGGCTTGAAATGTATTCCCTGCTCTCCAGGCGGGCTCCTGACTGCTGACTTGAAATGTATTCCCTTTTCTCCAGGCGGGCTCCTGACTGTTGACTTGAAATGTATTCCCTGCTCTCCAGGCGGGCTCCTAATTGCTGACTTGAAATGTATTCCCTGCTCTCCAGGCGGGCTCCTGATTGCTGAACTTGAAATGTATTCCCTGCTCTCCAGGCGGGCTCCTAACTTCAAGAAAATAGACAAAACAAAGAAAATTTTCTGCCAAGCGGGCTCCTGACTTCAACAAAATAAACAAAAACAAAGAAAATTTTCTGCTCGTTTGGGTATCTGGGCCTACATGTAAGTGTAAAATGGATCACATTACCAAATATCAATAAGAACTTGAAAGCTGAAACTTGAATTGTACTCCCTTGTTCTCCAGGTGGGCTCCTGATTGCTGACTTGAAACGTATTCCTTGCTCTTCAGGTGGGCTCCTGACTGCTCAACTTGAATGTATTCCCTGCTCTCCAGGCGGGCTCCTGACTGCTGACTTGAAATGTATTCCCTGCTCTCCAGGTGGGCTCCTGATTGCTGACTTGAAATGTATTCCCTGCTCTCAAGGCGAGCTCCTGATTGCTGAACTTGAAATGTATTCCCTGCTCTCCAGGCGGGCTCCTGACTGCTAAACTTGAATGTATTCCCTACTCTCCAGGCGGGCTCCTGACCTCAACAAAATAAACAAAAACAAAGAAAATTTTTTACTCGTTTGGTGGCTGGGCACAAATTCGAGTATAAAACTAAATCATATTACTAAGTATTACTAAGAATTTGAAAGCTAGGTCCTATTATCCAGGGGGTCCTGACAATTCTTAACTAAACGACAATTTTAAATCTAAGCTATATCTTCTAAAGGTGTGACTTCTGCTAAATCTTGTTATCTAAGAGAGTCTTTAAACTACTCCCCATTATCTAGGAGGGTCTTGAAAATCAAAGGTCAAATTTTATCTTAAGAGTGACAACTTTTATGGATGAATTATACTATCCTACAACAGAATTTACGCTAAATGTTGTTATCTAATCGAAATCTTAAAGCTAAGTCCCATTATTCAGGAGGGTCCTGAAAACTCCTAATTGAATCTTATCTCGAACATGCAAACCTCTAAACCAGCTTATATTCTTTTGGGATACATTTATGCTAGATTACACTATTTCTGAACTAGGTCCCATTTTCCAGGAGGGTCCTGAAAATCAAAAATCAAACCTGTTTGGTGACTGCCTTTCTCCGCGGAGGGTTTCTCCGAAACAACTGAAATTTCCTGCCCCTGTTTTAATCAAAGAAAAATTTTGTCAGTTTAAAATGTGGTGGTTAGTGTGTGGCCTTGACTTTGAGGGTCATTGTTCCTTCACTTCCCATGATAACTGATTTCCGCTCGAGGACCTTGCTTGCTTATGGACTAACCACTTTCTCTGTCATCCTTATCACAGAAAATACCCCTTCTCCGTTCAGACCCAGTTCCCTTTATCTATTGCATTGCTCATGAAATGACATTTACCAACCTTTGTGTTTCACATGAATCCCAAAGCACGTCAATTACCGTCCACTCAATGTGCATGCTATTTTTTCTTGACTTAACCCACTAGCATTGGCCTTGAGATCTATTGCTCCTTCACTTACCATGGTAACTTTGATTTCCACTCGAAGACCTTGCTAACCACTTTTTCTGTCATCCTTATCACAGAAAATACCTCTTCTCCGTTCAGACCTAATACCCTCTATCTGTTGCATTGCTCATGAACTGACATTTACCAAACCTTTGTGTCTCACATGAACCCCAAAACACGATAATTGCCACCCACTCATCGCGCATGTTGTTTTTCCTTGACTTAAACCACTGGCCCTGGCCTTGAGGTCTGTTGCTCCTTCACTTGCCACGATAACTTTGATTTCTGCTCGGAGGACCTCGCTTGTCACTGATTAAACACCTTTTGTCAATCTTACCACAGAAAATACCTTTGATCCGTTCGCCAAACCCCTCCATCTTGTTGCGTTGTTCATGAATTGATATGTACCAAACCCTCGTGTTTCACTGGAAATACCTTTGATCCGTTTACCTAACACCCTTCATCTGTTGCATTGTTCCTGAATTGATGTGTACCAAACCTTTGTATTTTACAAGGGTCTCAAAGCATGTTGATTGTTACCATCTCAGTGCGCTTGTTATTCTTTCCTGACTTATGACACTTTGATGTACTGGCCAAATCCCGTTTTGTGCAATTGAAAAGCTGGTGGCAAATTTTGAAGTCATTTCTCACTTGTTCTGACCAAACATACTCAGAAAGAGGAGGTAAACAAAACAAAAGGAACAGAGTAAAAGACAAAAGAGTGGGCTGATTCCTAACAAAAAAGCTACAAAGTAGAAACCTATCGGATGTGGATACCAACTCTAATGACCATGACATGCACCTGTGGCCTATTCTGTTGAGCTAGTCTGATGTTCAACTCCTGTTATACCCCTGAACTGTGAAACTAGGCTTCAATGCTCCGATTATCCAATCTGATTCACAATCCTTATTCGACTTGTAGTGCCCGAAGGGTTTTTACCATCAAGCCTCTCTCATTTTGTTCTTTCTCTCAACTTGTCATCACCTTACGGTGCCCGCGAGGGTTTTCACCAATAAGACTCTCTCATTTTTGGATTTCTCTCAGCTCCCGTCGCCCTACGGTGCCCGTGAGGATTTTCATCAATAAGACTCTCTGATTTTCATTATTTTTCTGCTTGGACCAAAGTGTTGCTCCTGATATGAATTACCTCTCCTTGCTTGACTTGGCATATCTCGAAGACTGATCGGAAGGTCTTTCTTTGGACCGTAACGCGGGCTTTTGGATAGGGTTAAAAAGAAAGGATATCAAAGGCTCAAAACAATTCACATGGGTTTAAAATTACAACTTTCGGAATCAGATTTCGTACAACACCCACAACTTCTGCCCTAGTTTCTTGCTTGGGACTTTTGGATTTTTATTTTGATGAGACCGAATCGTGAGGCTGCTTACGTATCCTTAAAAGGAATCAGGTCGAACGTAGTTCATGGCATTGGAATTACTTTGTTGTTGTGATTTTCTCTTTTCTCTTTCTTTTCTTTCTCTTTTTTGCTTTCTTTTTCTCTTTTTGTTGTTTTTCTTCTCTTTTTTTCATTCTTTTCTTTCTCTCTTTTTTTTTCTTTTTTTTTCCTTTTTTTTTGATTTTCATTTTTCTTCTCTCCCTTTTCGTTCTTTTCTTTTCTCCTTTTTCTTTACTTATCTTTCACACTTGTGTTTCTGATCTTTGCTACTGATTCCGAAAGAGGGGTATGAAAGAAAATAAACAAGGCTCGAAGGGGTAACGAAGGATAAGGTGTTTAGATAGCAGAATATAATGCCTTCGTCATTCCAATCTTCAAAACATGCCAAGTACAAACAACACAATTAAACTAACCAAGGAAAACATTTGTAACACCTTTTGATTGTATTAGACTTGATAACCATATCCACACATTCGAATTATACATCTGTTAAATACAAAGCACCATTGGACAACACTCTCGTTACCACGAACGACCCCTGCCAATTTGGGGCAAACTTGCCTTTAGCTTCAACCTGTTGCGGTAGGATGCATTTCAATAGTATTTCTTTTTGTTCTATCTGTCCCAGTTTCACACAATTCGGGCTTGAAGTGATCTCAAAATGCCTTTACTTATTTCCCTCAAATGTCCTTACATCTTCAACATTGTTTCATTGCTTCGTGATTAAACTGACTTTTAAAACCAGGCTGAGAATTACGCGTGCATGTCATGTCACTAGAGTTAATAGGAAAAGAACTATGAAAAGAAAAGAGAACTAAACAAAAATGACTAGAAATTACAAAAAACAAAAAATTGCATTAGACAGATGGTGAAAGGGTTTGAACAACAAAACAAACAAACTAAACTGGGGTCACAAACCTAGAACAAACCTAGACAACACTAGACGGGCTATTATGACTAAACAAACTAGGAAAAATAAAAAGATAGAAGAGTTTGAGTCACAAGACAATATCCGTATTACAACCCTGAAATAACCCGGACAGCAGAAATGACAACAAAATAAACCACCAAAACTCCTCTCCAGCCGACCAGAAAATGGAGCGTCTTTCCAATTACCAAGCGTGGTATCTTAGCCACCGAATTCTGCATCAGCAATACTAGGGCCTCCACAAGTATTCATCACATTGTTCTTAACAAATTGCTTTTGAGTTCCTTCTACCGGCTCGTTCTTAAGATCAACCCCTGATAGCGTTGAAAGCTTAGTAGCACGTGGACCTCCGAGGCTCCCAGAAGAAGTCTCACATTCCTTTTCAAAATAAACCATACCCACCATATGCGTCTCATTATGCACAGGCGATGGACTTTGGCTAGTGTCTGCTGCATCTGGATTTTGCATGACAATGTCGCCTGCATCAATAAGCTTCTGAATCGCATTCTACACCATATGCCCCGGGTCATCTGAGCAATATGCGCACCTTTGAGAAAAATCAAACTTCTTTGGGAGAGGGTTTGACATTTTTATCTGGGTCGGCTTCAACATGTCCAATTTCCTTATCCTCTGGAATAGACTGGCATATGACACTCCCAATGGAGTGAATATTTTCTTCTTCTGTAACCTCTCGTTCTTAAAGGCTTGATTGGTCCGGAAACCTGATCCAGGGGGTTTTCGGTAGGCTCGTAGGGGTAGATAGGCATTTTGTGGAGCTGGGTACTGGGATAGTGATGTACGATTTTGGGAGTTCTGTGGAGAGAAGTGGCATTGGGGAGGATCATCTGGTGCATAAGGATATCCACGGGGATGATGTCGAGGCTGGAAGTGTTGAGCAGGAAGGCCCATCGGATCATCTTTTCTATTTCTCTTTCTTCCACCCAAGCTTACTGGGATGTTCTGAATGTCTTTCGAACAACTCATGATTTTACTTGACTTGATTCCCTCTTCTACTAGCTCCCCTATTTTTAACACATCATTGAAAGGCTTTCCCAAGGCTGAGATTAAATAGCTGAAGTAGGTGGGCCCCTGGTCTTGTAGGAAAAGCTCAACCGTTTCTTCTTCACCAATCGGGGTATTGACTCGAGTAGCTTGCTCCCTCCATATGAGCCCAAACTCCCTAAAGCTTTCCTCCGACTTCTTTTCCATTTTAGATAGGGAAGAGCGGTCTGGGGTAACACCTGATCTGTATTGAAAGCATCGAACAAAATCTTGAGTCATGTCACCCAATGTAGGCCACTTACCAACATCTTGGCGATTATGCCATTCCAAAGCTTGCCCAGTCAGGCTCTCACTGAAGTACGCCATCAACAAATCATCTTTCTCGCCAACACTTCTCATTTTACTGCAATAATCCCTCAAATGGGCTATCGGATCCCCATACCCATCATACAAGTTAAACTTTGGCACTTTAAACCCCGCGGGCTAGCGAACGTCAGGGGACACAGATAGTTCTTTGTAAGCCATGCTACCCTGGTCTCCCCTTCCTTATTTGTTCTTTAAGGATTGTTCTATGCCTTTCAGCCTCGTGGTTATCCCATCTCGCCCCTTTCTTTCTGTGAAATTTTCATTTTCAATATGAGGCTCATCCCGCGGGCCCTGCTTGTATGAGTTGGGAACCTTGTGGGCAACCTCTGAGGGGTAATATTGGGCATCGTGAGCTTTGAGTGGGTGTTTATTGTTGGGGATGGTGGATAAGACAGGAGGACAATTTTTGGGAAAGGTAATTGGAAGATAAGTGATGGAGCTACTAGGGTGTTTGGGAAAGCCGTGATAAGCGGGTGGATCTGGAGAGTATGGGGGATCATCTGGCACTGTGACCGGTGTTTGGGTAAGGGTAGTATTTGGGAAGCTAGGTGGTGGCGGGGGTGGTGCCTTCCCAGTCATCCAAGCCTGATACATGTCCGCCATGTGTTGTCTTAACATCTTTACCTCTTCAACCAACCCATTGTCCTGTTCAAACAACTGCTTCCGGGCACCGGTATCAACCAACTCAGTTCTGTTGTTGTCTGCCATTGCCTTTTGACCTTATGTTGTAGAGAAGAGTTACCACTTTAAAAAACCACAAACCAACCACCCTTCTGCTATGAATATAACAAATGAAGCCATCACGTTAGCGTTAGGGCATTTAACATAAGATAATCTTACTTTATGTGCAATGCACCTAACCACAGTTATCGGTTCTAAAATGACTTCGAAGGTACAAAGGTCAGTTGACATCATCCCAATTTGTTCATTTCAACCTCTCTTTTCTTTGCTTTTCTAGCACTTGCTGACTTACCCATTTTCCTTCATTTCTTTTTTTTAATCTTCACTCTTTCTTTCTCTCATATCTCACATCCCATAATTTCACCTCTCTTTTTTCTTTTCTTTTTTTTCCTTTAATAAAAAAATTGATTCGATCGAACCCTATGTAGGTTGCCTACGTATCATGACCCCGCATGAATCAGATCTTTGCATAGTTCTGGCAGATCGGGAATAAAGGAAACAAACTAACATTCTCTTCTTTTTACCTTAATGACTACTCTGACGAGAAAAGGGAAATAAATCTCTTTTTTTTATTTTTGAATTTTCTAGACTTAATATTCTATAACCTATTGCAACGAAAGAATAAACCACAGAAAAATATTTTGAATTTTCATTTGATATCCTGACGCAAGATTTCGAAGCAAGCAATGAAAAAGATAAAACAAAATATTTTTGGATTTCAATTTTGATTGCCTAAAGGAAAAATTCTAATGATAAACAAAATATAAAGTATGCTTTTGTTTTATGTACAATATCCTAAAGTTCTAATGAAAATAAAAAGAATTTTTTTTCATCTTTCATTAATTTTCCAAAGAAACACCTCACAAGAAAATCTTTTTGGATTTTGGAATTAATGCCTTAAACAAAACCTTTAAAGAGATACTAAAAGAAATTTTTTTTTTTCTTTTTTTTTTGAATTTTGGTCCCTATATACTAAGGAAAGTATAAAAGCAATATTTTTTTAAAAAAATAAAAAATTTCTAGAAGCTAATTTCCTAAAATAAAACCACCTCAAACTTTATTTTTTTTTTCTTCTTGATTTTTAGGAGTAGTATTTCTAAAGAAAATTCTAACGGAAATATAAAAACGCAAAATATCTCTTTTTTTTCGATTTTTGAGTTACACCACACCTTTTCAAATACAAAATAAAAGTACAATAACAAAAAAAAAACCGGACATTGTTGTACAAAACTAGAAAGTAAAAGATGACATAAAAAACATATTCAAAACATAAAAATAAAAAAAATAAAAAAAACAAATATAAAAGAATCTCCTTAAGCAACTCCTAAATGCGGTGGTCCTAGGGTATCTGTCATGCTCAAACTCCGGTAAGTAGATCCACACCTTTATGAAAAAAAAAACTCAAACCAACACTAGGTGAGACAATAACACTCCTTATTGGACACATGCAAGACATAATTGAAGTTATTTTTGCAAAATCACTTATTTGGCCAAAAGGTAGCTAGAAGTGCAAAATTTGGCTATGACCCCGCAAAGCCAAGAACCTAAGATTTACTAGAAAGACCGAACCCTATGTGGGTTGCCTATGTATCCCGCCCTGAGAGACGAGAATCGGGTTCGCGTAGTTGGGGCAATTTGGATACGGGCGAGAATTAAAACAAAACAACTAATTTAGAGAAAATTAGAGCTTTACGTACATCTTTATATATATATATATATATATATATATATATATATATATATATATATATATATATATATATATTTGTCTTTTCCTTGAAAATGATGAGACATGCAACATCTTTTTTTTGGATTTTCTTTTTCCTTCTTTTTTTTTTTTGATTTTTGATTTTCGAAAAACGATGAAAAAGTGCAAAATCCTTTTTTGAATTTTCAAGCTCTTTTTTCTTAACAAAAAATGTGACAGAAAACATAATTGGGCCCCACTCTCTTCACACTTCACCTTTTTTTTTTCATTTTTTCCATTTGCCCTCAACTATCACTAGCCCGCCAAATGACCCTTTTACCCTCGGAGAAATGCAACATGTAGCACATAGGATGCATCAAGATGGTCTGTTATTTTGGGTACACCTGTCCTAGACGGACCCAACCCCTGTGTTGAGTCCCCAAAGTCAAAATACACATGATGCAAACAAGCGTTCCTACTAGGGACCCGACATGAGGTCTTGTTATACTAGGTTTAAAACCTGGGTTTATTTGTTCTAGACCTGGCTTACCCGAGCGGACAACTCGAGCCGAAGGGGGGCTGCGTACCGGTAACTAAAAGTTCATCCGGCTTTGCAACTTGTCCGAACCTCGTTTTATTTGGGATATGACACTAACAGAAAGAAGTCACGACCAACGTGAACTCCTTAGGAGGGAGAAGAGAAGGGTTTCGTAGCAATTTATATACAGTTCAGATAATATCAAAGCGGTAAGAGCATCACTTAGCACATTAGGCCCAAACATGTAGCAAAATCAGATAAAGCCAAATATAACAATTATTCTAAGCTCGAATTATTGAACCCTGAACCAGAGATTCTGGGTTCGTTCCCCAGCAGAGTCGCCAGAGCTGTCACACCTCCTTTTTTCCTACACCCCCCGGAAGGGAGTATATATAAGGGAGTTTTTCCAATTTAAGTGACAATCGAAACGGGATTATTTTATTTAAAATTCAGAGTCACCACTTGGGAGATTTATGGTGTCCCAAGTCACCGGTTTAAAATCCCAAATCGAGGAAAAGTTGAATCTATAATACAGTCCGCGAACCAGAAATCCGAGTAAGGAATTCTGTTAACCCGGGAGAAGGTGTTAGGCATTCCCGAGTTCCGTGGTTCTAGCACGGTCGCTCAACTGTTATAATTGGCCTATTTACTTTATTTTAATACATGTTTTAGCCTATGGTGCAATTTTAACTTTTATAACCGCTTTTGTTAAATAAATTTTTAAGAAAAATTCAACATTATCAAAAATACGTCTTGAACCACGTCACATAAATGCACCCATGGTCCGCAACATATTTTATCTAACATTGTTGAGATTTGGATTTGGGTCACATAAATGCGCACCTGAATTTAGGAAGGTAATTATTAAAATACGCGCCCAAAGCAACTACACATTTTCAAGTTCGCGAGGGCCATGGAAATTCAACTAAATGGCACGCCTCGATTTCTAAGGATTAAAATATGCAAAATCAACGACATGAGGCCCATGCATTTTTAGGTTTTGTTTGGCACGACACGTCTCAAATTGTTTCAAAGGGTTTTATTATTCGGAGTTGTTATAATCGGGTCACATGAAATGCACCCCCGAATTTCTTATCCACCAGCTTCTATCACTTAATTCGACAAAGCATCCAACATTCAACATTCATAATTGGTCATCCCATGTATATAACAAATTGATTTATCAACAAGAATCTGAGCAGCTCCTTAATCTAATAATCTAATAATAAATGGCAAAACAACTAATAATCTAGTGATAAGCAAACAACACTTGACGATATAAACTTAAAAAAGATAACAAATATATTACTACTACTTACACGACAAGAAGTTAAAGCGAGAAAACAAAACTGATGCAACGAAAATGTATCGAGAATACTCACAGATGAACCACAAAGAAAATATGTCACGAGTTGCTCTTCGGCTAATAAGAACAAACTCTGATTAGTTTACAGCAACGTCGAGTTTCAGCAGCTCGAACTCGATGGAAAAAATGGACAGCGATAACCATAGACCGGAACCAATCGTACGACAACCTCCACACGACTCAAACTCACAAATGACTCCCGACTTCAGTTAAACATCCATGTTTCAGAACTAAGAATCAAATCAAGGACGAGACAGACAAAACATTTTTTTGTACTGTTTTTCGACTTTCTAAAATCTCAAACTGACTTACGCTCGTTCCCTCGCTCTGTTCGTGTGCATGGCTGTATGTGTGCTCGATCTGATGGGGTTTACTGGTTTTCCGACGAGTTCTGTGATGAGGGAACGACTGGTTTGCCGACGATTGCGATGGCGTGAAAGAGTGGAGGAGTTCCGGTGTTTTTACGTGGTGTGGATGGATATCTTTGGTCTTAAGGTGCTAGGGTTGGTCTTATGTCTTCATGAGGAAGATGAAGATCTTCAGCCTTTCCTCTTTCGAAAAATGGCGCCTGGATTTCCTTGGTTCAAAAATGACTGAAGATATCGTTGGGGTTCCGATGGAGAAGACGGCCAGTGGAAGGGTCCTGCGTTGTGAAAAAGCTGCGCAGCTTTTCTTCCTTTCAGCGTTCTCTTTTCGGGTGGGTGGCTAATTTCCGGCAAGCCTTGGTGGTGGCCGGAGTGGTAGAAGGAGATGATATCAGGGGTCGTTTGTGTATCTAGGTTCAGTCCAAAAATCCAAGAGAAACAACTGACTTCTCACCCCGTTCGGTTCTGATGTCTTCTTTCTTAGTTCTTCATGAAGAAGAAGAAGTTAAAGGGGGTCGTTTGGGTATGGGATGGTTCGAAGAAGACGATGACAGGGGGGTGGTGGGGGTCGTTCCTTGCGCAGCTTTTTTAGTTTTTTTGTTGTTCTCCTCCCAATTTTTTTCGTTAGGTCCTTCTTATACTGTAGAGTCTAGGTCTAGATAGTTGTAGGGTTTTTAGGTTAAGGGGTATGAACCTAGGAATTCTGGGCTTGGGAATTATGGGCTAGGTCCAAAATTAGGCCTAAAAATGGGTTGCTAGAGCCCAAGCTTTATTCTTTCCCTGCGAACGAGATTAAAAATACGGTCCCATTTATTAATTAATCCTACTATTCAAATAATTACTAAAATAAGACTAACCATTAAAACAAACCTATTTTTGGTATTTTCAAATATCATATTAAAATAAAAATACGATACTATTTTTGTATATATATATATACGATACTATTGTTGTATATATATTTTTTAGATTTTTTTTAGATTAAAAATGACTACAAAACATTAATGAACCTATTTTTATGATTTTTTGTTTTCTTGTAATAAAATAAAGTAAAAGAGTCAAAATTACTTAAAATATCTATATTATTCCTAAATTAAATATTTACGCGCTAAAATATGAAAATCTTGGAGAGGGTCAAAAATCACATGTCTACAGCTGATACTACACTATGCACTATTGTCCTATATGTATTGGCTCAAGTGCTGGACCGTGAAAGATAAATCCGGCCTGGTATGTGTTAGGTAATTCAGTTTACCAAGTAAATGACGATATAAAGTAGGGTCCTTTACAGGATCCCTTGTCTTAGCAAGAAGCCTAGATGTTGGATCAAGTGGAGAAGAAACAAGAACCAGTTGTATTGCATCAAATTCCTTGAGAAGATCAAAGGTAAACTTCCTTTGTGAAAGGATCAACCC
Organism: Nicotiana tabacum; assembly: GCF_000715075.1. Taxonomy (NCBI): domain Eukaryota; kingdom Viridiplantae; phylum Streptophyta; class Magnoliopsida; order Solanales; family Solanaceae; genus Nicotiana; species Nicotiana tabacum. The sequence continues at coordinate 42,364,138 of NC_134089.1, read as the reverse complement.
TTGAAGTTCGCGGATCACCTCCATGCCCAGAAAAAAATGCAGGTCCCCAAGATCATTGATTCTAAATTCTTGATGAAGAAAATCTTTTAGTGCTTGTAATTCTGTTGTATCATTACATGTTAGTAATATATCATCGACATAGACGGCTATAATAGAGATAGAGGAATTTGACATTTTAAAGAACAAAGAGTAGTCATTTAATGAGTGAGTGAAACCCTTAAAATTTAGGGCATTGGTGAGCTTAGAATACCACAGTCGCGAAGCTTGACGAAGTCCATAAAGTTACTTTTTCAATTTGCAGACATGTGTAGAAGATGGTGGGATCACTCCTGCTGGGAATTTCATATAGACTTCCTCTTGCAAATATCCATGTAGAAATGCATTATCCACATCTAACTGATACAAACCCCAACCTCTTTTTACTGATGTAGCAAGTATACACCTAATGGTGGTCATCTTGACCACCGGTGAAAAAGTTTCAGTAAAGTCCACTCCTTCCTTTTGTATGTATCCTCTAATGACTAGCCTTGCTTTCAATCGCTCTACACTTCTATCCGGATGTTGTTTAACTTTGTACACCCATTTACATGGCAAAACTTTCCTACCAAGGGGTGGTTCAACTACCTCCCAAGTTTGTTGAGCTCAAGAGCCTCAATTTCCCTTGCCATAGCCTCCTGCCATCATGGTTGGTGTGCAGCCTCACTATAACTAATTGGTTCTTGAACATTAGATAAAGAATTGAGCATATGTTGATTAGCAGAGGAAAGTCCATTAAAAGACAGTGAATCTGGTGTTACAGGAGTGAGGAAACAAGAATTACTTACATCTGTGAGCTTGAGTGCAGTGCAGATATAATCTTTAAGATATGAAGGTGGATTATGAGGCCTTGATGATTTTCTAATGAGTGTGTCCATCATAGGTTCAGAATCCAGAGGTAGAAAAATATGAGTATTGGTCCCTGAAATAGGGGATCTAGAAGATGAAGGAATATGGGATGATCTAGGAGCAGACAGAGGAGTAGAAATGGATTGAGGTGTAGGACTTGAAGGAGTAGAAATGAAATGTGAACTAATAGGTGAAGTTTCAGGTAAAAAAATCAAGAATTGAACTAGGTGAATAACTTGGTTTAACAAGGGGTAGAACAAGATAACTTGTGGTAGGTGAGTTTATAGAAGCAAAGGGAAAGAATTCCTCATAGAACACAACATCTCTAGAAATGGTAGTCTTAAAAGTTTTAAAGTTAAGCACTTTATAACCTTTCTTGCCATGTGGATACCCAAGGAAAATACAAGGTACTGCCCTAGGATCAAGTTTCGTTCTGTGATCTACAATAGTGGAAGCAAAGCATAAACAACCAAAGCACATAAGGTTAGAGTAAGTGTGCTTCACCTTAAACAATATCTCATAAGGAGTCTTGAAATGTAAGACTCTAGAAGAGAACCTATTGATTAGGTAGGTTACTGTGAGTAAACAATCTCCCCAATAAGAAATAGGTAAATGTGACTGGTACAATAGTGCCCTAGATGTTTCTAATAAATGCTTGTGCTTCCTCTCCACTACACCATTCTGTTGTGGGGGTGTACACACAAGTGATTTGATGAATAATTCCTTGTGAAGAAAGGAAATCTGACTGAACGTTCCTAGTTCCCAATTCAAAAGCATTGTCTGATCTAATGATTTTAACCTTAGAATGAAATTGTCTATCCACCTTTGCTAGATAAAACTTTAAAACTGTGAAAGCATTTGATTTGGTGCTTAGGAGATAAGTCCAAGTGGCTTTGCTAAAGTCATCAACAATGGTGAGAAAATATTTGTAACCATCATCTGTCGCACTACTATATGGTCCCCAAGTATCCACATGAATTAATTCAAATATTTCTTTAGTAGAGATAGAGCTTGAGGAAAAATGGAGTCTAGTCTGCCTTGCCATTGGACAAACATAATAGGGGGTTAAGAAATTAAAACATGAAAAAACAGGAAGAGACGAAAAAATTCTTCATATTACTTAATGGCATATAATCTAGCCTATAATGCCACAACTTTTCCCTTACATTAGAAGTAGAAAAAGTGAAACAAGAACTTAAAACTGGAATGGAAGTAGACTTCCTTTTTGAAACAAAACCATTCCTAAACTTAGACAAACTATTTGAGACTAATACTGAAGGTCTTGATCTGAGGATGTAGAGTCCTCCCTCCTCTTTACCAATCTCCGTAGGGCTCTTCAGTGAAGGGACCTATAGTAGAAAACAAGAAGAAGAAGTGAAAAGGACATATTGCTTGAGTTGAGACAGCATAAGTGTTGCCTGCACAACTTGTGCACAGATAACAGATTATACCTAAAAAAAGAAATATATAAAACATTATCTAAGATTAGATTAGGCAAGAGTGAAATAGAGCCTGAATGAGTAACTTTTACTTTAAAGGAATTAGGTAGGTTAACCATAACATGTTTTGGTAAAGCCTTTAAATCTAAGAAGAAAGCTTTGTTAAAAGTCATATGCTCAGTGATTCCACTATCTAATATCCATGAATCACTTTGAATTTGAATGACACAGCATAAGTGTTGAAGAACTTTGTTATACCTGCACAACTTAGGTTTGCAGAAACTTCAAAGGTACTTGCTCCATTTTGTGCCATTTTCACTTGTTGAAGAAGCTGTGGTAATTCCGTCACATTTTCTCGAGTATTTGTCAACTTAGTACCTCCCTGCTCACTTTTTCCAACTGTGTTAAAAGTACTGTTAACCTGAACTCCTTCTTGATATCTCCTCTGCTTTGTGAACTTAAAATCTGCAGGAATCCATAGAGCCTGTAGCACTTTTCAATGTTGTGACCAACCTTTTTATAGTAAGCGCATCTAAGTCCTGCTTTCTTAGCATCAAAATCTGTTTTCTGTCCTCTATTATTATTCATCTTCTTATCATTTCCTGCATAGTTGGCTGCAATGAAAGAGGAAGAATCTACTGGATGAGCAGGGTTAGCATGAATTTCCCTTTGTTTTTCATCTTGAATCACGAGGGAGTAGGCTTGCCCAATAGTGGGTAAAGGAGAAGACAATAGAATATTGCTTCTCACCCCTATGTAGGTGTCATTGAGCCCCATTAGAAACTGCAACAACCTCTGGTCTTGGTGAGTCTTCAAGTTCTTTCCTTTAGCTCCACACACACACTCACATGAACATGTGGAAAAATTAATTAGAGTATCTAACTCATCCCACAAACTTTTCATTTTCGTAAAGTAGCTAGATACACTAGAGTTTTCTTGAACTACATAACTTAGTTTTTATTGAAGTTGAAACAATTTTAGCACCATTTGTTTGACCAAATCTGTCTTCCAAATCATTCCATAGGTCCTTTTCATTGTGAGAATAAAGCACACTCTCTGCAATCTCCTTTGATAGAGAGTTAAGCAACCAAGACAAGACCATGTCATTTCCTCTTGACCAAGCACTTTGAAGCCCAGAGCTTTCATCCGGAATGGAGATGGTTCCATCAATAAAATCCAATTTGTTCTTTGTATAAAGAGCTATCACAACAGTTCTACGCCAAACACCATAACTTTTGCCATCAAAAACTGAAGAAACCAGGTTCATTCCTGGATAGTCTAAGGGGTGAAGAAAAAATGGGTGTGATGAGTCAATCGTTACTTTCTTGGATGAATCAGCCACAGTAGCCACAAAGGTATTAACATCAGATGTTTCTACCATTTTGAAAAGAAGGAGGCAGAATGAAAAAGTTAAAGAAAATTTTCAAAATATGCTCTGATACCATGAAGAGAATGTGAATTCCAAAACAATATTTCTTCTGTATCTCGTGTGTATACAATAAGTCTCCTTTTATGCAGAGAAAGCCAACTCAAGCAATTATCTTAAGTCTATTCTTTAATTTAAAGCTATACTTTTTCTTTACCCAATACACATAAATGCGTAATTGGCACTTACAGACAATAATATCAAAAACATAAAAGCTAGCTACTTTTGTTTGTCCCTAGCTACTTTATTATCCATTATCTTGGGACCAACAATTTCGACTATTAATTAAAACAAATATAAATTTAATCCAGAAAATTATAATTTCGAAGCAAAGGACCCCTTAAATTTTGTCCCTTATGCATTTTTCGTTTTGCCTTTGATCTTTAGGGTTATCAGTACTAAAAAGAAAAGCAGTCCAGAAAGGAAGGAAATATCAGGTCACACTACTAGTGACATTTGTCCACCCTTCTTATTACTATTTAGTCTATTTTCTATTTAGCTGCTCGAAGGAGCAGAAAACATTTTCGATAAAATTAAAGGAGTTACTTGAAATAACAAGCACTAGCTTCTACTCAGATTTATCACACACAGCGAACATAATAACAACAAATACAATTTTTTTCTGTTAGTTTAATATCATTGCAGTTCTTATATGTGTTTTGCAAAATGAAGTAGGTGCAGAAAAAAAAAAGGACTGATGAAACTTACTTATGTGAAGAAAAACATAAACAACTCTTTCAGTTGGATTTCAAATTGGGAGAATGACATAAATATGATCATTTAGTGCCACCATTTAAATTTTAATCCTGGAAAGTAGGGGTGTACATGGACCGAGTTGGTTCGATTTTTATCAAAACCAAACCAATGCAACTATATCGGTTTGGATTGGTTCGGTTTTGTCGGATTTTTCGGATTTTTCGAGTTTTTTGTTACTTAAATATTATTTTAATCTTACATTGTTAAATTTTTAATAAGCACATATATGTTTAGTAAAAATATAAAAAATTGACAAACATATTATCTATTAAAATATTTTTTTGAGAGAATTTTCTTAGTAACATATAATAGTTATTTTTTTTAGTCGTCTGCCAATAATGTTTCATTAATGTACACTTTTAAGGTTAGCCAAACTTAGTAATTAAACATAAAAATCAATACGATACCTAAATAATAATAATAATCACTTCACATTCGAAAAAGATATAACAATTTAGTAGATCTTAACATATGATATGAATATGGAAGAACAAAGATATTGACGCATTTTAGTAATACTTGATGAGAAAGTGATCATACAACCCATTATTTAAGGTTAATAAATATGAAGCACTTCATATTTAACTGAATATTATATCCCATAAGAGAATCGCAAATATTTCTTGACATTTCTTAAAGAAAATTCTACAAAAAGTTTTAAAAGTATATATAAAAATTATATATTTATATGTCAGTTTGGTTCGGATTTTTTACTCAATACCAAACCAAACCTAATCAGGTTTTTAATTGATTTGATTTGACTTTTCGGTATAGTTCGATTTTCCGATTCGATTTGTACGCCCCTAGTTATAGCCTTATAAGACGGTGTGTTTCATATGTCAACCATGATACTATTTCCATGTTTAGTCCGAAATCTGGCAGTTGTCATAATGTTGCAATTTATAACAATCATCACAAAATTTTGACTATTACCATAGTTTTCTGCAATTAGCCACAAAATTCTAATTGCTCGCCAGAATTTCGACAGTTGCTATAATTTTGTAAGTTATAATAGTGTGACGACCCGGCCAGTCGTCTCATGAGTTACCTCTCCATTTTCCCCATTTCTGCTTCTTTATGCTTCGTTATCCGTGTTTTATGTGATCAGATTGATCAGTTTGAGTTCGGAGAGGATTTGGTAAGAATGAGACACTTAGTCTCTTTTAAGAAGGTTTAAGTTGGAAAAGTCAACCGGATGTTGCTTATGTGTTAGAGAGCTCTAATGTGAGTTCCGATGATTCGGTTAGCTTCGGGAGGTAATTTATGGCTTAGGAGTGTGATCGGAATGGGTTTTGGAGGTCCAGAGTAGAATTAGGCTTGAATTGATGAAGTTATTATTTTGGCGATTTCTGGTGGATAAGTGAGATTTTGATATAAGAGTCGGAATGGAATTTCGAGAGTTGCAGTAGCTTCGTTGTATCATTTGGGATGTGTATGCAAAATTTCAGGTCATTCGGACGTGGTTTGATTGGGTTTTTGATCGAAAGCGTATTTCGGAAGATTTTAGAAACTTAAGCTTGAATCTGATGTGTTTTGAGTGATTTGATGTTGTTTAAGGTGTTTTGATGATTGGAGCAAGTTTGAATAAGATTTTAGGATGTGTTGGTGCCTTTGGTTGAGGTCCCGAGGGCCTCCAGTGACTTTCGGATGGTCATTCGGGTCATTTTTGGAGTTCGGGAGTTGCAAAAAAATCTGATTAGGTGTTGTAGAGAATTACCCTTCGCGATCGCGTAGGGTGTATCGCGATTGCGTAGAAGGATTTGAGGAAGTCCAGAATTAAGCCTTCGCGTTCGCGTGAGAAGCTTCGCGTTCGCGGAAGGCTGGGAAGCTGTGCATCGCGTTCGCGTGAAGGCACTCGCGATCGCGTAGAGGAAGATGGGCTGAAGATCATTTGTGCATCGCGTTCGCGTAGGTGAGGTCGCGTTCGCGAAGGTGTAGGAGGCAGAGGCATCGCGTTTGCATGGTCCTGGTCGCGTTCGCGTAGTGTAATTTTGGGGAGTTTAAAATTTGTTCTTCGCAATCGCGAGGGAAGTGCCGCGATCGCGATGAAGGAAAAGCAGGCCTGGGCAGAATGTTTTAATTCATTTCATCCGCGATTTTGGAGCTCATTTACTCCATAGTTGGTCTTTTTGGGAGCTTTTTGAAGGAAATTGAAGAGGGATTCAAGGAGAAACGTTTGGAGGTAAGAATTTCGGACCTAAAACTCGAATCTATTGTGAAATCCACCAAGAAATCATGAAATCTTAAGCTAAAAATGGAAGAACTAGGGCTTGGAATTTTGGACTTTTGATTTGGGGATTTGGAGGGCCATTTGGGGTCGGATTTGAGAATTTTTGGTGTGTATGAACTCGTGGGGAGATAAGGAACTCATTGATGTGAAAATTTCTGAGTTTCGAGAAGTGGGCCCGGGGCTCAAATTTTTCTAATTTCGAGATTTTTGGTATTTTTCGATTGTTTTGCTCGGGCTTTGTTTCCTTAGCATATTGTGACGTATTCGTTCTGATTTTGGATAGATTTGATGCGCGTGGAGGCCGATTCAAGGGGCAAAGGCGTCGTGAGCTAGAGAGTTAGCCGGTTCGAGGTGCGTAATGATTATAAATGATGTCCTGAGGGTTTGAAACCTCGGATTTGCACATTGTAGTGCTATATTGAGGTGAGACACGCACTTGACGATGAGCGTGTGGTCATATACTATTGGGGATTGTGACTTGGTCCGTCCCGATTAATGATTTTACCGCGTATTTGATTGTAAACTATGTGTTGTCATCATTATTTGGGCTGAATGCCATAATTGGGCCTAGTGCCAACTATTTGAACCCTTCGGGGCTATTTATTGATATTTTATCACTGTTTTGGCTTGTTACTTGAACTCAGTCATGATAGTTTCCCACTATTTTTACTATTCAACCATTCTTTCTCAGTTTTCAAGACTTAAATGATATTTTAAATGATGTTTGGGCTGAAAACACTGTTTTACTATAGCCCGAGGGGCTTGTGATGATTTTTGGACTAAGTAAGGCCGACGACCTATATTGTGAGGAACATTGATACTGATATGAGGCCGAGTGCCTGAGATACATATATACGCCACGCAGTGGCTTGATTGATATGAGGCCGAGGGCCTAGATTTGATGCCATGAGATGGCTTGATATTGCGCTTGGGCCGTAAGGGGCTCCTCCCGGAATCTGCACACCCCCAGTGAGCGCGAGTACCCATTGTGATGTGAGATTGAGCCCGAGGGGCAGAAATTGTTGATACTGTGCCTGAGGGGCGAACTTCTATGTGTTTATTTTATCATAATTGTCTGTCGATTACCTGTTTAATTGTTGTAGAAGTATTTTATTCTACTTTTCATTGGTTTTCTGCTTGCAAATTTCTTATTTAACTGCTTCATTATAGAATACCTTGTGTATACGTATTTTTTTACTTTTAGTCATTATTTATATTTATTACTCACTGGGTCGGAGTACTCACATTACTCCCTGCACCATGTGTGCAGATTCAGGCGTCGCTGGTTCCACTCCCGAGTGCTGATTCATTTCAGCTTCAGGCGGATCTTCGAGGAGTCTTTGGGTAGCTGTTGGCGTTCGCAGCCTGGAGCTCCTCTCTATCTATTTCTTTTACGTTTCTAGCTCAGTATTTGAAACTCTGTAGTTACATTTGAGGATTCAGTATCATAGATGCTCGTGACTTGTGACACCCCGGTTAGGGCTGTGTCGGGATGGGTTTCCACTTTGTTATCTCTATTTCCGCTAGCTATTGCTATTAAATCATGTTTAAACTATTTTTATGCTATTTAACTGCTTAAAAGGATGAGTTGTGTTAGACTGGCTGACCTTGTCTTCACGAGAAGTGCCATTACGATCGAGTTCGGGGTTAGGGTCGTGACAGATAGTCACAAAATTTTGAATGATTGTCGAAATTTTTTATGTAATTGGCCACAAAATTCTAAGCTATCGCAAGAATTTTTTCTATTTTGGCTGAAAATTGTGGTGATCATTAAAATTCTCGGTGCTTTAAAATTCTGATCAGCGTGCTTTAGTTTTGAAGCAAGGTTATTTTCTCTAAATTTTCTTAACGGGATCTAAATATGACGTAGTTTAAAAATGATCCATCCAACGTCATTTCTAGTTTCAAGTTGGCCAGGATCCGAATGTTTTGGGCCTGTGTCTCAGCTAGATTCAGCCCATTTAAGTTGGGTACGAAACTTGTAAAAATGGCGTGTGGTAACCACTAAATAAGGTGGTGTTTATTTTTTATCCACCAATTCTAATGTTGAGCAAAAATAGCCACTACTCTATTAAAATTATTTTGAAAAGACATTTTTACCCTTTCTTCAATTTCTTTTCTTCCCAAACCCTCGCTTCTCTCTGTACAGAAGTGGCTGGCTATGTGTGCTTCTCTCTCAATCTCTTCTGTGCATTTTTTCTCTTAGTAACCCTCGCTCATAATTTCTCTTCTATCAAACACCAATTTTATTACAGATTCAGTTAAGCATTCACTCAAACATATAATCTGCATACCAGTTTTGTCTTCTCTGTTGTAAACACAAAATTAGTTTCTCAAAACAAAAGATATTCTCTATTTCCAAAAACCAAAACACTGAAACAAGTATTAGGAATTTGTTCAATTTCCTTTCCATGAGAGAGAAGGAATCTTAGAGGAAACTTACAACTTCGATTTCAGTGGAGAAGAGTACGCATACAAGTTTGATGGCGGAGGGGGAGAAGTGACATCCTGAATTTAGAGTTTCAAGTTGAAAAGTTAAGGACAAGTAGTCCTGAAGTCCTGAAGTTAAGTTCAAAAGTTATGGACAATAGGTCCTGAACTTCGAATAACAAGCTCAAAAGTTAATGACAATAGGTCCTGAACTTCGATAACAAGCTCAAAAGTTAAGGACAATAGGTCCTGAACTTAGGCTAAGAAGCCCAAAAGTTAAGGACAATAGGTCCTGAACTTACAGTTACAAGTTCAAAAGTTAAGGACAATATGTCTTAAAGTCTTGAACTTAGACTAACAAGCTCAAAAGTTAAGGACAATATATAGGTCCTGAACTTAGGCTAAGAAGCCCAAAAGTTAAGGACAATAGTTCCTGAACTTAGACTAATAAGCTAAAAAGTTAAGGACACCTGGTCCTAAACTTACAGTTACAAGTTCAAAAGTTAAGGACATGTAGTCATAAAGTCCTGAAGTTAAGTTCAAATGTTATGGACATGAGCAGAAGGGTATTTTTATCCGGGCAGTTAAAATTTATTAAAACAGTGGCTAAAGACTAAAGACATTTTAAACAGTACCTTAAAAATAAATACATGTGTTATTAGTGGTTAACCGTGCACTTCCCCACGAAACTTCGGTGCATCTTTTGGCAATGGATCCTATTTTTTCCTTTTCAAGCTGGAATGTGTTTATATATTGTCACAAAGGATGAGTGGGTTTAGAATTCTGGATTCTCCTTTAGTTTCAATTCCAGTAACAGATTTTTTCTTTCTGTTGTCTCATCCTCTACATCCGTCATAAAAAAAAATCCTTTTGTCAACGGAAGTTCGAGAGGGTGCAATATACGTGTCAAAATCATATGATAAGATAAAATAAAATATTACTCTTATCGTCTCAATTTATGTGATTGTGTTTGACTGAACACAAAGTTTAGAAAAAAAGAAAAGATTTGAAATTTATGATCTAGAATAATGTATATTATTTGTGTGACTATAAATAATCTCAATAATGGTAATACAAGCATTTTAAAGTTAAATTTATACTAAGTATAAAGATATATAATTCGATTTGGAACTGACTAAAAAAAATCACATAAGTTAGGAATGAAGTATTAGAGTATAATTTATGAGAAGCAGTACTTCCAGTTTTCAGTGTACCAAACCGAATAAGAACATAATTTTGGGTTAAAGGTAAGTAAACGAGTTGGTGAAATGTCAATCCAAGCACTTGCCGCTCAGTACATTACAAGAACTATTGGTTAGTCCAGTCCACATGCATTCGTTCTCAACATAATAATTGTGATCATTATAGGAAGATAAGTTAAATTTCAACTACTTGATATCTGTAAGTTTGTTTAATCACATGCACATAAATTGATGATAATTTCTGCAATAAAGCAATTTTAGGAGCCGGTTGGTTTTTTAGTTTTAATCCATTCCTTTTATTTTATGTGATACTATTTGATTGAGTACGAAACTAGCTTAAAAAACCAATATACACTTAAATATGTCATCACACTTCAATGGTTATAAAAATATGTTATCAAGAATAAAATAGAAAATTTAAAATTAAATGTTTAAAAATATGATGTTCTTTTGTTAATGAAAGTGAACTAATTATTAAAAAACAATATAAACAAAGAAAGATGAATGATCAATCAAACGAAAAATGAGAAAATGAAAGAAAGCAAGGCGGAAGCAAATAGAAGAAAATCCAACAAACCGTTTGACCAGGGTCCCATTATCACCGCCTTAAGAAACAATAGGACTTGGAATCTTTTGATCAAAAGAATAAGTAGGAAAACAAAATTCCAAAAAAAATTCTGCCTACTCAACATGCCTATTTCCTTCCCTCAAATATTCAAAATTTCCCCTAATTAAACTGGTTTTACGATTTTTCGTTATAGAAAGTAAATTAATTTATATGATCTTAAAAGGTTTTTCCATCTTATTGGGTGTTGTTTTCTACTTTGTCTAATCCTTTTGGATTTTCTGCTCTTAAAAGATTAATATCTATAAAAAAACTCATTATGCATTATATATAGTATCAAGGTCAAAGACATGGTTTGTAGAAAAGGAAATGAGGAAGCTTTGGCTCTGCTTCAACTTCAACAGCTCATTTCTGCTTCCTACTAAGAGCTTCAACTTCAAGAACTCATTTCTATTTCCAACTAAGTTCAGATTTCTTAGTGTTAGAAACAAAGGTAAGATACACTTGCTGAAAATCTCGAAACATAAATTTTTTTTGTTGTCCCATCTTAAGGCCTAAGTTGATGATTTGTACTGACAGGAAATAGAAGTGGATTAGTGAATCTTTACAAGGATATGGAGGCTTGTTCAGGATACAATGATATACAAGTTATGTGGGAAATGATTCACTCCAATGTCAATGAAACCAAATGCAAGAAAAGGCCTTTTTGCTGGAGATCTCATAACAAGATAGTCCAAACATCTCCTATCAGGCTATGACACTTCAGTATAAGATATACGCTTACATCATCGAATTGATTTGACTTCCTATATCCATATCTTCGCTCTATGGAAGAATATGTTATACCGCGGAAACACGAAAGAATTAAAATTTTAGATCTTGAATTATGTCCTCTGTTCCACCACCATGCATTGATGAGTGGTGCGGCGCCATATTGACGCTTATGAGGTCTTTTCTCATAGTTGGTGCAGTCATAAGTTTTTTACTGACATAATAATTATGCTTCTCACTTCGATCAATTTACCAATAATTTTCTTATGAAAATCTATTTTTACATAGTTTGGCGAAGAGATTTTGAATCGTGTATATCGGAACCTTTACATATAAGACCTATTGTTCGTATAATTTGGGATTCTCATTTTGGTCAATCGGCTTCTTCTTAAGTTATTCTTTTCCAAGAGACATTACATGATCACATTTGATATTCAATGGTAATGGATCATTGAGCTAGCAAACTTAACAAGATGAGAGCTCTGCTTAATTCCTCATCAAACTATTATTATTTCTTGAAATATAAGCTGACATTATTAATCTTCTAGGATTAATCCTGATCATGACTTGAATTTTAAAGTAACATAAATTTCTATTACATTATTGGACAACCACAGAAGCATTTTAATATGGAAACTGCATAATAGATCATATAAGACAAAGGAGACTGAACCGGGAGACTGCCACAACCCAAAATTCAATTAACCGTGATAATACCTAACCCAACCCGCTAGGTAAGCCAACTAACAGTCAATACAATCCAAATGAGATTAATAAGAAATCAATGATAACTAAACTTTTATACAGTAACCCAAGTACCGATAGTATAAGTTACGAGACACTAAGACTTAGATTTTACAAAGCTAGTATGAAATAATATATATGTTTGAAATATATAATTTACAATCTAAAACTACCAAGGACAAGTGGTAGCTATATCCGAAAGGTAGGTATATCTTTAATGCCAGCTCCCACTAGCAGCATCAGCTCCAAAATCTGCACGCAAGGTGCATAAGTGTAATATGAGTATAACCGACCACATGTACTCAATAAGTATCAAAACTAACCTCAGTGAGGTAATAGAAGCAAGGATTACAAATGATACTCGCTATCACCTGTACAATTCATAAATTCCAACAAGTATAGAACAGAAACATAATCAAATCATGAAATCACAGATAAAAATCGCCTTGGTGGTCACATATTTTCCCAACTTATTCAGCTCAATCAACAATCCAACATATAAAGAAGATATGAAAATAAACCAGGTAAACAACCAAGGAAATTGCAAGTAAAGAAGAAATGCGATAACCAAATATCAACCCATTGCGGCGCACAACCCAATAAAAATAGAAATCACATCAGGCTCTCAGGCCCACATCAAAATCTCAGTAACTGAACCAAACCAATAACTAGCTATCCCAGAGCTCACATCAACCAGAAACCCTTCAGTTTCTCACAATCTGCATGTACACCATCAAGAGAGAAACATGAGAGGGTGACCCTAGGGGATGAATCCATATCCACACGTTGCACGGATAACACATGTGATGTAGGGAGAACTCACGTGCTGCACGGACAATCACGTGCCAATAATATTAATATTTGGATCCGCACAAAAAATTCATGTGCTGCACGGACAATTCACGTGCCAATAATATTAATATTTGGATCCGCACAAAATATTCATGTGCTGCATGGACAACTCACGTGCTAATAATATAACAATTGCACGGATAACTCACGTGCTAATGATCACAATTAGCCCGGCGTGGTCATATGTACTATATCACAATCTGCCCAGTATGGTCACATGCACAATATCACAATCTGCCCGACGTGGCTACAAGCACAATATCACAATCCTCCCTACTTGGTCACAAGCTACCCGTCCAAATCATATCACACATAAAGCAGATATACAAGAATACATATACATAATCAAGAACATCAAATTTCATAGTCCTGAACTGGTATAAGTGACATACTAAGGTATATGCATGTACAAGTGGGATAACATAGCTCAAATCAGTTGAATACATCACAAAATAGCAGCTATCGGGCTCAATCAGGGGATTAACCTCTATGCAATCCCAAACATTACTCAAATAGCTCACAACAGGGGTACAAATAAGAGAAGCATCACATCATGAAGTTTAGCAATCAATTAAAGGCATATTAGCTTAAGCACTACCCCGAGCATGGAAAATACCTCGTGCACGCACGTGGGCTTAGCCCTACACATGTATGCCACTCATAGCAAATAGCTATCACTAATAACTCCAGCAACTAGTGCCTCAACCATGTTTAGGTAAGATATATATCTTAAGCACGCCAAATTAAATGCCGAGTAAGCCAAACAATACTCTAGAAATACCATCCCGCGCAAATCGACCTCCGAACTACTCGAAACTAGCTAAAAACAACTCAAATCATCAAATAATGCAAAAGAAAACAAACTCAAACAATATAGGTCAAATCTTTAATCAAATACTCAAAGTCAACCCGGACCCGCACCTTGGAACCCGACAAAACTCACAAATTTTAACAACCCATTCGAATACGATCCATACTAATTTTACTCCAATTTGACTTCGAATCTATGTTCAAAATTCAATTATTCACTTTAGGAAAGTTTAGGAAAAAATCTCCAATTTCTCTTTTAGAACTATCAATCAAATGCCAAAATCGAAGATAGATTCATGTAGTATAATCAAAATCGAGTAAAAAATACTTACCCCAATCCATATGGTAAAATTCCTCTCCAACATTTCCCAAATCCGAGCTCCCCAGCTCAAAATATGATAAATAAGTTCAAGGTCCGAAATAGAGTACTTTATAACATTGTTCTAGGGACACCCTTCGCGAATGCGGAAGAAGCCTCGCATTCACGATGAACAAAATTCACTGCCACAAAATAACTCTATGCATTCGCGACACATACCTCACGAACGCGATGAAAAATCCACTAGATGTTCGCGAACGCGCCGCCTCCTGCGCAAACGTTATGAATAAAGCCTCCAACTACTTCCATGATATGCGGACGCGATGCAAAAACCTCACAAAGCTGCGTGAATGCGACCGATATCCCGTGAATGCGAAGAGAGAATTGTATAGCTCCAAATCAGAACCTACACAATTGTAGCTATAGCTTCGCGATCATGAAGAATAATTGAGGCAACATAAGATAGCAGAAAACAACTATGAAATCATTCTCCGAAATGATCCGAAACTACCTCGAAACTCACCTGAGTCCATCGGGATCCCATTCGAACATACTAAATAATCCCAAAATATAATACGGACGTACTCGAGGCCTCAAATTACACATAAAAACATCAAAATTATGAATCGCATCTCAAATCAAATTTAATGAACTTTTGAACTTTCAATTTTCAAAACTTGTGCCGAACCATATCAAATCAACTCAGAATGACTTCAAATTTTTCACACGAGTTTCAAATAATGTAACAAACCTATTCCAACTCCAAAAACTATAATCTGAACCTGATATCATCAAAGTCAACTCTCGGTCAAACTTATGAATCTTTGAAACCTCCAAATTGTCGACTTTCGCCAATTGTGGTCAAAATCTTTTAGAAGCCTCCAAATGCAAATCTGGGCATACGCCCAAGTCCAAAATTACTATCCAGACCTAATGGAACCATTAATAATTTGATCCGAGGTCAAATGCACACAAGTCAAACTTGGTCAATTCTTCCAATTTAAAACTTTCTAGTTGAGAATCATTTTTTCAAATCAATTTCGAACAACTCGAAAACTAAAACTGAATATACACACACGTCATACTACACTATATGAATCTACTTATAACCTCAAACCACCGGACTGGATGCAAAAGTTCAAAATGACCAGTTAGATAATTATATTCTCCCATACTTCAACCTACGTTCGCCTCGAACGCGCCAAGAGTCATTTTAAAGCTATCAAATTATTGTATAAACTCACCTTACACATACACATGGGTGATCCCAAATCACCCCAATACATGTAAGCCTAGAAACATAATATAAATGAAGATCCTTACTTCAATCTTAGTCTATAAACCTCAGAACGTAATTTTCAATATCCGAAATTCATTACAAGACCTGAATCTCGCATCTACATATTGTATAAGTCTGAATAAGATATTTTTCATGACCCAAAATCCACAAGTCGTGATGATACCTAACTCAACCTGCTAGGTAAGCCAACTAACAGAAAACACAGCTCAACTAAGGTTATAAGAGAAAAGAGAATAGATAAATGAACATTTACAAATTTACCAAAGACCTGGTAGTACGAATCACGAGCTTCTAAGATTTGGAATTTTAAAACTGATACAAATAAATACATGTTCTGTTTGAAGGTTACATAAACATATTAGAAATAACCTAAGCTACCAAGGACAAGTGGTAGCTATATCCAAACGCACGAACATCTTCCGAATCAGTTCCCGACGTCACCAGCAGCTCCGCTCCAAAATCTGCACGCAATATGTAGAAGTGCAGTATCAGTACAACCGACCCCATGTACTGGTAAGTATTTTGTCTAACCTCGTCGAAATAGTGACGAGGCTTTTAGTTAAAGATGCTTATTGTTATAACCTGTACATTAGATTAACAATAAAAGCAGTTCAAAGCATAATAGATAAAAGTACTGTATACAACTCGATGAGACAATCAACAATTACTAAAAGAAATTACAGTAGAAGATTTACAATCTTTTCTAGTATAAGAAATTTATCCAATATATCAAGTCTAACGGTACGGTAACACCCTTCGTGCTTCTATCTCTGCCTCACCATATATATATATAATTTTTGTGACAAATCAATTGATAAGTTACAAGTACTTTGGCTATAAGTACTTTACTTTATGTTTTGATCTAATAAACTTACTATCCAGAACCATATAAGGAACCTGTTACACATTTACGAGACCTCAAAATCACAAGGTTTCAGTTTGGGACTCAGTGTGGAGTATGATTCAACTCTTCAGAAGTGGAAGGAACAGCTGAGGGACCAGGTCCCTACCAGCTCCCGCGGAGACTGCACGAAGTCAATTTCCAATTGGAAAGTTGCTGCCTATACACGCTACAGTGTAGAATAGTGCTGCAGTCAACTTTACATGAAAGACTTTACCCACCTTGGTTACATCATTGTAAGGGATGTCACACATGTATATATGCATTCAATGGAGGTAAAACATAACAACTTGAACATTTTGAGAAGCTCATCAACGTGGCTATCTAGCAGGCAAGTTTCAAGTGCTTCAAGAATAAAGAACAAAACAACTACGGACCGGTTCCCACATAGAGTTACTGTATGTCCGTAGTTGAGTTGTAACTTTGTAATAGTTCTTTAATTGTAATTCCTATCTAGATTGTTTAGAAGCATACTATAGGAACCCATTTATAAACCTTAAACCTGCATGTTTAAGTCTTACCTAGAGTTAGTCAAGTTTTAAAGTCTTTGTAATAGAGTTATTGCAAAGTGGCTTGTAACAGGTGTGTTACAAGTTAGTTGGAGATTAAGAGGTTAATTCCTAGATTGCATAGGTTGTAATCTGAAAGTTGCTCAGTAGTGAAGTTGAAATCCTACAAGGGTAGGTCATGGTTTTTAGTCCCGTTGAGCTGGGAATTTTTCCCGTAAAATTCCTTCTGTCATCTAATTTCTGCTTTGAGTGTGTGTACTGTCGAACCTGATAGAGAACATGGTTCTCTATAGAAGTTTGTCGACCATTATATTCTATTAATTGGTATCAGAATAGGTTCTTTCTATCAGGTTTAGAAAGGATCCTCATGGCTGATCCTCCAAACTTCGAAGAAGGCTAGTCTACTTATAGACCACCTAGGTTCAATGGACAACATTATGGATGGTGGAAAACTAGAATGCATAGCTTCATCATGGATGAAGATTCTGAGCTATGGGATGCCATATGTGATGGACCATTCGTTCCTACCAAAACCCTTGGCGACCCACCATAGCCATTCCCAAGATAAGGAAAGAATTCAACGATGCATATAGAAAGGCCATAGAGAAGAACTTTCGTGCTAAGAAAATTTTGGTGTGTGGTATTGGACCGGATGAATACAACAGAATATCATCATGTCAGTCAGCCGAAGAAATCTGGGAAGCCCTGCAGACAGCTCATGAAGGAAAAACACAGGTCAAGCAATCCAAAATCGACATGCTCACAACTGAATACGAGTTCTTCAGGATGCAAGACAATGAATTTGTCTAAGAAATGCATACTCTGTTCACCTCCATCATTAATGAGCTTCACTCCTTTGGTGAAACTATTCCAAGAAACAAGCTGGTTAGAAAGATCCTAAGCGTGCTACCCAGTTCTTGGGAAAGCAAAGTGAATGCCATTATAGAGGCAAAGGACTTGCAGGAGCTAACTATTGATGAGCTTGTTGGCAATCTAAAAACATATGAGATGGAGAAGAAGAAAGATAGTGACAGAAGAGAGCCAGAGAAGGAGAAGAACCTGGTCCTTGAAATAGTAAACAACGGGTCAAGTGGTGAAGATGGTGATATGTCATACCTAACAAGAAGATTCCAGAAGATGGTTCGCAGGAATGGAGGCGTTCCAAAAAGGGAAAGTTCTAGCAAGCCAAAGAATTATGATCACTGTCATAAATGTGGCAAGCCAGGACATTTCATCAATGATTGCCCTCTCCTAAAGTAGGATCAGTATAAGAACAACTCTGACAAAGTAGCCAAAAGGAACCTTGTTTCTAACAGACGCTTCAATAAAAAAACGCCGCTGACAATGTCGTGAGACAAGCACTTGCTACATGGGGAGATTCATCAAGCGAATCTGGAGAATATGATGAACCAGGTAACAACTCTATAATGGCGATAGAAAGTGAATCAATTGAGTATAATTCAATTTTTGCTTTGATGTCCCAGTCTGATGATGAAAATGAGGTAAATTTTCTAGATGTTCAAAGAATCTTAAATCTTATTCTCCTAAGAAACTCATATCTTTGACAAATGTGCTAATCGACGCTTATCATAGTCTTATAAATGACAAAGATGTCTTAACAGTTGAACTAGGAGAAGTAGAACAGTCTATAGATTGCCTAGTAATAGTTGCAGTTGATCTAAGAGAGTCAATCGAGAACCTGAAGAAAGAAATAAATGTCTTAAAGAAAAGGATTAAAAATGTAGAACAAGAAAGATATGACCTTCTAGTGGTAGTAATGGACTTGAAGGAAACCATTGGGAAACCTACAATGGAAAGTAGGGTTGAAAATTTTCAAAAAGGAAAGGAAGTTGCAAGCGAAGCATACATTAAGCTTGAAAATGAACTAAAGTCAGTGCAGTTTAGTTTGTGTGTTGAGCTTGAGAAAAACAAACAACTTCAGGAAGAACTAGGTAGAGTGAAGAATGATCTTGAAAAATTACTTAACACCGTAAGCTCCCTGGCAACGGTGCCAAAAAGTGATCGCTGCCAACTCGACGCTACACTAAGGTAGGAAGAGCGGGTCGCAATAGCTTTTACCCGATATGAGGGTCGGGATCGATTTCCTCAGGGAGCTAGTAGTGGAGTTGGATTGTCTGTCTAGCCTAGAGATGTGTTTGTACTCCTAATGTCACTTCAAACATTTTTGGGTTTTCGAATTATAACTATTTTTATAAAACAATTGTAACACTAAATTATTCTACGAGAATATTGCTAAGTTGTATCTAATGGAAAGAATGGCACTAGGGTCGTGACATTACCTAGGTGGCTAATTGACAGGTAGATGTTACTAAGGTTCGATTGACATAATTGGGGCTTATGCTATAACTGTTGCACAATTTTACCCACTCTCACACCTCTCGATAGAGAAAGTGATTTTGCCCAATTGACTCTCTCGAGACCAAATGGGTAGGCAAATTAGACCAAGCAACTAGGGTTCAAGTAGGGTAATTACTCTCTTGAGGTTTAACCTGTTAATTGGGACTATCATTTCTCATGAGTCCATCCCAATTCCTTGTTGGGTCAATTTTGAGGTCATAGACTCTCTCTCAAGAAGAGTTAAACCCACAAAGCTTGAATCAGTGTTTGCAACCACCAATTCTAGATTAAAACATAAAATCAATCCAAATAGCAAACACCCATAGTCAATCTAATATTAGATGGCAACACCCCTCAATTACCCACACTAGGGTTGAGCCACAACCCTAGCTGATGGGTTTAGCTACTCATGCTTGAAGAAGAAAATAAAGAAACAGATGAAGAACTAAGCATATTAATTAATTGCTAAAATAAACGACAAGAATCTATTGTAAATGTAAAGCAAAAGTGACAAAAATGGCTACAAAATTTGTTCTCACGAGCGCAGCCGTTGTCTGTTATATCTGATAACCTAAAAAATGATAAAATATTCTATTTATACTAGGCTAGAAAAACTGGACAAAAATGTCCCTGCGGGGTCAATGCGGGCCGCAGTAAATGAACCGCGATCGCACTGGGCTCTTTGACTTTGATTTTTGCTTCTCTAAACTTGGAATCCGCGGCCCGCGTAGGATGGACCGCGGCCGCAGAGGGAGATAGCACGTCACGCATAGAATGGACCACGGCTACAGAGGGAGATGGCGCGGTCCGCGAAATCACGACCGCAGACCGCATGGCATTGGCTTTAAAAACTTTCATCTCTCTGAATCTCATGACTGCGGACTGCACAAACGAGTAGTGCGGCTGGGGAGCCTTCACCGCGGATCGCTAGATGTGTACCGCGGCTGCACTTCTTTTGGCCTAATTTACCAACTCTCTGAACCACCTAGTGCGGCCGCATTCAACTTTGCGCGGTCCGCACTGGGCCTTCTTTCCTTAGATTTCTTGGTTTTTGATACTTGAGCAGGTTTCACTCCTTTTTTAAGACGATCTTTGAAATTTCATCACTTTGTCGATCAAACCTGCAATCAAGCACAACTTGTGAGACTTTTAGGACTATTTTGTAACAATATATGATCAAAGCATAGGCAAGTAGGGGCATAAAACATGTTAAAATCCTAACTTATCAACTCCCCCAAACTTAAACCTTTTCTTGTCCTCAAGCAAACAAAATAAGACCCACCCCTTAAAGGAAAATCCAAGTAATTCCAGCTGTCCTAGAGTAACCTCAACAAACATCAATTGGGACTAACAATTTCCCTCAATACGAATGGATCATTAACAAAATTTAAACTTTGAAAAACTATGGATCAAGTGTGACACAAGAGCATCAAGAATTGACTCATTACATCAAAGAACTCTCTTAATTACTTTGGTCGCTGTGGAACCCAAACTCACACATCCTCAACTCTCCCTAAGCAAAACCTCACCTTTTAGAGTATAAGTACACAAACCAAGTTAATGGGAATTCACTCCTCTCTCTCAAGGAAAGGTCACAAGTCCGGCTCTAAGTACCATATGCTTGACCCTTATCTAAGTATCTACTAATGCGAGCGTCATCCAACTCAAGATCATATAGGGCTTTTGTGGAGTCAATGTGAAGGCTTTTGGTTCAGGGTAGGAAAAGTTGTTGGTCTATATGGGTTCCATCTTCCCTTAAGCACTTCTTTTGATTCATTTTGGCATAATTATCTTTGACTCTTTGAGTATTTCACTTCTTTTCAAGGGGTTAGAGAGATACATTGTCACTCTTTCTTATGCAATTCAAAATATTTCTCATTTTTCTACTTTTTCCATACCTTTTTCACTTTTGTTTTTCTTGAATCCCATTTTATTCTTTGCACATTGGGCTTTCTTTTTATCTTTTTTTTTCTTTTCTTTATTTTTCATTGCCTTCCTTTCCTTTTGCTTTTGTACCTTTTACCACTTTGTTTCCTTTCTTGTCTCTCCCCCCCAAACTTAGACTTTTGCCATTACTCAAGGGACGATTTGGGTGCCAAGAGAGGGTATAATTTAGAACGGGTATAGGCTTGTAGCATTGGTTCTTGAAAGAAAAAGGTTTAAGGCTCAAAAGGATTAGCTAGGGATTATATTATTGGTAGGCTATGGAATTGTTCGACTATTATTTGGATCAAGGAGAGCCTATAATCACTTCTCAAGTCGAATTTTCACTCAAAATTTCACGTTAACAAACATTCAGGACAAGTTCTAGACCATTGGCTCGGGACTTGGACTCACAATTCGATTTCTCACCACACACTCAAGGATTTCTAAAGACATAGAGCGGGGGCCCACAACAACCTTAGACACGATTGAGCACACAATAGTACCGAAAGACCACATGATGTTTATTTGGTCAAAACAAGATTCTCAAGGTCACTACTTTCACCATCCTAAACACAACCACTTGTCTTTTACCATGAGATCAAAGACAAATGTGTTAGGCCCAAGTGAAGCTTTGCTTGAGGTACCCATAACTATAAACTACTAAAATCAAAAGAAAAATAAAAAATGGACTCAAACCCTTAAGAAAGTTGTCACGCCATCCATCATCGAGAAGAGCCACCCGGTTCGCACAATACTCCACCCTTGGAAAGAACCGTGGCATTAAGAAAACCAAGGGCTTATCGAAAGCGCCATAAGCGAAACAACAAGGCTGTGAGCCTATGTACTAAGCTAAAAATGAAAAATTTGTACGAAAATAAAAAATAGAATAAATATTTACAATAGGGGATTAGAATATACAACGGGGGATGAATATATACAAAAATGTAACTTTATATATAGATCAAAGAAAAGATAAAAAGTGCGATAAAAGTAACTAAATGTAAAGTTATATACAGACCAAATAGAAAATCAATAGAAATATAAACTAAGTCAATTAATATATACAATCATCCAGATAAAAGGTAGGGCGCACCCCTACAAATAAAAGCTGGCATTGTCCCCAATGCAAACTAAACAAATAAGCATCAAAAATCAAGATGAAAGGATATAGGAGCTCCCTAAACCTCGTCTGTATGCATGGGAACATGAGTGGTCCCCGGGTCCTCTGTATGTACGGGAACCTTAGACTAGTTTCCGGTCTCCTACTGCTCAGCTGCTGGGATTGGGGCCTGGACCTGGATGGGCTGAATATCAGAAACATCCTGTGGCTGACTGGAGGAAGCCTCTGGTGGGTCCGCCAACTGGATGATCGCCTCATCTGCACTAGGGAGCTTCCTCTTCTTCTTTGGAAGCCTCTGTGTTTGCTCCTGCTGTATGGCTCTGCTACTGGTACTACTACTGGGGCTAGATCCTCGAATAACAAGTCTAAAGGTAGCTGGTCTGCCTTCAGTTTGTCAACATCCTCCCTCAGCGCTTTCACAGACTCCTTGGAAGCCCGTGTTTTGCGCAGCTTCTTGTGCTCCTTGGCAAGCTCCTTTAGGGCCTTGCCATGAGAATCCACTGCCTTAGCCAAGGTAGCCTGAGAATCAAGGATCTTTTGCTAATTGGCAAGAATCTCCTTAAGTGAATCCTCGATAGACTAGGGCACCTTCACTGACTGTGGTGTCGACTGAGCCGCAATGATAGAAGACAAAGTGGACAACTTGGATGACGCAGTCACCATCCAGTTGTTCAAGCTATGAAGTATCTGGATCAACTGGTGGGCAGTGATAGGATGGGCCCGGGAAGATGGAATCCCTGGGCCAGTTGAAGTAGAGGGACCAGCAGTAGTGGAAGGTCCAGGAGGCATGTCAGCAACTATGGAGGTAGGCTCAGTGGAGGGCTCTACCGTAACTGGCTCTTCAGACTGGCCGGTTGGGGCAGAAGCAGGTGGCTTGTAATTTTTGTCCTTGGGGTTGTCTGACCCCTTCAAATTGTACCATGAAAACGGAACCATAGGTTTGACCTTGATGTCAAAAGGTCTCTTCTCCACCTCCAGGTCCCA
This sequence comes from Nicotiana tabacum, assembly GCF_000715075.1. Classification (NCBI taxonomy): domain Eukaryota; kingdom Viridiplantae; phylum Streptophyta; class Magnoliopsida; order Solanales; family Solanaceae; genus Nicotiana; species Nicotiana tabacum. Next base: position 42,340,611 of record NC_134089.1, on the reverse strand, counting down.
GAAATACATAGTGAGGGTGCTGGGAAAAGGGTAATTCCGATCATGCTCAACCCCCACTGCAGAAATGATGCGGGACATCACATTGCCCACGTTTATAGGATATCCCACCATAATAGAAGCAACAAGAATAGCCCGGGCAAGTGGAATAGTCTGATCATGGGTAGTGGGGTCGAGCCGACTGCACACAAAAGTCAACCACCCTCTAGTCTCAAAGTTAAAGGTTCTCCGAAGTATTTTGGCCCCTGCTTGCAATCACTCTAGAAGACTACCCGGGATTGCCAGGTATGAAGCTAACCACGGATGAACCTCCTCGCCCATTGCCAACTTTTCATTGTAAAGGTACTCATCTTCATCATTGAACCCCAGGTATTCATTTAGTGCCTTCTCGGTAAATACCACATTTTTGTTTTGCACTTTGGTCACCCTAGTGCCCTTCAAGATGTGGGCCACATTGCTATAAAACTCATTGACCATGTGCTCATTCGCCTTCACACAATTATCTTTAAATAACTCCCAACCCACTCGAGCTCGAAAGTGTCTATGTACATTGGGGTGTAGGGGTAGAAGGTCTTTGTCAATGAAACTCCTTTCGAGAATCAATTTTCGTACCAGCCACCATTCCCTAAACTTGTGGGACGCCACCTGGCTGACAAATCTATCTTCCCAAATAGTGGGATTTCTAGTCCGGTCAACACCCCTAACCTGAGGCACACCACCCCCGGTAACTCCCCATCTCCCCATCACCTCTAGCACCCTCTCCAAATATTGACGATGTGGGAGCTGTAGAGTATTCATCCCCACTACCTGCCGCTGAGCCCTCAGACGACCCAGAAGAAATGTTGATTGAGGCTCGAGCATTGGGGGAAGATGAGAGAGTGTCTTTATGTATGGCGTTCTCCGGATACGGGATGTATAGAGGGACTGAATCTGAAGAGATCTACCGGGAGGGCTCGTACTCACTCCCCGAGTTGTCAAGGGCTCTATCAACCGCTTTGATTGCTTTCCTCATGTCCTTTATGTTTTGTCTAGCCTGGGGAGTGAGTTTTACCATCCGTTGCTTCCTTACCCGGGAGGAATTACCTCAGCCGGGTTGTTTGACACCTCTACCTCGTTGTTTGACCATTATCTGCAAGCATACACATCTAACATGGTTAGTATCAGCACAGGCAGTGAAACAAGTGTTGAAATTGAATTGCAGACAGCAGATTAAATGTTGCAGAAATAGTTGTAGAACATGGCACCGCGGCCCGCACAAATAGGAGTGCGGCCGCACTGGGGGCACTGCAGATCGCGCAAAGGCGACTGCGGTCCGCATTGGGACAAGGCCTTGGATAACATCTCTCTGATTCTCCCCACCATGGCCCGCACAAAAAGTAGTGCGGCTGTATTGGGGGCATCGCGGACCGTATAAAAGCAACCGCGGTCCTCACTGAGGTGAGGTCTGTAACATCACCTCTCTAAATCCAACCACTGCGGCCCGCACAAAAAAGCACCGCGGCCGCGATGGGCCAGCGCGGACCGCATAAAGTGCAATGCGGTCGCGCTAGGCATAGGTTCAATTTCAATCACTTGGGCACCGTGGTCCGCAAAAAATGGCAATACGGACCGCGTCAGGGCACCGCGGACCGCACAAAGGCGACTGCGGGCCACGGAGAGTATATTGCACAGGCACTAAATTAGTGTTTCCAATTTTTGCAATTTTGTTCAAGTTTTCACCTACTTTGTCCCTACTCAAATTACCCAGTCATTATGCAAATTAAGCACCCCAGAACTAATACTTAAACCAACCTAAGCTAACAAAAATAGAGAAAATAGGACGAAAAAGAAGTTACAGGTTAATTGTAATAAAATAAAAAAATTAATCAATTAAACGAACAAGGAATGAGTGAAATATTACCAGATGTGAAGATGAAATGCAATTAGCCAGTCTAAGCAAGAATTATGGTCACAAGAGGGCATGAACAGTAACTTTTAGGTCTCTGAGTGTTAAAATTTTGAAAAGTGTAAATGGTGACCCCTGAGCTCTATTTATAGAACATGATGTGTGACCCAGTCTTACCTACCAGCGCGGGCCGCACAAAACTGACCGTGGACCGTGCTGGGTTTGTTCAAATGAAGCTTGAGTAGGCAACCTCCGCGGTCCGCACAAATCAGACCGCAACCACGGAGGTCCACCATGGACCGCACTAAATGGAATATGGCCACGGTGGCAAACTTCAGAGAGCACCACTTTTGACCATCACCAGTGTGGACCGCACAAAGTGCAATGCGACCGCACTAGCAATCTTCATAGACTGTTCAACTTTTTTCAAACTACTTTGCACTGCATCAACTCAATCCCTGCAACATCTCACAATCAGGTAGCTCAAAAATCAAACCTATAGTACCAAGAAAACACAGAAAACAACAAAAAGAAAAAGACATGGGTTGCCTCCCAAGCAGTGCCTGATTTAACGTCGCAGCACGACGCATGTTACCAGCACGTCACTTTAGATAGAGAAGTGCCACCATGTGGCTATCATCAAATTTCCCAAGATAATGCTTGACCCGACGTCCATTGACTCTGAATACTTCACCATTCTTGTTCCTTAGATCAAGATCACCAAATGGGGTCACGAACACAACTTCAAAAGGCCTACTCCACTTTGACTTGAGTTTACCCGAAAACAGACGTAACCGGGAATTGAACAAGAGAACTATATTCCAACCTTGAACTCCTTACCCCGAGTATATTTGTCGTGAAGATACTTCATTTTGTCCTTGTACAAGGACGAGCTGGAGTAGGCATGGAATCTAAATTCATTGAGCTCATTAAGTTGTTCAACCCAAAGATTTGCCGCAACATCCCATTCTAAGTTCAACTTCCTCAAGGCCCACATGGCCTTGTGCTCTAATTCCACCGGAAGATGGCAAGCTTTACCAAAAACCAACCGATATGGAGACATACCAATTAGAGTTTTTGTAAGCTGTCTGATAAGTCCAAAGAGCATTATCCAACTTTTTCGACCAATCGGTCCTATTAGCTTTGACAGTTTTAGACAAGATACTCTTAATTTCTCTGTTAGAGACTTCCACTTGGCCACTAGCTTGAGGATGATAGGGGGTCAAAACCTTATGATTGACACCGTACTTAGAAAGAAACGTGTCAAAAGCCTTGTTGCAAAAGTGAGACCCCCCATCACTAATGATAGCACGAGGAGTGCCAAACCTTGTGAAGATGTTTTTAAGAAATGCAACAACACTCCGGGTTTCATTATTAGGCAAAGCCACGACTTCAACCCACTTTGAGACATAATCAACTGCCACGAGAATGTAAGTATTCCCACAAGAACTAACAAATGGATCCATGAAATCGATGCCCCAAATATCAAACATATCCACTTCAAGAATCGTATTAAGGGGCATCTCATCCCTTTTTGAAATTCCGCCCGCTCTTTGGCACTCATCACATCTCTTCACCAAATCGCCCGCATCTTTGAACAAGGTGGGCCAATAGAATCTACAACTAAGAACCTTCGAGGCGGTCCTCCCCTACCATGGTGGCCACCATAGGGTGAAGAATGGCAAGCCTCTAGGATACTCAATTGTTCTTCCTCCGGGACACATCTACGAATCACACCATCCGTGCAAATCTTGAACAAGTATGGCTCATCCCAATAGAAATCCAAACTATCCCGCTTGAGCTTCTTCCTTTGGTTAGAAGAGAGCTCACACGGGATTATTCCGGTCACAAGGTAATTGGCAACATCGGCAAACCATGGCATATCCTTCATTGACATCGCAAGGAGTTGTTCGTCGGGAAATGAATCATTGATCTCAAGGCCGTCACAAGGCCTCCCCTCCTCTTCCAAACAGGACAAGTGGTCCGCCACTTGATTTTCACTACCTTTCCGGTCAATAATTTCTAGATCAAACTCTTGAAGAAGTAACACCCATCTCATCAATCTCGCCTTGGAGTCTTTCTTGGTCATCAAATACCTAAGGGCGGCATGATCAGTATGCACTATAACTTTGGCCCCCATAAGGTAAGGTCAAAACTTTTCCATAGCAAACATAATAGCCAATAATTCTTTCTCGGTGACTGTATAGTTTCTTTGAGCCTCATTCATGGTCTTGCTTGCGTAGTATACCGGATGAAACATCTTGTTGATTCTTTGGCCCAAAACAGCCCCAATCGCAACGTCACTAGCATCACACATGAGCTCGAAAGGTAAGCCCCAATTTGGTGCGGTGATGATGAGGGTAGAAGTCAACTTGAGCTTGAGTAGCTCGAATGCTTGCATACAACTCTCATTGAACAAGAACTTTGCATCTTTCTCGAGCAACTTGCACAAAGGGTATACCACTTTAGAAAAATCCTTTATGAACCTCCGGTAAAAACCCGCGTGCCCAAGGAAACTCCTCACCCTTTTGACAGAAGTAGGGGGAGGGAGCCTCAAAATAACCTCAATCTTGGCCTTATCAACTTCAATTCCTCGCTTCGAGATCTTGTGACCCAACACTATACCTTCTTCTACCATAAAATGGCACTTTTCCCAATTGAGAACAAGATTGGTGTCTTCACATCGGCTCAACACTCTATCCAAGTTTACCAAGCACTCCTCAAAAGAATCCCCAACCACGCTGAAGTCATCCATGAAGACCTCCAAGATATCCTCCACCATGTCGGTGAAAATAGCCATCATGCAACGTTGGAAGGTCGCCGGAGCATTACACAATCCAAATGGCATTCTAGAGAAAGCGAATGTGGCATAAGGACATGTAAAGGTGGTTTTCTATTGGTCCTCTAGGGCAATTAGAATTTGATTGTACCCCGAGTAACCATCCAGAAAGTAATAGAAAGCCCGACCCGTAAGATGATCAAGCATTTGGTCAAGGAATGGCAATGGGAAATGATCTTTTCTAGTCACCTTGTTCAGCTTCCGGTAATCCATACAAACTCTCTACCCGGTGACCGTTCTAGTGGGAATGAGATCATTGTTGTTATTGGTCACCACGGTCGTACCACCCTTCTTCGGCACACATTGCACCGGAGAAGTCCACGAACTGTCAGAAATAGGATAAACCACCTCAGCATCTAGCCACTTGATAACCTCTTTCTTTACCATCTCTTACATCGCCTCATTTAGCCTTCTTTGATGCTCTAAGGAAGGCCTTGCATCCTCCTCCAAAATGATTTTATGCATGCAAAATGTGGGGCTTATACCCCGAATGTCGGCCAATGTCCATCCAATCGCCTTTTTCCGCTTTTGAAGTACCACCAAAGTGGCGTCAACCTATATGTTAGTTAAGCAAGACGAAAGAATAACAGGTAAAGTAGAATTTGAACCTAAGAATTCATACCTGAGGTGTGGAGGAAGTGGCTTCAACTCCAACACCGGTGGCTCCTCAATCGATGGCTTTGTTGGTGGAGTTTTGCGGTTTTCAAGATCCAAAGATAGCTTCCTAGGCTCATATGAATATGAACCCATACCATGCAATGCATTCACGCACTCCACTCTACTAGCATCATCATTGACATCCATATTAAGAAGCACGACCTTAAGGGGATTTTGAACATGGATCATGGAACTTGTGTCATCCACTATCACAGCTATGAAAATGTCCACAAATGAACACACCTCCGTGCTATTGGGTTGTCTCATTGATTTGCAAACATGGAATACCACCTTCTCATCCCCCACTCGGAAAGTCAGCTCACCCGCTTCAACATCAACCAATGCCTTCCCCGTAGCTAGGAAAGGTCTACCAAGAATAATCGGGGCTTCAAAGTAAACCTCACAATCCAATATGACAAAGTCGTCCGGCAATATAAACTTATCCACCCGGACAAGTACATCATCAATTATGCCCAAAGTTCGCTTCATCGATTGATCCGCCATTTGAAGTCTCATTGAGGTAGGTCGAGGTTGTCCAATTCCCAAAGTCTTGAAGACCGAGTACGACATCAAATTTATGCTAGCCCCCAAGTCACAAAGGGCCTTGGAAAAATGCGCACTTCCGATAGTACAAGGGATAGTAAAAGCTCCGGGATCCTCAAGCTTGGGTGCCATTGAATGCACTATGACACTCACTTGATGAGTCATTTTAATTGTTTCACACTCCATCGACCTCTTCTTTGTTACCAAATCTTTCATGAACTTAGCATACCCCGACATTTGCTCAAGTGCCTCCACCATAGGCACATTGATTGTGAGGCTCTTCATCATGTCAATGAACTTTTTTAATTGATTGTCACTCTTTTGCTTTGCTAACCGTTGAGGATAATGTGGAGGTGGCCTAGGCAAAGGTGCCTTGGCCTTTGGTACAGCTGACTCGGGCATGTCAATCACGTGTTCCCTAGACGGGTTCACGACATCTTGAGTATATACCTCAGTTTCATCATCAATATCAATCCGCACATCATTGTTCATATTTTGATTAACCACATCATCAAAAATCAAAGGTACATCATCATCTCGCAACTCAACATCTTCATCCACAATTTGCTTTTGCTTTGAGGCATTCACATCACCGCCTCTCCCACTTCTTGTTGTAACCACCATCACATGATTATTATTCCCACCCTTCGAGTTCACTACCGTATCACTTTGTAGAGCACCTTTGGGACGAGTATACAACGCTTGAGAGATTTGGCCTAATTGCACCTCCAAGTTCTAGATAGATGTATTATGAGAAGCCAATTGGGCATCGGAATCTTGGTTCTTTTTCATCATTTGCTCGAACATGCTTTCAATTCTTCCCATATCACCTCTGGAAGAACTAGGACCTTGAGAGGGGAAAAGGGGTGGATTGCTCGGTTGTTGATACATTGGGGGCCTTTGAAAGCCCATCCCCCTATTGCCTTGGTTTCCATTGTTGTTCCGTCCGCCTTGATTGTTGTTGTTGCCCCAATTATTGTTATTATCATTCCAATTCCCTTGGTTTCTTTGATTACCCCAATTGTTGTTTTGGTTTTTATTATTTCAATTGCCACCACCTTGTTGTTGATTGTTGTTATTCCAATTACCTCCGCCTTGTTGTTGATTGCCCCAATTTCCTTGAGGACGCCATTGTTGATTCGAAGAGTTGCCTCTATTCCCTTGGTTGTTATTGACATATTGGACCTCTTCGCTTTGATCATCATAGCACTCATTTGAATAACCACTACCATCATTGTTGTTGTCATATTGTTCACAATTACCTTGGGGTTGTTGCCCTCTTTGCCTCTTTTTCAACATAGAAACACCTTCCATTGCATTAACTTGGCGCAGGTTTTGGACTTGTTGCAATTGCATCCTTTCCAATTGATTCATAGTTGTTGTAAGCTCGGCAATAGCTTGTCCATGATCGTGCAATTCCTTATGCAAATGGATGACCGTGGGATCACCTTGGGGCATATTTGCTCGGCTTTGCCATGCCGAAGAGGTGTCGGTCATTTTCATCAAGTACATTACATGCCTCTTGGTAAGAAAATTTTATAAAGTTCCCTCCGGCCAATTGGTTCACAATGTATTGATTCGTGGTGTTGATGCCCCGATAAAATGTTTGTTGAATCATAGCCTCAGTCATGTCGTTATTAGGGCAATCTTTCACCATTGTTCTATATCTTTCCCATATCTTGTGCAAAGGTTCCGTTGGCTCTTGCTTGAAGGCCAAAATTTCATCCCGAAGAGCCACCATATGACTAGGAGAAAAGAAATTGGCAATGTTTATCTGCTTGCTACCCCAGCATGTTTGTCTGCTTGCTACCCCAACATGTATCCATGAACCCCTTCAAGTGCTTGTAGGAATTTTGATCGGAGGCGCCCGTGAAATACCCTCTTTGCTCTAGCAAGGTCAACATAACATTTGTGATTTGAAAGTTCCCTGCCCGGATTCGAGGAGGAACAATAGCACTGGCATATCCTTGATTTGGTAAAACTCTGGGAGCCACTCTAGGCAGTTGCGGAGAAGGGTCTGGAATATTGTTGGTCTCATTTGCATTTATATTGACATTTCGGCCTCTCCATGGAACTTGAGGTAAGACCTCATCTTGTTCTAGATCCTCTACCTCCTCCCATGCTATCACATTTCTGAGAGGGTCATTTGCATTAAGAGCCATTTGTACCAGATTGATTGACACAAATAGAATTAGTAAACGAGAAGGAAAGAGAATCAAAACACAAAACTAAATAAACAGATAGTCAACACCGTAAGCTCCCTGGCAACGGTGCCAAAAAGTGATCGCTGCCAACTCGACGCTACACTAAGGTAGGAAGAGCGGGTCGCAATAGCTTTTACCCGATATGAGGGTCGGGATCGATTTCCTCAGGGAGCTAGTAGTGGAGTTGGATTGTCTGTCTAGCCTAGAGATGTGTTTGTACTCCTAATGTCACTTCAAACATTTTTAGGTTTTCGAATTATAACTATTTTTATAAAACTATTGATTAACACTAAATTATGCTACGAGAATATTGCTAAGTTGTATCTAATGGGAAGAAGGGCACTAGGGTCGTGACACTACCTAGGTGGCTAATTGACGGGTAGATGTTACTAAGGTTCGATTGACATAATTGGGGCTTATGTTATAACTGTTGCACAATTTTACCCACTCTCACACCTCTCGGTAGAGAAAGTGATTTTGCCCAATTGACTCTCTCGAGACCAAATGGGTAGGCAAATTAGACCAAGCAACTAGGGTTCAAGTAGGGTAATTACTCTCTCGAGGTTTAACCCGTTAATTGGGACTATCATTTCTCATGAGTCCATCCCAATTCCTTGTTGGGTCAATTTTGAGGTCATAGACTCTCTCTCAAGAAGAGTTAAACCCACAAAGCTTGAATCAGTGTTTGCAACCACCAATTCTAGATTAAAACATAAAATCAATCCAAATAGCAAACACCCATAGTCAATCTAATATTAGATGGCAACACCCATCAATTACCCACACTAGGGTTGAGCCACAACCCTAGCTTATGGGTTTAGCTACTCATGCTTGAAGAAGAAAATAAAGAAAGAGATGAAGAACTAAGCGTATTAATTAATTGCTAAAATTAAACTACAAGAATCTATTGTAAATGTAAAGCAAAAGTACCAAAACTGGCTACAAAATTCGTTCTCACGAGCGCAACCCTTGTCTGATATATCTGATAACCTAAAAAATGTTAAAATTTTCTATTTATACTAGGCTGGAAAAACTGGACAAAAATGCCCCTGCGGGGTCAGTACGGGCCGCACTAAATGAACCGCGGCTACACTGGGCTCTTTGACTTTGACTTTTACTTCTTTGAACTTGGACTCCGCGGCCCGCGTTTAATGGACCTCGGCCGCGAAGGGAGATGGCGTGTACCGCGTAGAATGGACCGCGACTGCGGAGGGAGATGGCGCGGTCCGCTAAATCACGACCGCGGACCGCATGGCATTGGCTTTAAAAACTTTCATCTCTCTGAATCTCATGACCGCGGACCGCACAAACAAGTAGTGCGGCCGCGGAGCCTTCACCACGGACCGCGAAATGTGTACCGTGGCCGCGCTTCTTCTGGCCTTATTTACGAAATCTTTAAACCACCTAGTGCGGCCACATTCAACTTTGCGCGGTCCGCACTGGGCCTTCTTTCCTTAGATTTCTTGGTTTTTGATACATGAGCAGGTTTCACTCCTTTTTTGAGACGATCTTTGACATTTCGTCACTTTGTCGATCAAACCTGCAATCAAGCATAACTTGTGAGCCTTTTAGGACTATTTTGTAACAATATATGATCAAAGCATAGGCAAGTAGGGGCATAAAATATGTTAAAATCCTAACTTATCAAACTCCAACAATGGAGGGGACAGGAAGGGGATTGGGTTTCAAAGGGAAAAGATCCCTTACACCCATCATAGCAAGTACGTTACTGTACATGACAATTGGCTTTGCACCCACTTCGGTAACAATGGGCACCTTAATGAAAACTATAAGGCGAGATATCAGTCACAATAGAAAAACAAAGCCTTTGCTGAAAAAGTAACTACTAGTGGAGAACCTGGTCCCTCATTTAAAAAATGCATAATGCCTGCATGGATCAAAAGATCCCTTATTCATCCCTTTCCTCATTACAAGGGACCCAAATTGGCTTGGGTTCCTAAAGCTAACTCTTAATATTCTTGTGCAGGGAACAGTGAAAGGAAGCAGCCTACAATGGTACATGGATAGTGGCTACTCAAAGCATATGACTGGAAGTATGAATGATTTCCTTTCACTAAAGGCCCTGCAAGGAGGGAGTGTATCCTTTGGAAATGGTAAGAAGTGATAAATTCTAGGAGTTGGAAGGATTGTGAAGTCTCTCTCTCTCATACAATTGATAATGTGTTCTACATGAATGGATTGAAGTATATCTTACTAAGCGTTTCCCAAATCTGTAACAAGGTAAACAAGGTCGAATTTGTGTCAAAAATCTGTACAGTGACAAACCTGATTATGGGTGATGTGGTGCTAGTGGCAAAAAGATACAAGAATATCTATGTAGCTGATTTTGAGTGACTGAAGAACGGAGATTTAACTTGCCTAAGCGCTATTGATGATGATATTGAGCTATGGCACATGAGGCTAGGTCATGCAAGCTTCATGCTGTTAAACAAACTAGTAAGGAAGGACCTGGTTCGTGGTCTTCCCAAATCAAGCTTCAAGGATCACAAAGTGGGTGATACATGTGTAAAAGGGAAGCAAGTCAGATCTTTATTCAAGCCCAAAAAGGAAGTCAGCACAGCAAGGCCACTCGATCTCCTTCACATGGATCTATGTGGACCTATGAGGGCGCGAAGCAGAGGAGGAAAGAAGTACATCTTTGTAATAGTTGATGACTATTCCAGATTCACCTGGACCTTGTTCCTTAGGACCAATGATGAAACCTTTGAAGTGTTTGTTGCCTTGGTCAAAAAGATCCAAGTGAAGATGGGCAATAAAGTAGCCTGCATCAGGTCTGATCATGGGACGGAGTTTGACAATGTCAAGTTCGATAAGTTCTATACTGAAAATGGAATGACTCACAATTTTTCTGCTCCAAGAACACCTCAACAAAATGGTGTTATGGAGAGAAAGAATAGAACTCTTGAAGATATGGAAAGAACAAAGCTAATTGACAGTGGGATCACAAAATATTTCTGGGTAGAAGCTGTCAATACTGTGTGCTACATGGTAAACAGGTGCATGATCCGGTCCCTTCTAAACAAAACTCCATATGAACTGTTGAATGGAAGGAAGCCCAAGCTGACACATCTAAGAACTTTTGGGTGTAAATGCTTTGTTCATAACAATAAAAAGAAAGCTCTTAGGAAGTTCGATGCCAAAAGTGATGAAGGAATATTCCTAGGATACTCATCTCAAAGCAAAGCTTACAAGGTTTACAACAAAAAGACTCAATGTGTAGAAGAAAGCATTCATGTGAACTTTGATGAAGCTCACCTTTCTTGTGAAAAGGACAGACATATTGATCAAGATGGAGAGCCCTTATCTGTGCCAGGTGAAGTAATTGACATAACAAATGGAAAGGTAGACATAATGAGCCATGTCAAGGAATCTAGTGAAGAAGATGCAAATACATCTACATCAATTGTCGAGGAACCTGGTCCCCCGATTACAACAACTGAAGGTGAAAACATAGTTGTTGATGCAGTCCAAGGAACCCCACTCTATGAAGTAAGAAGCGCTCAAGAATCCCAGTCAGATGCGCCTGGTTCCTTTACCAATAAGACTCAAGCACCAAATTGGAGGTTCAAAAGTTCACATGCTCTCGACAACATAATCACTCCTCTTGACTCACGAGTTCAAACCAGATCAAAATCAAGGAACTCACTTGCCTTCTCAGGTTTTCTTTCCCAAATAGAGCCCAAAAATATAAAAGAAGTGCTAAAAGAAGCAGACTGGATCACAGCTATGCAAGAGGAGCTGCATCAATTTGAAAGGAACAAGGTATGACACCTGGTTCCTCGACCTACTGATAGAACCATTATAGGAACCAGGTGGTTATTCATAAACAAACTTGATGAGTTTGGAAATACAAAAAGAAACAAGACAAGGCTTGTGATTCCAGGCTACAATCAGGAAGAAGGGATTGATTATGATGAAAATTTTACCCCTGTAACTCCATCTCTTATGGAGTTCACTTTGTTTCAAATGGATGTCAAAAGTGCATTTCTAAATGTCTATCAAAAAGAAGAAGTCAATGTCAAGTAGCCTCTTGGTTTTGAGTGTCTCGAACACCCTGATCATGTGTTTAAACTAGATAAGGCATTGTACGGGTTAAAACAGGCTCCAAGGGCTTGGTGTGAAAGGCTGTCAGAATTCCTTCTGGAAAATGGCTTTGCAATAGGGAAGATTGACAACACTCTTTTCCTAAAGAAACGAGGGAGAAACCTACTCATTGTTCAGGTGTATGTTGATGATATCATCTTTGGAGCCACAGACGACTCTCTCTGCAAAGAATTTGCTAAACTCATGGGGAGTGAATTTGAGATGAGTATGATGGGAGAACTGAATTTCTTCCTAGGACATCAAGTGAAATAATCTAAGAAGGGAACATTGATAAGTCAACAAAAGTACATCAAGGAGCTGCTGAAAAGGTTTAATATGGAAGCCTTAGAAGTTATCGGCACGCCCAGCGCAATAGCTACTCGTCTAAACATGGATGAACCCGGTTCCCCTATAAACTAGACCATGTATAGAGAGATCATAGGGTCACTATTGTATCTCATTGCAAGCAGAGCAGACATTATTTTTAGCGTGGGTCTCTTTGCAAGGTTTCAATCTAAAGGAATCTCATCTGAAGGCGGCGAAGAGAATACTGAGATATCTCAAAGGAACACAGGACCTGGTCCTCTATTATCTTTCAGGAGACAGTTTTGATATTATTGGGTATGCTGACGCTGATTATGCTGGATATCTTGTGGACAGAAAAGCACATCTGGGATGGCACACTTCCTAGGTTCCTGCTTAATCTCATGGGGTACAAGGAAGTAAAATTTTGTGGCACTTTCAACTGCAGAAGCTAAATATGTAGCAGCTGCCTCTTGATGTGCTCAACTTTTGTGGATCAAGCAACAATTGAAAGATTTTAGAGTATTCTCAAACTGTGTGCCTCTTTTATGTGATAATACTAGTGCACTCAACATGGCAAAAAATCCAGTTCAACATAAGAGGACAAAGCACATTGATGTACGTCACCATTTCCTTAGAGATAATGTTGAGAAACGGCTTATATGCATGGAATTCTATAGCACTAAAGACCAAATTGCAGATATATTTACCAAGGGCCTGAGCAGAGAACACTTCGAGCAAAATCGTCTGGCATTAGGGTTGATAAAACCCAATTAAGAACCCGGTCCCTCAATGATTGGCTATGAAAGAAAGGTTTAGGTAAGCTTAGATAAAAGGTTTTTTCTGAAAAAGTCTAACTCATATCTATATAGTTATAGGTAGACACTCTTGATGATTACAAAGTAAATAAGTATTTGAAGTTGTACACACTGGTAAAAAAGGCAAAACTTACAGAGAAGATATCAGTTAAGGAACCTGGTTCTCCTAACACAGGTTAGTAGTTTCTATGTTCTCTCATGCACAATTCTGAACAATCAAAATAGGTGCCACATCATCAACATGTCAGCTTTTGGTTTTGCATCTTTTAAACCCAAACGCCTCACCAGTTATAGATTGATCCACCTCCCTAAAACTTGCCTCCCTTTTTCTAACCAATCCATCTGTCATCATAAATACATCTATCTCTATCACCACACTTCACACATCAACACTTCCAAACCTGTTCCCGATTCACTCTCTCTTCAGGTCACCAGATCTTCTCCTCTTCTCACCATGGCTGAAGATCAAACGATCTCTAGTACTATCGAGTCATCACTAGTCGAAACACCAGCACCAGTCTCTCCTCCTCACACTACTGATAACCAAAACCCTAGAACAGAGTCACCCCCACACTCTATCTCCTCTCCTACCCATTCAAGTTCCTTCTATCACAAGAGTCACCAAGTATGAACTCTCACATGAGGTGTTGCCCAGAGCTCATATCTTACCTCGCCAAAAAAGAGGGATGTCACAAATATCACTGAGAATGAAAAAAATCAAAAAGTCTCAAGTTCTCCTATGGAAGAAAAGTCAAATAAAGTCATTGACTCAATAGAGATTTCTCCCAAACCCCACTCTACAGGTGCCTCTCCTATTTCTCCTAAGCTTCTCATGAATCTGCAAGAAAAGGAAGCTTCAAAAATATTCTATCCATCACAAATAAAGGGGTTTTTGTCATAGGAAGTGAGGATGGTCTTAAGACTCAGGGGGAAGCATATGAGCATGTTGAGGAGGATAGTGAGCATGTGGCTGTTGATCCTTCAGCACAGGAAGGTACTACTGGAGAACCTGTTAGAGGACCTGATCCGCCTTCATAGAATCCACTTCAGGTCCTAATGAGGAACCCTAGGTCAGTACTGACCCTGCTCCCTCTCCTCATACAGATGTTGAGACTCTAAGTGTAATAATGCCTGTGAGGGGTCCTGTGTCTGAAAATCAAAAGGAAGATAGTGAAGAAGATTCTGATGACTTACCAATCGCCAGTCTGCGTAGACGTATAGTAGTTGTTAGTGAAGAGCTCACTCCTAAGTGACCCCTAACAAGGTTGAAAAAGAAGGAGGCTCTTGAGTCTGATCTTAAGAATAGTCAGACTAAATCAAGGAGGAGACAATTAGTGAAAAACGGCAAAGTTGTAAATGAGAAGTTAGTTCCGGTTGTGAGTGTGGATGAAGAAGAAGCGGAGGAACTTAGTACACTGACTAGGAAGTTGTCACAAAAGCATGGTCTTCTCAAACCAAAAGGGGGATCTTCTGTGTCTTTGAAACATCAGACTAGGCTTGTTGATGTTGTTGCTACTTAGAATATGGAGAAACACTCAGGTGAAAAATCTATGAAGTTTGATAAAAAGAAAAAAGGTGTCCGCAAAACTGCTAAGAGAAAGGTTGATACTGCTAATGAACCTGGTTCCTCAAAGAAGGTCAAGGCTGTTGCTCCGGGGGTGCTTAGAAAGAAATATTAAGAAGTAAAAAGGTACTATAGGGGTGTACATTTGCCTCTGATGTCTTGGAGGAGGCTAGTATGAGACAGTTGGTTGAGATTTGTGATTTCCAACAATGGACACACTTGTTTCACAAGTGATGCTGCTAGGGTATATGAGGAGGAAGTTCAAAGCTTTTATGCCGACTTGTACAAGGTTGAGGATGGTCACATTTGTGCCTTGGTGAATGGAGTTGATATGGTATTAGACGCTGCTTCACTGAGATCTATTCTTGGTGTGCCCACTGAAGGGATATCTAGTGTTCAAGGAGTTTATACTCAGAACTTCAGAAATGCAATCTAGAAGGACAAAGTGGTTCAGCAGGGGGAATAGGTTCAGAAGAAGGCCCTCTATCCCATTTACTAATTGCTATTTGAAATGGTAAGCAAAGTGTTGCTACCTCGAGCTAGGCGACGATCCATCACCACTCGTGCAGATCTGTTCCTCATGGAAGCACTGGATGACTTTACTACCATCAATCTTCCTGGGATCATGATTGAGCATATGAACAAAGTGGCTGATTTTAAAGATGGTAATCATGGATTTCCATAGGGTTCCTTCTTACCAAGGTCTTCGAGCACTTCAAGGTTCCTCTTGCACCAGTTAAACTGGGTGGCAAGAAGCAAAGATTTTAAAAACACACTCTTAAAGAATGTGAGTGTATAGAAAAATTTGGAGGGGTTGCAAGCCCTTCAACTATTTCTCAGTTAATCAATGCTCAAAACGTACCAACTAATCCCAAAATATAATATGGACCTACTCGAGGCCTCAAATTACACATAGCAACATCAAAATTATGAATCACACCTCAAATCAAATTTAATGAACTTTTGAACTTTTAATTTTCAAAACTCGTGCCGAACCATATCAAATCAACTCGGAATGAATTCAAATTTTTCACACGAGTTTCAAATGACATAACAAACCTATTCCAACTCCAAAAACTATAATCCGAACCCGATATCATCAAAGTCAACTCTTGATCAAACTTACAAATCTTTCAAACCTCCAAATTGCCGACGTTCGCCAATTGTGGTCAAAACCTTCTAGAAGCCTCCAAATGCAAATCTGGGTATACGCCCAAGTGCAAAATTACTATACGGACCTAACAGAACCATTAATAATTCGATCCGAGGTCAAATGCACAAAAATTAAACTTGGTCAATTCTTCCAACTTACAACTTTTTAGTAGAGAATTATTTTTTCAAATAATTTTCGAACAACTCGAAAACTAAAACTGAATACACATACAAGTCATAATACACCATATGAAGCTACTTATGACCTCAAACCATTAGACTGGATGAAAAAATTCAAAACGACCGTCAGATCATTATATTCTCCCCTACTTCAACTTACGTTCGTCCTCAAACGTGCCAAAAGTCGTTTTAAAGCTATCAAATCATTGCATAAACTCACCTTACACATACCCATGGGTGATCCCACATCACCCCAATGCATGTAAACCTAAAACCAGAATATAAGTGAAGATCCTTAGTTCAATCTTAGTCTGTAAACCATAGAACCTAATTTTCAACATCCGAAATGTCATGTCCCAAAATTCGAGGAGCGCGACCGGCGCTCAACCGAGTAAAACCGACTGAGCAATACTGTTAGGTTTCATTCTACCCAAACTAATTCATGAATAAATAGGAGATGGACTCCATTAATAAATAGGAGATGGACTCCATTAATCATACTTGGTAAGTATTTCATTAACAACTTCCATTTTATTTTCATTAGCAGCTTAAATCATAATTATCA
Organism: Nicotiana tabacum; assembly: GCF_000715075.1. Lineage (NCBI taxonomy): Eukaryota > Viridiplantae > Streptophyta > Magnoliopsida > Solanales > Solanaceae > Nicotiana > Nicotiana tabacum. The sequence goes on along the minus strand of NC_134089.1, from coordinate 42,323,800 downwards.
AAATATTACAAGTTTTATAAATCTTTGTCAAACATCAATATTTCTACTTTAATTCCAATACTCGACACTACCCACAACCTGTCTAGGAGACTCTAAGCACAACTGAAGAGTAATGTAATATAGAAATGCCAGTAACAAGGCTTCGGCTATACCTCAAATACAAAGTACATGATGAACAGATGAAACAGGACCCCGAAACGAAGTGGGGCTCACCAATTCAGCCGAAAGGATGATGCGGCACTAGCTGCGACCAACATTGCCTGCTATAGAAACACCTACATCCATTTAAAGATGTAGAGCGTCCCGGCAAAAGGGACGTTAGTGCCATCGAATAGCACTAGTATGTATAACTAAACACCATCTAGTTAGAAAGAACTTTCATACAAGAATAAAGAGGAAATCATAAAGACAACAAAGTTTCAAATAAGCACCATGTCAACAATATAAGGAGGGTCACATAATTTTCACATAGTTTCTGAAATTTTAGATTGGGGCACCCCACACTATTGCATCATTATCCACTTTGCCACCGCTTCTTTGAGTGGAGTCCGATCATGGCCCGATCGGCTAAGCCGTCTCCAGGAGACGTTACCATTATTTCATTCACACTTTCCAGTTTCAATCATTAATACATTACCACCATGTGTATATATCATGGTGTCTGATCACGGCCCGATCGGCTAAGCCGCCTCCCCGAGACGTTACCATTTTCCATTATTCATCTCACTCCAATCTCTGGTTACACATGTATTAGTTTACCGGCACTTGGGGCCACAATTTTCACATTCCGTAATTCACGTTTCACATTGTTCCCATTTTCAATATTTACTTTGCCACTTAAGATCATAGGCGCATATAAAGGCAATTTAAATCATAAGCATAGAGAGGAATTCGTCAAGTTTCACATATTAGTCCCAAAGTAACCTTGGCATGACATTTATGCATTTAGCACATAGATCATGTTCTCCACACGTCCTCCATCTATAAAGAATAACACATTAAACACATGATAAGTACCTACCACATACATTTTCACTACAATAATTCACTTAACATCACGTTTCGAACTTACAACATTTACACGGGCACCATGGAAGCTCAATTTCTAAGAGACGGGGTTTTAGTCATACATACCTTGTTTAAGCTTTCCTTAAGTTTTTAGAATACACCAACACCTCTAGCAAGAACAATCTATAAGGAAATAGTGGAAATCAATTAATAATTAGGAAGATTACCCATGGTGTAACTCTCTTAGGAATTTCAACAAACACCTAACAAGTGAAGTAGACTACAAGGTTCTACAATGGAAATTCCTTCCTCCTTCAACCAATTTTAGCATGAGCTACCCATAATAGTTCTTTAACATAACATACTAAAACTTAGTCCCACATGCATGGCCTATTTCTAACCCCCACAACATATTTGAACCTTTAACCTCTTGCATGACATTTTGGAAGTAGGACTTACCCGGATGGAGGACAATCTATGGTTATCTTCCTTGATTCTTGAATACTTGAGAAAGATTTGGATGATTATGAAGCTAGGCCCCTCCTTTCTCTCTCTATATTCTCTCATCTCTCTCTAAAATCAGTAGGAAATGACCCCAAAATGAACCCCAAAGGCTATATATTAAAGTGGGGTCGGGTTATAAGAATAGGAAAAATAACCCTCCGAAACCGGGTCTGCGATTGCAAAATGGACCGCAAAACAAGAATGTGGGCCGCAGAATGCATCGCAAAATAGGTGCCCAGAATTGGGCAACACTGGCCCAATTTGCGACAGATCTGCGATCGCAGAGTCAAAAATGCGACAGATTTGCGATTACAGATTCGAACAGGATCGCATTTTTCCAGCCTTTGGTAATTTGGTCATAACTTTGTGTAGGAATGTCCAAATGACAAACGATTTGAAGCATAGGAAACTAGAATCGAAGACCTTTCATATGATCGGTTGTTTATTGCATAAAACCTTATACATATTTGGAGATGCTTGTTCAAAGTGTGGACTTGTGCAAACTCATTTGCAATTTTAGCCTATTATGAAATTTTCTAATTTGACTTAGGCTTAGGCCTTTCCATGGGCCCCAAATTACTTACCATAATACTTGTACACTTATTTACCAAATCAAATTGATGCCCACCATGTTAATAGCACATAAAATATTATAATTAGCATACGTGGCACCATGAAATCCTAGATTACTTAGCGAAATTTTTCGGGGCCTTACATTCTCCCCCCCCAGGATAATTCGTCCTCGAATGAGGAGTAGAGTCCGCCCTAAACGCTTAACTTAATATATCTCTTTTCTCACCTACCTCAAATCCCTAAATTTTTCAGAATTTTCGGCAGAGTCTCCTTTGCAACTAGGCCTATCCACCTGCTAGAGAACCACCAAAACCATCCTAAAAACACATCCACAACTCGACAAAGTACCACAATGTACATATAAATAACACGAACCTTACCATTACAAGCTACACATTATCATAATGACATCGGAATATGGACTGCACATTCTTAGCTCATCACACCTATAAGGTACCTTTCAAGTCAAAGCTTATTGATATACAATCAAGCGAAACTATTTTCCTTCCACGACACTTTCAGCTTTCAAGGTGGCCTCCTCGACTCACAAGCTTTGCCATAACACATTCACGGAAGCAATACCAACCCCTAAACTTATCTAACAAGGATGATACCTAGATACCTCGCATAAGCTAACTATCCATTAACAATCACCTTCAATAATTTACACCAGGATGATACACAAATGATCTCTACCTACCTTCTTAGACATAGACATATGAAAACACAAATTCATGAGGAACAACTATGGGGAAATATTATACTCCTAGTGCGACCTAATGGGAAATGCGCTTACGTACCCTTTATCATCAATTCACATAACGTCTACATGGGAAAATTTTGAGAATAACTGGTTCACCCTCCTGAATTCTAAATCTCTATGTGAACACCCAAACTAAACTCGTGGTGACCTTCACGATTACTCTAAGATGTGCTATAATAAATTGACCATAAAATTACCTACTGAATATATGTGATCACAGGGTGACTTTGACATGTTTGAACCTTCAATATCAAATAGATCTAATACAGTAAGGAGCAACGTGGGATGGAATTATTCAGGAATCCATTAATGTGCTGAGTAGAGCATTTCATGAGGTTATATGCTAAGAGACACACAAATATTACTACTAATAATATTGACATGGTTAATCATTGTGACGACATCAATTATTAGACAAATAAGGCATTTGGGTAACTCGTACATTGGCAATAGGAACCATTAAGGAGGAATATTCAAGTACATGAACCAGTCGTCTTCTGGAGTGTAGGGAAAATCCGTTTATCAAAATGAGAATACTATGGCACCTTGAATGCGATATGGGTTTCAAAATACACGATGTTGAATTACACTCTTAACATTAACTGACACACGGAATCTATGCCACAAGCCCATGAGGATGAAAAGAAGTTGAACACTTATGAGATTATCATATTTCAAACATCTTAATCCTTCCTGATAGTTGATCCTATATGAGAGAACTAAAGATACGACAACTTATCTTCCAAATCAATATGCTCATGATATGTGCAAAAATCTAAAGGCATCTAATCTCAACCTTTCACGAGTGAAACTACATAGCTAGGACATCCTACTATAGGGGTGAAATCAGGTATTGATTAGAGGATTCCAATGGTTGACATAATGCTCCGGGAAGAAAGATAATTAAAACTCATATCCTCCTTAAGGAGGTGGAACGCCAGGGGTAGCAAAATTTCCCGCACATGACAATGACTTTGTCACTAATCCTAGAAGCCGAGTGAGCAGAAGGCCACGTAACCCATCCAATCTGACCCATTTAAGACTTTTGAAAAGGGGACACACTCTGGTCTGAAATCATGGCAATTTAAGCTTGAACTTTTAGGAAAATCGTTACTTTTGAAACCCATGAGACAAGCCCTCGTAGTCCTAGAAAATCGTCAACAATGGCAAGGAAGTACTTAAAATCATTACGAGCTAGTATAGAATAAGGCCTCGAAGCGACCATATGAATAATTATGAAAGGGTGAGAAGTCCTGATGCATTTATCGGAGAAGAGTAACCTAAGTTATCTAGTCACATGGACAAGTAGAGTAGGTAGATAATTGTTTAGGAGAAAAACTCATAAGGAGTGTGAGCAATATCTTTTTATCCTAAAAAAAGAACATATCCCGACCTTGATGCCATAAGGCATAAAATTTAGATTCACGAGGAGAGTTACCAGATGAAAATAGATAGTAAGGTAGCACAACTAAGAGCACCACTTGGAATCGACAAGCTTAAACAGAGTTGAAGACATTAGAAGTCTATAGAAAAAAAAAAGGGAAATTTGCCCACTCTCAGGGCACTTGTAGAGCACATAAAAGTGAGGTTAATTAAATCAGATCATATAGTTGGATAACTAGTCGAGACATTGAGATAATATTACATTGAAGATTACGGGTAAACAACACATGATGCAAGACAAATGAAAAGAAAGTGAGAGAGCTTATAGAAGTGACCTTTACATTGTAACTACTAGGAAAGGTGATAATATAAAGCGATTACGAGAAGCTACATTTTTGAAAGAAGATCTCTATATGTAGTCACGTGATGTATAGCTCCAGAATTCAAAAATCCAATTATGTTTAGCAACTCTACTTCACAAGGAAGCACTACCGCACACTTCTACACAACCAACTATTACCAGCCAAATTGGGAGATGCTACAAGACTTGACTGAGAGAGAAGCTTTGGCATACGAATGTGTTACTAGGTGTAATGCTCCTTGGTCAACCCAAAACCAAAAGGCGAGAGTTAGACTGATAAGCAAATCGTTGGGCTAGCACATGTGTAGATAATCCATTATCGAAAAGAGATCATTCAATCTCACCAATTGCGGCATGCTATCAATCCTTGATGAACTTGAAGTGAGGTGGGAACCCAATGAGATAGTATAAAATAATCATGGAAGGTTTGCAGAAGTTCATAATGAGTTCTCCATGGATTTTGACTTGAGAAATACCTAGATGCTAATGAAAGACAGAAAGACAAGAGAAACAGACGTTGTGCTATAATAACCCCCAAAGGGCGCTTGGTCTTGACGGAGAGCCTAGTAAGGTTTCTTACAAGAATGGAAGTGTTACAATGACACATAGAAGGATATGTTCCCTCATGGTTATCGAACAAGTGTTGGGGAAACTAGCACAATAAATTCACTAACTAAAAAAAACAAATTAACACATGTTGTGGAGGTGTAAAGAGAAAATAAACACTTGTTATAAGCTGGACATGCTTCTGCTATATTAACTCCCAACTGCAATATACGACCACGCCACGAGCAACCACAATACTAGGACAAAGTGAGCTACTTACTGCGGGATGTCCCAAGTGGACACAAAAATTATGGAGACACAAGATATTCCTATGACGGGGATGTGAGGATCTCAACTTTCAGAGGGTCTTTATGCACACGATGACCATTTCGATTGACACTCACTCATGTGATAGGTGTTAAGGTATGCTCTTATGTTACTAGACAGTGAGAAGCTTCCATGACGATACTCGCAAAAGAGTAGAGTGACTGTTCAAACCATATAAGCCATATACACAAGTGAGTAAAAGAGTGACTTGAGAAGGATCGCGACACTGGGATGCTTTACATGGAACTTGACACCACATAGGAAAATATTACGACGATGCATGCATAGGCACAAGTTGGCAGATGTTGTCCATTTAGATAAAATATTTAGTAAGAAATTCACCAGGTATAGTCCGTTTGCTAAGAATTTAGGAAAAGCAAGTGGGAAGCATTAATCCTAGAGTCATAACTCTATTCAAGGACACAATTATAGAACTTAATTCCACAAGAATGTAAATAAGAGGATTTGTAATAGAGTGGATTCAAAAATAATGAATCTCGTTCAAAAAATCGATACATGCAATGTTTTGTTATTCAACACCTTGTTAAGACCATGTTTATAAGAATTCTTCAATATGGATGCACATATACACCGAGTAGAAATTTTAATTTGACTCACTTAATGAATTTAGATTGGTAGGGCAATAGCTTAATCGATATCCCTCGACACCACATCCCTAATGTACGTAGGTAACATACTGATATACTACATGATCTAGTGGTTCAGAGACATTAATAGGAACAAGGGTACTCCCCTTAGCAACAAGTTCTACCAATCCCTCCGTGGCTCGATACATTCTCCTAACTAACGCTTGGGCAATCTCCCTCAGATTCAATGGTGGGGTAATTCCCTTCTTAATGCTTCAAACTCGTGGATTAATGTATCAAGATTACTCATCTGGAGAATACGACATAGCGAGGAAATTAACTCCCTATCTTGGGTTCTACCGCATGATCTGGAGTATCAAAGAAGGGTAAAATTCCTAAATGTCCGAATAGCCTCCAACTTATAGATGTGGTCGACTACACACCGATAAGAAGGACTCTACTAGACACGACTCCGAGACATCCTAGGACACTTTAAAACCTTAGGCTCTGATACCAAGTTTGTCACGCCCCAAAATCCAAGGAGCGCGACCGGCGCTCAACTGAGTAAACCCGACTGAGCAAGCCTGTTAGGTTTCATTCTACCCAAACTAATTCATGAATAAATAGGAGATGGACTCCATTAATAAATAGGAGATGGACCCATTAATCATACTTGGTAAGTATTTCATTAACAACTTCCGTTTTATTTCCATTAGCAGCTTAAATCATAATTATCAAAATATTGCAAGTTTGATAAATCTTTGCCAAACATCAATATTTCTACTTTAATTCCAATACTCGACAATACCTACAACCTATCTACGGAGCCTCTAAGCGCAACCGAAGAGTAATGTAATATGAAAATGTCGGTAACAAGGCTCCGGCTATACCTCAAATACAAAGTACATGATGAACAGAAGAAATAGGACCTCAAAATGAAGTGGGCTTCACCAAGTCAGCTGAAAGGATGATGCGACACTTGCTGCGACCAACACTGCCTGCTATAGAAACACCTACATCCATTTAAAGACGTAGCACCCCCGGCAAATGGGACATTAGTGCCATCGAATAGCACTAGTATGTATAACTAAACATCATCTAGTTAGAAAGAACTTTCATACAAGAATAAAAGGGAAATCATAAAGACAACAAAGTTTCAAATAAGCACCATGTTAATAATATAAGGAGGTTCACATGATTTTCACATAGTTTCTAAAATTTTAGATTGGGGCATCCCACACTATTGCATCATTATCCACTTTGCCACCGCTTCTTTGAGAGAGTCCAATCACAGCCCGATCGGCTAAGCCATCTCCCGGAGATGTTACCATTATTTCATTCACACTTTCCAGTTTCAATCATCAATACATTACCACGATGTGTATATATCATGTCGTCCGATCACGGCCCGATTGGCTAAGATTCCTCCCCGAGACGTTACCATTTTCCATTATTCATCTCACTCCAATCTCTGGTTACACATGTATTAGTTTACCGGCACTTGGGGCCACAATTTCCACATTTCTTAATTCACCTTTCACATTGTTCCCATTTTCAACATTTACTTTTCCACTTAAGATCATAGGCGCATACAAAGGCAATTTAAATCATAAGTATAGAGAGGAATTCGTCAAGTTAGACATATTAGTCCCAAAGTAACCTTGGCATGATATTTAGGCATTTAGCACATAGATCATGTTCTCCACACACCCTCCATCTACAAAGAATAACACATTAAACACATGAAGAAGTACCTACCACATACATTTTCACAACAACAATTCACTTAACATAACAAGTACTGCATCAATCACGTTTCGAACTTACAACATTTACACGGGCACCATGGAAGCTCAATTTCTAAGAGATGGGGTTTTAGTCATACATACCTTGTTTAAGCTTTCCTTAAGTTTTTAGAATACATCAACACCTCTAGCAAGAACAATCTATAAGGAAATAGCAGAAATCGATTAATAATTAGGAAGATTACCCATGGTGTAACTCTCTTAGGAATTTCAACAAACACCTAACAAGTGAAGTAGACTACAAGGTTCTACAATGGAAATTCCTTCCTCTTTCAACCAATTTTAGCATGAGCTACCCATAATAGTTATTTAACATAACATACTAAAACTTAGTCCCACATGCATGGCCTATTTCTAACCCCCACAACATATTTGAACCTTTAACCTCTTGCATGACATTTTGGAAGTAGGACTTACCCGGATGGAGGACAATCTATGGTTATCTTCCTTGATTCTTGAATACTTGAGAAATATTTGGATGATTATGAAACTAGGCCCCTCCTTTCTCTCTCTATATGCTCTCATCTCTCTCTAAAATCAGTAGGAAATGACCCCAAAATGAACCCCAAAGCCTATATATTAAAGTGGGGCGGGGTTACAAAAATAGGAAAAATAACCCTCCGAAACCGGGTCTGCAATTGCAAAATGGACCGCAAAACAAGAATGTGGGCCTCAGAATGCATCGCAAAATAGGTTCCCAAAACTGGGCAACACTGGCCCAATTTGCGACAGATTTGCGATCACGGATTCGACACAGGATCGCATTTTTTCAGCCTTTGGTAATTTGGTCATAACTTTGTGTAGGAATGTCCAAATAATGAACGGTTTGAAGCGTTGGAAACTAGACTTGAAGAACTTTCATATGATAGGTTTTTCATTGCATAAAACTGTATAGATATTTAGATATGCTCGTTCAAATTGTAGACTTGTGCAAACTCATTTGGAAGTTTAGCCTATTATGAAATTTCTAACTTGACTTAGGCTTAGGCCTTTCCTTGGGCCCCAATTTACTTACCATAAGACTTGTACACTTATTTACCAAATCCAATTGATGCCCACCATGTTAATAGCACATAAAATATTATAATTAACCTACGTGGCAACACGAAATCCTAGATTACTTAGCGAAATTTTCCGGGGCATTACACAAAATTCATTACAAGACCTGAATCTAGCTTCTACACATTGTATAAGCCTGAACAAGATATTTGTCACGACCCAAAAACCACAAGTCATGATGGTACCTAAGTCAACCCGCTAGGTAAGCCAACTAACAGAAAAACACAACTCAACTGAGGTTATAAGAGAAAAGAGAATAGATAACTGAGCATTTACAAATTTACCCAAGACCTGGTAGTACGAATCACAAGATTTTAAGATTTGGAATTTCAAAACTGATACAAATAAATACATGTTCTATTTGAAGGTTACATAAACAGATTAGCAATAACCTAAGCTACCAAGGACAAGTGGTAGCTATATCCAAACGCATGAACATCTTTTGAATTAGCACCCGACGTCACCAGCAGCTCAGCTCCAAAATCTGCACGCAATGTGCAGAAATGTAGTATCAGTACAACCGACCCCATGTACTGGTAAGTATTTTGTCTAACCTCATCGAAGAAATGACGAGACTTTTAGTTAAAATATGCTTATTTTTATAACATGTATAATAGATTAATAGTAAAAGCAGTTCAAAGTATAACAGATAAAAGTACCGTATACAACTCGGCGAGATAGTCAACAATTACTAAAAGAAATCACAGTAGAAGATTTACAATCTTTCCTGGTATGAGAAGTATATCCAAGATATCAAGTCTAACGTCACGGTAACACCCTTCGTGCTTCTCTCTCTCTCTCTCTCTCTCTCTCTCTCTCTCTCTCTCTCTCTCTCTCTCTCTCTCTCTCTCTTTATATATATATAAAATGTTTTTGTGACAAATCAATTGATAGGTTACAAGTACTTTGGCTATAAGTACTTTAATTATGTTTTGATGATCTAACAAACATACTATCCAGATCCAGATAAGGAACTTGTTATACATTTATAAGACCTCAAGATCACAAGGTTCCAGGTTGGGATTCAGTGTGGAATATGATTCAACTCTTCAGAAGTGGAAGTAACAGCTGAGGGACCAGGTCCATACCAGCTCCCGCGGAGACTCCATGAAGTCAACTTTCTAGTTAGAAAGTTGCTGCCTACACACTCTACAGTGCAGAACAATGCTGCAATCAATTTTCCAGGGAAGAATTTTTACCCACCTTGATTACATCATTGTAAGTGATGTCACACATGTATATATGCATTAAAGGGGGGTAAAACACAACAACTTGAACATTTTGGCAAGCTCATCAATGTGACTTTCCAGCAGGAAAGTTTCAAGTGCTTCAAGAACAAAGGACAAAATAACTACGAACCAGTTCCCCCATAGAGTTATTGTATGTCCTTAGTTGAGTTGTAACTTTGTAATAGTTCTTTAATTGTAATTCCTATATAGCTTGTTTAGAAGCATTCTATAGGAACCCATTTGTAAACCTTAAACCCGCGTGTTTAAGTCTTGGCTAGAGTTAGTCAAGTTTCAAAGTTTTTATAATAGAGTTATTACAAAGTGGCTTGTAAAAGGTGTGTTACAAGTTAGTGGGGGATTAAGAGGTTAATTTCTAGATTGCATAGGTTGTAATCTGAAAGTTGTTCAGTAGTGAAGTTGAAATCCTACAAGGGTAGGTCATGGATTTTAATCCCGTTGAGCTGGGAATTTTCCACGTAAAATTTCTCCTATCATCTAATTTCTGCTTTGAGTGTGTGTACTGTCGAACTTGATAGAGAACCTAGTTCTCTATAGAAGTTGGTGGACCCTTATATTCTATCATCATTTATCACGGCAACACCCTTCTTGCGTTTAACTCATACTCCCAAATGTACGAGTAACAGAACTGACCAGAAGACAGAAATATCGATAACATGAATTACAAATTAGGAAATACACAAGTAACAACAATGGACAAAGATACACATGTAGGAACCAGTAAACGACTAAGCGGAAAGCACGTGAGTAGTAATAACAATTGGAAAACAAGGAATATCAACTTCAATTAACTAGCATATTGGAGGCCTAAGTTCAAATAAGACGGAAATACATAATCTTTACAAATTGACAAGTAAGGGCATGAATGGCTAACATGGTGGAAGACTTATACTAAGTGTTACAGAATAGATACAACATGAGTATAATTATAAAAGCAGGAAATAAGCATGGTATTTGCAGGTTAAGCAAGTAGAAAGTATGAGCAACACAACAACATTTGAAATAGAGATCAATGACAGAACAATAGTAACAAGTCACATCAGGTCTATAATTGTGACAATAACAGTTCAAGGTAAAGACAAGAACATATACACGGAAAACTAATATCAAACATAATGCATGTCCCTCATCCTCGCTTGCACGAAAACACCTATCGTGCCATGATCTCACGATAACACACAATCATAACAATATAAATGAAATGGCACGGCATCACCCTTCATGATTTTACTTTCAATAACATGGAACGACATCACCCTTCGTACTTTACAGTCTTCCTCACATGATAACGAATATAAAATGACACGACATCAGCCTTCGTGCTTTACACTCTTCCTCACATGATAGCGAATATAAAATGACACGGCATCACCCTTCGTACTTTACACTCTTCATCACATGATAATGAATATAAAATGGCACAGCATCACCCTTCGTGCTTTACATTCTTCCTCACATGATAATTGTAGACATGTGATTTTTGACCCTCCCCAAGATTTTTTATATTTTAGCACGTAAATATTCAATTTAGGCCTAATATAGCTATTTCAACTATTTTTAACTTCTTTACTTTATTTTCGTCATAAAAATGGAAAATCCAAAAAAATATTTTTAGCTTACGTATCTTTCATAAATTTAAATAAAAATATACAAAAATAGTACTTATTTTTATCTTTATATAATTTCGAAAACACAAAAATAGTTTCATGTTTAGTTTAATTAATTAGTATTAGCTTTGGACTGTGTAGTATTTTTATCTTACTTTAAATTGAGTCAATTAAGGTGTTTGATCATAATTTTAAGAGTTTTAGAACCCAATTCTTGGCCCAATTCGGATTAGTCCATTAAGCCTAGAAACCCTTCTAGACTCTTCTTTGGAACAAAAAACAAATAAAGAAGACACTAAGGACTGAACACAAAAGACCTAGGGACTAATGAGCAAAATACACAAAGATACACCTAGACTCTACCTATAAATAAGTGCTTAAAAAATCAAAAAAAAAAGAACAACGAAAAAGACTGAACGAGCAGCTGAAAATAGCTGCGCAAGGAGACCCCACCCCCCCGTCAGTCATCTTCTTCAGCGAAATAACCCAAAACAGTGACCCTTCGCCGGAAATCACCACACCCCGCGCCTGACCTCACGCCGATCACCCAGACGGCGACCTTCTATATCCCTCCGTCAACCAAGTTTGCCGGAATCAAAAACTCCCATCGTCGTTGTTTCTTCTTCTTTGCACAGAACAGACATGAATGATGCACCCTAGAGCGACCATCTCCACCCTAGACGAAATTGGATTCTGCGTTCATGATCCAGTTTCGAGTGTTCATCACCTTCAAAATCAGAAACCTAAACTCCATCTCAACGTGAACCGCGGTTCATGCCACCAGTCAACCACCCTGCAGCCTAACGCCCTAGCACATCCCACCAGCCACACACTCACTACCAAAACTCCATCACCGGACCTTCCTTCACCACGCAACAGCCATAAATGAAGCCTTACCTCACACACACCCTAAGCTTTTCTTCTTCATTGACAGACCCAGATCCGCTCAGGCCATTTCTTGGCAGCTACAAAAATAAAGCTCATTGAAGCTAGGTCTCGCCCTTTACATGGTCTCCGCCACCGGAGGTGATGGCCGGCGATGACCATGACTGTTGTTGCACCTAGCCGTTGCTTTTTACCTTCCTCCCCCTCTACTGACTTTGTATCATCAGATCCGCACTGTCGATGATGAACAAACAGAAAACAGTTGGTTGTTTCATCACCATTATTCACGTGTGTTTTACTTCTACGTCGGACTAGTGTAGATCTAACAAGTTCTGGATTTTGTGATGTGTTGTACCGAGTTTGGCCGAACTTAGTTCTTTGGCGATGTCTTTGTGTGTGTCGTTTTGATTGTTGCTCCTGTGTCGCCATTGTTGCGGTAGTAGTGTCATTTTCAAATCGAGGTTGTTCGTTCGAGGGTTCCGGGCAGACTCGTGGGTCCGTCAAATTGTTGTTGTCCAATTTTCTGGTGTTATGCATTTCAGAACCAACATTGCGTTGTTTTGAGGTTAACTTCTCTCTGATTTTTAATTTCCTCTCAATATTGATCTTTGATGACTATGGATGTTATGTGTGTGTTCTGTTATGGCATTTTTTGTCTAAAATTTCTTAATTCTGTTTATTTATGTTAAAGTTTCATGGATGCTTTATTAGGGAATAGGTATGAATATCTATTATCTTATTTTGCTTCTGTTAGTATCAAGTCAACAAGACCAAGGGCTGATTTTTTTCCTTTTGTGATTCAAGAAAGATTGAAGTTGGATGTATGTTTTGGTTGGTAACGAGAAGGAATTTGGACATAAAAAGGGGGATTTGGTTATTCTCGTCTCATTTTAATTACTCAGGTGTGCATTTCATGTGACCCAAATCAAATCTTAAATCGTTGAATAAAATATGTTTAGGATTGCGGGTGCATTTCATGTGGCGCGATCCAAAGACGTGTTTTAAACGATGTTCAAATCTTCTTTGAAATTGAATAAAAGCGGTTATAAAAGTCAAAATTGCACCATAGGTTAAAACATATATTAAAATCGGATAATTAAGCCGAATATAATAGTTAAGCGAACGTGCTAGAACCACGGAACTCGGGAATGCCTAACACCTTTTCCCGGGTTAACAGAATTCCTTACTCGGATTTTTTGGTTCGCGGATTGTTAAACAGAGTCATATTTTCCTCGATTCGGGATTCAACCGGTGACTTGGGACACCATAAATCTCCCAAGCGGAGACTCTGAATTTCTTAATATAAATCCCGTTTCGATTGTCCTTTAATTGAAAAAACTCATTTATATACCCCTTAACGGGGGTGTAGTGTAAGAAAGAAGGTGTGACAATAATGAATATAAAATGGCACAACATCACCCTTCATGCTTTACACTCTTCCTTATCAAGCATATGAATATCAATACAATGGCAGGGTAGGAAGAATAAATAACATCGAGGAGAGTGTTCAAACGAATATTCCAAACAAATTCTCAATCACTGATTTCCAAGCCAACAATGATTCAATGAACCCTCAAGGGCCATATAATTCAAGTACTTCCACAAACATTTATCAACTGCACAAGTGTGGAACCTAGCATCTCAAAATATCGGCCGTAGCAACGTATTAATGATTATGCATAGAGATGACTGAATTAGATATATCAATGTATTCTCAGAATTCCATCAAATTTGATCAAGATATATTAGGCTAAGTCTCGATTCTAACATTTAATACTACATTCTTAATATCTAGAAGTGAAGTGAGGCATGAAGTAAGAAGGTTATGTAATTATACAAAATGCAATTATAACATAATCTACCCCCGAGCATGATTAACCCTTGCACATATAGATACGCTCGTCGCCTGATATATGTATCACCCCCGCATGTAGAAAATAATGACAAATAGGAAGAAAAACACCCTCAACAAAGCTAGGCAAAACACTTACCTCAATTCGGCTAACTCAACACTCAATTTTTGCTTTTCCATCACAAATTCACCTCCGTTAAGCTCAATCTAGCCAAAGACGACTTAAATACATCACACAATGCAAGAGGGAAAAAATTCAATTAGAAAAGTTGTGATATTTATTCAATTTCTAAAATGTCAACAAAAGTCAAACCCCAGGCCTACCCGGTCAAAACCTGGGTCTAAGGGTAGGTCTTGACTACCCATAGTATCACGAATCCAAATATGTGTTTTGTTTTCAAATCCGAGTCCTATTCGACTCTCAAATACTAAATTTTTATTTTTCAAAACTTTGTCAAAATCCCCAAACTTTTCCATGGATTTCCCATGAATTCAATGTTAAATCTTTTATAAAGACATGAAATATAGTTGGAAATTGATTAAAGATACTTACCTAATGATTTGGTATGAAAATCTCTTCACAAAATCGCCTCACCTCGAAGCTAGGGTTCAAAAATATGAAAATGAAGCAAAATATTAGAATTCTCCGCAATTAACAGGTTGTAGATGTCGCAATTGCGACAGGGGGTTCGCATTTGTGAACCCCGCAAATGTGAAAAACCCATCGCAATTGCGAACCTGGAGGATTCCTGTCATAGTCGCATTTGCGACCATAACATCGCAAATGTGAAGATCAACCTTCGCAAATGGCTAATATGATGGAAGGCATATACAAGTGGTACAGAATAGATACAACATGAGTATAATTATAAAAGCAGGAAATAAGGATGGTATTTGCAGGTTAAGCAAGTAGAAGGTATGAGCAACACAACAACAAGACAGAACAATAGCAACAAGTCACATCAGGTCTATAATTTTAACAATAATAGTTTAAGGTAAAGACATGAACGTATACACGAAAACTGATATCAAACATAATGCATGTCCCTCATCCTCGCCTGCACGGAAACACCCATCATGCCATGACCTTACAATAACACACAATCATCACAATATAAAAGAAATGGCATGACATCATCCTTCGTGCTTTTACTCTCAATAATATGGCATGACATCACCCTTCGTGCTTTACACTCTTCCTCACATGATAATGAATATAAAATGGCACGCCATCACCCTTCGTGCTTTACACTCTTCCTCATATGATAATGAATATGAAATGGCACGACATCACCCTTCGTGCTTTACACTCTTTCTCACATGATAATGAATATAAAATAGTACGGCAACACCCTTCGTGCTTTACATTCTTTTTCACATGATAATGAATATAAAATGGCACGACATCACCCTTCGCGCTTTACACTCTTCCTTACTAAGCATATGAATATCAATAGAATGGAAAGGCAGGAAGAATAAATAACATCGAGGAGAGTGTTCAAACGAATATTCCAAACAAATTCTCAATCACCAATTTTCAAGCCAACAATGATTCAATGAACCCTCAAGGGCCATATAATTCAAGTACTTCCACAAACATTTATCAACTGCACAAGTGTGGAACCTAGCATCTCAAAATATCGGCCGTAGCAACGTATTAATGATTATGCATAGAGATGACTGAATTAGATATATCAATGTATTCTCAGAATTCCATCAAATTTGATCAAGATATATTAGGCTAAGTCTCGATTCTAACATTTAATACTACATTCTTAATATCTAGAAGTGAAGTGAGGCATGAAGTAAGAAGGTTATGTAATTATACAAAATGCAATTATAACATAATCTACCCCCGAGCATGATTAACCCTTGCACATATAGATACGCTCGTTGCCTGATATATGTATCACCCCCGCATGTAGAAAATAATGACAAATAGGAAGAAAAACACCCTCAACAAAGCTAGGCAAAACACTTACCTCAATTCGGCTAACTCAACACTCAATTTTTGCTTTTCCATCACAAATTCACCTCCGTTAAGCTCAATCTAGCCAAAGACGACTTAAATACATCACACAATGCAAGAGGGAAAAAATTCAATTAGAAAAGTTGTGATATTTATTCAATTTCTAAAATGTCAACAAAAGTCAAACCCCAGGCCTACCCGGTCAAAACCTGGGTCCAAGGGTAGGTCTTGACTACCCATAGCATCACGAATCCAAATATGTGTTTTGTTTTCAAATCCGAGTCCTATTCGACTCTCAAATACTAAATTTTTATTTTTCAAAACTTTGTCAAAATCCCCAAACTTTTCCATGGATTTCCCATGAATTCAATGTTAAATCTTTTATAAAGACATGAAATATAGTTGGAAATTGATTAAAGATACTTACCTAATGATTTGGTATGAAAATCTCTTCACAAAATCGCCTCACCTCGAAGCTAGGGTTCAAAAATATGAAAATGAAGCAAAATATTAGAATTCTCCGCAATTAACAGGTTGTAGATGTCGCAATTGCGACAGGGGGTTCGCATTTGTGAACCCCGCAAATGTGAAAAACTCATCGCAATTGCGAACCTGGAGGATTCCTGTCATAGTCGCATTTGCGACCATAACATCGCAAATGTGAAGATCAACCTTCGCAAATGCGGCAGGACTCATTGCAAATGCGAATATTGCCCAGCCGCCCAGGCTTCGCAAATGCGAGGCTTCTTCGCAAATGTGGTGGTCGCATTTGCGACCAGAACATCGTAAATGTGAAGAAACTAGAACCAACACTCAAAATTCATGAAAAAAATCATTCCAAAACTAATTCGAAACTCACCCGAGCTCTTAGGGCTCTATACCAAACATGCACACAGGTCTAAAAACAAAACACGAACTCGCTCGCATGCTAAAACCATCAAAATAACTTCTAAAACCATGAATTGGACGCCAAAACTCATGAAGATCAATTTAAACTTCAAGAACTTCTAGAATTGCAACCGAGCATCCGAACCATATCAAATCAACTCCGAATGGTGCCAAATTTTGTAGACAAGTTCTATATGACAAAATGAACCTACTCAAAGCTTCAAATCATGCATAACAACCTCAAAATGATGAATCACACCTCAAGTCAAAATCAATGAACTTGAGACTTTAACTTCTACAACCGATGCTGAAACCTATCAAATCACCTCCGATTGACCTCAAATTTTTGCACACAAGTCACATTTGCCACTACGGACCTATTCCAACTTCCGGAATCGAATCAAAAAGTCCACTCCAGTCAAACTTCCCAAAAGTCCAAAATTTGCCATTTCAAGACAAATTCAACTACGGACCTCCAAATTACAATCCGGGCACGCTCCTAAGTCCAAAATCACCCAGCAGAGCTAACAGAACTGACGAAACTCTATTCCGAGGTTAAATACTAAAAAGTCAAACTCAGTCAATTCCCGCAACTTAGAAGTTACGTCTTGAAGTTCATTCTTCCAAATCGATTTTGGATAACTTGAAAACCAATACTGATGATTTACGTAAGTCATAATACATCATACGGAGATACTCGAGCCCTCAAGATACTGAGCGAAGTGCAGATTCCTCAAACAACTGGTTGGGTCGTTACAATGTTTCAAGCCATAACTATAACCCAAGGTGTAATCAAATGATATACTTCATAACTCAGGTACTTATAGCAAGAACTACTGACCACAATAACTGCCCAAAAACAAATCTAATACCAGTAACGAATCTTATATCGAAGGAAATCTTGTTCTAAACCTTCGTACATAATAATTGTTGAAAGAAACACGCAAAAACTCATAACCACTCATCAGATTAACAAGTTATGGAGCTATATCGCCCAACAAGAACCATAACCCAAATTTAAGCTGACTAGTGACGTTTTTCTTTCTATACATACCTTAATCAGATTCGATAGTACTCATTCCAGGTGCAGAATCCCGTCTTAGCCAAATCAAGTTGCTCGACCGACATGTGTCACGACCCCGGTTCTCCCTCCGTGAACCATCATGACGGCACCTAGTCTCTACAACTAGGTAAGCCTAAATTGCGGAAGATAACCAAAATTTGCTGAAGTAAAACAATTTAAAAACAAAAATAAGGCAATAATAGTGTTTAAATGTGCCGCTCGGCATACACCATATATAAATCTCAAAACCAATACCCAAATCCAAGACCCAGAAACCCATGAATCACAAGCTAAGAAAAGGAAATACTACATAGCTCTAACTCCTAAATTTGTCTAATAAGAACAGAAAGTACAGAAGGGCTAAATACAAAAAGGCAGGAATAGAAAGGGACTCCTCGGTCTGCAGACGCGGCAGATGTACCTCGAAGTCTCTAAGTAGTCGCCTCCCTCAAGGATGGTAGGCCTGAGTAGAAGTACCTGGATCTGCACATGAAAAACATGCACAGAAGGGGCATGAGCACACCACAGCGGTACTTAGTAAGTGCCAAGCCTAACCTCGGTCGAGTAGTGACGAGGAAGGTCAGGGCCCTACTGAGGTTAAATACAGTATAAGGGTTAATATTGTGGGATAAAATAGTATAAATAACTGCAACAGTAAAAAATAACATAGAATTGACAGAACAACAATAACTAGAACAAAGACAAACAAGCCACAGAAAGAAATACGTCCAGTAGATCTCCCGGGATACCGTCTCGTAGTCCATCATATATATGTCCGAAGGATCTCCCGGGATCCCGTCCCGTAGTCCAACTATCAATGCGCAGGGATATATTAGAATCCCGATCCGTAGTCCCAAATGTAAATACCCAGTACTGGGGAAATCTACCGGGTGCATTCCTGTAGTTCCATATAACTGTGCAGGGGGATCTATCGGGAATCTAACCCGTAGTCCCAAAGTAAATATGTAGGGGGATCTATCGGGAATCTAACCCGTAGTCCCAAAGTAGCAGACAAGGGGGAGCCACAGGAATCCCACATTCATAGTCCCAATGTAAATACACAGCAGCAGCTAGAAAATATTCAGAGAAGGAAAATTTTATATTAAGGCAACAAATAATTCTAGCCTAGCATGCTGTATGATCGCGTTATTGAGTAGTGAGAGAGGGTCAGAGCAACTTTTACCCAATTTAGGGTCGGGATCGATTTTCACAGAGAGATATAATTTGGAATCGAGTATCTATCTAGTTTAGGATTGCGTATGTGTTCCAAATTACACTTCTAATCATTTTTGGGATTTTCGTTTTACTTCTACTATTATCAACTACAAATGGTAAATGCAACTAGATTAAGCTAAGAGTTAATGCTACGTGTTGTTCAAATGGTTTAAAAGGCACTAGGGTAATGACTTTCGCCAAGGTGGTTAATTGACAGGTACTTGAGTCAAAGGCATGATTGACATAACTAGGGAGTATGATATAACCGTTGCACGAGATTACCCACTCCACACCTCTCGGTGGTTCGAGTGATTTTGCCTGAATTGACTTTCTCAAGACCAATTGGGTATGAAAATTTGCATAAGCAACTAGGGTTCAAGTCGGGTATTACTCTCTCGAGGTGTAAACCTTTAATTGGGGCTATCAATCTCTTGAGTACGTCCCAATTCCTTGTTGGACTAATTTCGGAGACTTAGGCTCTCTTTCTCAAGAAGAGCTCAAGTCAACTAAACACAAACTAGTGTTTGCAACCACTAATTCAGCAATTAATCATGAAATTTGTCCAAATATCAAACACCCATAGTCAATCTAGCCCTAAAATACGAGACCCATCAATTACCCACTCTAGGGTTGAGCCACAACCCTAGCTTATGGGTCTAGCTACTCATAATTAAAGAAGAAACGCAAGAAATAGATGAAGAACAACTCATATTAATTAATCACTAAGGTAAATAACAAGATTCAATGATGAAAAGTAGATAAAATTGCCCAAAAAGGCTAGAAAAGTCGAACCCACGAGTGCAGCTACATTACAAATCTATCTGATACCCTAAAAATGGAAAAAGAAGCTATTTATACTAAGTTGAAAATTCTGGACAAAAATACCCCTATGGGGTTAGTGCGGACCGCATAAAATGGAGTGCGGCTGCACTAGGGCTTTAATCTTGAAAATACAACTCTCTAAACTCAGGCAATACGGACCGCACAGAATGGACTGCGGCCACGGAGGCTTCTAGTGCGGTCCGCACAAAATGGACTGCAGACCGCATTGGCTTGGAACTTCACATCTGGCATCTCTCTGATCCTTGGGTCTGTGGACCGCACTAAATCGAGTGTGGCCGCATTAACTCCAGTGCGGACCGCATAAAACCTAGTGCAGCCGCATTACCTCTTTGCCTTGAAATCAGCCTCTCTGAATCTACTAGTGCGGACCACATAGAATGGTGTGAGACCGCACTGGGTCTGTTTTTCCTGAGCTTGTCTTGTCTTTGGAACTTGTGCAAGTTTCACTTATTTTGAGCTAATCTTTGACATCTTGTCACATTGTTGATCAAACCTGCAATCAAGCACAACTTGTGAGTCTTTTGGGACTACTTTGTACAAATTCCTAATCAAAATATAAGCAAGAAGGAGTATAAAAGGTATCAAAATCCCTAGTTATCAACTCCCCCAAACTTAAGCCTTTTCTTGTCCTCAAGCAAACAAAACAAGACCCACCCCTTAAGAGAACATCTAAGAAAATTTCAGTTGTCCTAAAGTGACCTCATCTAGCATCAATTGGGACTAACAGTTGCCCTCAATACAAATGAATCATTAACAACTTTTTCTCTTTTAAACACCATGGATTGAGTGTGACACAAGAGCATCAAGAGTTGACTCAACACATCAAAGTACTCTTTTCTATTACTTCGGCCATTGTGGAACCCAAACTCACATATCCTCAACTCTCCCTAAGCAATCCTCACCTTTAAGATAGTGGCACTCAGAATGAGGATAATGGAAATTCTCTCATATCTCTCAAGAAAAAGCCACAAGTCCGGCTCTAGGTACCATATGCTTACCCCTTATGTGAGTATCCACTAATGTAAGCTTCATTCAACTCAAGATCATATAGGGCTTTTGTGGAGACATTGTGAAGGTTTTGGTTCAGGGTAGGAAATGTTTTGGTCTAAGTAGGTTCCATCTTCCCATAAGCACTTCTTTTGATTCATTTGACACACATTCACTTGACTCTTTGAGTCATTTCACTTCTTTCTGAGGGGTTAAAGAGACATACTATCACTCTTTCTTAAACATTTCAAACTTTTTCTCCTTTTTCAACTTTCCACACCTTTCATTCTTTGCTTTTCTTGAATACCTTTTTGTTCTTTTTCATATTAAACATTCTATTTGTCATTTTGCTTTTCTTTCTTTTTCATTGTCTTTCCTTTTCTTCATTTTGTACTTTTTTACCACTTTGTTACAATCCTAGTCTCTCCCCCCAAACTTATACATTTGCCATGTTCTAAGGAAAGATCGGGTGCCAATAGAGAGTATCTTTTAAAACGGGTATAGGCTTGTATTATGGGTTTTGAAGGAAAAAGATCTAAGGCTCAAAAGGGTTGACTAGAGATCTTATCATTGGTAGGTTATGGAAGTGTTCAAGCTATCATTTGGAACAAAGAGAGCTTATAATCATGTCTCAAGTCAAAATTCACTTAGGATTTTGCCTCAACAAACATTCAGGGCAAGTTCTAGAGCAATGGCTCAGGACTTGGACTTGCAATGCAATTACTCACCACACGAGCTATGGGATCGCTAAAGACATAGAGTCGGGGGCCCACAGCAACCTTAGATAAGATTTGAGCACACAATGGTCCCGAAAAATCACTTGATGATTATCGGCCAACACAAGAGTCTCAAGGCCACGACTTTCACCATCCTAAACCCAACAATTTGTTTTTGACCATAAGATCAAAGGCAAATGTGCTAGGCCCAAGTGAAGCTTTGCTTGAGGCACCCTTAACTACTAACTACTAAAAACAAAACGAAAAACGGACTCAAACCTTTAAGAAGGTTGTCACGCCATCCATTATTGGGAAGAGCCACCCGGTTCACATAACACTCCACCTTTGGAAAGAACCGTGGCATTAAGAAAACCAAAGTCTTATTGCAAACTTTCAAAACAAGAAGCTACGAATCACAAATAAGAAGCTATGGAAAGAAAAATTGTGGAAAGTAAAATGAATATATACAAGAGGGGATTTGTCGAATATACAATAGATGGGATAAATATATACAATGTAACATAACTTTGTATACAGACCCAAAGTAAAATAAAAGTGCGAGAAATGTAACGAAATATTAAAATTATATACAAACCAAAGATGAAAAATCAAGAAAGCATAAAAAATGTCAAATAGATACAATCATCCGAATGTAGAGCCTGTCACCTCAAATGAAAGCTGGCATTGTCCCCAATGCCAACTAAACCAAATAAAGCATCAAAAGAGAAAGGAAAAAGGATATAGGGAGTCCCTATGGCCTGTCTGCCTGCATGGGCTCTTGAGTGGCCCCTGGGTCCTTACTGTGCTCGGGAACCTCAGACTGGTTCCCTGTGGCCTGCTGCTATGCTGCTGGGACATAGTCCTGGACAGGCTCCTGAGGTGTATCCTGTGGCTGACTAGATGAGGCCTCCGTTGGGTCTGCCAACTGGATGACTGCATCGTCCGCTCTGGGAATCATCCTCTTCCTCTTTGGAGGCCTCTGTGACTGCTCTGGTTGGGGATGAGATGCTGGCATAGGATCATCGAGCAATAAGTCCAAAGGCAGCTGGTCTGCCTTCAACCGGTCAATATCAACCCTCAGCGCCTTCATGGACTCCTTGGAAGCCCGCATCTTCCTTAATTTCTTGTGGTCCCTAGCAAGCTTCTTGAGAGACTGGCTATGTGAAGTAACTGCCTTTGTGAGCACCGTCTGAGTGTCGAGTATTTTCTTCTGGTTATCTAAAATCTCCTTGAGAGCATCCTCTATGGACTAGGGAACCTCTGGGGTAGAGGTTCCAACTGAGCCTCTACCATGGTAGTGAGGGTGGACAACTTGGATGACACAGTCTACATCCAATTGTTGATACTAAGAAGAGCCTGGCTCAGTTGGTGGGCAGTAATAGGATATGCACGGGAGGATGGAATCTCCAGGTCCGTTGAGGTGGATGGACCAGGAGGGATAGCAGTGGAAGTAGAGGCAGGCTCAGCAGGAGTCACTACCACAACTGGCTCTTCAAACTGGCTAGTTGGAGCAGTAATTGTACCCTTGAAATTCTTGCTCTTGGGGTTATCATCCCCCTGCATGATGTACCAGAAAAAAGGGGCTTTCGCTTTGACTTTGATGTCAAAGGGCCTCTTTTCCACTTTTAGATCCCGAAAGTACATAGTGAGAAAACTGGGGAACGGGTAGTTTCTATCATGCTCAGCACCCACAATTGTAATAATTCTTGACATCACATTCCCTATATTTATTAGGTACCCCGCCATGATTGACGCCACCAAAACTACTTGATGAAGAGGTAGGGAGCTGTCATGTGTCGTGGGGTCTAACCTGCTACATACAAATGTCTCCCACCCCCGTGCCTCGAAATTCAGACTACGTCTCAGAATCTTAACACCCGCAATCAACTAGTCAGTGGTGGTACCCGGGATTGCCAGGTATTGTGCTATCTAGGGACGGACCTCCTCGCCCATTTCCATCTTTTCCATGTATAGGGTCTCATCCTCCTCATTAAAGCCAAGGTAATCGTTTATTGTCTTCCCGTCAAACAGCACTTTCAGGTTTCGAACCTTGGTCACCTTGGAGCCCTTTTTGATGTGGGCAACATTGCTTTAGAATTCCTTGACCAATTGTTCATTAGCATCCACACATTCATCTAGAAAATGTTCCCAGCCTACTCTTGTCCTAAACTGCCTCGTCACATTGGGGTTGTGAGGTAGCAAGTCCATATCCACAAACCTCCTCTCCGAGATCAACTTCCTCACCGGCCACCATTCTCGGAATTTATGATACACTTCGGAATTTATGATATGCCACCTCACTAACAAACCGGTCCTGCCACACCTCTGACTTCCTAGTTCTAGCAATACCCCCCCCACCTGTGGTTCACCTCCTTCTCCTACTTCTTCTTCTCTCCCTACTTCCTCCTCATCACCTACTGCACCATCTCCGGATAATGAAGCTATGGGAAAGGTGGAGTATTCATCCCCACCGCCTTCAGCTGAGCCCTCAGACGACCCAAAAGATACATTCGCTGACGCTTGGGCAATGAGAGATGCTGGAGGTGTGTCTCTTGGTCTATTCCTCTCCGGACAGTCAGGGATGTATTCTGGCACGGAGTCTAAAGAAATCTCCCAGGAGGGCTCGTACTCACTCCCCGACATGTCAATGGCTCTATCCGCAACTTTAATCATCTTTCTCATTTTTTTTATGTTTTGTCGGGCTTGGGGAGTGAGTCTAACCATTTTCTGTTTCCCTCCCCGGGAGGATTCACCTCTGCCAGGTTGTTTAGATCCTTTACCCCATTGTTTCACCATTGTCTGCAACCAGAATCAAGTAAACTTGTTATAATCAGTAGACAATGAAAAGTAGTGTTGCAGAAAGAGTTGCAGAACAGGAGAAAACAATTGCAGACATGTTGCAGAAGTCACCCAGTGCGGACCGCACAAAATGGTATGTGGCCGCACAAGGGCCACTGCAGACCGCACAAAATGGCCATGCGGTCCGCACAGAGGTGGGGTTCAGACTACCCACTCTCTGTATTCCAGTAATGCGGACCGCACAAAATGTAGTGCGTCCGCACAAGGGGCAATGCGGTCCGCACAAAATGTAGTGCGGCCGCATTCCCTGAGATTCAGCTTTTAGAACAATAAGCAGTGCGGTCCACACGAAATGGTACTGCGGACCGCACAGGGGCACCGCGGACCGCACAAAAACGACTGCGATCCGCATTGAGTGCCCAGTTGTGGCAATAAGTTAGGGTTCCATGGATTTTTTATTTTAAGCTTAATTAATACCTGAGTCATGTCCCTACGTGAATTCCCATTATTTTAACTACATGAACCTACTCTAATCAAGAAATTAACAACCCTAATCTAATTAATTGAGGAAAATACGGGAAACATAGAAAAGGAAGCAGGAAAAACAAAAATTAAAAGAAATTAACAAAATTGAACAAGTATAAGGGATGTAATGGTACTGTTATGAGATGAAATGAAGAATAACGATTCCAAGCAGTTATTTACGAGGAGAAAAGATGATGAACAGTGCTTCTATTAGTTCTAAGAGTCAAGGTTCGAAAACGGTAAAAGGAGGGCCTCAGGCCCTAGTTATAGAAAAGGACATGGGGCCCAGTCTCACCAACCAGTGCAGACCGCACAAAATGGATCGCGGTCCACATAGCACAACTATTTTCAAGCTTGAGGAGGAAACACACTGCGGTCCGCACAAAATGGACTACGGCCGCAGTGGTCCACTGCGGACCGCACAAAAAGTAGTGCGGCCGCAGTGGCAAACTTCAGAGAGGTCTACAGTTCACCCTTACCAGTGCGGTCCGCACTAAATGTAGTGCGGCCGCATTAACAACTTCAGAGACCTGGCATTTTTTTTTCCACTATGTTCTGCATTGCACCAACACAATCTTGTAATATCTCAGAACCAGTTAGCCCAAAAACTGATCATACTATACAAATGAAAATCAAATAAAAACAAGAAGAACAACACATGGGTTGCCTCCCAAGAAGCGCCTGATTTAACGTCACAACACGACGCAAGTTACCCTCACATCATTTGAGATGAAGAAGTGCCACCACATGGCTGTTATCAATTTTCCAAGATAATGCTTGACCCGGTGCCCATTAACTCTGAAAACTTCACCATTTTTGTTCTTTAAATCAAGAGCACCAAATGGGGTCACACACACCACTTCAAAAGGTCCACTCCATTTCGACTTGAGCTTTCCCGGAAACAGACGTAACCGGGAGTTGAACAAGAGAACCAAATCACCTACTTTGAACTCCTTTCCATGAGCATATTTATCATGAAGGTACTTCATCTTGTCCTTATACAAGGACGAACTAGAGTAGGCATGGAATCTGAATTCATCAAGTTCATTGAGCTGCTCCACACGAAGATTGGCTGCAACATCCCACTCAAGTTTTAGCTTCCTCAAAGCCCACATGGCCTTGTGCTCTAACTCAACCGGTAGATGGCAAGCTTTCCCAAATACCAACCTATACGAAGACATACTAATCGGAGTCTTGTAAGCAGTCCTATAAGCCCATAGAGCATCATCCAACTTCTTTGACCAATCGGTCCTATTTGCATTGACCGTCTTTAACAATATGCTTTTGATTTTTCTATTTGAGACTTCAACTTGACCACTTGCTTGAGGATGATAGGGAGTAGAAACTTCATGATTGACACCATACTTTGAAATCAAAGTGTCGAAAGCTCTATTGCAAAAATGAGAACCCCCATCACTTATGATTGCACGAGGAGTACCAAACCTTGTAAAAATGCTCTTTTTGAGAAATGCAACAACACTCCGGGCCTCATTGTTGGGCAAAGCCACGGTTTCAACCCACTTTGAAACATAGTCCACCGCCACAAGAATGTAAGTGTTCCCACAAGAGATAACAAATGGGCCCATGAAATTAGTGCCCCACACATCAAAACTCAAGGATGGTATTGAGAGGCATCTCATCTTTCTTCGAAATTCCACCCGCTCTTTGGCATTCGTCGCATCTCTTCACAAAATCACCCGCATCTTTGAACAAAGTTGGCCAATAAAACCCACAACTAAGAACTTTAGAAGCCGTCCTCGCCCCGCCATGATGGCCACCATAGGGAGAGGAATGACAAGCCTCCAAGATACTCAATTGCTCCTCCTCCGGGACATACCTTCGGATCACACCATCCGTGCAAATCTTGAACAAGTAAGGCTCATCCCAATAGAAGTCCAAACTATCCCGCTTGAGCTTCTTCCTTTGGTTAGAAGAGAGCTCACACGGGATTATAACGGTCATAAGGAAATTAGCAACATCGGCAAACCATGGCATATCATTCATTGACACCGAAAGGAGTTGTTTGTCAGGAAATGAATTATTGATCTTTAGCAATCACGAGGCCTCCCCTCCTCCTCCAATCGGGACAAGTGGTCCACCACTTGGTTCTCACTACCCTTCCGGTCCACAATCTCCAAATCAAACTCTTGAAGTAACAAGACCCATCACATCAGTCTAGCTTTGGAGTCCTTCTTCTCCATCAAGTACCGGAGTGCGGCATGGTCGGTATGAATAATAACCTTAGCACCCATAATATATGGCCAGAATTTTTCCATAGCAAACACAATAGCCAAAAGTTCTTTCTCGGTCACCGTGTAGTTCACTTGAGCATTATTCATTGTCTTGCTCGCATAGTACACCGAATGAAACATTTTGTTCACTCTTTGACCCAAAACTGCCCCAACCGTAACATCGCTTGCATCACACATGAGCTCAAAGGGCAAGCTCCAATTAGGCGCGGTAATGATAGGACTGGTGGTCAATTTATGCTTGAGAAGTTCAAAGGCTTGCATACACTTTTCATCAAACACAAACTTAGCATCTTTTTCCAACAACTTGCACAAAAGATTTACTACCTTCAAAAAGTCTTTGATAAATCTCCGGTAGAACCCCATATGCCCAAGAAAACTTCGGACTCCCTTGACGGATGTAGGGGAGGGAGCCTTGAAATCTCCTCGATCTTTGCTTTATCCACCTCAATGCCATGCTTCGAAATTTTATGCCCAAGAACTATTCCTTCTTCCGCCATAAAGTGGCATTTCTCCCAATTGAGGACAAGATTGGTTTCTTCACAACGTGCCAACACCCTATCAAGATTCTTCAGGCACTCATCAAATGAATCCCCCACAACACTAAAATCGTCCATGAACACCTCCAAAATGTCTTCCACCATATCGGTGAAAATGACCATCATACACTGCTGAAATGTAGCCGGTGCATTACACAACCCAAAAGGCATACTAGAGAAGGCAAAAGTGTCATATGGACAAGTGAATGTGATTTTATCTTGATCTTCCGGAGAAATCAAGATTTGGTTGTACCCAGAATACCCATCCAAGAAGCAATAGAAGGCACGCCCAACAAGTCGGTCCAACATCTGATCCAGAAATGGCAAAGGAAAGTGATCCTTGTGGGTCACTTTATTCAACTTGCGGTAGTCTATACAAACCCTCCAGCCTATGACGGTTCTTGTAGGAATCAACTCATTTTGAGAATTTGTAACGACGGTCATGCCACCCTTGTTTGGTATACATTGCACCCGTAAAGTCCAAGAGCTATCAGAGATGGGGTATACAACCCCGGCATCCAACCACTTGATCACCTCTTTTTTCACAACTTCTTGTATTGCGTCGTTCAATCTTCTTTGATGCTCCAAGGAAGGCTTTGCATCATCCTCCAAGATAATTTTGTGCATACAGAATGCGGGGCTTATTCCCAGAATATCAGCTAGAGTCCATCCAATTGCCTTTTCCCACTTTTGAAGCATTGCCAATGTGGCATCAACCTGCATGTTAGTAAGGCAAGAAGAAAGAATAACTAACAAAGTAGAATTTGAGCCTAAGAACTCATACCTGAGGTATGGAGGAAGTGGTTTCAACTCCAACACCGGAGGCTCCTCAATTGAAGGTTTAGTTAGTGGAGTCTTTCTATTCTCAAGATCCAAAGACAATTTCCTAGGCTCATAAGAATAAGAGCTCATTCCATGTAAAGCATTCACGCACTCCACTCGGCTTGCATCCTCATTGACATCAAGATTCAACAATACAGCCTCCAATGGATCCTCCACATTGATCATTGCACTAGTGTCATCAATTATCACTATTGTGACGAGGTCAAAAAAGAGCACACCTCGGTACTGTTGAGCGACATGCAATGGTAAAAGCCTAAAGAAAATCCCCATCAGAGTCGCCATGCTGTCGACGCCCCCTTTTCCTCTAACCGTGGGGTCAGAAATCGGGTATACGACATTGGGAGGACAACTCTATTCCCTTTCGAGAATTGGGTTTGGAAGTTGAAGAGTCGCCACCTAATGATTATAATGCATTAGGACACTTTAAGAAGGGTTTGAGATGAAGAGACCAGAGATTAGGGTAAGGGCTAGAAATTATCCCAAGGGAAGGTGTTAGGCACCCCTCAAGATCCACTAGTGTGGTTCCCGGCCATGTTGCAATTGTGACTTTACAAGTAAACAATCAAGGCTCAAATAAGGATTCGCACATAAGATTGCGACCAAGTTGAAAATTTTCAAACATAAGTAGAGAAGGCAGGAATTCATGAAAAAGAGATTTGAACAGTTTTACAAGAAGAGATGAAAGCAAGTAAAGGGAGAGGAGTCCTAAGTTTATAATTAATATGGATCACTTCAATGCAATACCCAGCTATCACTCCTCAGAAGAGGGGTCGCACGTGATATTAGCGCATCGGTCATCATATCCATATCTACCCTTCCCACCCCGTTAAGGTGTTAAGGCGCGAAATGGTATCGTTATTTATTGCATGCTAGTACCCGTCCCAACCTATCAGTCTCGGGGTATCAGGACTTCTAATCCTAAAGGGGAAGGAAAGGGATATAGGCATATATGGGGTTCAAAGATTAAAATTCTAATTGCGACATACAAAACAAGTAACAAATATAAGGATGAACAAAACAAATAGGTAAGGCTCAAGTAAACCCCTTAACCAAACAAACACTTAGTGTCACACCTCCTTTTTTACACCACCCCGCAAAGGGCGTAAAGGAGTTTTTCCATTTAAAGGACAATCGGAACAAGATTTAATTATTAATTATTCAGAGTCGCCACTTGAGATATTAATGGTATCCCAAGTCACCGGTTGTATCTCGAACCGAGGAAACATATGACTCTGTTAACAGTCTGCGAACCAGAAATCCGAGTAAGGAATTCTGTTAACCCGGGAGAAGGTATTAGGCATTCCCGGGCTCCGTGGTTCTAGCATGGCCGCTTAACTGTTGTATTTGATTTCATCTGATTTTAATACATGCTAGCTTATGTGCCGTTTATTTGTAAAACCGCTTTTTATCATTATTTATTTTAAAAGAATTGCGACGTCGTGAAAATGTGTTTCGAACCACGTCGCAATCGATACACCCGTGGTTGTTGACATATTTCGACTTCATCGAGATTTGGATTTGGGTCGCATCAATGCGCACCCGAGTTTAAGAAAGTAATTTAATTAAATCGTGCCTAAAGATGATAACGTAGTATTATTTTGGGGAAAAGCCATGAAGTTCGCTAAACGGCCATCCCAAATTCTAATTATTTCGATAATTATTTATTGAGGGCCCCACATTTATTTATTTTTGTGCGGTGAGGCTTGTCTCAATATTTTATTAAAAAGGCTCATTTGAGAGTGACTACAATTTTCTATTGATCAATTGTCCCTAAAAGAAAAAAGAAAACTTAATTACGTGAAAACTGAACTGAGATTATGCACTAAAATTCAGTAGTCCAACCTCAACAATGAGCTGGACCACTGATGGGCTTCAGAAACGGCCCAAAAATTCGGTCAGGCAGGAGAAAGGGAAGCCCAGGTGACAGATAACAGCACCTGGGATCGAATCCCCTAGGAAGCCCAAACTCATGAAGGCAGTCCGTGTGACAGCCTGAGATGGCTTATCGCTGAGCCCAGCGAGGCCTCGATTTAGTTCTGCCAAACGCCCACTGAAATTACCCCTAAATTATTTTAAGTATTCAATAATTATAGCAAAGGGGAAACAATACACATCTACTCGAATTAAAGGGATATTAGCCAATTGAATTCCAGTTTTATATACAGACTAATTTATCTACTGGTGTTCCAGTGAGTCCTCAGATATCATTAAGGTGAGAACCAAGTTGTAGACACGATTTCAACAACACAAAGCAGACTAATTACTTCTGCATTAATTCACGCCAACATTGCTATCAACCTATCATGTAATCAACTAACACTAGTGCTCACTTTATAGTAATCACATGAATCCGAAACATAATAGTTTATATAGTCCATTTAGCACAAAAGCAAGCAAAACTTAAACAATATCCATGAACTAAGCACTGAATACGTAGATCTGGAAATTAGCTAAATCAGAACTCAATTCGGCAAGTAAATTCATTCTTCACATAAATTCGTTTCTGCACACTTTAGCTCACAGTCATCAGAGGTACAATTGTGTACCTGGATAAGGGAAAATATGAGAAGAAAAGAAGTCAGCTACTTTGAACAGCAACAGCAACAAAACTCAGCAGTATATCATCACAGAACAGGCCAGGAAATGCTTTTGAAAAATCAGAAATATAAGCAGACTCAGTCCAACACACACTTGAAATGCACTCCTAGCCCTCACAGCTGAGCCTAGATGCCTCTGAAATCCTGCTAGACCTAAATCTCAACTGAAGTATAAACTAATAGGCCCCAAACTCACTTGAATCAGTCATTAATCACTCCCGAACACTTTTAGAAATAGAACCTCGAGCTGGAATGAGGAATGCCCAAGGAAGGAGTGAGAATCACTAACACTAGTGATGAAATAATAAAACTGTTTTTGATTTTTCCATTTTTTGATTTTTTTTCTTATGTATTGGAATTGAGATGCTAGCTGAAATTGAAAGCAAGGAGGAGAGCTTTTGGTGGGGATTTTTGAGCTGAAAATTCAATCCCCTTCCTCAAGGCACTTGATGCCCTTTTATAGGTGATACAAGAGGGTCAATTAGATTTTGGGTTTTCCTTTTAGTCCCTCCCTTATTTTCAGTTTAGTCCCTTTATTTTGACTTGCTCAACAAGTAAATCCCTCTATTGTGCTAACACTACATTAAAGTACCCTTCTAGAAGGTCCTAGGATGCTCTTCTACCCCCACAATACCTATACTACCCTTACCCCTACTTTAAAATTACTATTCTTATTAGAATTACCCTTTTCCATGCCTAAAATACCCCTGAAAGCTTCTCAAAGTTACTGATTCTACCTACATTCTCAACAGCTATAACCAATCCCCTAAATTAATTCAAAACTAACTAGGACTGATTAATTAGAACTCAGAAATTAACCAATTGAACTAACCAATCCCAATTATTCAATCACCCAAACCCAAACAACTTAGAAAAACCAGGAGACCAGAATCAGTCAATATTAAATGAAATTAAACTAACTTTTAACCAATAAGCTCACAATTGACCATTCGAACATTAAATTCAGAACTAAAAAGTAGTTGAAATCAACCTAAACATCTAGCTAACATTAATGGACAAAATGGTATTGAATCCAAACTAATCAATTACGACGATTCTGAAATTAGAACTATGATTAACTAACAAATGACACATGCATCAAACTAAAACAAAACTAAAAATGCGAAGATGCTTCACTGATTAAAACAGATGGAACAAGGAAAAAAGAAAATTTAAACTATACATAAAATTAACAGAACACTTAATGAAATCAAAACTATAATTAAAATTTCGACCATGCAAATAAAAAGAAACAAGAAAGCTCACTGAAGCACGAGAAACTCCTGCCAGTTGCTGACGTCCGAATCTTTCCAGATTTTTGACACATAACATCCCTAACCATGTGTTTTTACAAGAGAACACATGGTTAAGGATATTACGATCCAAAATCACAAAGATTTTGGGTTAGTGTTTTGGCCAGAAATTCTTAGATCTGAAATTCGAGCCGCTTCACCGAGATTCGAAGAAAAATGGTCATGGATTTGGGTCGAGGGAAGTCTGGGGATGGTGTGGTGTGATTTTGGGCCGGTTTGGATGTGTTTGCGACTTGGCCGGAAAACTTTAATCGGAGATTCAACGAGCTCCGGCAATATTCGAGGGAAACCAATAGCAGGAATGGAAAAAGGGATTCATGGGGGATCTATGGTGTTAATTTGGGGTTGAACGGCGTAGGTTGCGCTTGCCGCCAGCGAGGGGTTTGGGGCGGCTGAGATTAGAGTTTGAAAGGAGAGGTAGGGTGAGGAAGGCGAAGGACCGGGGTGGGGGGTAAGGTTTCGGACAGTTTTATAGTATGTCTACCCTGCCTCTGAGCCGTTGATCTTGTTAACCTCAACGGTTCGGATTGATCGACGCCAAACGGCGTCGTTTTGATTCTAGTGTATTGGACCGGGTGGGGAAGGGGTTCTGGGCTGGCCGGGTCTGGGTTATGGTTTAATTGGCCCAAATCATGGGCAACCCTTTTTAATGTTTTCACTTCTTTTCTTTTGACTTATTTTATTTAATTTTTGTACTTCAATTTGTATATTCTTTTTTTCTAATTTTATAAAATTGCAAAATTTAAAATAAATTCCCAATATATTTCAAAAATTAAACTAATTAATTCCTAAAATTATTTTAAAAACTATTCCAGGACGAATTCGCAATTAAACAATTAAAAATGCAAAAATGGACTCTTTTTGTTATTTTCCGTATATTCTATTATAAAACAAATTAATCGCTAATTAATACCAACATATGAAATTAGATCCTAAATGAAAATGCATATTTTTGTATTTTATATGAATTGACCAAGCATAAATAAAATGCAACAACTATTAGAAAATGACGCCAAACTGCACAAAAATTGTAAAAATAAAGAAAAATAATCATTTTGTTTGAATTTTGGGAATAATTTGCTTAGGGCAAAAATCACTTGCTCACACTTAGTTTAGCATGTCTTAGCATATACTGATTTGGTCTTAAGTTAAAAAATTAGGCGGCGAGCGGACTAGTTCAACACATACATTTAGACAGGAAGTCTACATTAGGCAACTCGGATCCGATTGTCAGAGATTAAGGTATTTCAAGTGAGTGATTTAAAGGTACTAGTTTCAGAAAAAAGTAGTCCAATGCAGAGGAGTTTTGAAAAGAAAGTATGGACTGCGGTAAAAATAAAACACAGAAATGGTTGTGAAAGAGTTTCAGAGATAGAAATATCTAAGGTAAAGGGTAAGTTGTAACTGTTTTAAAAGATAATTTTAGAGTCTGAGTAAAATATTTAGACAGAATGTTTAGAAAGAAACTGTTTCAGAAAAAGATGCCGATTTGAGGGATTTAAAAGCATACTGGTTTACAAGAGTTTTATTGAAAGCATTACATCAAGACATTAAGGACCAGTTAATGGACTGTTACTTCTTAAACGAATCAGACAGGTTTGAGACGAAACCTTATAGGCATGGTATCTATACTTGATTTTAAGGTCTGTTAAAGAGTTGGTAAATAGATAAATGTTTAATTACCCTATAGTTTGGCTAACGCATATGCATTTCCTATAGGCATGGTTTCTATATGCAATTGATTACATGAATGTTAGAATCTTATAGGCAGGATCTCTAGTGATTTGCAATATGATTAAACGTTAAACCCTACAGGCATGGTATCTAGGTAACTGAATTAGGAATATTAAACAAACCTATAGGTAGGATTTCTAGTAAAATTTAAAGCACAAAAGACCTATAGGCATGATCTCTACCCTTTGATTTATGCAGGCAACATAAACCCCTCCCATACCCTTTACTAATATTTTTCCCGAGTTTCTTTTACAAAGTTATTACAGAACTGGAAGGAAAAGACTAAAAATAAATACATCAAAACTACAGACAGATCCGAGGAAGCCCAATGCAACCTTAATGTCCAACACATTTGTTTCACCAAATCCAGATTCCAGTTCCAAGGCCTTCTCCTTACTCAGAATGTTTTCAAAGTTCCAAGGAGTCTTAAAAACTCCAGACAATGCTTAACACTCTGAATAATTATAATAGCAACAGAGTAGTGTAGTGTGGAAATGCTAGCCCTCAGGCATCCAAGTTCAGAGGGAGCTCAAGGGTCCCAAAACATGGCTTACCAAAGGGGGGCAGAACTTAAGGAACTAGGAGTAAGTGTAAAGTGAGGGGAGTTGAGGGAATCAGAGCAAAAGGTGGTCATACCCAGCCATGAGTATAGGCTGGCACATCCCTGACCCTTTACTTGATCCAAACAAATAAAGAGCAGACTTTTTAAAGTCAGACTTGAGCCTGGATGGTGATTAGGACACTACCAAACTCTAGTCAAGGCTCAGCACATAAAGGGGGAAGAAGGGAATGGGACTGATTTGAGTAAGGTTCAAGAGAACCTGGTCCCAGGTCATGGATAGCAATGGGATGCTACCCTAACCTAGAATAGTACTCACACATAAGGGGTCAAAGGGAAAGGATTCACATGGAAAGCATGTATAGAAAAATATCAAGGAAGGACAAGGAAGCATAACAGAACTTAAAGGTGCAGAAACATGAAGAAAGAACATAACAGACTAAAGTATAGCTACAGAATGCAGGAAAGCACAATACAAATATATAGTGAGGGACATGTGAAAGGGAGAAGTAAACACATAGTTTTGGAGAATGTTATTTAACTTATGGAGACATACCAATTGCAACTTTCAAACAGCAGAACAAACAAAGCAAGAAAACAGCCAGAGAGTCCACTCAAGCCTCAGCAAACACTTGAGAAAGCAAGCAAGATTCTATAGTCTAGCCTTGGCTTTCAGCCGACTAGACACAGCAGTAGTACTAATAGTGGTAAAGAGAAGAGAGCTTTTAGTGTGTGTGTATTTTTTAACTCTATTGTTCGTGTGTTTAAAGAAAAAAGAGCAGGGTATTTATAGTTTAAAAACCAGGCAAGTAAGCAAGGCAAAGAATAATTCAGTATCAATTAGAATCAATCAGGAGAAGGGGATTCCTTTAATTAAGGAGTCTGAATTTGAACGGTAAAAGGGCAGAGTTTTATTTAAGGAAAGGGGATCAAGTAACACATTGTGCATAGCATACAAATAAGGGGTAAATACATAGGAGAGGATTTGAAACAGACGGATAAATAAATAAAGCAAGGAGTAAATCAATTAGTACATAGTAAATCAGGGAATCAGAGATTCAAAATCACTAATGAACCGAGTCAGAAAATAGGGGAATCGAAAGGTTAGAGAGGGTCTTCAAATTAAACAAGGAATGAATCAATAAGGCTTACACAAGGAAGTCTGAAATCAGTCCCAAAATCAGAGGTTATTCTGAGTGGGAAATTCTACTTATAAAGAGTGCATAAGCTTTAAACAAGTGAGGCTGGATTTCAATCAAAAATCAGTGAGTAGTGGACTATAGGCAAGAGGGAATATCAAAGAGCATGCAGAAGGTCAGGCAAAGATGAAACAACTTCAGGAACTCAGAAATTAGGGATTTGAAACCAAACAAGTTCAGAGATGGGAAGCAAACAAGTCACGTAACAAGTGGCCTCAAGAACTTGAATGAAACCCCCGAATTCTAGGGTTTTTACCATTAATCGAGTGTAGAGACGAAAGAAAGTAAATCAGGCAGGAATAACAACAAAATAAGTTCAGAAAACCCAAAGGAACTTAAGACCTTACACATTTCATGAAAACATAATAAAAGAACAAGATACAGTAAAAGAAATCATAAGGAAACGGTAGAAGAAAGTATAGTCGAAGAAAAACACACAAGAATCACAGTAGAACAAATACAGTAAGAACACATGAGAGTCACAGTAGAGCAAGTAAAGCTAAAGAAACCCTAAGTCGAAGAAGATGAACGGTTTTGCAAGCAAAGTTTTGAAAGAAACTTCGAGAAATCGTTTGAAAACCTTAAAATAAACATAGATCTAGAATAGATCTAGAGAAATTAGGAGAACCTCGAAAGGCTAGGGTTTCAGAAGAACCCTAGAGGCGAGAAAGGCCTGGAAAAGGTCTGATCTGAGTCGGATGAGTCAGAGATAGGATCAGGACATGCCGGAGCAAAGCCGGAGATGGCCGTGAAACTTGAATCGGCGGAGATCTGAGCGAAAACCTTCAAGTTCAAACCTCGATTCTTCAAGCAGCAAGTGTACAAGAGCACATGGAGGTGAGTACAGGTGACCCAGGGCTTGGGATGCCATGGGTTCCGGTGAAACAGGGTGGAAACCGGTGGGGAAGATTAGGGTTTCGGAGAAGGCTAGAGAGAGTTTGAGAGGAAGAGGGTTTAGAGGCGGCGTATCTGATAGAAGTGATTTAGGGTTAGGGTGTACGTGGGAATTAAAAAGGAAAGAACTGATCGTGGCCGTTGATCAGAATGATCAACGGCCTAGATTAAAAGGGGAGGCCGGGCGGGTTAGGTTAGTTGGGTCAGAGGCGGGCTAAATTGAAATTGGGTCGTTTGATTTGGAGATTGAAATTGGGTCTAATTGGGGTGCAATTTGGGCTGTAATTGAAATGCAACTGGGGCTAGGTTTTAAATAGCCACTTTTCCCCTTTCTATTTTATAAAAATAGTAATAACAATTCTAAAAGCAAATTAAAAATACTAGGTAGGCAAATATTATATATATATTAATTTAAAAATATTGGAGCAAATTTTATTGTTATAAAATGCTATTAATTACAAAATAGGCTATAATTGCAATTATGTGCAATTTAGCTTTAAAAATGCCAAATAAATTGGTAAGAATTTGCAAAAATTACCTTAATTATATTTTGGTGTAAATATGAGAATGAAATAAGTTATTCATCAAAAATGATAATTTTGGGAATGATTTTGGATTTTTGTGGTATTAAAATAGGCAGTAAATTGGTTTAAAAATCACAAAAATATCAAAACTCTTGGGTGTGCTTATATATGCACATATATGCTATTTTGAAAATATTTTGGGTATAAAATACATAGGAAAAAATTGGGTATCAACAGGTGCCCCTCTTTACCCGAGGAGGATGAAAGAGTTGTCGGGTAAAGACAAGATGGCCAATTTTGACCGGAAACGGTGATTGAAAAAGATCTTTGACCGCGCTTTGGTTTTTGAGCTGCCTACATATCCCTGGTTTTATAGGAATCAGGCCACATGTAGTTCAGGAACCATTGACGGAATGTGTCGATGGAGATTCGAAAAGACGGACGCGATGGTCAGATTTAAAAGGTGTTTGGAGTTGAATAGATTGCGGAGAACCGGAGCGGGATCGCTCCTGCTGAGGCGGCCGTGGGCCAGCCGGTGTACCTGCAAATGACCAATGCGGCGTATATTGTGCATAATTAAAACATGATGCAAGTTCCCATTGGACCATGAATGTTGTCTTCGGACGGTTAGGATGACGTCCTCAGACTATGACGTCCTGGGCCATGAAGAGCATAAAAATAAAGATTTGCATGACATGAAATGGTGTTCTCGGGCTATGCAAGTGGTGCCTCCGAACTATGATGCCTTTGAATAAGTTGGCGATCTTTCAGCCCATGAAAAGGTGGCCATCTTTCAGCCAAATGAATGCAAAGGGTGGCGATCTTTCAGCCCAAAGCGAGAATTTAAATGCAGGTGGCGATATTTCAGCCAAAGTGAGAGATTGAATGCAGGTGGCGATATTTCAGCCAAAGTGAGAGATTGAATGCAGGTGGCGATATTTCAGCCGTTCGAAAAAATAAAGTGGCGATATTTCATCCCAAGCACGATGGAGACAATGCTTAGTCTCGGAAGGCTGATAGGTAGCCTTATGCAGGATGGAGGTAGAGCTTAACCTCGGAAGGCAGAAGATAGCCTTATGCAATGCAGGAAATGCAAATGGAGACAGAGCTTAGTCTCGGAAGGCAGATAAGTAGCCTTATGCAGGTGATGATGGAGGTAGAGCTTAACCTCGGAAGGCAGAAAAGTAGCCTTATGCAAGAATGCAGATGGAGACAGAGCTTAGTCTCGAAAGGCAGATAAGTAGCCTTATGCAGGATGGAGGTAGAGCTTAACCTCGAAAGGCAGATAAGTAGCCTTATGCAAGAATGCAGATGGAGACAGAGCTTAGTCTCGAAAGGCAGATAAGTAGCCTTATGCAGGATGGAGGTAGAGCTTAACCTCGAAAGGCAGATAAGTAGCCTTATGCAAGAATGCAGATGGAGACAGAGCTTAGTCTCGAAAGGCAGAAAGTAGCCTTATGCAGTGCAGGAATGTAAAGGAGCAAATAGTAGTAATTTTCTTAGCTGATAGGCGGTTGCCATATCATGACTGCTGGGGAATGTTGGGTGTAGATAGTAGACCTTTGTGAGTTGAGTGATTGTTTCGGGGGTTTCAACTTTGAAGAGTGAATGCGTTTTGCATTGCGATCTGAGTTCCTGCATCCAAAGAAAAATCGTGAGTTCTGTAGAGGGGGAAGGTTAGTTCGTATCCCTTGGCTCCTGACGTTACGTATCATTGGGGTAGCATTGCTAAACGACGGTGATGCAAATGATGTTTATGCATGATTCAGTAAATGTAATGTAAGTATATATATTTTGAAAAAAAAATGATTTTATTTTGGATGAACCAACAACTGCAATGTGGTTCAAGACACGGCAACCTTGCTTGACTCCTCCTCAAAATTCTGTCCCAGTTCAGTGGGCTGGCGCTGCTGACGGCTGTGCTGAATAACTGAAAGCGAATCGGTTCCAGAATTTTAAGGGTCCTCCTCAAAATTCTGCCCCAGTTCATTGGGCTGGCGCTGCTGACGTCTGTGCTGAATAACTGACGGTTGTCCTCCTCAAAATTCTACCCCAGTTTACTGGGTTGATGTTGATGCGAAAGCCGACAAACTGACTTCGGAATTTTGAGGATCCTCCTCAAAATTCTGCCCCAGTTCCAATAGCGAGGAAAATGGAATTTTTATTAAAATATGACTGAACCCATAGGGTTGCCTACGTATCCCCTCTTAAACGGGAATCAGGTCAGGCGTAGTTCAAATTACATCATAAAGAAAAGCATACGATCAAATGTAGTATCTCTTTACTGCGTCTGAGTTGATCGGCTTCGGCCAGACTTCTCCGCCCATTTCTGCAAGAATAAGGGCTCCTCCGGTTAGAACTCGGTGAACCATGTATGGACCCTGCCAATTGGGAGAGAATTTCCCTTTGGCTTCGTCTTGATGTGGAAATATCTTCTTCAACACCAGCTGTCCTGGTGTAAACTTACTTGGTTTAACTCTCTTGTTGAAGGCTCTGGACATTCTGTTCTGGTATAACTGACCGTGACAGACTGCATTCATCCTCTTTCCATCTACGAGGGCTAACTGCTCGTAGCGACCTTTTACCCATTCTGCGTCATCTAACTCGGCTTCTTGTATGATCCTTAATGATGGAATTTCTACCTCAGCGGGAATGACCACCTCTGTACCATAAACCAGCATGTAGGGAGTTGCCCCGGTTGATGTGCGGACTGTGGTACGATAACCCAATAAGGCAAATGACAACTTCTCATGCCATTGTTTGTGCCCCTCGATCATCTTCCTTAGTATCTTCTTGATGTTTTTGTTGGCCGCTTCTACGGCTCCATTCATCTGCGGTCTATAATCCGTAGAGTTCTTGTGTTTGATCTTGAAAGTCTCACACATTGTTTTCATCAGGTCACTGTTAAGATTGGAACCGTTGTCGGTGATGATTGACTCTGGAATTCCGAACCGACAAACAATACGGTCGCGGACAAAATCTGCTACCACCTTCTTGGTAACTGCTTTGTATGATGCTGCTTCAACCCATTTAGTAAAATAATCAATTGCTACCAAGATGAACATGTGCCCGTTTGACGCGGTAGGCTCGATTGGACCGATAACATCCATTCCTCAAGTGGCGAACGACCATGGTGAGCTTCTTGCATTAAGCTCGTTTGGAGGCACTTTTATCATATCTGCATGTATCTGACAGCGATGGCACTTTCGGACATACTGGATGCAGTCTGTTTCCATAGTCATCCAGAAATATCCTGCTCGGAGTATCTTTTTTGCTAAAACAAAACCATTCATGTGCGGTCCGCAGGTCCCTGAATGTACTTCCTCCAATACCTTGGTTGCTTCCCTTGCATCGACACACCTTAGTAAACCCAAATCAGGAGTCCTCTTGTACAGGATTCCTCCGCTGTGAAAGAAATTATTGGATAGTCTCCGAAGCGTGCGTTTCTGGGTAGCATTGGCAAGCTCTGGATATTCTCCTGTGGTCAAATACTCTTCGATGTCGTGGAACCATGGTTTCCCGTCGGCTTCTTCCTCAACATGAGCACAATAAGCTGGTTGGTCATGAATATTGGCCTGGATGGGGTCAATGAAATTTGTATCTGGATGCTGAATCATGCTGGAATTCCGTCTTTCTGAACCTCTTTCTCAATTCCTGTATGTGATGCAGATGAGGGAGTATCTTGGGATTCTTGGTTGCCCATTCTTCTCGAACCTGATGTATGAGTAGGTTCGAGTCTCTGATTACTAGTAACTCCTGAATGTTCATATCAATGGCCAGTTTAATCCCTAGAATGCAGGCTTCATATTCGGCCATGTTGTTGGTGCATGGGAACCTGAGCTTGGCGGATACCGGGTAATGCTGACCGGTTTCTGATACCAGGACTGCTCCTATGCCAACTCCTTTGAAATTTGCAGCTCCGTCGAAAAACAACCTCCAATCATCATAGGATTCTGCAATATCTTCTCCTATGAAAGATACCTCTTCATCGGGAAAATATGTTTTTAGGGGCTCGTATTCTCCGTCTATGGGATTCTCGGCGAGATGGTCCGCCAAGGCTTGCCCTTTGATTGCTTTCTGGGTTACGTAAACAATGTCGAATTCACTTAGCAGGATCTACCACTTGGCGAGCTTGCCAGTGGGCATGGGCTTCTGGAAGATATACATTAGAGGGTCCATTCTGGATATGAGATGAGTAGTGTAAGCACATAAGTAATTCCTCAACTTCTGCGCGACCCAAGTCAGAGCACAACAAGTGCGTTCTAAAAGAGAATACCAGGCCTCGTACGGTATGAACTTCTTACTGAGATGGTAGATGGCTTGCTCCTTTCTCCCTGTTTCATCATGTTGTCCTAAAACATAACCGAATGCTCTATCCGATACCGCAAGGTAAAGCAATAGGGGTCTTCCTGGATCAGGTGGAACCAAGACCGGCGGCGTTGATAGGTATTCCTTGATTCTATCAAAAGCTTTCTGACAGTCATCAGTCCATTTGGTAGCAGCGTTCTTCTTCAACATTTTGAAGATAGGTTCACAAATGACCGTGGATTAAGCTATGAACCGGCTGATATAGTTGAGTCTTCCCAGGAAACTCATCACGTCCTTCTTGTTCTTTGGTGGCGGCAATTCTTGGATAGCTTTGACCTTTGATGGATCCAATTCTATTCCTTGACGACTCACAATGAAACCCAATAATTTTCCAGCAGGAACCCCGAATGCACACTTGGCAGGATTCAGTTTTAGATTGTACCTCCTCAGTCTGTTGAAGAACTTTCTTAGATCTGCCATGTGATCCCTGGCTTTCTTGGATTTGATGATGACATCATCCACATATACCTCGATCTCCTTGTGTATCATGTCATGAAAGATGGCAGTCATGGCTCTCATGTAGGTGGCACCAGCGTTCTTCAAACCGAATGGCATTATTTTGTAATAGTACATTCCCCACGGCGTGATGAAAGCCGTTTTCTCTGCATCTTCCTCATCCATCCATATCTGATGATACTCAGCGAAACAATAAACAAAAAACTGCAACTCATGCTTGGCGCAGTTGTCAATAAGAATGTGTATGTTAGGCAAGGGGAAGTCGTCTTTGGGGCTGGCCCGATTAAGATCCCGGTAGTCAACACAAACTCTAACTTTCCCATCCTTTTTTGGCACTGGCACGATGTTGGCTAACCATGTCGGATACTCTACTACCCTGAGAACCTTGGCTTTGACTTGCTTGGTAACCTCTTCTTTGATTTTCAAACTCATGTCGGGTTTGAATTTCCTGAGCTTCTTCTTTACCGGCGGACATGTTG
This sequence comes from Nicotiana tabacum, assembly GCF_000715075.1. Lineage (NCBI taxonomy): Eukaryota > Viridiplantae > Streptophyta > Magnoliopsida > Solanales > Solanaceae > Nicotiana > Nicotiana tabacum. The sequence continues at coordinate 42,280,534 of NC_134089.1, read as the reverse complement.
GATCTGTTGGCAGTTTGTGAGCTACAATGGATGTGTTGAGACCAGTCATATCATCATATGACCAGGCGAATATGTCTTCATATTCCTTTAGGAACTCCGTGTACTCTTTCTTTTCTGATGGTGACAAGTGAACACTGATGCACGTTTCTTTGACATTCTCTGCATCTCCCAGATTAACGACCTCAGTTTCATCCAAATTAGACTTAGGCCTATTTTCAAAATTCTCAACTCTTCTAATGACCTCTTCTGGTATATCATCCTCTTCGGAGTCCGTATTCGTTTGTTGCGTTGTCTCGTTGCAAGTCACAATCATTGGTTCATCATTAAGGCAAGTAATAGTAATGATGTGTAAAATAAAGTGAATGATAGGAAAATAATAAGAGCGAGATATATAATAAACTGAAATGCTTCGATTAGATTCATAATTGTTTGAGTATCAGAGCTCTTTTCAAAATTAAAGACAATGCAGAAATAAAATCAGCTAGTAAAAGTAAAATGTGATGCATGGTGCTTTTGTTTAGCCTTGCTACCCCGAAGCTTTCCGGGCCCTGGTGGTTCTGATTGACCAATTGCTGATTGAGCATTGGATCTCTTATTGTATGATGATGGTGCCAGAATGCACGAACTAACCTTTGGGGAGGGGAATAAAATAAAGAAAAACAAAAAGGTAACAAGTTAGTGCAGGTTATGAGAAGAAAATGTTGCAATAATTAAACACAATGTGCAAGAATATAAATCGCGTCCTAATTTGGGTGCCTTGTTGTGCCTAAGGTAGGCCTAGCGACAAATTAACTTGGAGAACTTATAATGCTAAATGCCTCATTTTATTGATAAAAAATAAGATGACTCCAAAGCGACGCTAAATAATGGAAAATAGAATGTCACTAGTGGCCATCGGCCTTATTACATCATTAGAAGCAAAATAAAAGACTCCTAACTACTTGGTCCCAGACGGACCTTCCCCAGATTCGGTATCTTTATCCCCCTCGAACAGCTTCACCAGCTCGCGCAGTCCTAGCAATAGATAAGCTTGGGCCAAATGTCCGCCTGCATTACCTTCAACGTTTCGACAATCTTTGATCCTCTTGAGGAACTTTCCTTCTAGCTCCACTAGACCCCACTCCAAATACCCTAGTCACTTGTTGGCGCTGACAGCCATATCCTTCCATTCCTCGATCAACTTCTGATGGGCTTCTTGTATTTCCCGATGCTCACTTTCACACTCTCGAATCCTCTTGCGCAGTTGATTGTACTTAACTCGTGCTTCAGCTTTCTCGTCGATGATTCTGTGTCCGTGAATGAACCCGGGCTGACCCATACCATTGTGATTATCTTCCAACCAACCCGAATAATGTGGCACGCAACCAGCGTGATACCTGTCTGGCTCAATAGATTCTTTCCCCAAAACGAGCTTGCAATGCCACATGTGTTGAGCTTGGCATTTGTGAGGGCTATCATCGTCCTGGAAATCGGCCCTAAAGTGACTCATTTTGTCGACCCTTGGTATGATTTGCTTTCTTCCAGCCTGCCTCATGGCTCGGAGGGGAACATAGGGATAAGTTCCTCTTAGACCAATGAGTATGAGAAATGGTGCATCTCAGGATCGAACAATGAATTCTTCCGTAGGGAACCATTTGACCATCCATTGTACCTGGTTTTCTTTTAGATTCTCAAATAGCTCCACCCATCTTCCAACGTCCTTTGGCTGAGCGAACATGTTAGGCATATAATTCATACGCCTTGGCTGGTGGAAGGCAATGTGATCATCCCAGTCTCTGCGTAAGATCTCTCATCGGTATTCTCCTTTCTAGAGATGCTCCATGAGCCAGAGCTAAAGTAATAAATTGCATCCCTCAAAATGACTAGCCTTTCGCTGACAGTTGTCCAGAGCCCGGTATATCTCAGCAACAATCATGGGCACTATGCTAAAAGGTTGTCCGCCGATTCCTTCCATCAGAGTCTTGGTTACCATGGCCAATCTGGTGTGGATCCTAGCCTTCTTCGTAGGGAACACTATCATCCCCAGGAAACAAAACATGAATACGAAGACCCTTATGTGAATATGCCCCAGTGAGGTGAGGGCAAATTCATCTGAGTAGGTGCGGTATGACTTTCTATGGCCGTACCTCTCGTACAGATAGTCGAATGGGATGTAGGAGTCTTTCAAACAGGTCAAGTCTGGGTTCTTCTTCAGTCCCATCATCTTAAGGAAACCCCTACCCTTGCGATTCTCTGGCATAAGCAAACTCGGAGTCTCCCAAGGAATACAAGCTAAGCCTCCTATTTCTTCGAGCAAAGGAGTCATTTCAAGGTTCCCGAAGCGGAATACGGACCTGTCACTATCCCAGAACAGAGTTGCAGTCTCTATGATTTTGTTGTCGGGCTGGATTTCTAGAAGAGAAGGTAGATTCCCTAAGTATTTGCGGACGAGTGTCTGATCACTGGAGTGAAGATCTTCCCACCAATTCAGCAGCCTTGGATAAATGTTGGTTACCATGCCAAATCTGGGGACTTCGTGCCTCATTTTCCGCAAAACAGAGTGTTAGACCCTTACCCCGCCAGACTCGACTATTTAAACCAATAATTAGCATAAAAAGCATTTAGTTCTCCAAATAAATGCACAGAACATGTAGATGTCCGCTTGGGTTTCAGGGAAACCCGATGGACTTTGGACAAGGCTATCTTAATGAGTCATTATGTGGACAACATAACTAACTCGGCTAGGTTTGACCATGATGCATGCACAGTTAGACAAAGTAAGGTTTCTATTGGGTATTAGACAGGTATCCTTGAGCGGACAACTCAAGAGGGAAAGGCACGGAACCGTCGACTGCACCGCTGATCGACTGATTTTACCGCAAATATGCCTTTGCCGAATTTAAAGGGTGATAATATTGGAAGAGAGCAACCACTCATTATAAGCGTTGCTATGGTGTTTGTTTGGCACGAGTGGAATATGATGTTGAAGATATAGTTTACAAGAATGAAACAATTGACATGTATTTTCACGTTCATAAGATAAATAATTACAATAATTGTAGTAATTATAATAGCATTGAAATAAAGCAATAAAGGAAAGCAACTAAAGGAAAGAAAAGACATGAAGAGCCAAGTCAGTTTTGTAGTGAAAGAATAAAAGACAGTAAATAAAGCAATTAATGAGATAGTAAAGTCACAAGCAACATGCAATGGTAAAAGCCTAAAGAAAATCCCCAGCAGAGTCGCCATGCTGTCGACGCCCCCTTTTCCACTAACCGTGGGGTCAGAAATCGAGTATACGACATTGGGAGGACAACTCTATTCCCTTTCAAGAATTGGGTTTGGAAGTTGAAGAGTTGACATCTAATGATTATAGTGCATTAGGACACTTTAAGAAGGGTTTGAGATGAAGAGACCAGAGATTAGGGTAAGGGCTAGAAATTATCCCAAGGGGAAGGTGTTAGGCACCCCTCAAGATCCACTAGTGTGGTTCCCGGCCATGTTGCAATTGTGACTTTACAAGTAAACAATCAAGGCTCAAATAAGGATTCGCACATAAGATTGCAACTAAGTTGAAAATTTTCAAAGATAAGTAGAGAAGGCAGGAATTCATGAAAAAGAGATTTGAACAGTTTTACAAGAAGAGATGAAAGCAAGTAAAGGGAGAGGAGTCCTAAGTTTATAATTAATATGGATCACTTCAATGCAATACCCAGGCATCACTCCTCAGAAGAGGGGACGCACGTGATATTAGCGCATCGGTCATCATATCCATATCTACCCTTCTTACCCCGTTAAGGTGTTAAGGCACGAAATGGTATCGTTATTTATTGCATGCTATTACCCGTCCCAACCTATCAGTCCCGGGGTATCAGGACTTCTAATCCTAAAGGGGAAGGAAAGGGATATAGGCATATATGGGGTTTAAAGGTTAAAATTCTAATTGCGACATACAAAATAAGTAACAAATATAAGGATGAACAAAACAAATAGGTAAGGCTCAAGTAAACCCCTTAACCAAACAAACACTTAGTTTAGCATGTCTTAGCATATACTGATTTGGTCTTAAGTTAAAAAATTAAGCGGCGAGCGGACTATTTCAACACATACGTTTAGATAGGAAGTCTACATTAGGCAACTCGGATCCGATTGTCAGAGATTAAGGTATTTCAAGCGAGTGATTTAAAGGTACTGGTTTCAGGAAAAAGTAGTCAAATGCAGAGGAGTTTTGAAAAGAAAGTATGGACTGCGGTAAAAATAAAACACAGAAATGGTTGTGAAAGAGTTTCAGAGATAGAAATATCTAAGGAAAAGGGTAAGTTGTAACTGTTTTAAAAGACAATTTCAGGGTTTGAGTAAAACATTTAGACATAATGTTTAGAAAGAAACTGTTTCAGAAAAAGATGCCGATTTGAGGGATTTAAAAGCATACTGGTTTACAAGAGTTTTATTGAAAGCATTACATCAAGACATTAAGGACCAGTTAACGGACTGTTACTTCTTAAACGAATCAGACAGGTTTGAGATGAAACCCTATAGGCATGGTATCTATACTTGATTTTAAGGCCTGTTAAAGAGTTGGTAAATAGATGAATGTTTAATTACCCTATAGTTTGCCTCATGCATATGCATTTCCTATAGGCATGGTTTCTATATGCAATTGATTACATGAATGTTAGAATCCTATAGGCAGGATCTCTAGTGATTTGCAATATGATTAAACGTTAAACCCTATAGGAATGGTATCTAGGTGACTGAATTAGGAACATTAAACAAACCTATAGGCAGGATTTCTAGTAAAATTTAAAGCACAAAAGACCTATAGGCATGATCTCTACCCTTTGATTTATGCAGGCAACATAAACCCCTCCCACACCCTTTACTAATATTTTCCCCGAGTTTCTTTTACAAAGTTATTACAGAGCTGGAAGGAAAAGACTAAAAATAAATGCATCAAAACTACAGACATATCCGAGGAAGCCCAATGTAACCTTAATGTCCAACACATGTGTTTCACCAAATCCAGATTCCAGTTCCAAGGCCTTCTCCTTACTCAGAATGTTTTCAAAGTTCCAAGGAGTCTTAAAAACTCCAGGCAATGCTTAACACTCTGAATAATTATAATAGCAACAGAGTAGTGCAGTGTGGAAATGCTAGCCCTCAGGCATCCAAGTTCAGAGGGAGCTCAAGGGTCCCAAAGCATGGCTTACCAAAGGGGGGCAGAACTTAAGGAACTAGGAGTAAGTGTAAAGTGAGGGGAGTTGAAGGAATCAGAGCAAAGGGTGGTCATACCCAGCCATGAGTATAGGCTGGCACATCCCTAACCCTTTACTTGATCCAAACAAATAAAGATCAGACTTTTTAAAGTCAGACTTGAGCCTGGATGGTGATTAGGACACTACCAGACTCTAGTCAAGGCTCAGCACATAAAGGGGGAAGAAGGGAATGGGACTAATTTGAGTAAGGTTCAAGAGAACTTGGTCCCAGGTCATGGATAGCAATGGGATGCTACCCTAACCTAGAACAGTACTCACACATAAGGGGTCAAAGGGAAAGGGTTTACATGGAAAGCATGTATAGAAAAACATCAAGGAAGGACAAGGAAGCATAACAGAACTTAAAGGTGCAGAAACATGAAGAAAGAACATAACAGACTAAAGTATAGCTACATAATGCAGGAAAGCACAATACAAATATATAGTGAGGGACATGTGAAAGGGAGAAGTAAACACATAGTTTTGGAGAATGTTATTTAACTTATGGAGACATACCAATTGCAACTTTCAAACAGCAGAACAAACAAAGCAAGAAAACAGCCAGAGAGTCCACTCAAGCCTCAGCAAACACTTGAGAAAAGCAAGCAAGATTCTATAGTCTAGCCTTGGCTTTCAGCCGACTAGACACAGCAGTAGTACTAATAGTGGTAAAGAGAAGAGAGCTATTAGTGTGTGTGTATTTTTTAACTCTATTGTTCGTGTGTTTAAAGAAAAAAGAGCAGGGTATTTATAGTTTAAAAACCAGGCAAGTAAGCAAGGCAAAGAATAATTCAGTATCAATTAGAATCAATCACGAGAAGGGGATTCCTTTAATTAAGGAGTCCGAATTTGAACGGTAAAAGGGCAGAGTTTTATTTAAGGAAAGGGGATCAAGTAACAGATTGTGCATAGCATACAAATAAGGGGTAAATACATAGGGGAGGATTTGAAATAGACGGATAAATAAATAAAGCAAGGAGTAAATTAATTAGTACATAGTAAATCAGGGAATCAGAGATTCAAAATTACTAATGAACCGAGTCAGAAAATAGGGGAATCGAAAGGTTAGAGAGGTTCTTCAAATTAAACAAGGAATGAATCAATAAGGCTTACACAAGGAAGTCTGAAATCAGTCCCAAAATCAGAGGTTATTCTGAGTGGGAAATTCTACTTATAAAGAGTGCATAAGCTTTAAACAAGCGAGGCTGGATTTCAATCAAAAATCAGTGAGTAATGGACTATAGGCAAGAGGGAATATCAAAGAGCATGCAGAAGGTCAGGCAAAGATGAAACAACTTCAGGAACTCAGAAATTAGGGATTTGAAACCAAACAAGTTCAGAGATGGGAAGCAAACAAGTCACGTAACAAGTGGCCTCAAGAACTCGAATGAAACCCCCGAATTCTAGGGTTTTTACCATTAATCGAGTGTAGAGACGAAAGCAAGTAAATCAGGCAGGAATAACAACAAAATAAGTTCAGAAAACCCAAAGGAACTTAAGACCTTACACATTTCATGAAAACATAATAAAAGAACAAGATACAGTAAAAGAAATCATAAGGAAACGGTAGAAGAAAGTATAGTCAAAGAAAAACACACAAGAATCACAGTAGAACAAATACAGTAAGAACACATAAGAGTCACAGTAGAGCAAGTAAAGCTAAAGAAACCCTAAGTCGAAGAAGATGAACGGTTTTGCAAGCAAAGTTTTGAAAGAAACTTCGAGAAATCGTTTGAAAACCTTAAAATAAACATAGATCTAGAATAGATCTAGAGAAATTAGGAGAACCTCGAAAGGCTAGGGTTTCAGAAGAACCCTAGAGGCGAGAAAGGCCTGGAAAAGGTCTGATCTGAGTCGGATGAGTCAGAGATAGGATCAGGACATGCCGGAGCAAAGCCGGAGATGGCCGTGAAACTTGAATCGGCGGAGATCTGAGCGAAAACCTTCAAGGTCAGACCTCGATTCTTCAAGCAGCAAGTGTACAAGAGCACATGGAGGTGAGTACAGGTCACCCAGGGCTTGGGATGCCATGGGTTCCGGTGAAACAGGGTGGAAACCAGTGGGGAAGATTAGGGTTTCGTAGAAGGCTAGAGAGAGTTTGAGAGGACGAGGGTTTAGAGGCGGCATATCTAATAGAAGTGATTTAGGGTTAGGGTGTAAGTGGGAATTAAAAAGGAAAGAACTGATCGTGGCCGTTGATCAGAATGATCAACGGCCTGGATTAAAAGGGGAGGTCGGGCGAGTTAGGTTAGTTGGGTTAGGGGCGGGCTAAATTAAAATTGGGTCATTTGATTTGGGGATTGAAATTGGGTCGAATTGGGGTGCCATTTGGGCTGTAATTGAAATGCAACTGGGGCTAGGTTTTAAATAGTCACTTTTCCCCTTTCTATTTTACAAAAATAGTAATAAAGATTTTAAAAGCAAAATAAAAATACTAGGTTAAAATATTATATAAATATTAATTTAAAAATATTGGAGCAAATTTTATTGTTATAAAATGCTATTAATTATAAAATAGGCTATAATTGCAATTATGTGTAATTTAGCTTTTAAAATGCCAAATAAAGTTGTAAAAATATGCAAAAATCACCTTAATTATATTTTAGTGTAAATATGAGAATAAAATAAGTTATTCATCAAAAATGATAATTTTGGGAATGATTTTGGATTTTTGTGGTATTAAAATAGGCAGTAAATTGGTTTAAAAATCACAAAAATACCAAAACTCTTGGATGTGCTTATATATGCACATATATGCTATTTTGAAAATATTTTGGGTATAAAATACATAGGGAAATATTGGGTATCAACACCCGGAAGGTGAGTTCCCCTGCTTCCACATCTACCAATGCCTTCCTCGAGTTAGGAAAGGTCTGCCCAGTATGATAGGAACTTCGTAATCCACCTCGCATTCCAAGATCACAAAATCAGCTGGCAAGATAAATTTTTCCACCTGGACAAGCACATTATCAATAATACCCAAGGGTCTCTTCATCGATCTATCTGTCATTTGTAACCTCATGGAAGTCGGCCTAGGTTGCCTAATACCCAAAGTTTTGAAAACTGAGTAGGGTATCAAATTGATACTAGCTCCCAAATCACATAGAGCCTTGGCAAAATCCGCACTCCAAATGGTTCAAGGAATGGTGAAGGCACCAGGATATTCAAGCTTCGGGGCCATTGAATGCTCTATAGCACTAACTTGGTGAGTCATCTTTATAGTTTCACATTCCATAGAACGCTTCTTTGTGACCAAGTCTTTCATGAATTTTGCATAGCCCGACATTTGTTCAAGAGCCTTCACCAGAGGGACATTAATGGACAAGCTCTTCATCATGTCAATGAACTTCTTAAACTGATTATCATTCTTTTGCTTCGTGAGCCTTTAAGGATAAGGTGGAGGTGGCCTTGGCAAAGGTGCCTTGGCTTTAGGCACAACCAGTTCCGACATGTCTATTACGTGTTCCCTAGACAGTTTCACATCATTTTGAGTTTCCACCTCGACATCTTGAATATCAATCTTCGCTTCTTTGTTCACATTTTTATCAACCACATCTTCAACTACCAAAGGGACTTCATTTTCCTGCAATTCAACATCATCATCCAAGATTTGCTTTTGTTTGGAGGCATTCACATCACCGCCTCTCCCACTTCTTGTTTTAACTGCCATAAAATGATTGTTCCCACCCTTCGGATTCACTACCGTATCACTTGGTAGAGCACCCTTAGGGCGAGTATTTAAAGACTGAGAGATTTGGCCTAATTGTACCTCCAAGTTTTTGATAGAGGTATTGTGGGAAGCCAACTGTGCATCAGAATCCGCATTCTTCTTCATCATCTGTTCGAACATCATTCCGATTCTACCCATGTCATTGCCAGAAGAACTAGGACCTTGAGATGGAAATGGTGGTGGATTGCACGGTTGTTGGTACATTGGGCGGCTTTGAAAGCCTTGCCCCCGGTTTCCTTGGTTTCTATTGTTCCATCCACCTTGATTGTTATTACCACCCCAATTGTTGTTATTACCATTATAATTCTCTTGATTATTCTGGTTGTTGTTCTGATTGCCCCAATTTTTGTTTTGGTGGTTGTTCCCCCAATTACCATTTCCTTGTTGTTGATTGCCCCAATTACAATTGCTTTGTTGTTGATTGCCCCAATTGCCTGAGGCCTCCATTGTTGTTGGTTGGAAGAGTTGCCCCGTTGGCCTTGATAATTGTTCATATATTGAACCTCTTCACTTTGTTCATCATAACCATCATATTGAAACCCATCACAATCATCATCAAATTGCTCTAAATTCCCTTGATTTTGTTGCCTTCTTTTGTTGACAAGCATATTAACTCCCTCCATGGCATTCACATGGCGATGATTTTGAACTTGTTGCAACTGTGCCTTTGCCAATTGGTTCATAGTAGTAGTCAACTCCGCTATAGCCTGCCCATGATCATGTAGTTCCTTGTGCAAATGAATAACCGTGGGGTCACCTTGAGGCACATTGGCTCTACTTTGCCATGAAGAAGAAGTGTCAACCATCTCGTCAAGTATATCACATGCCTCATCATATGACAGCTTCATAAAGTTACCCCGGGCAATTGGTTCACTATGCATTGGTTTGTGGTGTTAATGCCCCGGTAGAAGGTTTGTTGGATCATAGCCTTGTTATATCATTGTTGGGGAATTCTTTCACCATTGTTCTATAACGCTCCCAAATCTCATATAAAGGTTCCGTGGGCTCTCGCTTGAAAGTCAATATCTCATCACGCAATGTCGTCATATGTCCCGATGAGAAAAATTTAGCAATAAATTTATCCGCCAACTCATCCCAAGTTGTGATGGAATGGTTGGGAACTTTCTCGAGCCAATCCCCGAAGTGAGAATGGGAAGAGTCTCAACCTAAGAGCATCCTCAAACACATTTGTTTGCTTGCTCCCCCAGCATGTATCCACTAACCCCTTGAGATGTTTGTAGGCATTTTGATTTGCAGTGCTCATGAAATACCCACGCTGCTCAAGTAAAGTCAACATCACATTGGTTATCTGAAAATTGTCCGCCCGGATTCGGGGTGTGACAATAGCACTCGCATAGCCCTGGTTCGGAAGTACTCTGGGAGCCACTCTTGGAGGTGGTGGAGGAGGGTCTGGAATATTGTCATTGGGATTAGCATTGGCATTGCGGCCTCTACGTTGTCCTTGAGGTACAAGAGGCACCTCATCATCTCCGATATCATCTACCTCCTCCCCTGCAATCATGTTTCCAATAGGATCATTAGCATTGTTCGCTGCCATTTGGTACCTAAGTTGTGACACAAACAAGTAAGTAACAAAGGAGGAAAGAAGAACAATACACAAAACTAACTAAATAGATAGCCAAAACTGTTAGCTCCCCGGCAACGGTGCCAAAAAGTGATTGCGGCCTACTCCGCAATACAATTGAGTAGCGAGAGAGGGTCGGAGCAGCTTTTACCCGATTTAGGGTCGGGATCAGTTTCAACAGAGAGCTAGAATTTGGAATCGAGTATATATGTAGTTTAGGATTGCGTATGTGTTCCAAATTACACTTCTAATCATTTTTGGGGTTTTCATTTTACTTCTACTATTATCAACTACAAATGGTAAATGCAACTAGATTAAGCTAAGAGTTCATGCTACGGGTTATTCAAATAGTTTAAAAGACACTAGGGTAATGACTTTTGCCTAGGTGGTCAATTGACGGGTACTTGAGTCTAAGGCATGATTGACATAATTGGGAAGTATGATATAACCGTTGCACGAGATTACCCATTCTACACCTCTCGGTGGTTTGAGTGATTTTGCCCGAATTGACTTTCTCAAGACCAATTGGGTATGCAAATTTGCATAAGCAACTAGGGTTCAAGTCGGGTTTACTCTCTCGAGGTTTAACCCTTTAATTGGGGCTATCAATCTCTTGAGTACGCCCAAATTCCTTGTTGGACCAATTTCGGAGACTTAGGCTCTCTTTCTCAAGAAGTGCTCAAGTCAACTAAACACAAACTAGTGTTTGCAACCACTAATTCAGCAATTAACCATGAAATTGGTCCAAATATCAAACATTCATATTCAATCTAGCCCTAAAATACGAGACTCATCAACGACCCTAGCTTATGGGTCGAGCCACGACCCTAGCTTATGGGTCTAGCTACTCATAATTAAAGAAGAAAAATAAGAAATAGATGAAGAACAACTCATATTAATTAATCACTAAGGTAAATAACAAGATTCAATGATGAAAAGTAGATAAAATTGCATAAAATGGCTAGGAAAGTCGAACCCACGAGTGCAGCTACATTACAAATCTATCTGATACCCTAAAAAATGGAAAAAGAAGTTATTTATACTAAGCTAAAAAATCTGGACAAAAATACCCCTACGGGGTTAGTGCGGGCCACACAAAATTGAGTGCGGCCATACTAGGGCTTTGATCTTGAAAATACAGCTCTCTGAACTCGGGCAATGCGAACCGCACAGAATGGACTGCGGCCGCGGAGGCTTCTAGTGCGGTCCGCACAGAATGGACTGTGGACTGCGGACCGCATTGGCTTGGAACTTCACATCTGGCATCTCTCTGATCCTTGGGCCTGCGGACCGCACTAAATTGACTGCGGCCGCATTAACTCCAGTGCAGACCGCACAAAACCTAGTGCGGCTGCATTGCCTCTTTGCCTGGAAATCAACCTCTCTGAATCTCCTAGTGTGGACCGCACAGAATGGTGTGCAGCTGCACTGGGCCTGTTTTGCCTGAGCTTGTCTTGTCTTTGGCACTTGTGCAACTTTCACTCCTTTTGAGATGATCTTTGACATCTTGTTATTTTGTTGATCAAACCTGCAATCAAGCACAACTTATGAGCCTTTTGGGACTATTTTGTACAAATTCCTAATCAAAACATAAGCAAGAAGGAGTATAAAAGTTATCAAAATCCCTAGTTATCAACTATGTTGCACAGAGTTCAGGTAAACAGATTGAACAATTAAAGCAATTAAATCACTTAGACATGTTTTCCTAAGCTAATAACGGGCTTAATAGTACAAGTAATAAAAGCAGGAAAGGAAACATACTAGTAATTACTTTAAGAAAACCATATCTCCAACAATTAGTACAAGTACGCACTCATCACCTCACATACAAGGCATTTCAATTACCAAATGCACAATCCTAAGGGGAAGGTCCCCACACAAGGTTAGACAAGCCACTTACCTCGAACCGACTCAAAAATCAATCTGAAACCACGTTCTTGCCACGAGCACTCGAATCCAAATGGCCCAAATCTATTCAATTCAATTTCATAATGTAACTGATTCTACAATTAAATTCTATGCTAATACACAAAATCAGGTAAAATGACCAAAATGCCCCTCGATCCCACGTCTCGGAATTGGGTGAAATTTATATTTTCATAAACCTCATAGTCTCACAAGTCTATATATAACAAGAACACTGAAAATGGCCCCTCAAATCCTCATTCAAATGTCTCTTAAACTCAAGCCCTAATTACCCATTTTTCCCAAATGTTTCACCACTAATTAGGTCTTTAATCACACAAAAATGAGTTATGAAGTCAAGGATGTTACCTCCAAGTGATTCCCCTTTGTTTTCCTCAAAAATCTCTCTCTAAAGCTTCAAACCCGGATGAAAATGGTGAAAGAATAGCTCAAATTTGCGAAGGCAACTATTTATATGTTCTGGCCAGTGATTTCTGCATCTGCGGCCCTGGGACCGCATCTTTGGACTAATGTCGCATCTGCGACTTTTCACTTATTGGGCCAATTTGCGCATTTGTGACTCCCAATCCGCAGATGCAGTACCGCTTCTGCGGTTCATGAAGAAGTCCTCAATTTCCGCTTCTGCGGAAAATTGCCCGCATCTACGGAAGCTACTGACATCCCTAATTTTTGCTTCTGCGGCCTGTTAGCCGCTTCTGCGGTGCCGCACTTGCGGAACCCAAACCGCGGGTGCGGTTATGACAGAACCAACAGCTGAAGGTGCAACTTAAATTCAAAAATCTTTCGGTCAACCATCTGAAATCATCTCGAGACCTCCGGGACCTCAAACAAAGGCACCAACAAGTCACCAACCACTATCCAAACTTGTACCAATCCTTAAAACACCTAGAACAACATCGAAACCTCGAATTAAACATGGATTGCCTAAGAACTCCAAAATTCTCAAAATACGATTTCGATCAAAAAGTCTAACAAACCTCGTCCGAATGACCTAAAATTTTGCACATACGTCACATTCAACACTACGGAGCTACTCCAACTTCCGGAATTCCATTCCGACCCTCGGATCAAAATCTCACTATCGGACCGGAAACTTCAAAAATTAAACTTTTGGCATTTCAAGCCTAAATTAGCTACAGACCTCCAAAACACAATCCGAACAAGCCCCTAAGCCCGAAATCACCTAACGGAGCTAACGAAACCATCAGATTTCCATTCCAAGGCCGTCTTCACACAGTTCTGACTACGATCAACTTTCTAACACTTAAGCTCTCATTTAGGGACTAAGTGTAACCAAACTCTCCGAAACTCAAAATCGAACATCCCGACAAATCAAAATAGCAGAAATAAACTCGGGAAAAGCAGTTAATAGGGGATCGGGGCATAAATTCTTAAGACGACCGGTCGGGTCGTCACAACATGCCACACCAATTCTACCTAGAGCTATATACCATACAATCCGTACACCAAACAAGCAACATCTCGAATGCATCTAACGATGGAAAGAGAGACAAATGAGAGAATCGTCCTGCAAACTCAACAGATACTACCACAAAGTGCAATATTATGAACCATCACACAGAGGAGAAACAAAACACACGAGATAACCACAAAGATCATATCCCAACATAACTCCGATGTGATGCTTGATCCCATCCAAATACTGGTCCGCATAGAATACCTCGAGCCATGATGCTCACAATCAACCACCATATTCGTATCAGCAACAAACACACAGAATGCATAACCATAACCATGGAGAAACAGATAGCACAATATACCACAAACAAGAAGACCATAACCAAGGTGTAATAACCATTCAACACCCCATGGGCTATCTCACTCGAATTCCGCCACAAGCCCCAATGTGTAAATAGTCAACAGTCTCAAAACCCATCGAGTTTAGAAGAGTAACCCATGGAACAAATCAGGCACAAATAAGATCAACTCTAACTGATGATACAACCTTCAATAATAACCGTGTTGGGTAACCAAATTCTGATTCGATGTAGAATACACAATCTTATTAGGCCTATCACTTATCTCCACATCAACTCCGATCCTTCCAAAATAGGCAAATAACCTTCCAACAGTCCCCGATAACTTATCCATAACACATACTAATCTGCTATATAACTCTGGCCATGTCTTCAGTGTCCGTAACCAAGGAACAATCTGCCTACGAGAACTCATAGTCTTCAAACCCCAAGAATACAAGAATCACCTTATCCGATCCCAACTCGACCACTCAAATAAATGCCGCATCCCTCAAACACAATCATCTAGTGAGATATACTTTCATAATTCTTTCGTGACACATAAAAAAATCATAACATCAATAGTCGATCAACCAGGAGATTACCATAATACCAGTCAAGCATCCGCAAGTTAAAACACGATGCGTCTTTCTGAAATACATGCTCTTCTCAAGTGACATCAAAATAGTGCCAACATTCTTCTAAACATCAAAAACTATCCATGCTATCTAGCACTCATGAACTTCCCTTCAATATAGAGCCACAAACTTGTACATGCACATCTCAATCCCACATGATGCACTGCCTCTATCATACTATCATATGAAAGCATGAGAATCCCATTATCAACTTTAAGTCGCCAATAGAATGTATATTCCATTATCCAGAAACCTTCTACTTGACTCTCACCTAAGAGAAAATCACAACACACAACATACTCCTCATGTCAGTTGAAGACATCTGTCTCAAGTAGTAGTAGAATTCATCGAAAACCCTTCAAAACCTATTAGCGCAAGATCAAGTCATCAGAACTGAATTCCTCTAACTCAACTTAGTCATGCAGGTCGTCAAACCCAAGAGTATTGCCACCAAACACCGAGAAACCCTCACCACTTCAAAAGAGCTAAAAATATCGATCATATTTATTACCATGCAGACTCGAATCACTACCAAGCTGACCCATTTCCTTGAATTACCTTCAAGTTAGCACTTTTTCTTGCTAGTACACTATGATTCTTAACCCTAAGCTCTCCACAAGATATCCTATCATGAAACCACGTCGTCCTAAAGCCCATAACCTACTGTATTCCCTCTTAATCACCCAAAAATACAACATCGAAGATATCCACTCTGAAGAGACCTTATTTGAATTTGAAGCTATTTCCTTAACCTCTCTGATACTAAAATGTAAAATCCATAATGATAGAAAAATACTGCGAGTCTCGACACCATCCTATGTAAATCTCAGATCTTAGCTATTTATAAATCTAGAAATTTCTCAAATACCACATATGAATCTTGAACCCATTAGAACCTTCTCAAGAGCCACTCACCCTACTCTAATCTCAAATGCACTTCCAAAACGAGACGAACAACCTGCGCTCCATTAGCACACAAACACCTAAAGAATTAGTCCACATCTTTAAGCAACTGAGTGAATCCCTACTCCCTGCACACTACCTCCACCTCGAATAACAAACCCGAATCATTACAAGATTTCTAGTATTCCCATAAAGTATAGCATATCATGCATCTACCAATTTCGTTGCTTAAGTCATTCTTAAAGCCAACCTCTTCAATTCAGAACTGATCCTCAAATATGCCTCAGACTGAAACCAATATAATACATAACCATACAATCTGACTGTCGATATCAAACTCCCCTACTTGGCTCAAGGTCATAGAACATAACATGTGATAACCCACAATACTTTTACCCCATAATTGTCATGATCTCGCACCGTAATCTAGCCAAATCTCTGATGAACCCATGTGGAACTAATTATAAAAATACCTCAAATCATATGATAAGCTCACATTCATCCTCGTGATATCCAAGCCAGATTCCTCATGCGATCCAAACTCAAATCGCAACACATATAACCCATTGGTAGAAAGAAAATCTCCATAACAATTCAAGTAGAATTTGTTTCATATGAAAGACATGTAGTTTTGGACCTGCAGTTCAAACACTTGAAAGTATAAGTCAATGGTATGTGCAATCAGTTTTCGATATCTTATATGTTTAGCATGACATGAAAACTTGATGTAAATCTAAAGTCTATTTATATGACTTAACATATATGACTATCCTTGAAGGATTTAAATTGCTTAAAGCATATAGAATTCTTGGTCATGAAGTACTACATCCTAAGTGCAATTTGTGCATATATGTATCTCGCTATAACTATAAGCATGATAATATGATAGCGAGAATCTCTATGGAGATATTGAAAAAGTCATACCATGGCAGTTTATGAAGGCATTACATCTCTATCAAGAATGATGATTTCAGGGTGCAACATATTCATTCAAGTTAACATGGATAACTTGTTTATCAAATATCTACCAACGATCATTTGAAGATGATGCACATGATTGGAATGCGAAGACTCAAGGATGTGAATTGATGCTCTCATCAGGGGGAGTTAATACGCGTTGTACTCTTTTCCCTTACAAGATTTTGCTCCACTAGGTTTTCCTTGCAAGGTTTTTAACGAGGCAACCAAAAGGTGTATTGTTAGATATGTGTACTCTTTTTCCTTTATTAAAATTTTTTCCCACTGGGTTTTATTTTAGTTAAGATTTTAATGAGGCACATTATCTGTTGAATAGACATTCAAGGGGGGAAGTTATAAATAAAATTCTATTTAAGGTGAATGTCTATATTTTAGAGAGATCTTAGGGTTTATTACTTGGTGGCTAAGTCACTCTCTCCCTATAAATAAAAGATTCTATTCCATTGTAATCCATCCCAAATCAATAAGAATTCTCTCTCTACTTTTCTCTGCAATATACTTCTTTCTTTTATTGTTTTATAACTGTTTTGTTAATGTTGAATAACACACGGAGATGAGAGGTTAGGTATTGTCTGTTGGCTTTAGGAAATGACAAGGAAATAAAAGTTTTGGCTAATCTAGAATTCGAAATTACTTTCCTTAATTTACATTTTAAATGATTAATTTGGTGATTGTATATCTTCCATGAAACTGCCATAGTATATAATATGTGGAATATGAATAAGAATGATCTCATAATTTCCGCAACGTAGATAACTTACACTAAAGTTTCGTCGTGTATATAACCAATCTATGGAGGTTACGTTTGCATCATGTGCACTCTCACACTAAGAGAAAAGGAAGATACGTAATAAATTCGATGTGCTTTACATGCATTTTTCGTAAGGATTTAATTTATGTGCATGATTAGTGTAATAAGATTATATGATTACATGGTCATATATAATTTATCAATTGTATACAAATAAATTTTAAATGAGTATCCTTTTATATTAGGAATTGAATAAGGAATATCAAGTTTTCCTTATCCCTTTATACTTGCTCACTTTCTCTCTTCGTCTGTCTCTCTCTCCGTCTTTATATCTGTTTTCGTCTCTCTACTCTCCTTTTCTGTTTTTTCCCCAATTTTTCTTCATTTGATATTCTCTGTTTTGTATGCTTCTTGTTGTATAGAGTTTTAGTGGAATTCATCAATGGATCTCAATCGTTTTAGCTTAGCAATTTCCTTTCATGTTGTACAATTGGTGTTCAAATTAAAATTGTCAATCGCTAAATTTTGAAGGTGTTTGACTCTAACAGCCATTAAAAGCTTTGAAGCTTTGAATTCGAATTTGAGTTTTCAAAAACCATTATTTATTTGGATTGGGTGTTGCTGCAAACAATTGGGAATATTGTTTGGAGTTAATATCTCAATTTTGAGGGTGTTTGGTGAAGATTAGACTTAATTTTGGTTGAATTTCAGATTGAAACTCGAAAAAGAAGATGACGACATGACATACAATATACTTATGAAATTGTAGTAAAGTTATAGTATAATTGTATGTAAATTGTATTATGTTGTAGTTATATATATTTTTTATTTGAATATTGTATGAAAGTTGAACAATAGTTGTATAATGTATGGATCATTGTATAAAATTTGTATTTAAGTTATCAATGCAATCTTTTTACATAAAGTTATTGATATGCATCAAAATTGTATTATTAGAGTAAGTTTTGATTTGAATTTTAGAGAGGAAGAATCAAACACCACAGACAAAATATAGACAAATCAGATACAAAATATATACAAAGACATATTGTATAAAAATTATATTTAAGCTGTATGATATTGTAGTTGTATATAACTGGGTAGAAATAATATATGAAAATTGTAGATAAATTGTATAATATATAATTAGTTGTATGAAATTTGTTTTTACTATGTATAAATCAGATACAAAATATACAAAAGACATTTTGTATAAAATTTATATTTAAGTTGTATGATATTGTAGTTGTATTTAATTGGATAGTAAGTGTATATTTTTCATCTATTAGCTTTCTGATTCTTTTTCTTTCTTATTAAATAGGTTTATGATGAGTCTGGTGAAATGTTAATTGAGAATGATCTGTTCGCCTTTTGCTCTCAGTTAATTGGGTTTTTTATCTTCTCAATTATTGCTTCTTTAATATGCAATTAAACAAAGTAATAAAAAGTTGTAACTGTTGTCAATTTTTTTTTTTTTTGCAGATGTCCACAACGAGATGTAATTGTTGTCAATAACTTATTACTATTAATTGGTTAAATTTTCTGACTTCTCATTTTAAAGTGCAGCTTCGATAACCTGCGCACATATTTTAACAAACTGTAGACTACTTCTGGTGTTTCTATAACTCTTGAAAGCATAAATTATATTGGGTTCTTCTTAGATATATACATATATAGATAATACATATACATATTTATATCTGAACATATTAATTCATAAACTACTAAAAATAATTAAAGATGAGGCTTACGCAACGCCCCAACTTTTGATATTTTTTTTCTGTTCTTACAAATATTAGCTTAAGGATTAAAAAAAAGGCCGAAACATTTAGCAAACAGAAATCCCTAAATATAAGTTAGATCTGGAGAGGGGACAGAGGAGAGAAAAAAGAAAAATGGTATAACTAAATCCCTTGATTGAATGCACTAATAATGGACTGAGAGCCTTTTAAGGTAGATTGTATAAATTTTGTAGCTAAAACGTGCTAAGTCGGATAAATATAAAAACTTTAATATTTTTCGTAATAATATTTCAAACAGTGTATAGAAACGAAAAAATCTCAAAAACATACATAGACAACCCATTAGTCTTTACAAATCCTCTTAGCCTTAAAAACTTTAAAAAAAAATAGCCCTAAAAATAATGTAACCATATCAAATGGTGGATTTTTTTGGGCGACGCAACTTGCTTCTCTCTCTCTCCTCCCTTTCTTTACCGGGGCAATTTAAGAGGCGGGTTCAATTGAACCTAATAACTTTGGTCTAAATTTTATTTTTGTCCTTAAAAAAGTTTATTGAATATGTAAAATTATTAATTTAGAACCTAATAACTTAGAAGAAATAGAATCTTGCACCCATTAGATTCAAATCCTAGCTCCACCCATGTTTCTTTGCTGTCTCTCCCCTTCCTTTTTCTTCTTCCTCTTCGAAATTTGAAAGGACCTTAATAATGGAGCTTTTCTTAATTTTACTGCACAAATCACAAAAACCTCGGCGTAGTCATTTCCTCTCTTCGATTTGTATATACTATGTATAAACATTATACAGTGTATGCTTGATGTATAATCACTATAAATCTGGGTACAATCAGCATATATACACCATACGCTGAGTTATACAATGATTATATACTGAGTATACAATGATTATATGTTGAGTTATACAATAATTATACAGTGATTATGCACCATCCCTCCGTCTCCTTCTCTTCGTGTTCATGAGCAAGCTGTAAAAATTCTTCTCTATGGAACTTTTCCGAAATGTATTATCAACTAACAACATTATTGCTGGATTGATCCATTTCTTCGGGAATTGGACCTGTTACTAGACTCATAAGTTCAGAACAAGTTGTGAAATCGACAACTTGTCAAAATCTTTTTCTGTATTTTGAGGTGGAGCATAAGAACAAAAAAATGAGAAAGGTGGAGAAGATGACGGGGACAGCTGATTTTTTGAGAGGGGGGAGAGATGAATGGTTAGGTCTAAGCTTTTTTTAACGAAACAAAAAAAGAAATCTCGGGAAAGCAAAGGAAAAAAAACTGACATATTAGGGAGGTGGCTATAAACCTGAAGTAGAATTACCACGTGGCTAATAACAACAACAACCACAATCCGCCAGTTTAATTTAATTAGTAAAGTTTGGGGAGGGTAACGTGTACGCGGACTTTATTCTTATTTCAAAGGGTAGAGATGCTCTTTTCAGGAGACCCTCAGCTCAAGAAAACGACAAGAGACGATATATTAGTACCATCAATAGAGTCATAATAAAATAACAAGAATATAGGAAATACGAAATAGATGGAAAGTACAATAATAACCAGTAGATAAAGTCATGCATCAGTAGATAACCACTAGCATCCTAAAACTAAATCCTAACTGTCTAGTCTTACTTGGGTGTGCCGTAGAAATATTCGCAACTTCCTCCTAACCTGCAACTTTAATGCTCGACCTCCACAATACCATGTCAAGGGTCATGTCCTCAGTAATCCTAAGTCGCGTCATATCCTGCCTGATCACCTCTCCCCAATACTTCTTAGGCCGCCCTCTACCTCTCCTCGTGCCCACCACAGCCAGTCGCTCACACTTCCTCACTGGTGCATCAGTGCTCCTCCTCTGAATGTGTCCGAACCATCTGAGTCTTGCTTCCCGCATCTTGTCATCCATGGGGGCCACGCTCGCCTTCTCCCGAATATTTTCATTTTTAATCTTATCCATCTTAGTATGCCCGGACATCCACCTCAACATCCTCATCTCTGCTGCTTTCATCTTTTGGATGTGTAAGTTTATAGTTAATGTGGGCTTTTAATTCAGTTAATTGCCTTTTGGGCCTGATACACCCATAAGGGGTGCTACCTAATTAGCGGCCCATTAGATCCGACCCTAAGCCTTAGTGCAGTCTATATAAATAGCACTAGGGTTTTGAAAAGAGACGCTTTCTACTAGACTATAGACAACTAGGATTAGATATTCTCTGCATTCATCAAAGGGATTTTTAGGCTGAACTGGAAACAAGGAATTCGTCCGTACAAGTGATTGTCCTGTATAATTCCAGAAAATGAAACTCCTAAATGGCGGAAATTGTTGTTCCCTAATGTAAAATTTTAAATAACATCGTCTCATTACTGTCTGCTAATGCATATATACATATGTGGACACTTGATCTTACCTTGGTGCAACAGAAAATGCCAGGTGTATTACTACTTGTCATGTTTTCTTGTGGTGAGAGGGAAGAACGTAAGTAATTTTGAACATATTGTTGTGATTTGAACCGTCAAGTATCTGCTTGCTTTCTTTTTGTAATAAAAAAATAATAATAATTAAAATTAAAAAAAACCGTCGAGTGGTAACTTTTAGAATGACTAATACTAACTTGGGTATTGACCGTAGTAACAAGGGATTGTAATTACTTTTCATGCAATGAACTGCTCTGTTATTTCAACAGCAATTCTATATTTTTATTTTGTTTGGTTCTCTGCACTTAATTCGGACTTACGAATATATAACTAGCAATAGAGACCTTTTACTTTGCCCTGACACACAAGTCTAGATAAAATTAATTTTTGTAACATGCCATTTAGTTCTCTGTCTACTACTCATATACGCTATTTGTCAATTCTTTCTGTCCGTTTGAACCGTGAACATGCAAAAGCACAAGAACTATATATATGTCTGTTCATCGGTCTTGATCCCTAATGAATTTAGCTATGAATTTTTACTAATTCTCATGTATATATTTTCCTGCCTTGACTGCTATCAAATACTACCAAAATCATAAGAATGTCTTTTTACTTGTTTTAAGGAATGGAATCTCGCAAGATTTCTGTTTTTTTACTATTATATATTGTTTTTGTTAATGATGTATGTTCAATTTGTTTCTTGCAATGGACAAATGGTGATAATTTCCGGATATCATGCTTAACTTTTCCCCCAGCAATATAATCCTTACTAGTCTTTTGTTGTATATTTTAACAAATAACTTCTAATTGCAAGAGCATCACACAAGTAATAAGTTAGTTTTCCAGTCATATATGCCCCTATTCATCCACTAAAATACTCTCGGAGTAACAATTTACTTGTTTTGTTGGTTTCCTTTGTTTTATTCTTCCACTAAGAGATTCTAAAAAAAGGCGGCTTAATGAGTTCTGGATAAATTATTTATGGCGAAATGCATAAACGGTCCCTTTAAGTTGTCCTCAACGATCAGTAAAATACCTCAACTAACCGTTTTACCATTTTAACACTTCTAGTCAGTAAAAAATAAGCCACGTGAATACCCGAGTCTAACAGATCATATGCGTGAGTTACACTCGCCAATGACTTATCAAATTACCCAATTAAAAAAATGACACCAATAATAAAAATTTGACAGATGTACTTACACACACAAAAAAAAAGCACACATTTAAAGCAACAAAAAAAACACTTTTTACCCTCCCCTCAAACCTCATACCACTGTCCCCCTCCCATTCATCTTCTTCCTTGTACCGCCTCCCCCCCCCCCCCTCCCACACACTATTCTTGTTCGTTCCCTTTCTGATTTCCCCCTTCTTTCGTCCCTATTTTTTCTTTCTTCTACAAATAACCAAATAATCATAATAAACTGAGGGACGAGAACAACAAGTTGTATATCTTTTTGACGCAGCGGAGATAGTTGAACTCACCACCAAAAGAATTGTCTCAAGTCGAACTTTGAATCTCTTGGAAATAAAGTTAGATTTTTACGAACTAAGTGTCTTTTATCCTTGTGTGGTTTTTTGGAAGAAGAAGGAAGTTTCTGCTTTTATCTTTCTTGTGTGAGAAGAAGGAAATTTACGTGATATATATAAAAGAGAAGTTAACCCACATTCAAAAACTGATTAACCTCATCACTATTTAACTGTGTATGGTGATTTTTTCTAGTAACTTTCTTTTACCTTATCTCTTTTAGATGGGTCGGGTCAGCCCACATGGAGCGACCCGAGATCCAAACTCAATATCTAACATCTCTCACTTTGCTCATGGTGGGCTATACCCGAACCACTTTTAGGTCAATAACACACATAATTCATATAAGCAAATAGTTCGTGCGACCTGCGAGCATTAAGAGCTATAGTATTTCAAACTCATTAAAATTGTACTAAAGCTCCATGTAGAAATCCAATCACATATGAAAATGATGCATTACCAACATGAGGATCTTATTACTTGCAATACCCCAGACGTCATTCGCTACTCCAGTAGTAGTTATTTGATCCCTCATTCTCGGAAGAGGTGAACTCGAGTTTAAATATAACATTGTACCTACAAATACACTCAATACCCTCATGGTAAGTGTATTGGTCGACCTGTAAGTACAAGCTATTACTAATTTTAGTTATCTTCCCTTTCCACTCGAATCTATTCATTCTAGATCAACTATTTTCCTAGACATGTACTGCATTGCCGAATCGCTCAGGCTATTAGTGTTATGCTAAAGTAGCAACATCGATTGGCACTTCAAGATACAGTAAAAGGTTAGAGGGTATTCCAATAAAAGTTAATATAAATTTTCGGGATTTCACACAATGAAGGAGCAGGGATCCATTCTTATATTATCCCTTTGGTCGCTAGCACACGTGGTATGAAACACATGTTACAGTGTTCTCACCTTATATTGGCGCGTGTTTCTTATTCTTTTAATCATTCAACACCGTACAGATCTTGGTCTAGACACCTCCAAATGTCTAACCCGAGTTTCTCACTTCAATAATCCTCAAACCATCTTCTTAGAGAAACTTACATCTGGCTTACAAAACAAGTCATAATCGAATAGTGAAATTCGTAAGTCTAATTAGTTGTCAAGACCGACTTATACAAGTAAATATAACCTCGCATTATTCAAGGTTCTATAAGGTCTCATCTCTTCACGATTCTTAACGTAAGAGGCGATTGCTCGTGTGAGAGAGCCAATCTCGCGACTTGTTAGACAAATTTTATCAATAAAACATTCATCACATGCATACGAGATATAAGCATAAATTCAAGAGTCAAATTTTGATGAGCATATTATAAACTAAAGTCATTTTACAATACATAAATATGTTCATATCCTTCGCAAACCTAGAGCCATAACATATTTCTCAAACAGGTCTCTAGATATTGCCTTTGTAAAAGGATCAGCTATCATGCTTCGTGTAGGAATGTATTATAAATTTATCTCTCCACTTGCTACCATGTCTCTCACAAAGTTATACTTGATGTCAATATGTTTGGCTTTGCTGTGATACTTAGGATCTTTTGTATATGCAATAGACGCTTGTCACACCTCCTTTTTCCATACCCGCGTGGGTACAAGGGAGTTTTTTCCAATTAAAGGACAATCGAAACGGGATTTATTTATTTATTTCAGAATCGCCACTTGGGAGATTTAGGGTGTCCCAAGTCACCAATTTTAATCCCAAATCGAGGAAAAGAATGACTCCATATTACAGTCTGCGCACCAGAAATCCGGATAAGGAATTCTGTTAACCCGGGAGAAGGTGTTAGGCATTCCCGAGTTCCGTGGTTCTAGCATGGTCGATCAACTGTCATATTTGGCTTGATTATCTGATTTAATACAAATATGAACTTATGTGCAAATTTTAACTTTTTACCGCTTTCATAATTATTATTATTATTTTTTACAAGGAATTGCAACGTTGTGAAAATGTATCTCGAACCGCGTTACAATCAATGTACCCGTGGTCGTCGACACACTTTGACTCCGTTGAGATTTGGATTTGGGTCACATCAATGTGCACCCGAGTTTAAGAAAATTAAATTATTAAAGGCGCGCCTAAAGCGACTAGCGTATCATCTACTTTGGGTAGGGCCGTGGAATTTTGCTAAACGGTCCATCCCGAAGTCTAAGCAATATAAAGCAAATATTTACTGAGGGCCCCGCAATTTTGTATTTTTATTTGGCGAGGCTCATCTCATTCTTATTTTTAAAGATAAACCTATAGTGACTACATTTCTTCTATTAAGTTTGTCTCTAAAAATAAAAGAAATTTTTTTAATTAATTACATGCTGAAAAAAAAATAACTTATTAGTTATTAGTTTACGGCTAATGTGAATGGAAAATTGCGATCGAGTTTGTACAAAGAAAAATTGCTTTCATTCTATATTCTATTATTCAATAATACTGGAACATGAGATTGACACACCATAATATCAAAAACAAATTAACTAGTATTTGATTAATTTAAACTAAAATTATTAGATGAAGAAGTTATACATATGCAAGCTCATTACTCATTAATTAATCGACTACATTTTTATACAAATAAAGGAAAATTATATTCAAACACAAATCTAAACAGGAGGGATTCAACAGGAACAAAGCCTGATTAATATTTCATTTCGCTTCAAGCCGAGAGTGTACAAATGTGTACCTGGAAATGACAGTACAAGAAGAAGAAGATCAGCAAAGTAGTATGTAACACAGCAACATACAGCAGCAGAAAGCCCAACACAGTAACTTCAACACCTCAGTCCAGAAATCTCAGCAACACGGAGAAAACTAGTAAAAATGGAGAAGACAAATAGTGCGGAAATCTCTCTTTATTTTTTTCTTTCTAGATTTGAACTCTCTACGGCGTTCTTCCGCTCTCAATATTTCAGAAAATTTGTTTCTATCTTTTTTACTCTCTCAAAAATGAACTCTGTCCTTGTATATTCAATGTATCCAGAGAGTATATCGAGTGTATACTGCTCTCTCCGCCCCCTCTTTTCTTCTTCTCTCTATCTAGTTTTTCCTCTTTTTTCAACTCTCTTCTTCCTAAATTTTCTCTTCTATTTATAGCAAAATTTTCGAAATTTTCAGATTTGTTTTTTTTTATTTTATTATTTTTTTAATTAAAAGAAATCCCACTTACAAATTGCTTTTATTTTTTAACAAAAAGAAATCCCACCTTTATTTACTTTTATTTTAAAATTCCAACTTTAATTACTTTATCTTATTTAAAATCCCACATTTTATTTTTTTAAAAGAGAATCTCACTTTATTTAACTTTTCTTTAAAAAACAAACCACTATCTTTTCTTTTTCTTTCAAAAATGCTACTTTCAATTACTTTAAATTTTTAAAATTTTCAGATACCTTTATATTTATTTTTTAATTCCAACCTTCTTTTACTTTTAAATTTTTTAAAAATTTCCACAAAACTTTTTATTTTTTTAAATTTTCTACATTCTTTTACTTTTTTTTAAAAAAAAAAGAAGAGAATTTCAACTATTTTTACTTTTATATTTTTTTTTATTCAATACTTCCCTTTTTCTTTTTCTTTTTCTTTTTTTAAATCATTCCCGAAATTATTATATATTTTTTTTAAAAAAATAAAAATAAAAATAAAAATAAAATAAAATATTTTCGGATTTTTTATATATAAAAAAACAAAAAATAAACTATTAATAGTGATAATTCACCTTTTATTTTTTATTTTTTTGGTTTTGTTTTGTGTTGGACAAAAATGAAGAAGGGGTGTTGGGTTAATGGAGCGGACCGGGTCGACCCGGTATGAAGTGGACCGGGTCATGGGGAAAGTTGGGCAATTATTTGGGCCTGTGGTTTGAAATTGAAGAAGTGGCCCAATCCGATTTTTCTTTGTATTTTTGTTCTCTTTTCTTCTTTTATTTTTCTAAAACTAAATTATAAAAGTACTTAAATTATTATTAAGAACTAAATTAAGTTATAAAAGCGCAAATTAACTTCCAATAACAATTAACGCACAATTAAGTAATAATTAAGCATAAAATTGTTCATTTGGACATTAAATGCTAAAAATGCAAAAGATGCCTATTTTTGTAATTTTTAATTTTTGTGAACAAATTTAATTACTAACAATTGTAGAATTAAATCCTACATGCAAAATGCGACATATTTTGTATTTTTTATTAATTTAACAAATAAACATGCATAGACAAACATACAAATAGTTACACAAAATATCACAAAATATCACAAAAATTGCACACCAAGAAAAATTATTTTATTTTTGAATTTTTTGGGAGTAATTCTCATATAGGGCAAAAATCACGTGCTTACAGCTGCCCCTCTTTGCCCGAAGACACGAAGGGTTTTCGTGCAAAGATAAAGCGAGTGATTTTTGCCCATCCGAGTACTCCGTGTGAAGCATTTTTTATTTTTTTATTTTGAAAAAGATTTGACCGAACCTTTGCTTCAAAGGTTTCCTACATATCCTGGGCTAAACAGGAATCAAGTCAATGTAGTTCGGGAAGTTTTGGTAGCTGGGAATACCGTGAGACTGCAATGTTACTACTGTTGCATGCTGTTATCACTGCTTACCGATCTCCTTGTTACACCGTGTTTAAAAGAAAACAAGAAGCTAGGCTAGACTAAAATTTGTTCTTGTTGCCTTGATTTCTTGTCGGCTTGTGTTTCCTCCGGTGCTTTTCTTCAGATGTTTTTCTTCCTTTTGACACATGCACTTGAGTTTGTGCCCGGTGCTGGGGATTTTTATTGTTTCCTGCTGGGGATTCCTGTTGTAACCCTCTGTTTTATTGTCCTCTGACTTGATCTTGAAATGTGTGCCTCTGTTGTATGGGCGGGCTCCCAACTTCAATACTTGAAAATTAATGCTGAAATGTATGTCTCTGTTATCTGGGCGGGCTCCCAACTTCAACGCTTGAAATGTAAAGACTGAATGTATTCCTCTCGTTATATAGGTGAGCGCCTGGCATGAAATGTGAAGACTGAAAAGTATTCCTCTCGTTATACAGGTGGGCGCCTGGCTTCATCATCTTGAATTTAACAACCTCTATTTTCCAGGCGGGATCCTACCACCAAAACAAACAAAACAAACGAAAATTTCCTAACCTCAGTTTGCACTGGGAAGATTTGTGAGTCGTTAGCAAAATTGTAACCTATTTATACTACTGATGCAATGATGAGAGTAAACTAAAGACTAGACTAGGATGTGCATCTCCTACGAGTAAAACCAAAAACTCTTGCTAGCAAATGTGTCTGCTAAAATAAAAACCTCGATGACTCAAACTAGAAAGTGCTTCTTCTATGGTTGAATCGGAATGAACTAAACTAGGAAGTACATCTCCTTGGGGTGAAAACTTCAGTGACTAGAACTAGGAAATGCGTCTCCTATGAATAAAATCTCGATTTTAGGAAGTGCGTCACCTAAAAAAACTTGAAAGACCTTGATTAGGAAGTGCGTCTCCTACAGGTAAAAGTTTAATAAACTAGACTAGGAAGTGTGTCTCCTATGGTCGAACTTAAAATGAATCAAACTAGGAGGTGTATCTCCTAAGGGTGAAATCTCAATTCCGGAAGTGCGTCTCCTGAAATAAAATATAATCTGAAAAAGCCAAACTAGGAAGTGCGTCTCCTATAAATGGACTATCAATATTAGGAAGTGTGCCTCTTATGGGTAAAATCTCAATGACTCAAACTAGGAAATGCGTCTCCTACGAATGAAATCTTAAATGAACCAGACTAGGAAGTGCGTCTCCTAAAGCAAAAGTATAACCTGAGCGAACCAGACTAGGAAGTGCGTCTCCTAATAATGAAAAGTTAATTCAGGAAGTGTGTTTCCTATGTGTAAGCACGTGATTTTTGCTTACCCAGCAATCGCTCCAAAAGAAAATAAAAATAGTGACAAATGACTGCGCCATACAATGTTTCGAGTTTCCCGTGACATGTGTTGTTAATCATTTAGGGGTCTGTCCATTTTGCATCTAATCTTACCGATCGAAATACAAAGCATGTATGTCAGGATAATTAAAATCATAATTCGGTCGTTAAAAGAAAATCCACAAAAAATATGAAATGCATCTAGGTGGTGATTTAAACCTACTTGAATATTTCATGTGAGTGATAACTGTACTAAAGGTTTAAATTAATGATTGTTTTAATGTCAGTTTTTTCTATTTATTTAATTTTAAAATTAGAAAAAAAGGAACAAAAAGAAAAGAGTGCAAAATTAACCGGACTTGGGCCTGTTTGTTTTGAAAATTCTAAGACCAAAAGCAGCCCAAATCAGCAGCCCAAGCGACCCATTCCACAGGCCGTCAAAACGACGTAGTTCAACACCAAAACTACGTCGTTTCAGGTATGATTAATCTGAGCCGTTCATTTCCAGTGATCCGATGGCCCTTATTAGCCCTCATGACCCGACCCACTCCCATTTTAACCGACCCCCTACTTAACCAAAACGGCACCGTATTGATAAGCCTCCCCAATCCTGGCCATCAATTGTGATCAATCCAACGGCCAGGATTGAGTCACCCTCCCCGTATATAAACCTGACCCCTTACCCCACGCCCCAAGCCACACCCCCCTCCAGCCACTGTTCACCGTCTTCCCCAAGACCCCTTTCCTCTCAAACCCCAGCAGCCTAGGCTCTTCCCCATGAGCCCGGTGACTACAGTTCCGATGACCACCAAAATAACATCCCCGATGCACCCAGCCACCCTGAACACAAATCTGTTAACCGCTCACCTCGAATCAACCCGTAGCTTCTCGAATCTTCAAACGAAGATTCGAGCAAAAACTAGATCTACACCGATTGACCCCAAACTCACACCACAGCCCCTCCTGACCTCCCTCGCCCCCTGAGTGGCTTTGGTTCCGTTCGAATCTGACTGGAATTGAACGGTTCCCAAATCGAACCTCAAGAGCCCTAGGATTCAGATCTATGGGTTTTGTTCGAATCAGTGGCAGGATCAGGGTCTAGCAGACTTTTACCAAAGTGTTCTCAGTTGAGAACACTTCGGTTAAACTCCATTAGACCCCAAAATCACCTGGCCCGAGTTCGAACTTGAATCAATCTTAGTTTCATTTTTCTGAGGTATTTTTCCTTTTTCTTTTGTCCTCCTAAAATCTATCTGTCGTTCGTGTTCTGGTTTGTTTTGTTTCGTGATTCGTCTGTCCATGTGTGTACGTTTTAAGTTAATAATGAGTTTGTTGTTGGTTTTATTGGTTGTTTGCTGTATATTATAGCTTGTGTAGCCATCTAAATAAGTGTCGTCAACTGAATTCACTTGAAAGATGTTATAGCTTGTGTAGTCATCTAAATGAGTCTACATTTCAGTATTGATTGCTATGCCTGTTTCTTGTTTGTGTTACTTGTATCGGCATGACCAACTTGTACCCTTTAATCGGCACCCTTTGTTTGCTTAAAGTTTGAATCATTGCCTGAACTTAGGCAGAGAATTGGCAATTAGTTTTAGAAATCTAACAAATCAGCCTGAAAGCAGTTTGAGTTTAATGAGCTAGTAGTCAGGTATTGGCTGAAATTAGAGAGGTCTATATACTAACTATTAAGAGTTAGGGTAATACAGTAATATGCAAGGTATAAGGGTAATCTTGGCATAAGACAGGGTCTGATTAGGGGATAATTTCAGAATATGTCAAGTGATAATTAAAATAGGATTAAATTAATGCTAATGGGGGACCAGACCTAAGAGTATGGGAATTAATTGAATACTCAACTAAACCCATAACCCTTGATTAGATTAATGAAGACAGGGCATGGGGGCTGATTAAGGATTCCAAGAAAGATGCCTTTAGGCATGGGGGTTTAAGGGGTATGGGCAGACTGCAAGTTGCAGATGAGGGCAGCTTAGCTGCACTTGGTCACTTTGGCTTATAAATAGGCCACTCGAAAACAAAAAGGGGGCTGGACTTTTAGTCTTCAGAAAAAGGAAGAATTTTTAGTCTTAAAGCTGAAACTTTTAGTCTGAAGAAAGGTTTACTGAGTTTAAAGAAAGCTGGATTTTTTTTGAATCTTCAGAAAAGAAAAACAAAACAAAAAGGCTGAAAGAAAAAAAAACTTTAGTCTGAAGAGAGGTCTAGTGAGTCCCAAATCACAATAGCATAAACACAAGGTAGTTTCCAATAGACATTGTAACCAAACACTGCCTGAAAGTTGTATAAGAGTGCATATTGGTCAAAGCTGTCTTGGCCAAGTTCTGTTGCTTGCATTGGCTGAGTTGTTTATGGTTGTTGAACTGGTAGTTTTACTGCATTTGAACCCTCAGTTACTGCTGTTATTTCCCTACTCTTCGTCTGGAATTACTGGTTTGGCACTCGACTATTTGCTGGTTTCTTTTGTTCTGGGAATTATTGTTGGTTGTTCGTGGATTGTGGAAAACATTTGGTTGTTGGTTTGTTGCTGTGCTGTTGCTGTGTACCTGTTGTTGCTGTGTTTACTGCATACTGCCCAGCTGATCATTCCTTTCTTCTTTGTCCTCCATACCAGGTACACAATTACACTACCAATGTAACTCGAAAGTTTGAGCAATGAGTATAAAAGAGAAGATCTGCAGATGTTGTTTATATATATGTACTGGTGTGTTGAATGTCATGTAATGTCTAATAGCTCATATTTTGGGATACTGAAGTTAGCTTGCAAGCATAGTAGATGTCAATGTAGGGTATCGAATGATAATTGTATATGTATGCTGTCAGATAAAGGTGGTCTCAATGAATTAGTTTGCATCTCAGGTTTAGTTTACTTTGCCATATATGCTGTAATGTAGGCCAAAATAGGAAAACTATCCACATGAGTTAAAGTTCTTTCCCCTTTTGTTAGTTTGTCACATATAAATTGATAAAGAACAAAGAATCAGTTCTAGGCCTCAACCTCAGGAAGGCCGAGCCCAAATCGAAAAAATCAGCTAGGCCTGTATCGGAAAAACAGGGCCCAAGTCTGGCCATCTCGCATGAGCTAGTTTGGGCCCATAATTTGCGACTAGTTGTCCATAAGTGCAGTCACGTTTTATTATTCTGTAAAAGCATTTTAAATCCGGTTTTATAATCAACTAAGGCTATTTACTGCTTTCAATTGATAGAGACAAACACGACAAGAAACGTAGGTGCCTATAGGATATCCTTTAAAAATAACAACGAGATGAGCCTCGATAAAAATAAACAAAACGCAGATGCGGGGCCCTTGTTAAATGTATATTAGTGAAGCATTTAGTTTCCAGGACGGGTTGTTTAGCAAATCTCACAACCCTCCTAAAATAACAACACGTTAGTCTCTTTAGGATACACTTTAATGAACCTTACCTTCTTAAACTCGGGTGCACATTTATGTGACCCAAATCCAAATCCCAACGGAGTCGAAACATGTCTCTAGTCACGGGCGCATTGATTGCGGCGTGGCCCGAGATGCATTTCCATGACGTTGCAAATTCCTTTAAAAAAATAAGAATGGGATGAGCCTCGCCGAATAAAAATACAAATTGCGGGGCCCTCAGTAAATACTTGTTTTAAATTACTTAGAATTCAGGAGGGCCGCTTAGTGAATTTCGTGGCCTTCCCAAAATAATAACGCGATATTCTCTTTAGGCGCGTGTTCAATAATTTACTTTCTTAAGCTCGGGTGTGCATTTCATGCGACCCAAAAATCCAAATCTCAAAACATCAAATAAAATGCGTTCCGGATTGTGGGTACATCTCATGTGACGCAGTCCAAAGACGTGTTTTAAGCAATGTTCACACTCTTGTAAAATAATAAAGCGGTTAAAAGTCAAAATTTGCACATAAGTTCATACTTGTATAAAATCAGATAATCAAGCCGAATATAACAGTTGAGCGACCGTGCTAGAACCACGGAACTCGGGAATGCCTAACACCTTCTCCCGGGTTAACAAAATTCCTTATCCGGATTTCTGGTACGCAGACTGTAATATAGAGTCATTCTTTTCCTCGATTCGGGATTAAAATTGGTGACTTGGGACACCCTAAATCTCCCAAGTGGCGACTCTGAAATAAATAAACAAATCCCGTTTCGATTGTCCTTTAATTGGAAAAAACTCCCTCGCGCCCCTGCGGGTGCGGAAAAAGGAGGTGTGACAGCTCTGGCGACTCTGCTGGGGATCTTTAACCCAGAACCACTGGTTCAGGGTTAAGAATTCGAGCTGGAAATAATTGTTATTATTTGGCTTTATTTATTATCTGGTTTTTACGTGTTTGAGCCTAATGTGCTAAATGCTGCTTTTACTACTTTGATATTATTTGGACTGTATATATAAACTGTGCCGAAACCCTTCTCTTCTCTCTTGAGGAGCGCACGCTGGTCGTGGCTTCTTTCTGTTAGTGTCATATGCCAAAATAGAACGAGGATTCGGAGGAGTTGCAAAATCGGATGGCCTTTTGGTTACCGGTACACAGCTCCCATCCTTGGCTCGAGTTGTCCGCTCGGGTAAGCCAGGTCTAGAACAAACACCCAGGTTCTGAACGTAGTATAACAAAGCCACATGCCAGGATCCCTAGTAGGAACGTTTATTTGCATCATGTGCATTTGACTTAGGGGACTCAACACAGGGGTTGGGTCCGTCTAGGACTAGCAACCTGATATGAAAAGACCATCCTGCTGCATCCTGCTTGCTTTATGCATTTACTTGTTTCAAGGCTTGCATGCTGACCGGTTTCGGAATAACGGATAAGGAGATAATTATTTTTGAGAGGACTCTGCCAGAATTTTGAAAAAAAAAAAAAAAAAACAAATAGTGTGTCTTATTAATTTGTTTTAGCAAGGGTCTTTGATTCATCTCTAAGAGAAAAATAGTGTGTCTCCAAATTTCGGCTTATGCCTGAACTACGCCAGTTCAATTCTCGCAGGGTGCAAGATACATAGGCAACCCCCATCGGGCTCAACTCGTTTTTCAAAACATAGGTACAAACCAAATAACGAAAGTTTTAAGGTAACATCGTGCTTTTCAGAAACAACCAAAATTTCGTTTTTCTAGAAAAATAGTGTGTCAATTTGTGTATTTGAGTCCAATGAGTCTGGATCTTTGCTTAATCACCCCAATAAACATGCAGAATGAGCATGAATCCAAGTTTGCCGGTAACAGTTAGAAGCAAAATCCCCCTGGAAGTGCGATTATGGTGGGAGGATTTGGAAAAGTCAGAGCAAGACAAGGTCAAATTGCACCTGGGAGGTTTGGTTGATTTGTTAAAAGTCAGGCCTCGGTGCGACATCATAAAGGCTTTGGTTACATTTTGGGATTCGGCCCACAACGTGTTCCGTTTCTCAGATTTTGAACTCACCCCAACCTTAGAAGAAATGGCGGGTTACATGGACGTCACTGAAGGTCTAAGACACAAATACCTGATCGCTCCAAGGGCTGTGAATTCACACAAATTCATGGATCTGTTGAAGATAAGCAAAGGAATCCCATACGCTGAACTGGATAGAGGTTTTTCTACCCTACAATTCATATACCAGAGGTACGGGAGCAAGGGAGGATTTAATGATCCAGAAAGTGGTATTTGTAGCAGGGGAAATCTGGTAAAATGGAATGAGCATAGGCGGTTCGCTTTTATGGTGGCATTTTTGGGCCTTGTGGTGTTTCCCCGAAAAGATAGAAATATCGATCTAAAGGTGGCTGGAATCGTCAAAATCTTGATTACCAACGATAAAAGCATCCTTGCTCCCATGATAATGTCAGAAATATACCGAGCCCTCACAGCTTGTAAAGCTGGAGCAGACTTCTTCGAAGGGTGCAACTTGTTGTTACAGATGTGGATGATCGAACACTTGTGTCACCATCCTCAGTATATGCACTACATGTCTACAAATGGGGGCTGCATCGAGGGTTATAGCCTAAGGGTTTCAGGTTTTCGATCGCCGGGAGGGTTTGAAGAATGGATATCCTATCTCCGGATCATCACCGCAGACCAAGTAAACTGGACTTTGGGTTGGCTTTCTGTGGAAGAAATCATATACATGCCCGCCACTGGTCCTCACTTCCTCTTGATGGGACTCAGGGGTATTCAACCTTATGCCCCTTACAGGGTAATGAGATAGTTGGGAAGATGTCAAGTACTACACCCGGACGAAGATCTCAGCACTTATGCAGTCGAGGTCAGCAGTGACGGCCAATTTCCTGAAAAGACAGTTCGTTGCATATGGAGTGAATGCCAGTACTTGACGGCAAATACCCGGGTAAAAGATATGTCTAGGGGTGAAGTCTCGCCGGCCTATCTCACTTGGCAGAACAAGAAGAACATCGTGAAACGGCCAACCAAACGGCCTCACCTCCGAAATTTTGTTGAGTCATCGCAAGGACAATGGGACTGGCTCGCAAAAGAGGAGGGTTACCTGGTTGAAATTAGGAAGCTGAAGCGACAAGTTGAAAGGATTGTATTCGAAAACAACGTGCAAGTCGCCCAAGAGCAGGCTGAAAAAGATAAGCTAGCCCAAGAGAACCAAACCCTGAGGGCCCGCCTTCGTCAAGCCAGTAAGAATAACATCGACCGACAGAAGCGCTGCTCCGACGAAAGATTGATAGCCAGTTTGAGAAATCAGGTCATCCAGAGCCAAGAAGAATTAGACCAATCAGAGGCTTGCATAGCAAGGATGAGGGCCAAATGGGCAGAAGGTACAATGGCCCGGAGGAAGCGCCTACAGCAAGTCATGAGGAATTGTGAACTGAGCGTCAAAACAGCAAAGGAAACAAATGCTGCTCTGCAAGAGCGGATCTTCAAGCAAACACAAGATGCCCAAGCCGACCGAAGACGCTATTACAATGCAATGACAAGGATGGAAAGGCAAATGGATATGTTCCAGGATCAGCTCGCCACCAATGCACAAACGCTAGGATTGAAAAGCCAACAGATAAGGCAATTGTTCGCAGAAAGGGACAACATTCGAGCAAGAATTGACGAAATCGGGCATTACATCTACCTAAAATGTTTGGCATGCGAGCAAACACCTCGGGAAACCCTCACTGCTTCCATCATGGGCTGCGTCCACCGGATTATGAACGAGTTGAAGAGCTTGCAAAGAGGCCTTACACCTAGGGCCGCGAAAGGGCCGAAAGATGCCTCGTGGGTCCCTAAGTTGGAAAATTAGTTGACCAAGTCCTGGTCGTTTTGTTTGTTGTTTCCCCATATGTTGTTTTCTTTTCCTCAAACCAAGTTTAAAACCGAGGAGTCTGTACTGTTGCTATTTTGTTTGAAGTAATGTGTAATAGCAAATTTTGATAATGAAATTAAGTGACTCCGGAAGAATTTCTATGTGTCTTTACTTTGAGGCAGAACTACGCCTGGTCTGATTCACGCGGGGACGTGATACGTAGGCAATCCCCATAAGATTCGACCGCTTTTAATAAATAAAGAAAAGAAAATGTAAATAAAATAAAACGCAGGGTTTCGCAAAATACTTTAAAGAGACGAATGAGCAAACCGGGATGACGCATGTTGTTTGAAGCAAAGCATGTAGAAACGGTTAACTGCCTAGGTGCATTGCATCCTCTATGTGTTATGATCAAATTTGTTAAGCTCTAACACTAACAAAGTTTGTTGTTGTCTGATACCAGACAATTAGTTGTTAAAGAATTCTGGCAACACATTCATACCAAACCAGATCCAAAGGACCGATAGCATCAAGCATGACTACTTCGGAGAATAGCAATGAAGAAGAAAGGCCGATGAGCCAGTTGTTGAAAGAAGCGATGGAAAAGATTGAAAGGATGGGACTAGAAATGAATGCAATGCAACTAGCCCTAGCCAAAACACAAAAGAGTCCTGAAACACTGGGACACATGCCGGAGTACCCTCACTCTGGCCCTTCCACAAGCCGCCCAAATCCCCTCTATCATCAAGAAAGAAGCCCTCATGATTCCCAAGCTCCACCACCCCATCAACCTCTCCCAACACCCAATATTCCCATTTTTGTGGGACCTGCATCAGCCCCTTTGCAGCGAACGACCAGTGAGCCATTGTTTCAGGCTCACGATACACAATATTATCCCCCTGAGCCTACATTCCATGCACCCGAACCACAGGCTTACAATCCCCATTTGGAAGTACCGGCAGAGGTTGAGAAGCCGGTTAAGGCCCCTGAACAGGATGAAGTGTTGAGGAAGTTCAAAAGCCTGGAACAATCCTTCAGGAACTTGCACGGGCTGGGCAATCAAGTCAGCGTGGCATACAAAGATCTGTGCCCTTTCCCAGATGTCCAACTCCCGGCAGGGTTCAAGATGCCCAAGTTTGATTTATATGAAGGGCACGGTGATCCCATGGCACATTTGCGGGGATTCTGTAGCAAAATGAGAGGGGAAGGAGGCAAGGATGAGCTTTTGATAGCTTATTTCGGCCAAAGTCTAAGTGGATCTGCACTGGAATGGTATACCAGGCAAGATTTCAGCAGGTGGTACACGTGGGATGATCTGGCGCAGGCTTTTGCAGGTCATTTCCAGTACAATCTAGAGATAGTCCCTGACCGTCTCACGTTATTAAGAACTGGGAAGAAACCCGGGGAAAGTTTTCGCGAGTTCGGGTTCCGCTGGAGAGAACAAGCAGCTAGAGTCGATCCTCCCATGAGAGAGGGAGAGATGGTGGACTATTTTTTGCAGACATTGGATCCAACCTACTTTGGTCACTTGGTGACAACGGTTGGAAAATCTTTCAACGAGGTGGTCAAAATAGGGGTCATGATAGAAGAAGGTTTGAGGTCGGACAAGATCTTGAACTATTCGGCACTCAAAGCCACGACCCAGGCTATTCAAAGCGGCACGGGGGGTGCGCTTAGAAGAAAGAAAGAAGAGGTTGCCACGATCGAGGCAGGCAGTTGGTCCAGGGCTGGCAGGCCGCACTACAACCAACCCAGGCCTCACAGGTCAAACTACCCATACAACCCACCACAAAATTTCTATCCACCTCGAGAACCACATTGTTCCATACACCAAGCCCAGGTATACACTCAGCCTCCGGTTCGCCCACAATGGCGCGCACCGGCTCCCCAGAACATATATGCACCACCACAAAACACCTACCCTCCACCAAGGGCATATAGAAACCCTTCAGGGGCAGGTTTCCGGGGAAATCCAGATGCTAGGAATGACAGGTTGCGGAAGCAAAGAACCTTCACCGAACTGGGAGAAACCTACACCGCTGTGTTCCACAAGCTGCGGCAATTGGGTTTGGTTAGTCCTGTCCATACTCGGGAACCAAATCCCCCGCCTCAGAATTTGGATCGTTCAATCAGTTGTGAATACTGTTCAGGGATGCTCGGGCACGATACCGAGAAGTGCTGGAAGTTAAGGCATGCCATACAGGATCTTATTGACACCAATAAGATCGACGTCCAGACACCAGAGGCTCCTAACATCAACCAAAACCCACTGCCAGCGCACCACGAAACTCACATGATTGAGTTGGTGTGTGAGGGAGGAGAATTAAGAAAACCCTCACAAACAGTGATGATGATCCAAGCCGCCCCGAAAGAAGCCTTAACCAGTGGAGGAACGAGTGTACAGTCGCAGGGAGAAGGCGTCAAGCCAGTAGTGATATTGGGGAAGAGCCCGTCTGTCATAGCAAGCAAACCCGAGCCAAGCAAGTTGGTAATACCAGGGATCCTGCCCACACCGGCAGTCGTGTTGAAAGGGGTATGTAAAGAACGGGTGACCATAAAGCCTGTGGTTCAACTGCCGATGATTGACAGCATGGCTGTGCCCTGGAAATATGAAAAGGCAGTGGTAATGTACCAAGGAAAACATGTGGAAGAAGTCAGT
The DNA here is from genome assembly GCF_000715075.1 of Nicotiana tabacum. Lineage (NCBI taxonomy): Eukaryota > Viridiplantae > Streptophyta > Magnoliopsida > Solanales > Solanaceae > Nicotiana > Nicotiana tabacum. The sequence continues at coordinate 42,241,531 of NC_134089.1, read as the reverse complement.
TGTGAAGCGCAAGGGCTGACTCGATCAGGTCGATGTTTTGCTCCGGTAGAGCTAAGAAAAAGCAACCCAGTGGCAACCAAGAAGCCAGTGTCAGAAGAAGAGGCTGAAGAATTCCTGAGGAAGATGAAAGTACAAGACTATTCTGTGGTTGAGCAGCTGAGAAAAACACCTGCCCATATCTCACTATTGTCATTACTCCTCCATTCCGAGGAACATCGTCGGGCCCTGTTAAAGATATTGAACGAGGCCCATGTACCCAGTGAGATTTCTGTAAACCACCTGGAAACCATTGCCAGCAAGATTTTCGAGGTGAACAGAGTGACATTCTCAGATGATGACCTGCCGGTGGAAGGAACGGAGCACAATAAAGCTCTATACCTAGCTGTCAAATGTGAAGACTCGGTGGTAACCCGAGTATTGGTGGATAACGGCTCAAGCGCCAATATTTGTCCATTATCCACCCTGGACCAGTTAAAGATTGACCGTGGAAGAATCCGGGAGAATAGCATCTGTGTCCGGGGGTTTGACGGAAACGGAACAGCCACTGTGGGGGATGTTGTACTTGAACTGACCATTGGTCCGGTCCTGTTTACCATGGAATTCCAGGTATTGGACGCCACGGTATCTTACAACTTGCTGTTAGGACGACCCTGGATTCATGCAGCTAAAGCGGTGCCTTCCACCCTACATCAGACAGTGAAGTTCGAGTGGGAAAGACAAGAGGTCGTGTTGCACGGCGAGGATACAACATGCACCATGAGCGGAACCATTGTGCCTTTCATAGAGACCACTGATGACAAGGGTCCCTGGGTCTACCAGATTCTCGATACAGGGTCGGCCAACAAAATTTCTGAAGGAGAAATCATCCCGCACCCTAGGGTAGCTGCCGCAACAGTCATGATGGTATCGGAGATGCTGGGTAACGGATTTGTGCCGGGAAAAGGCCTGGGAGTTGAACTTCAAGGGATAGTCCAACCTGTTTCCCTTCCTAAGAATCTGGAAACCTTCGGGTTGGGGTTCAAACCAACCGCAGCAGACAGGAAGGAGGCGCGAAGAATGAAGAAGAGGGTCTGGTTTCTGCCTAAACCAGTGCCATGCCTCTCAAGGTCTTTTGTTAAAGCAAGTGCCAAGGGGTCAGCGATCCCAAAGATTCGAGGACCTTTGATCGGTATAAATGAAGACCTGAATCAGAGTTTTGAGAGGCTATTCACAGATGTCAGTATGGTGGAAGCTGGAGAAGGTTCCAGTAGAGCAGAGATACAATTTGTGGGGCCTGAGGCCAAGACCAACAATTGGACGGTTACTCCTCTTCCTGTCCGAGGGAGTCTTGGTAGTAGGCTTTGATTAATGTTTTGTTTGTTTGTTTGTTTGATCGGATTATTCAAGGGTGTAATCCAAATTTTTACTTTCGTTTTTGTAAAAGTGTGAACCCTTTTATCCCGCAAATTTAATAAAGTTCTCCTCTTTTGTCTCATTTTAATTTTTGTCTTGTTCTTTTTCTTTCTGAACAGTTCTCTTTTTACTGGTTCTAATGACATGGCATGCACAGTGGATCTGCGACCTAGTCTAATAAATCAATCTGAAACCGACTCAATGATGCAAAAGGTCGTTTGTGACGATGAATCTGAATGTGACGAAGGTGAAGCCTTCGAAGAAATAAACAGAGAACTGTGCCAATTTGAAGAGAAACCCAAGCCTAACCTAAATGACACCGAGGCTGTGAATCTAGGAGACGCTGATAACGTCCAAGAGACCAAAATTAGCATCCACATTGAGCCGAATGTCAGAGCAGAATTGATCAAAACTCTCAGGGAATTCAAAGACGTTTTTGCCTGGTCATATGATGATATGCCTGGATTAAGCACCAATTTAGTGGTTCACAAATTACCCACTGACCCGGCATACCCTCCGGTCAAGCAAAAACTAAGGAAATTTAAAATGGAAATGAGTGTAAAGATCAAGGAAGAAGTGATTAAGCAGTTACAAGCGAAGGTCATTCGGGTCACTCGGTATCCCGAGTGGTTGGCCAATGTGGTACCAGTCCCAAAGAAGGATGGAAAAATTAGGGTGTGCGTTGACTACCGCAACCTCAACAAAGCAAGTCCCAAGGACAATTTTCCGCTACCCAACATTCATATCTTGATCGACAATTGCGCAGGGCGCGAGATAGGATCCTTTGTGGATTGCTATGCAGGTTATCATCAGATCCTAATGGATGAGGAGGATGCTGAGAAGACAGCGTTTATTACGCTATGGGGAACCTACTGCTATCGGGTAATGCCATTCGGGTTAAAGAACGCTGGGGCAACATACATGCGAGCAATGACTGCGGTGTTTCATGACATGATACACAAGGAAATTGAGGTGTACGTCGATGATGTGATTATCAAATCTTGGCGTCAGGAGGACCATGTAGCAGACCTAAGGAGATTTTTCCAAAGACTCCGGAGGTATGATATCAAGCTTAACCCGGCCAAATGCGCATTCGGGGTTCCATCAGGAAAGTTGCTAGGATTCATCGTCAGTCGACGGGGGATTGAGTTAGACCCATCCAAAATTGAATCCATCCGAGATTTGCCACCGCCAAGGAACAAAACAGAGGTAATGAGTTTGCTGGGTAGACTCAATTACATCAGCAGGTTCATCGCTCAACTCACAGCAACTTGTGAGCCCATATTTCGGCTGCTGAGAAAGGATGCTGCGGTAGGTTGGACGGCAGAGTGTCAGGAGGCTTTCGACCAAATCAAAGGGTATCTGTCTAATCCACCCGTATTGGTCCCACCTAAGCCCGGGAAACCCCTAATCCTTTACCTGACGGTCTTGGAAAATTCATTTGGTTGTGTACTGGGGCAACATGATGACACAGGAAGGAAGGAGCAGGCCATCTACTATCTTAGCAAGAAATTCACAGTGCATGAGGTCAAGTACACTCAACTCGAGAAAACATGCTGCGCCCTAACTTGGGTAGCTCAGAAGTTGAAGCACTACCTGTCTTCATATACTACTTATCTCATATCCCGCTTGGACCCATTGAAGTACATCTTTCAGAAACCTATGCCCACGGGAAGGTTGGCAAAGTGGCAAATTCTGCTCACGGAGTTTGATATCATCTACGTAACGAGGACGGCCATGAAATCCCAGGCACTGGCAGACCATTTGGCGGAGAATCCCGTTGATGAAAAATACGAGCCTTTAAGAACGTATTTTCCTGAAAAAGAGGTCATGCATACGAATGAGTTGGAATTACCTGAGGAACCGGGTTGGAAGCTTTTCTTCGATGGAGCTGCAAACGCAAAAGGGGTTGGAATAGGAGCAGTACTCATTTCTGAAACAGGACGGCATTATCCTGTTATGGCTCAACTACGCTTCTATTGCACCAACAATATGGCCGAATATGAGGCTTGCATTCTGGGTCTGCGCCTGGCTGCCGACATGGATGTCCAAGACGTCTTGGTCTTGGGAGACTCGGACCTCTTGGTACATCAAATTCAGGGTGAATGGGAAACACAAGATCTAAAGCTCATACCATACCGACAATGCTTGCATGATCTGAGCAAGCAATTTCGATCGGTGAAGTTCAAACACATCCCGAGAGTTCACAATGAGGTTGTGGATGCCTTAGCCACCTTAGCATCAATGCTGCACCACCCTGACAAAATGTATGTTGATTCTCTACACATCCAGGTCCGTGATCAGCACGCCTATTTCAATGCCATAGAAGAAGAAGCAGATGGTGAACCTTGGTTTCATGATATCAAGGAATACCTCAGGATGGGGATATATCCAGAACATGCCTCTGGAGACCAAAAAATAGCCCTTCGGCGTTTGTCGAATGGTTTCTTCCTCAGTGGGGCAATATTGTACAAAAGAACCCCGGATCTGGGATTGTTGAGATGCATAGATGCCAGGCAGGCAACAACGGTTATGGCAGAAGTACACGCTGGAATTTGTGGGCCACACATGAGCGGATATGTATTGGCAAGAAAAATCCTTCGAACAGGGTGTTATTGGCTCACCATGGAACACGACTGTATCACTTTCGTGAGGAAATGCCATCAGTGCCAGATACATGGAGACTTGATTCATTCTCCGCCAACAGAGTTACATACGATGTCAGCACCCTGGCCGTTTGTAGCATGGGGCATGGATGTCATTGGGCCCATCGAGCCAGCAGCGTCCAACGGTCATAGGTTCATTCTAGTTACCATTGATTACTTCACCAAATGGGTTGAGGCTAAAACCTTCAAATCAGTAACCAAGAAGGCAGTGGTGGACTTTGTTCACTCCCATATCATCTGCAGATTTGGGATCCTAAAAGTGATCATCACGGATAACGGTGCGAATCTTAATAGCAGCTTGATGAGAGAGGTATGCCAACAATTCAAGATTACACACCGCAATTCCACCCCATATCGTCCCAAGGCGAATGGAGCAGTCGAAGTAGCCAATAAGAATATCAAGAAGATACTGCGAAAAATGGTGGAAGGGTCCAGACAATGGCACGAGAAATTACCCTTTGCCTTGTTGGGTTACCGCACTACCGTCCGGACTTCCATAGGCACAACTCCTTACTTGTTGGTGTATGGAACTGAGGCCGTGATACCAGCGGAGGTCGAAATTCCGTCCCTCCGAATTGTCGCTGAAGCCGGGATTTATGACGATAAATGGGTCAAAGCTCGATTGGAACAGTTGAGCTTGATAGATGAGAAAAGATTGGCAGCAGTGTGCCATGGTCAGCTGTACCAGAAGAGAATGGCAAGAGCGTATAATAAGAAGGTGCGCCCCAGGAAGTTTGAAGTAGGGCAGCTGGTATTGAAGAAGATCCTCCCACATCAGGTCGAGGCAAAAGGCAAATTCGCCCCAAATTGGCAAGGGCCTTATATCGTGACCAGAATATTGCCCAACGGTGCTTTGTGTTTGACAGATGTCGAAGGTAGATGTGTCGACATGGCTATCAATTCAGAGGCAGTCAAGAGATATTATGCGTAATTTCTTTAATTATGGCAATTATTCGGTTTGTTTGTTTGTATTTGGCATTTATTGGATAATGAGATGACGGAGGCAATTCTTTCTTCTACCCAAACACTGTTTAACCCTTGCTTCCCCCTTTGAGCCTTAAGTTATTCTTTCATACCCCTCTTTTGGAATCAATAATGGGAAAGACATGAAAAAAAAATGAAAAGAAGGAAAAGAAAAAAAAGAAGAAGATAAAATCATAAGAAATACAAAACCGTGGGAACTACGTTTGACCTGATTCCTCAAAGAGGATACGTAGGCGCCTCACGGCTCGGTCATAGTATGCATCATAGCAAATATAGGATGCATAATGTACATAGTGTGCATAATAGGCACAATGTGCGTAACGCACATAGCTCAACATAAGCATAAAAAATAAATTCCCCAAGCAAGAAAACTGGGGCAGAGGTTATGTTTTAAGTTCCAACAAAGGTTTGATTCCAAAAGTTGTAGCACATCACCCTTCAAATTGTTTTCATTTTTGTAGCCTTTCTTCAATCCCACACCAAAACCAACATCAACATCCAAAAGACCTCCCGATCAATGTTCGAGAGATGCCAAATCCGGCAAATAAGGCCGAGAATAATACACTGATCCCCAGCAAAGAAGAGGATCGTAAGACTGGGAATGAGTTGATAGTCAAAAGAATCCCCGGAAGAGAGGGTCGTATCTACAACACCCCGGATCCTCGAAAGAAATAAAATGAGAGAGTCTTATCGGTGAAAACCTTCACAGGCACCGAGAGGCGATGTAAGATGAGGGATATGAAATGAGAGAGTCTTATTGGTGAAAACCTTCACAGGCACCATGAGGCGCCGGGAGATGAGAGAAAAGAGAGAGTCTCATTAGTGAAAACCCCTCGAAGGGCACTATGAGGCGACAAGACAGATCAGCAAAGCTACCACATTCGAAACGAAATGAACACTCCTTTATCATCCCCAGCAAGTCAAACCATCGGGCAAATCAATTGATACAAATAGACTGGATCGGAATCTATGGTGCACGCCATGATCACGGGGACCAGTTGTGTCCTCCAGATAAGTTCTTTGGATTGTCTCCTCCCACAAATATTGGTTCAGAAAGTTTTTCTCTTTTCCATATCTTTATTTCTTTTCCTAAAATGTGTCTTGAAAGGACTTTTCAAAGCTTACTACCAGAAACCGGAGGGGAATTCATCCAATGCAGGATAATACAAACAGTCCTAAAGGCCGGTCCCAGGCAATGCAGTGATCATACCCGACAATGTCGGAGGAAGTGAGCTCATAAAGGGAGTGGTTTCAGGAGTTAAAAGCAGGCTCCCACAGCATGTGCTTAAAGAGAAAGCAGAAAGGGGAATTAATTGAAAGCCAATCCCCAGCAGGCTAGAGACACCCCCAGCAGGCAACTCTACCCGTTAATCGATTATGGGGACATAGAGCAAGAAAAGGGGAAGAGAGAAAAATCGCTCGCCGGAAAGGCACCCTCTACCACCACAATAAAAACTAATCAAATCCTTTTGTCTGCTGCAGGAAAACAAAGGATTGATGATGGCAGCAAGATGCACCGCCATGGAAGTCACCAAAAACCGGGGCAGAAAATTTTCTGCCAATTGTCGAAAATTTTCTCGGAAGGACGGGGAAGCAATTTGAATACTTTTAAGTTCTAGGTCGCCCACCAGTATAATGCGGGAATACTTTTAAGTTCTAGGTCGCCCACCAGTATAATGCGGGAATACATTTTAAGCTCTAGGTCGCCCACCAGTATAATGCGGGAATACATTTTAAGTTCTAGGTCGCCCACCAGTATAATGCGGGAATACATTTTAAGTTCTAGGTCGCCCACCAGTATAATGCGGGAATACTTTTAAGTTCTAGGTCGCCCACCAGTATAATGCGGGAATACATTTTAAGTTCTAGGTCGCCCACCAGTATAATGCGGGAATACTTTTAAGTTCTAGGTCGCCCACCAGTATAATGCGGGAATACTTTTAAGTTCTAGGTCGCCCACCAGTATAATGCGGGAATACTTTTAAGTTCTAGGTCGCCCACCAGTATAATGCGGGAATACATTTTAAGTTCTAGGTCGCCCACCAGTATAATGCGGGAATACATTTTAAGTTCTAGGTCGCCCACTAGTATAATGCGGGAATACATTTTAAGTTCTAGGTCGCCCACCAGTATAATGCGGGAATACTTTTAAGTTCTAGGTCGCCCACCAGTATAATGCGGGAATACATTTTAAGTTCTAGGTCGCCCACCAGTATAATGCGGGAATACATTTTAAGTTCTAGGTCGCCCACCAGTATAATGCGGGAATACTTTTAAGTTCTAGGTCGCCCACCAGTATAATGCGGGAATACTTTTAAGTTCTAGGTCGCCCACCAGTATAATGCGGGAATACATTTAAGTTCTAGGTCGCCCACCAGTATAATGCGGGAATACTTTTAAGTTCTAGGTCGCCCACTAGTATAATGCGGGAATACATTTAAGTTCTAGGTCGCCCACCAGTATAATGCGGGAATACATTTAAGTTCTAGGTCGCCCACCAGTATAACGCGGGAATACATTTTAAGTTCTAGGCCGCCCACCAGTATAATGCGGGAATACTTTAGCTCTAGAGTTTGGAATCAGTAGCCCCACCTGAAGGCGGAAGGTTACAACAGATAGCCCCAAGCAGGAAAAACAATAAAATCCCCAGCACCAAGAAGCAGACAACTGCAGAGGCAAGCGCGCAATTCAAAAGGAAAAGGGAATGCGTCTCAAAAGAAGCAGTTTGGGAACGCTATGGCATGCCCAACATAACAATTCTGATGAAAAGCCATACCGCTGAAGAAACCATTGAAAGATTTAAGGAAGAAAGCCATGTTCCCAGCAAATCAAGCAAAGTGATGAGAACTGACATTCAGAAGAGGTGAAGGGTCAGCATCATCTCCAAGTTCACAAAATAAAGGCGTCAGAAGAAAGCGTTAGCCGACAAGAAAGCAAGACAACAAGAACAAGTTGGAGATGGATGAGATCTCATACTCTAGCTTAACTTCTTGTTTTTCCTTTTAGAGCAATGTAACAGGGAGATCGGTTGAGCAGTAGCGTCCTACAGCAGCATGCGACAGCGCACAACAGCAGCAAGCAATACAGTCACACGGTAGTCCCAGCTACCAAAATTTCCCGAACTACATTGACCTGATTCCTGTTCAGCCCAGGATATGTAGGAAACCTCTGAAGCAAAGGTTCGGTCAAATCTTTTTCAAAAAAAATAAAATGCTTCGCGCGGGTATTCGGACGGGCAAAAATCACTCGCTTTATCTTTGTGCGAAAACCCTTCGTGTCTTCGTGCAAAGAGGGGCAGCTGTAAGCACGTGATTTTTGCTTACCCAGCAATCGCTCCAAAAGAAAATAAAAATAGTGACAAATGACTGCGTCATACAATGTTTCGAGTTTCCCGTGACATGTGTTGTTAATCATTTAGGGGTCTGTCCATTTTGCATCTAATCTTACCGATCGAAATACAAAGCATGTATGTCAGGATAATTAAAATCATAATTCGGTCGTTAAAAGAAAATCCACAAAAAATATGAAATGCATCTAGGTGGTGATTTAAACCTACTTGAATATTTCAATATGTTAGTGATAACTGTATTAAAGGTTTAAATTAATGATTGTTTTAATGTCAGTTTTTTCTATTTATTTAATTTTAAAATTAGAAAAAAGGAACAAAAAGAAAAGAGTGCAAAATTAACCGGACTTGGGCCTGTTTGTTTTGAAAATTCTAAGCCCAAAAGCAGCCCAAATCAGCAGCCCAAGCGACCCATTCCACAGGCCGTCAAAACGACGTAGTTCAACACCAAAACTACGTCGTTTCAGGTATGATTAATCTGAGCCGTTCATTTCCAGTGATCTGATGGCCCTTATTAGCCCTCATGACCCGACCCACTCCCATTTTAACTGACCCCCTACTTAACCAAAACGGCACCGTATTGATAAGCCTCTCCAATACTGGCCATCAATTGTGATCAATCCAACGGCCAGGATTGAGTCACCCTCCCCGTATATAAACCTGACCCCTTACCCCACGCCCCAAGCCACACCCCCCCTCCAGCCACTGTTCACCGTCTTCCCCAAGACCCCTTTCCTCTCAAATCCCAGCAGCCTAGGCTCTTCCCCATGAGCCCGGTGACTACAGTTCCGATGACCACCAAAATAACATCCCCGATGCACCCAGCCACCCTGAACACAAATCTGTTAACCGCTCACCTCGAATCAACCCGTAGCTTCTCGAATCTTCAAACGAAGATTCGAGCAAAAACTAGATCTACACCGATTGACCCCAAACTCATACCACAGCCCCTCCTGACCTCCCTCGCCCCCTGAGTGGTTTTGGTTCCGTTCGAATCTGACTGGAATTGAACGGTTCCCAAATCGAACCTCAAGAGCCCTATGATTCAGATCTATGGGTTTTGTTCGAATCAGTGGCAGGATCAGGGTCTAGCAGACTTTTACCAAAGTGTTCTCAGTTGAGAACACTTCGGTTAAACTCCATTAGACCCCAAAATCACCTGGCCCGAGTTCGAACTTGAATCAATCTTAGTTTCATTTTCCTGAGGTATTTTTCCTTTTTCTTTTGTCCTCCTAAAATCTATCTGTCGTTCGTGTTCTGGTTTGTTTTGTTTTGTGATTCGTCTGTCCATGTGTGTACGTTTTAAGTTAATAATGAGTTTGTTGTTGGTTTTATTGGTTGTTTGCTGTATATTATAGCTTGTGTAGCCATCTAAATAAGTGTCGTCAACTGAATTCACTTGAAAGATGTTATAGCTTGTGTAGTCATCTAAATGAGTCTACATTTCAGTATTGATTGCTATGCCTGTTTCTTGTTTGTGTTACTTGTATCGGCATGACCAACTTGTACCCTTTAATCGGCACCCTTTGTTTGCTTAAAGTTTGAATCATTGCCTGAACTTAGGCAGAGAATTGGCAATTAGTTTTAGAAATCTAACAAATCAGCCTGAAAGCAGTTTGAGTTTAATGAGCTAGTAGTCAGGTATTGGCTGAAATTAGAGAGGTCTATATACTAACTATTAAGAGTTAGGGTAATACAGTAATATGCAAGGTATAAGGGTAATCTTGGCATAAGACAGGGTCTGATTAGGGGATAATTTCAGAATATGTCAAGTGATAATTGAATAGGATTAAATTAATGCTAATGGGGGACCAGACCTAAGAGTATGGGAATTAATTGAATACTCAACTAAACCCATAACCCTTGATTAGAGTAATGAAGACAGGGCATGGGGGCTGATTAAGGATTCCAAGAAAGATGCCTTTAGGCATGAGGGTTTAAGGGGTATGGGCAGACTGCAAGTTGCAGATGAGGGCAGCTTAGCTGCACTTGGTCACTTTGGCTTATAAATAGGCCACTCGAAAACAAAAAGGGGGCTGGACTTTTAGTCTTTAGAAAAAGGAAGAATTTTTAGTCTTAAAGCTGAAACTTTTAGTCTGAAGAAAGATTTACTGAGTTTAAAGAAAGCTGGATTTTTTTTGAATCTTCAGAAAAGAAAAACAAAACAAAAAGGCTGAAAGAAAAAAAAAACTTTAGTCTGAAGAGAGGTCTAGTGAGTCCCAAATCACAATAGCATAAACACAAGGTAGTTTCCAATAGACATTGTAACCAAACACTGCCTGAAAGTGTATAAGAGTGCATATTGGTCAAAGCTGTCTTGGCCAAGTTCTGTTGCTTGCATTGGCTGAGTTGTTTATGGTTGTTGAACTGGTAGTTTTACTACATTTGAACCCTCAGTTGCTGCTGTTATTTCCCTACTCTTCATCTGGAATTACTGGTTTGGCACTCGACTATTTGCTGGTTTCTTTTATTCTGGGAATTATTGTTGGTTGTTCGTGGATTGTGGAAAACATTTGGTTGTTGGTTTGTTGTTGTGCTGTTGTTGTGTACCTGTTGTTGCTGTGTTTACTGCATACTGCCCAGCTGATCATTCCTTTCTTCTTTGTCCTCCATACCAGGTACACAATTACACTACCAATGTAACTCGAAAGTTTGAGCAATGAGTATAAAAGAGAAGATCTGCAGATGTTGTTTATATATATGTACTGGTGTGTTGAATGTCATGTAATGTCTAATAGCTCATATTTTGGGATACTGAAGTTAGCTTGCAAGCATAGTAGATGTCAATGTAGGGTATCGAATGATAATTGTATATGTATGCTGTCAGATAAAGGTGGTCTCAATGAATTAGTTTGCATCTCAGGTTTAGTTTACTTTGCCATATATGCTGTAATGTAGGCCAAAATAGGAAAACTATCCACATGAGTTAAAGTTCTTTCCCCTTTTGTTAGTTTGTCACATATAAATTGATAAAGAACAAAGAATCAGTTCTAGGCCTCAACCTCAGGAAGGCCGAGCCCAAATCGAAAAAATCAGCTAGGCCTGTATCGGAAAAACAGGGCCCAAGTCTGGCCATCTCGCATGAGCTAGTTTGGGCCCATAATTTGCGACTAGTTGTCCATAAGTGCAGTCACGTTTTATTATTCTGTAAAAGCATTTTAAATCCGGTTTTATAATCAACTAAGGCTATTTACTGCTTTCAATTGATAGAGACAAACACGACAAGAAACGTAGGTGCTATAGGATATCCTTTAAAAATAACAACGAGATGAGCCTCGATAAAAATAAACAAAACGCAGATGCGGGGCCCTTGTTAAATGTATATTAGTGAAGCATTTAGTTTCCAGGACGGGTTGTTTAGCAAATCTCACAACCCTCCTAAAATAACAACACGTTAGTCTCTTTAGGATACGCTTTAATGAACCTTACCTTCTTAAACTCGGGTGCACATTTATGTGACCCAAATCCAAATCCCAACGGAGTCGAAACATGTCTCTAGTCACGGGCGCATTGATTGCGGCGTGGCCTGAGATGCATTTCCATGACGTTGCAAATTCCTTTAAAAAAATAAGAATGGGATGAGCCTCGCCGAATAAAAATACAAATTGCGGGGCCCTCAGTAAATACTTGTTTTAAATTACTTAGAATTCAGGAGGGCCGCTTAGTGAATTTCGTGGCCTTCCCAAAATAATAATGCGATAGTCTCTTTAGGCGCGTGTTCAATAATTTACTTTCTTAAGCTCGGGTGTGCATTTCATGCGACCCAAAAATCCAAATCTCAAAACATCAAATAAAATGCGTTCCGGATTGTGGGTACATCTCATGTGACGCAGTCCAAAGACGTGTTTTAAGCAATGTTCACACTCTTGTAAAAATAATAAAGCGGTTAAAAGTCAAAATTTGCACATAAGTTCATACTTGTATAAAATCAGATAATCAAGCCGAATATAACAGTTGAGCGACCGTGCTAGAACCACGGAACTCGGGAATGCCTAACACCTTCTCCCGGGTTAACAGAATTCCTTATCCGGATTTTTGGTACGCAGACTGTAATATAGAGTCATTCTTTTCCTCGATTCGGGATTAAAATTGGTGACTTGGGACACCCTAAATCTCCCAAGTGGCGACTCTGAAATAAATAAACAAATCCCGTTTCGATTGTCCTTTAATTGGAAAAAACTCCCTCGCGCCCCTGCGGGCGCAGAAAAAGGAGGTGTGACACTATGCATGAAATTAAACTTAGGAAATGCGTCTCCTAGGGGTAAAATAGTCTTAGGAAGTGCGTCTCCTATGGGTGAAACCTTAATGATTTTGAACTAGGAAGTGCGTCTCCTATGAATGAAAATAATTTAGGAAGTGCATCTCCTATGCGTGAAATCTTAATTTAGGAAGTGCGTCTCCTATGGGGTAAAAGTAAACTTAGGAAGTGTGTCTCCTATGGGGTAAAAGTAAACTTAGGAAGTGCGTCTCCTATGGGGTAAAAGTAAACTTAGGAAGTGCGTCTCCTATGGGCAAAACTAAACTTAAGGAAGTGCGTCTCCTATTGGGTACAATAACTTTAGGAAGTGCGTCTCCTATTGGGAAAAACTAAACTTAGGAAGTGCGTCTCTTATTGGTAAAACTATTCTTAGGAAGTGCGTCTCCTATTGGTAAAACCTACTTAGGACGTACGTCTCCTCTTGGTGAATTGGTGAAACTAACTTAGGATGTGCGTCTCCTGTTGGTGAAACTTAACTTAGGATGTGCGTCTCCTGTTGGTAAAACTTAACTTAGGATGTGCGTCTCCTGTTGGTGAAACTTACTTAGGATGTGCGTTTCCTGTTGGTGAAACTAACTTAGGATGTGCGTCTCCTGTTGGTGAAACTAACTTAGGATGTGCATCTCCTGTTGGTGAAACTAAATTAGGAAGTGCGTCTCCTATTGGTGAAACTAACTTAGGATGTGCGTCTCCTGTTGGTGAAACTAACTTAGGATGTGCGTCTCCTGTTGGTGAAACTTAACTTAGGATGTGCGTCTCCTATTGGTGAAACTTACTTAGGATGTGCGTCTCCTGTTGGTGAAACTAACTTAGGATGTGCGTCTCCTCTTGGTGAAACTTACTTAGGATGTGCGTCTCCTGTTGGTGAAGCTAACTTAGGAAGTGCGTCTCCTGTTGGTGAAACTAACTTAGGATGTGCGTCTCCTGTTGGTGAAACTTAACTTAGGAAGTGCGTCTCCTATTGGTGAAACTTAACTTAGGAAGTGCGTCTCCTATTGGTGAAACTTAACTTAGGAAGTGCGTCTCCTATTGGTGAAACTTAACTTAGGAAGTGCGTCTCCTATTGGTTGAAACTAAACTTAGGAGGAAATGCCTCTCCTATGGGTGAAACTAAACTTAGGAAGTGCGTCTCCTATTGGTAAAAATAAACTTTAGGAGGAAATACATCTCCTATGGGTAAAGACAAACTTAGGAGGAAATGCCTCTCATATGGGTGAAACTAAACAAACTTAGGAGGAAATGCATCTCCTATGGGTAAAAATAAACTTTAGGAGGAAATACATTTCCTATGGGTAAAAAACAAACTTAGGAGGAAATGCCTCTCCTATGGGTAAAAATAACTTAGGAGGAAATATATCTCCTATGGGTAAAAAACAAACTTAGGAGGAAATGCATCTCCTATGGGTGAAACTAAAACAAACTTAGGAGGAAATGCATCTCATATGGGTGAAACTAAAACAAACTTAGGAGGAAATGCATCTCCTATGGGTAAAGACGTGGAATGTATTCCCTTGTTATACAGGTGGGCGCCTAATGGTAAAGACACGAAATGTATTCCCTTGTTATACAGGTGGGCGCCTAACTAGAATATGAAATGAACAGACAAAAAGTATTCCTCTCGTTATTCAGGTGGGCGCCTGTTTTCAACCACAACTTTGAGAATAAAATCCTATTTAAGGGCGGATGAGCCCAACGTATCCTATTTGAGGGCGGATGAACCCAACGTATCCTATTCGAGGGCGGATGAACCCGAACTATCCTATTTGAGGGCGGATAAACCCGACATATCCTATTCGAGGGCGGATGAACCCGACATATCCTATTTAAAGGCGGATGAACCCGACATATCCTATTCGAGGGCGGATGAAACCAACATATCCTATTCGAGGGAGGATAAACCCGACGTATCCTATTCGAGGGCGGATGAACCCGACATATCCTATTCGAGGGCGGATGAACCCGAACTATCCTATTTGAGGGCGGATAAACCCGACGTATCCTATTCGAGGGCGGATGAACCCGACATATCCTATTCGAGGGCGGATGAACCCGACATATCCTATTCGAGGGTGGATGAACCCAACATATCCTATTCGAGGGCGGATGAACCCGACATATCCTATTCGAGGGCGGATGAACCCGACATATCCTATTCGAGGGCGGATGAACCCGACATATCCTATTCGAGGGCGGATGAACCCGACATATCCTATTCGAGGGCGGATGAACCCAAAATATCCTGTTGGAGGGCGGATGAACCCGACATATCCTATTCGAGGGCGGATGAACCCGACATATCCTATTCGAGGGCGGATGAACCCGACATATCCTGTTTGAGGGAGGATGAACCCGACATATCCTGTTTGAGGGCGGATGAACCCGACATATCCTATTTGAGGGCAGATGAACCCGACATATCCTATTTGAGGGCGGATGAACCCGACATATCCTATTTGAGGGCGGATGAACCCGACATATCCTATTTGAGGGCGGATGAACCCGACATATCCTATTTGAGGGCGGATGAACCCGACATATCCTATTCGAGGGCGGATGAACCCGACATATCCTGTTTGAGGGCGGATGAACCCGACATATCCTGTTTGAGGGCGGATGAACCCGACATATCCTATTCAAGGGCGGATGAACCCGACATATCCTTAAGACTTGAAAATGTCTTACCTCGAATACTTGCTGGGGATTATTTTGCTTGGGATGAATTTTCTCTTTCTACCTTCCCCATTATGGGTTGTCCAACCCTCTTGAAATTTGGTTGAAAAATCCGTCGAAGATGCTTCTACATCTCGATGATCCGCTGGGGATAACTCTGCTGAAGATAATTCTGCTGAGTAAATATGTTATCTTACTCCTTCCAGAACTACTTCCTTTTGAGTAGGATGTTTCATTCCCCTGCAAACTACTTCCCTTTTTTTTATATTATTTTATTATTATTATTTTTATTTTTATTATTTTTTATTATTATTATTAGCTTCTTCCTTTGAAGACTAACTCCCTTGAGACTCGTTTTGCCTTTTCCCGAAAGGAACCGCTGAGGATACCGATTTTCACCAAACTTGTGTTGGACTCCTCAAAACTGCTAGGGATAACACTGTTGGGGAATTATTTACTTACCTGTTGGGGGATAAAATGTTTTCAGCTGGGGATAACGCTGTCGAGGATAACACTGTTGGGGGATTCTGATTCCTTCAGAACTAGTGCTTCACTCTTCGGAAGGCTGTTGGGAATGATACTAGCCTTCTGCTTTTTCTGAGCTCAAGTTTCATCCCTTTGCTGGGGAACAACTTCCTCCATTGAAACTTATTATGTTGGGGGCAACACTGGTTCTAAGACCACTTCCCTTGTGACTGCCGTCATCTTTATTCTTCCCCGAATGGGTACCTGACTTCCAGAAAATTTTCTAAATGAAAGGAAAATTTTCTGCCCCAGTTTGATAATATCCCTTGCGGCATGCATTTCTGGCATTAATGTCATTTCTTTTACCTATTTCAAATCAAACAAAATTTGTCAGTTTAAAACATGGTTGTTGGTTGTGATACTCCACTTGGATGTCTTTTCCCTTTTCCCTTCCTTGCTCTGCGCTCCACAACTTGTTGGGGATGATGTTATTTGTTGGGGATAATCCCTTTCTGCTGGGGATATCCCTCTTCTTTTGTGGCATAGCTCGGAAACTGGCATTTCCCCGACCTTTTAGTCTCGTATGAATTTCCCCAAATCATGCTCACTGCTTTCCTTGCTTTGTTCATGGGCCTTGGCCTTGAGGTTTATAACCTTGGTTTTGACAAGGATATCCCTCTTGACACTCGTCAATCCTGTCAATTCCCTTTTGCTGGGGATATTTTTCTTGACACTGGCCTCGCGCTTGTTCCTTGCTGACTATACCATTTGGATGTACTAGTCAGATCTCATCTTGCATATTTGGAAAGCTGATGGCATATTTTGAAGTCATTGCCCATTGGTTCTGATCAAACAGTCTCTACTGGGGAATGTTTCTATGAAAGGAGAAAGATAAAAGGGAACAGAATAAAAAGACAAAGGAAAAAATGACTCTTTAACAAAAGAAACTACAAATAAAACCCTATCAAATGCAGATACCGACTCTAATGGTCATGACATGCGCATGTGGCCTATCCTCTACCACCAAACATCTTTCAAGATCTTCACTTGACGATTCCCCATCTGATTCCCAATCTTATTCGACTTGTAGTGCCCGAAGGATTTTCACTATCAAGTCTCTCTCATTTTGGTTTTTCTCTCAGCTTTCATCGTCTTATGGTGTCCGTAAAGATTTTTACCGATAAGACTCTCTCATTTGTATCACTTTCCAGCTGGGGATTTGGAGTGTTGCCGGTATGACTCTCTCTGCTGGAGATTAGAGTCCTTTCTGCTGTGGAACAGAATGTTATGTTCACCGGTAAGACTCTCCATTTGTCTGACTTGGCATCTTTTGAAGACTGATCAGAAGGTCTTTCTTTGGACCGTAATGTGGGTTTTGGATAGAGCTAGAAAGAAAGGGTATTAAAGGCTCAAAAATGCATCGATTTTGGGTTATTAATTACAACCTTCGGAACTAGATTTATTTACAACAAACACAACCTTCTGCCCCAGTTTCTTGCTTGGGGATTTTTTAATTGATTGATCTTTTTTTCATTTTTCAAAATTATGACCGAGCCGTGAAGCGCCTACGTATCCTCTTTGAGGAATCAGGTCAAACGTAGTTCCCAATTCCTCTTTTTTATTCTAACTTTCTTTTGTTTGTTTTTTTTATTGTGTTTTTATTTTTTTTTTATTTTTTTATCATCTCTTTTTTTTCATTTTTCTTTTGTCGTTTTGCTATTTTCTTTCTTTCTCTTTTTTTTTCTTTTTTCGTTGCTACTGATTCCGAACGAGGGGTATGAAAGAAAATAAATAAGGCTCAAAAGAGGTAACGAAGGATAAAGTGTTTAGGTAGCAGAACAAAATGCCTTCGTCATTCCAGTCTTCAAGACATGCCAAGTGCAAACAACATAATCAAACAATAGATTTATAGTCTCTTCCGATGGTGCTAGACTTGACAATTATGTTAAACATTTGCTTTTTCCTTTGTCATTTCTAAAGCACCGTTGGGCGATACTCTCATTATCATGAATGACCCTCATGCCAATTTGGCGAATCTTGCTTTTAACGATTTTATTTGTGTTTTCCTTGCCCTAGTTCCACATGACTCGGGATCCAAATAATCTCAAACCGTTCTTATTTCTTTTAAATGTTTTGATCATCTTCCCAGGGTTTTATGATTAACTTTTAAGATTAGGCCCAAACTAGGTGCGCATGTCATGTCCCTAGAATCGGCATTGAACGAAATGATAAAAGGACTAAACAAAAAGATGACTGGAAATAACAAAAGACCGGCTTTGTATTAGACTACTAGCGAAATGGTTTGAATAATAAAACAAACAAAACAACCAGAATAAAATCCTAACACAAACTGGACAAAATTTAAAACAAACTGCTATAACAAAATGGAAAGATAAGAAGGTTTGACACAGGACAAAATCCAAATTACAACCTTAATAATCTGGACAACAGAAATGACAACAAAATAAGCCACCAAATGCTTCTTTCTTGTTAACCAAG
Source organism: Nicotiana tabacum (assembly GCF_000715075.1). Lineage (NCBI taxonomy): Eukaryota > Viridiplantae > Streptophyta > Magnoliopsida > Solanales > Solanaceae > Nicotiana > Nicotiana tabacum. The sequence goes on along the minus strand of NC_134089.1, from coordinate 42,223,251 downwards.
GAACAAAGCGTCCTTCCACTTTATCAAGACTGGCATCTTAGCCACTGAGCTTTGCATCGATACTGCCAAGACCATTACCAGCTTCAATATCCTCAACATCGGTCAACAAGTTCTCAAGAGGATTCGCGTGCTCCCTGTCACTGTCATCGATCACAATTGCCCCTTCCTGAATCATTCTTTCTATTTCCTTTTTCAAAGAACGACAGTCTTCAATGCTATGTCCTTGGACATTAGAGTGATACATGCATCGTACAACAGGATCGAATCCTTTTGCATATGGGTCTGGAGTATAGCCAAGGAGCGGCTCAATCAGTCCTGAAAGCTTTAGCTTTTCAAACAAACTTGCGTAGGACTCCCCAATTGGCGTGAAATTGTTTCCGTGCCTTTGTTTTCCCCCATGCCCCTGTTTTCTAGGGTCGTTGGGTGCTTGAAAATGTTGTGAAGGCAAGAATGCATTACGTGGTGCTGGCTCTCGCCAGCGGGGGTGACCTGATGGTTGACCCTGCGACCGGACCTTGTTCGGAGGATAATACTGAGGCGGATTATATGGAGCTCGGGGGCAGGCTTGGGCATGATGGGCTGAAAAGAGTGGCTCTGATGGTGGGTAGTAGGGTTGTGGAAGGTTGTATGGAGTGTGTGGATAATTTGGATGACTGGGCCTGGGCTGGTAGTGAGGGGAAGGACTTCTGAATTTGGACCCAGTACCTGCTTCGACTGATGCGACCTCGAGCGCACCTCCCGCGCCGCTCTGAATAGCCTGGGTCATTGCCTTGAGCGCTGAGTAATTTAGGATTTTGTCAGACCTTAGACCTTCCTCTATCATGACCCCTATCTTTACCACTTCATTGAAGGATTTCCCAACCGTTGTCACCAAGTGACCAAAGTAAGTTGGATCCAGTGTTTGCAAGAAGTAGTCCACCATTTCTCCCTCTTTCATGGGAGGATCAACTCTGGCCGCTTGTTCTCTCCAACGGAAACCAAACTCACGAAAACTTTCCCCAGGCTTCTTTCCAGTCCTCAGCAATGTGAAACGGTCAGGGACTATCTCGAGATTGTATTGAAAATGACCTGCGAAAGCCTGCGCCAGATCATCCCAAGTGTACCATCTGCTGGAATCCTGCCTGGTATACCATTCTAGTGCCGATCCACTCAAACTTTGGCCGAAATAAGCTATCAGCAGCTCATCTTTGCCACCTGCCCCTCTCATTTTGCTACAAAAACCCCGCAAATGTGCCATGGGGTCACCGTGCCCTTCATATAAATCAAACTTAGGCATCTTGAACCCCGCCGGGAGTTTGACGTCCGGGAAAGGGCATAGATCCTTGTAGGCCACGCTGACCTGGTTGCCCAATCCGTGCAGGTTCCTGAAAGACTGCTCCAGGCTTTTGAACTTCCTCAATACCTCATCTTGTTCTGGGGCTTTAACCGACTTTTCAATCTCTGCCGGTACCTCCAAGTGCGGATTGTAGGCATGTGGTTCGGGGGCATGGAATGTGGGCTTAGGGGGATAGTATTGCGTATCATGAGCCTGAAACAATGGCTCGCTGGTTGATCTTTGCAGGGTGGTTGATGTGGGTCCCACAAAAGTGGGAACATTTGGTGTCGGGAGAGGTTGATGGGATGGTGGAGCTTGGGAATCATGGGGGCTTCTCTCCTGAAAACAATGGCTCTTTTGTGCTTTGGCTATAGCTAACTGCATTGCATTCATCTCTAGTCTCATCCTTTCTATCTTTTCCATCGCTTCTTTTAACAACTGGCTCATCGGCCTTTCTTCTTCGGTACTTGTAAGCACGTGATTTTTGCCCTATATGAGAATTACTCCCAAAAAATTCAAAAATAAAATAATTTTTCTTGGTGTGCAATTTTTGTGATATTTTGTGTAACTATTTGTATGTTTGTCTATGCATGTTTATTTGTTAAATTAATAAAAAAATACAAAAATAGGCATCTTTTGCATTTTTAGCATTTAATGTCCAAATGAACAATTTTATGCTTAATTATTACTTAATTGTGCGTTAATTGTTATTGAAAGTTAATTTGCGCTTTTATAACTTAATTTAGTTCTTAATAATAATTTAAGTACTTTTATAATTTAGTTTTAGAAAAATAAAAGAAGAAAAGAGAACAAAAATACAAAGAAAAATCGGATTGGGCCACTTCTTCAAATTCAAACCACAGGCCCATATAATTGCCCAACTTTCCCCATGACCCGGTCCGTTTCAAACCGGGTCGATCCGGTCCGCTCCATTAACCCAACACCCCTTCTTCATTTTTGTCCAACACAAAACAAAGCTAAAAAAATAAAAAATAAAAAGTGAATTATCACTATTAATAGTTTTATTTTTTGTTTTTTTATATATAAAAAAAATCCGAAAATATTTTATTTTATTTATTATTTTTATTTTAAAAAATATATATATAGTAATTTCGGAAATGATTTTAAAAAATAAAAAAATAAAAAAATAAAAAAAAAGTAAAAGAATGTAGAAAATTTAAAAAAAAAAGTAAAAAGTTTTAAAAAATTTAAAAGTAAAATAAGGTTGGAATTAAAAAATAAATATAAAGGTATCTAAAAATTTAAAAAATTTAAAGTAATTGAAAGTAGCATTTTTAAAAGAAAAAGAAAAGATAGTGGTTTGTTTTTTAGAGAAAAGTTAAATAAAGTGAGATTCTCTTTTAAAAAAATAAAAAGTGGGATTTTAAATAAGATAAAGTAATTAAAGTTGGAATTTTAAAAATAAAAGTAAGTAAAGGTGGGATTTCTTTTTCTAAAAAAATAAAAGCAATTTGTAAGTGTGATTTCTTTTAATTAAAAAAATAATAAAATAATAAAGAAACAAATCTGAAAATTTCGAAAATTTTGCTATAAATAGAAGAGAAAATTTAGGAAGAAGGGGTGGAAAAAAGAGGAAAAACTAGATAGAGAGAAGAAGAAAAGAGGGGGCGGAGAGAGCAGTATACACTTGATATACACTCTGGATACACAGAATATACAGAGACGGAATTCATTTTGAAGAGAGTAAAAATATAGAAACAAATTTTCTGAAATATTGAGAGTGGAAGAACACCATAGAGAGTTCAAATCTAGAAATAAAAAATAAAGAGAGATTTCCGCACTATTTGTCTTCTCCATTTTTACTAGTTTTCTCCGTGTTGCTGGGATTTCTGGACTGAGGTGTTGAAGCTACTGTGTTGGGCTTTCTGCTGCTGTATGTTGCTGTGTTACATACTACTCTCCTACTTCTTTTCTTCTTGTACTGCCATTTCCAGGTACACATTTGTACACTCTTGGCTTGAAGCGAAAAAAAATGAAATATTAATCAGGCTTTGTTTCTGTTGAATTCCTCCTGTTTAGATTTGTGTTTGAATATTAATTTTCCTCTCTTTGTATAAAAATGTAGTTGATTGATTAATGAGTAATAAGGTTACATATGTATAACTTCTTCATATAATAATGTTAGTTTAAATTAATCGAAAAATAGTTAATCTGTTTTGATATTATGGTGTGTCAATCTCATGTTCTAGTATTATTGAATAAAAGAATATAGAATGAAAGCAGTTTTTCTTTGTACAAACTCGATCGCAATTTTCCAATCGCATTAGCCGTAAACTAATAACTAATAAGTTACGTTTTCAGCATGTAAATAATTAAGAGATTTTCTTTTATTTTAGAGACGAACTTAATAGAAAATATAGTCACTATAGGTTTATCCTTTAAAATAAAAATGAGACGAGCCTCGCCAAATAAATCACAAACCGCCGGGGCCCTCAATAAAATACATAGCCATTGACTAGACTTTGGATTTGGCCGTTTAATGAACCTTCACGGCCTCTTCCTAAAATAACAGTACGTTAGACTCTTTAGGACGCGCCTTAATAAATCTTACCTTCTTAAACTCGGGTGCACATTTATGTGACCCAAATCCAATTCTCAACGGAGTCGAAATGTGTTTCTAATCACGGGTACATTGATTGTGACGTGGTTCGAGATGCGTGTCCATGACGTTGCAAATTCATTTTAAAAAAAAAGAATGAGATGAGCCTCGCCAAATAAAATACAAATTGCGGGGCCCTCAGTAAATATTTGCTTTAAAAATTGTTTCGACTTCGGGATGGACCGTTTAGTAAAATTCCACGGTCCTACCCAAAATAAATACGCTAGTCGCTTTAGGCGCGCCTTTAATAATTTAATTTCCTTAAACTCAGGTGCACATTGATGTGACCCAAATCCAAATCTCAACGGAGTCAAAGTGTGTCGACGACCACGGGTACATTGATTGTAACGCGGTTCGAGATACATTTTCACAACGTTGCAATTCTTGATAAAACAGTAAATGATAAAAGCGGTTAAAAGTTAAATTTTGCACATAAGTTCACACTTGTATAAAATCAGATAATCAAGCCGAATATAACAGTTGAGCGACCGTGCTAGAACCACGGAACTCGGGAATGCCTAACACCTTCTCCCGGGTTAACAGAGTTCCTTATCCGGATTTCTGATACGCAGACTGTAATATGGAGTCATTCTTTTCCTCGATTCGGGATTAAAATTGGTGACTTGGGACACCCTAAATCTCCCAAGTGGCGACTCTGAAATAATTAAACCAATCCCGTTTCGATTGTCCTTTAATTGGAAAAAACTCCCTTGTACCATCGCGGGTATGTAAAAAGGAGGTGTGATAGCTCTGGCGACTCTGCTGGGGAATACTTTGACCCAGAACCACTGGTTCAGGGTTAGAAATTCGAGCTTAGATAAATTGTTATATTTGGCTTTATCTGATTTTTACATGTTTTGAGCCTAATGTGCTAAATGTTGCCTTTACCGCTTTGATATTATCTGAACTGTATATAAACTGTGCCGAAACCTACTCTTCTTACCTCCGGGGATGTGCTTACTGGTTAAGACTCCCTATTCTGTTAGTGTCATACCCTAAATAAAAGAGGCTCGGAAAGTTTCTAAGCCGGTTGGCCTTTTGGTTCCCGGACAGGAGCTCCTTCCTCGACTCGAGTGGTCCGCTCGGGTACACTGTCTAGAACACTGACTCAGGTTTTGAACATAGAATAACGTGACTTCATGCCGGATCCCTAGTAGGAACGCTTATTTGCATCACGTTGCATTTGACTTAGGGGACTCAACACAGGGGTTGGGTCCGTCTAGGACTAGCAACCTGATATGAAAAGGCCATCCTGATGCATCCTATTTGTTTTCCGTGCATTTATTTGTCTCATGCCCGCATGCTGACCGGTGTTTGAATATTATGAATATTGTGAAATTGAAAAAAAGGAAATAGCGGTTAGGGAATTGATTGTTTATTTTTGAAAAAACCCAATACCCAAATACTGTCAAAACTCTGCCGAAATTTTGGAAAGAAAAAAAAACGTCTTATTAGTTTGTTTTATTAAAAGCAAAGGAAAAATAGAAAAAAAAATCGTTGTTCTGTTTTGTTTTAAAAAAAATATATATAGAAATATATAGTTTGTCTTGTCATAAAAATAAAAATTAAAAAGAGTCTTATTTTTTTAAAATGGGTTTTTTATGAAAATTCAAAAAATAATAATAATAATAATAATAAAAAGAGTCTTTCATTATTTGTCACAAATATATACATGTATATATATATATATATATATCTTTCATTATTTGTCACAAATATATACATGTATATATATATATATATATATCCAAAAGTTTTTATTTCCAAAAAATATATATATGTCTTTATTTGTTGCAAAAATATTTGTCTTGCCAAAAAGTCTAGAAAGGTTTTTAGACCCCCAATTTTCAAAAACAAAAAAAAATCCAAAAATATTTTCCATTATTAACTTCTTTAGAAAGTCTTTGTACTATTTGTTTTTTAAAAAAAATGTATAATAAGATAGAAAAAAATCCGAAAATATTTTTCTTCTTTCAAAATTGAAAAGAAAATTCAAAATTCAAAAAAAAAAAAAATTTAGAAGCATTTCTTTTATTAAAGGTAAAATTCCGAAAAATATTTTCTTCTTCCTTTAGAATAAGAAAAAAAAAATGGAAATTAAAAAAAATATATATCTTTGAAGTCTTTCTTTTAAAAGAAAATCAATCAAAAATATTTTCTTTCTCCTTTTAAAGTAGTTCTTTCACAAATTCAAAAAAGGAAGTTAGTTCATCTACTTATTCTTGATTGCCCGAACTACGCGGGTTTGATTCTCACCGGATGTGAGATACGTAGGCAACCCTCATCGGGTCCAACCCCATCTTTTGCTAAAAAGCCAAAAACAATTAATTAATAATAATAAAAAAAACAAATAATATGTCAAATATTGATTTTTGTCGTAAATAAGTCGGGTGATGTTGTTTTGCCATAAATAGCCGAATGTTCCCGAAAGGGACGCCGGAAGGCTGACTTTGCGTAAACAGCCACCTTCGGGTCATTTTTTAAGATTTGGTCCAGTTGACCCACACAGCCTTAAAAATCTTCGTCCCCGAGACGTTGAAAGGCCGTGCTTGCAATATTGAGTTTTCTAATTTGAAAAAATGATAAAAAGAGTCATAAATAAGTCAGGTGATGCTGTTTTGTCATAAATAGCCGAATGTTCCCGAAAGGGACGCCGGAAGGCTGACTTTGCATAAATAGCCACCTTTGGGTCATGTTTAGGATTTTTGGTCTAGTCGACCCACACAGCCTTATAAATCTTCGTCCCCGAGGCGCTGAAGGGCCGTGTTTGCAACACCACGTTTTTATTGTAGTTTGGAAAAAAAGTCAGCGGTCAGGTGAATACCTTTGGGTTTTGTCAAAAATAAGCCAAGCCAGCTTCAGCCGCGTCTTAAACCGTTCTTGCCGAAATAGCCTTAGAGTATCTTTCAGTTGTCGAAAGGCTATTTTCGTAAAAGAACGGACAAGTTTGTAAAGTGTCATAAAATAATCCTCCTCGGCCTCAAAATTCATGTGAAATTTGGAAGGGGCCACATTTGCAAAAATAGCCGTTTGGTTGCATTTGACAAACGGGGAAAGGAAGCTAGCGTTTGTTTTTGAGTTTGTAAATCTTTTGATTAGAATATGCGGGTTGTTTGATTTTCAAGTTTGTAGGTCATCTTTAAACCTTTGAAACCCAGTTTGTTTTAATATGAAAATAAAAAAAATGTTGAGTATTGTTTATCTTTATTGGCACGAACTACGCAAGGTCTGATTCATGCGGGGTCATGATACGTAGGCAATCTCCACAAGATTCGACCACAACAAAAAAAAAATTGAAAAAAGAGAAAAAAAGAGAAAAGAAAAAATGAAAATCGAAGGAAAAAGAAAATACAAAATATAATAAAATACAGGGGTTCCCAAAGTATTTCAAAGGGGCAAATAAGCAAGCTGGGATGACGCATGTTGTTTGAAGCAAAGCATGTTAGAAACGGTTAACTGCCTAGGGGCATTGCATCCTCAATGTGTTGTTATCAAATCTGCTAAACTCTAAACGCTAACAAGTTTGTTGTTTTCCGAATCTCAAACAGTTAGTTGTTAAAGAATTCTGGCAACACACCCTTACCAAACCAGATCCAAAGGACCGGTAGCAGTAAGCATGACTACTTTAGAGAATAGTAACGAGGAAGAAAGGCCGATGAGCCAGTTGTTAAAAGAAGCGATGGAAAAGATTGAAAGGATGGGACTAGAGATGAATGCAATGCAGCTAGCTTTAGCCAAAGCACAAAAGAGCCCTGAGCCACTGGGGCGCATGCCGGAATACCCTCATTCCGGCCCTTCCACAAGCCTCCCAAATCCCCGTTATCATCAAGAAAGAAGCCCTCATGATTCCCAAGCTCCACCACCCCATCAACCTCTCCCAACACCAAATATTCCCACTTTTGTGGGACCTACGTCAGCCACCCCGCAAAGAACGACCAGTGAGCCATTGTTTCAGGCTCACGATACGCAATACTATCCCCCTGAGCCTACACTCCATGCCCCCGAACCACAGGCCTACATTCCGCACTTGGAGGTACCGACAGAGATTGAAAAGACGGTTAAAGCCCCTGAACAGGATGAGGTATTGAGAAAGTTCAAAAGCCTGGAGAAGTCCTTCAGGAACCTGCATGGTTTGGGCAACCAAGTCAGCGTAGCTTACAAAGATCTATGCCCTTTCCCGGACGTCCAACTCCCGGCTGGGTTCAAAATGCCTAAGTTTGATTTATATGAAGGGCACGGTGATCCCATGGCACATTTGCGGGGATTCTGTAGCAAAATGAGAGGGGCAGGTGGCAAAGATGAGCTGCTGATAGCTTATTTCGGCCAAAGTCTGAGTGGATCGGCACTAGAATGGTATGCCAGGCAGGATTCCAGCAGATGGTACACTTGGGATGATCTGGCGCAGGCTTTCGCAGGTCATTTTCAATACAATCTCGAGATAGTCCCTGACCGTCTCACATTGTTGAGGACTAGAAAGAAGCCTGGGGAAGGTTTTCGTGAGTTTGGTTTCCGTTGGAGAGAACAAGCGGCCAGAGTTGATCCTCCCATGAAAGAGGGAGAAATGGTGGACTACTTCTTGCAAACATTGGATCCAACTTACTTTGGTCACTTGGTGACAACGGTTGGGAAATCCTTCAATGAGGTGGTAAAGATAGGGGTCATGATAGAGGAGGGTCTAAGGTCTGACAAAATCCTAAATTACTCAGCGCTCAAGGCAACGACCCAGGTTATTCAGAGCGGCGCGGGAGGTGCGCTCGAGGTCGCATCAGTCGAAGCAGGTACTGGGTCCAAATTCAGAGGTCCTTCCCCTCACTACCAGCCCAGGCCCAGTCATCCAAATTATCCACACACTCCATACAACCTTCCACAACCCTACTACCCACCATCAGAGCCACTCTTTTCAGCCCATCATGCCCAAGCCTGCCCCCGAGCTCCATATAATCCGCCTCAGTATTATCCTCCGAACAAGGTCCGGTCGCAGGGTCAACCATCAGGTCACCCCCGCTGGCGAGAGCCAGCACCACGTAATGCATTCTTTCCTTCACAACGTTTTCAAGCACCCAACGACCCTAGAAAACAGGGGCATGGGGGAAAACAAAGGCAAGGAAACAATTTCACGCCAATTGGGGAGTCCTACGCGAGATTGTTTGAAAAGCTAAAGCTTTCAGGACTGATTGAGCCGCTCCTTGGCTATACTCCAGACCCATATGCAAAAGGATTCGATCATGTTGTTCGATGCGTGTATCACTCTAATGTCCAAGGACATAGCATTGAAGACTGTCGTTCTTTGAAAAAGGAAATAGAAAGAATGATTCAGGAAGGGGCAATTGTGATCGATGACAGTGACAGGGAGCACGCGAATCCTCTTGAGAACTTGTTGACCGATGTTGATGATATTGAAGCTGGTAATGGTTTTGGCAGTATCGATGCGAAGCTCAGTGGCTAAGATGCCAGTCTTGATAAAGTGGAAGGACGCTCTGTTACTTGGTTAACAGGAGAGAAGCTTGTGGTGGCTTATTTTGTTTTCATTTCTGTTGTTCGGATCATTAGGATTGTAATTCGGATTGTTTTGTGTCAATATCATGCCGCTTATCTTTCCGTTTTTGTCATAGCGTCTGTTTAAGTTTTGTCAGGGTTGTTTAGGATTTTGTTCTGGTTTGTTTTGTTTTGTTATTCAAACCATTTCGCCGGTAGTCTAATGCAAAATCCGGTCTTTTATTATTTCCAATCTTCTTTTGTTTAATCCTTTTATCATTTTTCAACGACGATTCTAGTGACATGACATGCGCACACAGTTTGGGGACTAATCTTAAAGTTAATTATAAAACCCCGATCAGACCATTTAAAGGAAATAAGGACGGTTGAGATTATTCAGAGCTCGAGTCATATGGAACTGGGGCAAGTAAAGTATGAAGAAAAATCGTTAAAAGCAAGATTCGCCAAATTGGCATGAGGGTCGTTCATGATAATGAGAGTGTCGCCCAACGGTTCTTTAGAAAGGACCAATGAAAAAGCAAATGTTGAATATAATTGTCAAGTCCAGCACCATCGGAAGAGGCTACAAATCGTTGTTTAAATTGTGTTGTTTGCACTTGGCATAGTTTGAAGACTGGAATGACGAAGGCATTTTATTCTGCTACCTAAACACTTTATCCTTCGTTACCCCTTTTGAGCCTTACTTATTTTTTGTCATACCCCTCGTTCGGAATCAGAAAAAACGACTAGAAAACGCAAGCATATGGCATGAAAAAAAAAACAACAAAACGAAAAAAGAGAAAAATGAAAGAAGAAAAAAAGAAAAGAAAAAAAAACAAACAAAAGAAAGTCGGAATGAAAAGAGGAATTGGGAACTACGTTTGACCTGATTCCTCAAAGAGGATACGTAGGCGCTTCACGGCTCGGTCATAATTTTGAAAAATGAAAAAAAAATCAGTTAGGATATCCCCAAGCAAGAAACTGGGGAAAAGGTTGCGTTTATTGTGAATAAATCTAATTCCGAAGGTTGTAACTAATAACCCAAAATTAATGTATTTTTTTTAGCCTTTTATACTCTTTCTTTCTAGCCTATCCAAAACCCACATTACGGTCCAAAGAAAGACCTTCTAACCAGTCTTCAAAAGATGCCAAGTCAGACAAATGAGAGTCTTACCGGCGAACATAACATTCTGTTCCACAGCAGAAAGGACTCTAATCTCCAACAGAAAGAGTCATACCGGCGACACTCCAAATCCCCAGCTGGAAAGTAATACAAATGAGAGAGTCTTATCGGTGAAAACCTTCACAGGCACCATAAGGCGATGAAAGCTAAGAGAAAACCAAAATGAGAGAGGCTTGATAGTGAAAAAACCCTTCGGGCACTACAAGTCGAATAAGATTGGGAATCAGATGGGGAATCGTCAAGGGAAGGTCTTGAGAGACGATTGACGGCAGAGGATAGGCCACATACGCATGTCATGGCCATTAGAGTCGGTATCTGCGTTTGATAGATTTTTATTTATAGTTTCTTTTGTTAAAGAGTCATCTTTTCCTTTGTCTTTATTTTGTTTCTTTTTATTTTTTCCTTTCATAGGAAAATTCCCTAGTAGAGTCTGTTTGGTCGGAACCAGTGGGAAATGACTTCAAAATAGGCCATCAACTAGTACATCCAAGTGGTACAAGGAACAGGCGCAAAACCCGTGTCAAGAAGGGTATCCCTATCAAGATGAGATTGATAAAAGGGATGGGCCAGTGTCAGCAATTAATATCATCCCCAGCAAGTTTGATAGCGTAATGGAACACAAAGCTGGGAAAGGAGAAAGAGGAAACCATCCCCAACAAGAGTGGCATGACCGCTTACCATGTTTTTAAACTAACAAATTTTTCTTTGATTTAGAAACAGGGAAAATGAACGTTATTGATGGCGGAAAGACAGGCCATAAAGAAAATCATCAAACCGGGGCAGAAAATTTTCTCATTGTGAAAATTTTCTCAAAGACAGGCGCCCACCTGAATAACGAGAGGAATACTTTTATGTCTTAGTATAGACAGGCGCCCACCTGAATAACGAGAGGAATACTTTTATGTCTTAGTATAGACAGGTGCCCACCTGAATAACGAGAGGAATACTTTTTGTCTGTGCATTTCATATTTCAGGCACCCACCTGTATAACAAGGGAATACATTTCATGTCTTTACCATTAGGCGCCCACCTGTATAACAAGGGAATACATTCCACGTCTGTTCCAATAGGAGACGCACTTCCTAAGCCTAGCCTTTACCAATAGGAGACGCACTTCCTAAGCCTAGCCTTTACCAATAGGAGACGCACTTCCTAAGTCTAGTTTTGCCAATAGGAGACGCACTTCCTAAGACCATAGGAGACGCACATCCTAAGTTAGTTTCACCAAGAGGAGACGCACTTCCTAAGAAAAATTTCACCAATAGGAGACGCACGTCCTAAGGAGACGCACTTCCTAAAAATAGTTTCACCAAGAGGAGACGCACATCCTAAGTTAGTTTCACCAACAGGAGACGCACATCCTAAGTTAGTTTCACCAACAGGAGACGCAAATCCTAAGTTAAGTTTCACCAAGAGGAGACGCACTTCCTAAGTAAGTTTCACCAAGAGGAGACGCACATCCTAAGTCAGTTTCACCAATAGGAGACGCACATCCTAAGAATAGTTTCATCAATAGGAGACGCACTTCCTAAGAATAGTTTCACCAATAGGAGACGCACTTCCTAAGCTAAGTTTCACCAATAGGAGACGCACTTCCTAAGCTAAGTTTCACCAATAGGAGACGCACATCCTAAGGAGACGCACTTCCTAAGAATAGTTTCACCAAGAGGAGACGCACTTCCTAAGAATAGTTTCACCAAGAGGAGACGCACATCCTAAGTTAGTCCTAAGATAAGTTTCACCAAGAGGAGACGCACTTCCTAAGAATAGTTTCACCTATAGGAGACGCACTTCCTAAGAATAGTTTCACCAGTAGGAGACGCACTTCCTAAGCCAAGTTTTACCAATAGGAGACGCACTTCCTAAGAATAGTTTCACCAATAGGAGACGCACTTCCTAAGTTTAGTTGTACCAATAGGAGACGCACTTCCTAAGTTATTTCACCCAATAGGAGACGCACATCCTAAGTTATTTCACCCAATAGGAGACGCACTTCCTAAGTTAGTTTTACCCAATAGGAGACGCACTTCCTAAGAAAAGTTTCACCAATAGGAGACGCACTTCCTAAGTTTATTTCACCAATAGGAGACGCACTTCCTAAGTTTATTTCACCAACAGGAGACGCACTTCCTAAGTATAGTTGTACCCATAGGAGATGCACTTCCTAAGTAAGTTTTACCAATAGGAGATGCACTTCCTAAGTTTAGTTTTTCCCAATAGGAGACGCACTTCCTAAGTTTATTGTACCCAATAGGAGACGCACTTCCTAAGTTCAGTTTTACCATAGGAGACGCACTTCCTAAAGTTCAGTTTTACCATAGGAGACGCACTTCCTAAGTTCAGTTTTACCATAGGAGACGCACTTCCTAAGTTCAGTTCTACCAATAGGAGACGCACTCCCTAAGTTCAGTTTTACCATAGGAGACGCACTTCCCAAGTTCAGTTCTACCAATAGGAGACGCACTTCCTAAGTTTATTGTACCCACAGGAGACACACTTCCTAAGTTTATTGTACCCAATAGGAGACGCACTTCCTTAAAGTTTAGTTTTGCCCATAGGAGACGCACTTCCTAAGTTTACTTTTATCCCATAGGAGACGCACTTCCTAAATTAAGATTTCATGCATAGGAGACGCATTTCCTAAATTATTTTCATTCATAGGAGACGCACTACCTAGTTCAAAATCATTAAGGTTTCACCCATAGGAGACGCACTTCCTAAGACTATTTAACCCCTAGGAGACGCACTTCCTAAGTTTAATTTCGTGCATAGGAAACGCACTTCCTGAATTAAGTTTACTTTAGGAGACGCACTTCCTAGTTTGGCTTTTTCAGGTTATACTTTTACTTTAGGAGATGCACTTCCTAGTTTGGCTTTTTCAGGTTATACTTTATTTCAGGAGACGCACTTCCGGAATTGAGATTTCACCCTTAGGAGATGCACTTCGTAGTTTGATTCATTTTGAGTTCGACCATAAGAAACACAATTCCTAGTCTAGTTCTTTGAAGTTTTCACCCTTAGGAGACGCACTTCCTAGTTTAGCTCATTCCGATTCAACTATAGAAGAAGCACTTTCTAGTTTGAGTCATTGAGGTTTTTTTAGCAGACACATTTGCTAGCAAGAGTTTTGGTTTTACTCGTAGGAGATGCACATCCTAGCCTAGTCTTTAGTTTACTCTCATCATTGCATCAGTAGTATAAATAGGTTACAATTTTGCTAACGACTCACAAATCTTCCCAGTGCAAACTGGGTTAGGAAATTCTCGTTTGTTTTGTTTGTTTTGGTTGTAGGATCCTACCTGGAGAATAGAGGTTGTTAAATTCAAGATGATGAAGTCAGGCGCCCGCCCATAATAACAGAAGAATACATTCCAGTCTTTACTTTTCAAGTAGTGAAGTTGGGAGTCCGCCCAGATAACAGAGGCATACATTCCAGTCTTTATTTCTCAAGTGTTGAAGTTGGGAGCCCACCCAGATAACAGAGGCATACATTCCAGTCTTTACTTTTCAAGTGTTGAAGTTGGGAGCCCGCCCATAATAACAGAGGCATACATTTCAAGATCAAGTCAGAAGACAATAAAACAGAGGGTTACAACAAGAATCTCCAGCAGGAAACAATAAAATCTCAGCACCGGAAACAGAAGGTTGCAACAAGAGGTCCCAGCACAAATTCAGACGCATGAGTCAAAAAGAAGAAAAGAGGCGTCTTGAAAGAAGCAGCTGGTGAACATTAAATCATGCCCAGCATAACAAGTCTGATGAAGAGAGCCGTACCCACCAGAGGAACCGCCAAAAAGCTTGATGAAGAAAGCCATGTTCCTAGCGGACCGAGCAAAATGATGAAAACTGGTATTCAGAAAAGCAAAAGGCCAGTATCACGCCCAAATTCAAGAAAGAAAAGCACCGGAGGAAACACAAGCCGACAAGAAAGCAAGGCAACAAGAACAAATTTTAGTCTAGCCTAGCTTCTTGTTTTCTTTTAAGCACGGTGTAACAAGGAGATCGGTAAGCAGTGATAACAGCATGCAACAACAGTAACATTGCAGTCCCACGGTAGTCCCAGCTACCAAAGCTTCCCGAACTACATTGACCTGATTCCTGTTTAGCCCAGGATATGTAGGAAACCTTTGAAGCAAAGGTTCGGTCAAATCTTTTTCAAAATAAAAAAAATAAAAAAAAATGCTTCACACGGAGTACTCGGATGGGCAAAAATCGCTCGCTTTATCTTTGCACGAAAACCATTCGTGTCTTCGGGCAAAGAGGGGCAGCTGTAAGCACGTGATTTTTGCCCTATATGAGAATTACTCCCAAAAAATTCAAAAATAAAATAATTTTTCTTGGTGTGCAATTTTTGTGATATTTTGTGTAACTATTTGTATGTTTGTCTATGCATGTTTATTTGTTAAATTAATAAAAAAATACAAAAATAGGCATCTTTTGCATTTTTAGCATTTAATGTCCAAATGAACAATTTTATGCTTAATTATTACTTAATTGTGCGTTAATTGTTATTGGAAGTTAATTTGCGCTTTTATAACTTAATTTAGTTCTTAATAATAATTTAAGTACTTTTATAATTTAGTTTTAGAAAAATAAAATAAGAAAAGAGAACAAAAATACAAAGAAAAATCGGATTGGGTCACTTCTTCAAATTCAAACCACAGGCCCAAATAATTGCCCAACTTTCCCCATGACCCGGTCCGTTTCAAACCGGGTCGATCCGGTCCGCTCCATTAACCCAACACCCCTTCTTCATTTTTGTCCAACACAAAACAAAACCAAAAAAATAAAAAATAAAAAGTGAATTATCACTATTAATAGTTTTATTTTTTGTTTTTTTATATATAAAAAAATCCGAAAATATTTTATTTTATTTATTATTTTTATTTTAAAATATATATATATATATATATAGTAATTTCGGAAATGATTTTAAAAAATAAAAAAATAAAAAAATAAAAAAAAAGTAAAAGAATGTAGAAAATTTAAAAAAAAAAGTAAAAAGTTTTAAAAAATTTAAAAGTAAAATAAGGTTGGAATTAAAAAATAAATATAAAGGTATCTGAAAATTTAAAAAATTTAAAGTAATTGAAAGTAGCATTTTTAAAAGAAAAAGAAAAGATAGTGGTTTGTTTTTTAAAGAAAAGTTAAATAAAGTAAGATTCTCTTTTAAAAAAATAAAAAGTGGGATTTTAAATAAGATAAAGTAATTAAAGTTGGAATTTTAAAAATAAAAGTAAATAAAGGTGGGATTTCTTTTTCTAAAAAAATAAAAGCAATTTGTAAGTGGGATTTCTTTTAATTAAAAAAATAATAAAATAATAAAAAAACAAATCTGAAAATTTCGAAAATTTTTCTATAAATAGAAGAGAAAATTTAGGAAGAAGGGGTGGAAAAAAAGAGAGGAAAAACTAGATAGAGAGAAGAAGAAAAGAGGGGGCGGAGAGAGCAGTATACACTCGATATACACTCTGGATATATAGAATATACATGGACAGAATTCATTTTGAAGAGAGTAAAAATATAGAAACAAATTGTCTGAAATATTGAGAGTGGAAAAACACCAAAGAGAGTTCAAATCTAGAAATAAAAAATAAAGAGAGATTTCCGCACTATTTGTCTTCTCCATTTTTACTAGTTTTCTCCGTGTTGCTGGGATTTCTGGACTGAGGTGTTGAAGCTACTGTGTTGGGCTTTCTGCTGCTGTATGTTGCTGTGTTACATACTACTCTCCTACTTCTTTTCTTCTTGTACTGCCATTTCCAGGTACACATTTGTACACTCTTGGCTTGAAGCGAAAAAAATGAAATATTAATCAGGCTTTGTTTCTGTTGAATTCCTCCTGTTTAGATTTGTGTTTGAATATTAATTTTCCTCTCTTTGTATAAAAATGTAGTTGATTGATTAATGAGTAATAAGGTTACATATGTATAACTTCTTCATATAATAATGTTAGTTTAAATTAATCGAAAAATAGTTAATCTGTTTTGATATTATGGTGTGTCAATCTCATGTTCTAGTATTATTGAATAAAAGAATATAGAATGAAAGCAGTTTTTCTTTGTACAAACTCGATCGCAATTTTCCAATCGCATTAGTCGTAAACTAATAACTAATAAGTTACGTTTTCAGCATGTAAATAATTAAGAGATTTTCTTTTATTTTAGAGACGAACTTAATAGAAAATATAGTCACTATAGGTTTATCCTTTAAAATAAAAATGAGACGAGCCTCGCCAAATAAATCACAAACCGCCGGGGCCCTCAATAAAATACATAACCATTGACTAGACTTTGGATTTGGCCGTTTAATGAACTTTCACGGCCTCTTCCTAAAATAACAATACGTTAGACTCTTTAGGACGCGCCTTAATAAATCTTACCTTCTTAAACTCGGGTGCACATTTATGTGACCCAAATCCAATTCTCAACGGAGTCGAAATGTGTTTCTAATCACGGGTACATTGATTGTGACGTGGTTCGAGATGCGTGTCCATGAGTTGCAAATTCATTTTAAAAAAAAAAGAATGAGATGAGCCTCGCCAAATAAAATACAAATTGCGGGACCCTCAGTAAATATTTGCTTTAAAAATTGTTTAGACTTCGGGATGGACCGTTTAGTAAAATTCCACGGTCCTACCCAAAATAAATACGCTAGTCGCTTTAGGCGCGCCTTTAATAATTTAATTTCCTTAAACTCGGGTGCACATTGATGTGACCCAAATCCAAATCTCAACGGAGTCAAAGTGTGTCGACGACCACGGGTACATTGATTGTAACGCGGTTCGAGATACATTTTCACAACGTTGCAATTCTTGATAAAACAGTAAATGATAAAAGCGGTTAAAAGTTAAATTTTGCACATAAGTTCACACTTGTATAAAATCAGATAATCAAGCCGAATATAACAGTTGAGCGACCGTGCTAGAACCACGGAACTCGGGAATGCCTAACACCTTCTCCCGGGTTAACAGAGTTCCTTATCCGGATTTCTGATACGCAGACTGTAATATGGAGTCATTCTTTTCCTCGATTCGGGATTAAAATTGGTGACTTGGGACACCCTAAATCTCCCAAGTGGCGACTCTGAAATAATTAAACCAATCCCGTTTCGATTGTCCTTTAATTGGAAAAACTCCCTTGCACCCCATCGGGTGCGGAAAAAGGAGGTGTGACAACATGTCTCTGAAGTAGTCATGCTTGTTGTTATCGGTCCTTTGGATCTAGTTTGGTAAGGGTGTGTTGCCAGAATTCTTTAACAACTAACTGTTTGAGATTCGGAAAACAACAAACTTGTTAGCGTTTAGAGTTTAACAGATTTGATAACAACACATTGAGGATGCAATGCTCCTAGGTAGTTAACCGTTTCTAACATGCTTTGCTTCAAACAACATGCGTTATCCCGGCTTGCTTATTTGCCCCTTTGAAGTACTTTGGGAGCTCTTGTATTTTATTCTATTTTGTATTTTCTTTTCCTTTCGATTTTTTCATTTTTCCTTTTTGATTTTTTTTTTCATTTTTTTTTCCGTTGTGGTCGAATCTTATGGAGATTGCCTACGTATCATGACCCTGCATGAATCAGACCTTGCGTAGTTCGGACCAATACAGATAAACAATACTCAACATTTTATTTTATTTTTTTAATTTTCATATTAAAACCAACTGGGTTTCAAAGGTTTAAAGATGACCTACAAACTTGAAAATCAAACAACCCGCATATTCTAATCAAAAGATTTACAAACTCAAAAACAAACGGCCAACTTCCTTTCCCCGTTTGTCAAATGCAACCAAACGGCTATTTTTGCAAATGTGGCCCCTTCCAAATTTCACATGAGTTTGAGGCCGGGGAGGATTATTTTATGACACTTTACAAACTTTTCCGTTCTTTTACGAAAATAACCTTTCGACAATTGAAAGATACTCTAAGGCTATTTCGGCAAAAACGGTTTAAGATACTGCCGAAGCTGGCTCGGCTTATTTTTGACTAAAAATCCAAACGGTATTCACCTGACCGCTAACTCTTGTTTTTTTTTTTCAAATTACAATAAAAGCCTGGTATTGCAAACACGGCCCTTTAGCGTCTCGGGGACGAAGATTTTTTAAGGCTGTGTGGGTCAATTGGACCAAATCTAAAACAATGACCCAAAGGTGGATGTTTATACAAAGTCTGCCTTCCGGCGTCCCTTTCGGGAACATTCAGCTATTTATGACAAAACAACGTCACCTGACTTATTCATGACTCTTTTTATCGTTTTCCAAATTAGCAAACTCAATATTGCAAACACGGCCTTTCAACGTCTCGGGGACGAAGATTTTTAAGGCTGTGTGGGTCAACTGGACCAAATCTTAAAAATGACCCAAGGGTGGGTGTTAATGCAAAGTCAGCCTTCCGGTGTCCCTTTCGGGAACATTCGGCTATGTCTTGATAAAACAACGTCACCCGACTTCTTTATGACAAAATTAAAATTTGACATGTTTTTTTTTTATTATTATTATTATTTATTTATTTGCTTTTGGCTATTTTAGCAAAAGGTGGGGTTGGACATCACCCGACTTATTTATGACATGTTTTTTTTTATTTTTATTTATTTATTTATTTGTTTTTGGCTTTTTTAGCAAAAGGGGGGGTTGGACCCGATGAGGGTTGCCTACGTATCTCACATCCGGTGAGAATCAAACTCGCGTAGTTCGGGCAGGTCATGAATAAGTAAATGAACTAACATTTTTTTTAATTGGAATTTGTGAAAGGACTGCTTCAAAAAAAGAAATGAAGTATTTTTTTTGATTGATTATCTTTTTGAAAGAAAGACTTGTAAGAATTTCTTTTCTTTTGATTTGAACTTTGAGATTTGCAAAAGTAAAAGGAAGATATTTTTTGTCCGAATTTTCATTTGTTTTCTCTTATTCTAAAGAAGAAAGAAAATATTTTTTTGGAATTTTACCTCTAATAAAAGAAATACTTCTAAAAAATATTTTTTGAATTTTGAATTTTCTTTTCAATTTTGAAAGAAGAATCAAAATATTTTCGGATTTTTTTTCTTTTTAAACGAAAATATTTTTATTTTTATTTTTATATATATTTTTATTATTTATTTAAAAAAAAATAAAACAATTAAAAAGACTTTCTAAAAAAAAAATAAAAAAAAAACAATTAAAAAGACTTTCTAAATAAATCAATGATGGGAAATAAATATTTATATATATATATATCTATTTTTTGCAAGACATATCTTTTGGAGTTTTACTTTGAATTTTCTTGGTAAGACAAATACTCTTTGCAACAAATAAAGACATATATATATTTTGGAAGTAAAGAAAAATACTTTTTGGATTATATATATATATATATTGGAACAAATAATAAACCCACGTTCAACGCACGACTCGTTTTATTTTTATTTTTTTGGCATTTTCATAAACAAATAAAAAACTATTTTAAAATAAGACTCTTTTTCATTTTCATTTTCATGACAAACTATTTTTTCTATTTTTTTTTTGAAAAACAAACATAACAACGACTTTTTTTTCCCTTCTATTTTTCCCTTACTTTTAATAAAACAGACTAATAAGACATTTTTTCATTTTCTCAAAATTTCGGCAGAGTTTTGAAAGTATTTGGGTATTGGTTTTTCAAAAATAAACAATCAATTCTCTAACCGCTATTTTTTTTTCAATTTCAAAATATTATTCCTGATATTCACAAGTCAGTCAACACACAAGTCCGAATCAAATAAATGCGCAAGTAGTAGCAAGTAAGATGCATCAGGATGGTCATTTTCATTTTTGGTACACCTGTCCTAGACAGACCCAATCCCTGTGTTGAGCTTCCAAAGTCAAATGCACGTGATGCAAACAAACGTTCCTACTAGGGATCCGGCATGAAGCTGAGTTATTCTAGGTTCATAACCTGGGCATTTGTTCTACACTGTGTACCCGAGCGGACAACTCGAGTCGAGGAGGGGGCTACGTACCGGCGACCCGCGTGATCGTACGGCTTTGTAACTTATCCGGCCTCTTTCTTATTTTAGGTATTGACACTAACAGAATAGGGAGTCTCGACCAGCGAGCTTCTCCCCGGAGGTAAGAAGAGAAGGGTTTCAGCACAGTTTATATACAGTTCACATAATATCAAAGCGGTAAAAATATCATTTAGCACATTGAGCCCAAACATGTAAAAAAAATCAGATAAAACCAAATATAACAATTTATCTAAGCTCGAATTTCTAACCCTGAACCAGTGGTTCTGGTTTTTCTAATCCCCAGCAGAGTCGCCAGAGCTGTCACACCTCCTTTTTCCATACCCGCGTGGGTACAAGGGAGTTTTTTCCAATTAAAGGACAATCGAAACGGGATTTATTTATTTATTTCAGAGTCGCCACTTGGGAGATTTAGGGTGTCCCAAGTCACCAATTTTAATCCCAAATCGAGGAAAAGAATGACTCCATATTACAGTCTGCGCACCAGAAATCCGGATAAGGAATTCTGTTAACCCGGGAGAAGGTGTTAGGCATTCCCGAGTTCCGTGGTTCTAGCACGGTCGCTCAACTGTCATATTTGGCTTGATTATCTGATTTAATACAAATATGAACTTATGTGCAAATTTTAACTTTTTACCGCTTTCATAATTATTATTATTATTTTTTACAAGGAATTGCAACGTTGTGAAAATGTATCTCGAACCGCGTTACAATCAATGTACCCGTGGTCGTCGACACACTTTGACTCCGTTGAGATTTGGATTTGGGTCACATCAATGTGCACCCGAGTTTAAGAAAATTAAATTATTAAAGGCGCGCCTAAAGCGACTAGCGTATCATCTACTTTGGGTAGGGCCGTGGAATTTTGCTAAACGGTCCATCCCGAAGTCTAAGCAATATAAAGCAAATATTTACTGAGGGCCCCGCAATTTTGTATTTTTATTTGGCGAGGCTCATCTCATTCTTATTTTTAAAGATAAACCTATAGTGACTACATTTCTTCTATTAAGTTTGTCTCTAAAAATAAAAGAAAATTTCTCAATTAATTACATGCTGAAAAAAAAATAACTTATTAGTTATTAGTTTACGGCTAATGTGAATGAAAAATTGCGATCGAGTTTGTACAAAGAAAAATTGCTTTCATTCTATATTCTATTATTCAATAATACTGGAACATGAGATTGACACACCATAATATCAAAAATAAATTAACTAGTATTTGATTAATTTAAACTAAAATTATTAGATGAAGAAGTTATACATATGCAAGCCCATTACTCATTAATTAATCGACTACATTTTTATACAAAGAAAGGAAAATTATATTCAAACACAAATCTAAACAGGAGGGATTCAACAGGAACAAAGCCTGATTAATATTTCATTTCGCTTCAAGCCGAGAGTGTACAAATGTGTACCTGGAAATGACAGTACAAGAAGAAGAAGATCAGCAAAGTAGTATGTAACACAGCAACATACAACAGCAGAAAGCCCAACACATTAACTTCAACACCTCAGTCCAGAAATCCCAGCAACACGGAGAAAACTAGTAAAAATGGAGAAGACAAATAATGCGGAAATCTCTCTTTATTTTTTTCTTTTTAGATTTGAACTCTCTATGGCGTTCTTCCGCTCTCAATATTTCAGAAAATTTGTTTCTATCTTTTTTACTCTCTCAAAAATGAACTCTGTCCTTGTATATTCTATGTATCCAAAGTGTATATCGAGTGTATACAGCTCTCTCCGCCCCCTCTTTTCTTCTTCTCTCTATCTAGTTTTTCCTCTTTTTTCAACTCTCTTCTTCCTAAATTTTCTCTTCTACTTATAGAAAAATTTTCGAAATTTTCAGATTTGTTTTTTTTTATTATTATTTTTTTAATTAAAAGAAATCCCACTTACAAATTGCTTTTATTTTTTTAGAAAAAGAAATCCCACCTTTATTTACTTTTATTTTAAAATTTCAACTTTAATTACTTTATCTTATTTAAAATCCCACTTTTTATTTTTTTAAAAGAGAATCTCACTTTATTTAACTTTTCTTTAAAAAACAAACCACTATCTTTTCTTTTTCTTTCAAAAATGCTACTTTCAATTACTTTAAATTTTTTAAATTTTCAGATACCTTTATATTTATTTTTTAATTCCAACCTTCTTTTACTTTTAAATTTTTTAAAAATTTCCACAAAACTTTTTATTTTTTTAAATTTTCTACATTCTTTTACTTTTTTTTAAAAAAAAAAGAAGAGAATTTCAACTATTTTTACTTTTATATTTTTTTTTATTCAATACTTCCCTTTTTCTTATTTTTTTTTAAATCATTCCCGAAATTATTATATATTTTTTTAAAAAAATAAAAATAAAATAAAATATTTTCGGATTTTTTATATATAAAAAAAACAAAAAATAAAACTATTAATAGTGATAATTCACCTTTTATTTTTTATTTTTTTGGTTTTGTTTTGTGTTGGACAAAAATGAAGAAGGGGTGTTGGGTTAATGGAGCGGACCGGGTCGACCCGGTTTGAAGTGGACCGGGTCATGGGGAAAGTTGGGACAATTATTTGGGCCTGTGGTTTGAAATTGAAGAAGTGGCCCAATCCGATTTTTCTTTGTATTTTTGTTCTCTTTTCTTCTTTTATTTTTCTAAAACTAAATAATAAAAGTACTTAAATTATTATTAAGAACTAAATTAAGTTATAAAAGCGCAAATTAACTTCTAATAACAATTAACGCACAATTAAGTAATAATTAAGCATAAAATTGTTCATTTGGACATTAAATGCTAAAAATGCAAAAGATGCCTATTTTTGTAATTTTTAATTTTTGTGAACAAATTTAATTACTAACAATTGTAGAATTAAATCCTACATGCAAAATGAGACATATTTTGTATTTTTTTTATTAATTTAACAAATAAACATGCATAGACAAACATACAAATAGTTACACAAAATATCACAAAATATCACAAAAATTGCACACCAAGAAAAATTATTTTATTTTTGAATTTTTTGGGAGTAATTCTCATATAGGGCAAAAATCACGTGCTTACAACGCTTGACTATCACAATATAGAGTCATGGGATCCTGAGAGTTCTTTGTAATATCCAAATGCTCAAAGAATCTCTTCAACCAAATAACTTCTTGTACTGTAGATGCACAAGACACAAACTCAACTTCCATCGTTGAAAGGATTGTACAGGTTTGTTTCTTACTTTTCCATGATATGGCACCACCATTAAGTAAGAAGGCATAACCGGATGTTGATTTTCTATTATTTTGGTCACCAGCCCAATCAACATCTGTATATCCTCTTAAGTATAAATCATTTCTATTATAACATAGTGAATAATCTACAGTTCCCTTCAGGTATCTGAAAATTCTCTTCACAACTTTCCAATGATCTCTTCCAGGATTGGATTGATACCTGCTAACCAGACCTACATCATAACAAATGTCTGGGCGAGTACACATCATAGCATACATCAAGCTCCCGACAACACTTGAATATGGAACTCGAGACATGTCTTCCTTTTCATTTTCAGTCTTGGAACACATTTCAAGGCTTAAAGTTTCACCTCTCGCTATAGGAGTATCCATGGATTTGCAATTGTTCATGCGAAAATGCTCCAAAATTTTCTTTATATAAGCTTCTTGAGATAGACTCAATAACTTTTTGGAACAGTCTCTTTGGATCTTAACTCTAAGGATATAGTCTGCCTCGCCCATATCTTTTAAGTCAAATAACTTTGAAACCATGACTTGATGGTTTTTAAATGCTCCAAATTATTTCCAGCCAATAAAATATTGTTCACATAAAGAGAAAGAATTACAAATATCCCATTGGACTTCTTCACATAAATGCAATGGTCTTCATTGGTCATGGTGAAATTATATGAGATCACCTCCTTGTGAAATCTCAAATACCATTGCCTTGAATATTGCTTCAGGCGATAAATAGATCTTTTCAATTTACAAACCTTCTTTTTTGGCCTTTAACGATGAAGCCTACAAGTTGTTCTATGTAGATTTCTTCATTTAGTTCTCCATTGAGAAAAACTGCCTTCACGTCCATTTGATGTAATTCCAAATCCAAACATGCAACAATAGCCAAAAGTAAGCGAATTGAGGTAAACTTCACATCTGGTGAAAATGTTTCCTCATAATTTATTCCAGCTTCTTGAGTAAAGCCTTTTGCCACCAATCGTGCCTTGTATCTTTATATTGACCCATCTGCTTTGCGTTTAAATTTGAGAACCCATTTGTTCCCAATGGCTCTACGCCCAGGCGGAAGGTCAACTAGGTCCCAGACTTTGTTGGTTTTCACGGACTCTAATTCTTCTTTCATTGCTTTCATCCACTCATCTTTTCCAGGGCTCGATAAAGCCTCAGTCACAGGCTTTGGCTCATCCATTTCTATGGGAGATACCAAAAAAATATAATCTTCAATTTCATAGGTATGTTTGGGTATATTTTTCTTGGCACTCTTTCGTAGTTGAAATTCAGGTTCGTCAGAAGGATTTTGGGATTGAGAGTTCCCACTCTCACTCGGATCAGGAATAAGATCTTGATCAATTTGATTATCAACTGTGTCATAAGACACTTAATGACTATCTGAGTTCAACATTTCATAAAGAGGCTCTCCATTCTTTACCTCGCCCTTCTTTAGAAAATTATTTTTCAGAAATGTGACATCTCGTGATTCAATCTCAGTAACACTTCCATCTTCTAATTCACCAATGAACACATACCCTTTGGAGTGTTCTGAATATCTTATAAAGAGACATTTTTTGCCTTTTGGACCTAATTTACCAAACTTGCTAAAGGAATTTTTTACATATGCAGCACAACCCCAAGGTCATAAATCCTTCAAATTTGGTTTATGACCAGTCCATATCTCATAAGGAGTGGAAGAAACTGATTTAGAAGGCACTTTGTTCAATATGTAGGTTGCAGTCAATAACGCATCTCCCCAAAAAGAGATAGGTAAATTTGCATGCGCCATCATGGACCTTATTATGTCCAGTAGTGTTCTATTCTTGCTACACCATTTTGTTTAGGTGTGTACGAAATAGTTAACTGTCTGGTGATGCCCTTTTCATTGCACAATTCTTCAAATTCTTTTGATAGATATTCACACCCTCTATCAGTTCTTAAGGTCTTAATCTTTTTATCTAATTGATTCTCAACTTCATTCAAATATTTCTTTAAACATTCAAGTGCTTCAGATTTATGAGAAATCAAATAGACATAACCAAAGCGTGTGCAATCATCAATGAATGTAATAAAATATAAAGCACCAGACCCAACCCTCACATTCATTGGACCACAAATATCAGAATGGATTAATTGTAATGGAAAATCAGCTCTCTTAGCCTTTCCAAATGGTTTATGTATAATCTTTCCGGTAAGACAATTTTCACAAATTGGCATTTCAATTTTAGAGAAAGAACCTAAATGTCCTTCTTTAGCCAATCTATTCATTCGATCCTACCTTATATGACCTAATCTTGCATGCCATGTAATAATATCAACATCATTGTTACTAAAATAACATGCTATAATACAACGATCAACATAATAGTTATACGTAGAAGGATTACAATCTAACACAATAAAACCATCATAACGATGTCCAAAACCATAAAAAAATATTGTCTTAAGTAATTCTAAGACCATTACGACTAAAGTTCAAATTAAAATCTAAATCTAGAAGAACAAATACAGAGACTAAGTTTCGTGGAATATCTGGAACATATAGGACGTCATGCAACATCAAAGATCGTCCACCACGTATGTCCGTTCTGCAAGGGCCTATCCCTTTGACTTCAAGCTTTGCATTATTTCCCACATATACATGTTTTTGATCCAGGTGGAACTCGATGAAACTCTATGAACGCTTCTCTATCACGGCTCACATGGTCGGTAGCCCCTGAGTCTACAATCCACACAAGATAAAATTCAGTTAGTAAAACAGTGCTAGAAACATGAGATGCATTTTGAAATTCTACCTTTTTCGGCTCAGTGCACTCACGAGCAAAATGCCTTGGAACTTGGCAATTGTAGCACTTCATCTTACTCTTGTCTTTCTTCTTGTAGAACCATTTTTCTTTCTTAGAATTTGGTTTGTTTCTTTTCTTGGAGGATCCTTCTCCAGTCTCCTTACCTTTTCCGTTATTTTTTCAGTTTCTCTTGCGCTTGAAGCTTGATTTCTTTGTACCACTTGATTCTGCCACAAAGGCATTAGGTACAGTTTTAGCAGTACCAAGCCGCTCGTCTTCAAGCTCCATATGATGAGCAACATCAGCAAAAATTTTGATATTATCATTGTGGGTCAAGTTAACCTTCAGATGTTCCCAATTATTAGAAAGAGACCGAATCACTGTCTGAACCTACTGCTCATCAGAGAGAACATGGCCAACACTTTTGAGTTGAGCAATTATATTTGACATCACCCTTAGATGTTGCTTGACACCGCGATCATGACACTTTTTGTACGTGTCAAACTTGATTGTCAACTGTCGAAGGTGAGTCACAGTTGTACCCAAACGCCTATCTTAAATGCGCCCACATGACTTGAGCAGTAGGATGTTGCCCACATTCGTGGATTAGATCATCAGCAACTGAACTTATAATAATTTCACGTGTAGTGGAATCTTTCTTTTTCCAAACATTGTAAGTTTCCAGATCCCTCCTGTGTTGGGCAGTGTTACCCTCCTCTGAGTGACTCATAACATGGTTAATACTTTCAAGAGCATCTTTCTCTTCGAGTACATATCACATCTTACGACTCCAGATGTTGTAATTTTCACCATTCAATTTGTCACCCTTGTTCAAGTCAACAATGATACGTTTTGATGCCATGTCTATTATTAGAGACAATATTATAAGTTTAACTTATCAATATATACTTCAGCCAATTTATATATGTGATTACACACTCAAGTAAATTAATTATAATATTAATTCTACATTTACTATAGAATCGAACAGTCACTACGTTTCCATTCATCGTCTATATCTAAATATTTTTAATTAATATTAAATTACTTCTTAGTGTGTACTTTATTACAAGTCTCAATCCATTATAACAAAAAAATATGATAAATAATTTATGTAACTGGTGAGACAAATAACGTAATTTAAATTTCATTAAGATAAAACACATATAACAATTTACATGTTTACTAGGACATACATGTACCAATCGAATACTAACTCTTGCTCATATATGCTAAAAGGTGCACTAGGCCAAACATCATGATAAATATCAGTTAAAATTTTACCCCAAGGCTCTCGAAGAGAGTCCGCTAAAATAGCTAATGCTTCTCAATCAGTAATCTCTATGTAATTAGCCAATTCAGCTTTTTTTAATCTAAAAAGGCGTACATGTTCAGGAATGAAAGTATCAAGGACCATTTTAAATTCCTTAAACTTCCTAATATTCTTTTCTCCTTCCCTTCGTTCAGCCCTTCGATCCCTTAACTCATTTTGTCTCGCCCTTGGGACATTCCTGATGACTTCAGGCTCCAAGTCTGAATCATTATAGAAATAATCATGCGACGACGTACCCTTCTACGTTGTACCCTTTCTTGACTTCGATAACTCCCACTTGGAGTAATTCGAACTTGTCCCTATTCAGCCATATTTTGAAATAGGACCAAGGAAACAATAAGAATGGCTACAACCATCCAATGTGATAACATATATCACAATAACTCGTAAAAGTATATCAATATAAGGAATTAATGCTAAACTAATTTTTTATATTAAGTAGATAAAACTCACTTTTCCATTTTCAACAAGTGAAAGCATATTATGAGAACAGAATGCTTATGAACCAGAAACATAAATTTCACGTGCCTAATTCAAAGCCAGAAAGTCCTACACATCAGGTACTTCAACCAGGTAATTTGATGGTCTGGCGAGTGCATTCAATGATCATATATTATTTATTTGTTTTGCTTTGTTTTAATACTCAATACATGCAGAATCATCAAGATACACATACATATGGCAGACGTTCATATGTATATTTGGATAACACGAGAAATTCACACGAAAAAGGGATTATAAATACTATTTACTCAACAGAATGTGTCGTTCAATAGATTTCCATTCGGGCAAAAACTGTTCATCTCTCATTTCAGGACATTCTCGTGCAGAGTTTCTGATTTACAGCCGTTTCATCATACTTTTCTTTTTTATGAAAAAAAATTGCTTTGGAACAAACAACAACAAACAATGATTGGAGGCGAACTTTTTTCAACAGAGTTTTCTATTATTCCATGTTTAAAGAAATAAGAAACAACGCTGGCTCTGATACCAATGTCATAATAAATTAACCGAGGGGCGAGAATAACAAGTTGTGTACCTTTTAGATGTAGCGGAGATAGTTGAACTCATCACCAAAAGAATTGCCCCAAGTTGAACTTTGAATCTCTTGGAAACAAAGTTAGAATTTTACGAACTAAGTATCTTTTATCCTTGTGTGGTTTTTTGGAAGAAGAAGGAAGTTTCTGTTTTTCTCTTTCTTATGTGAGATGAAGGAAACTTACATGATATATATAAAAGAGAAGTTAACCCACATTCAAAAACTGATTAACCCCATCACTATTTAACTGTGTATGGTGATTTTCTTTTGAGTAACTTTCTTTTACCTTATCTCTTTTAGATGGTTCGGATCAACCCGCATGGAGCGACCCGAGATCCAAACTCAATATCCAACGCAAATAAAAAAAAAACTATTCTCTTTTCCCTATCCCTTCCTCCTAACGACAGGACATCTTCTCACCTTTCATCCTAAACACCATCTCTTTTTAAAATTTAACTCTTAATTCCACCAAGGACCTCGTCAGAAAAGGTCCTTTCCGACAACCTTCTTTCTCTCTCTTGGTGTCCAGTTAATTACTTGACTCAAGCAATTGGATTTCAATTGCTTCTAAAGTAGATGGATGAAGTAATTCTATTGAGATTTCATGAGTTATGAGTTTAACAATTTTTGGTTGATGATTGACTTTAATTTGCTGGAAATATTTGTTTTGCTATTGTGCATCTTACAAAGGTTTGACAGCCACAGTGGTCGTAAAGGTAGCGATAATGGCATTGATAGTAGCATAACTGGTTCTGTAATGGTTGGATTTGGAAGAA
Organism: Nicotiana tabacum; assembly: GCF_000715075.1. Classification (NCBI taxonomy): domain Eukaryota; kingdom Viridiplantae; phylum Streptophyta; class Magnoliopsida; order Solanales; family Solanaceae; genus Nicotiana; species Nicotiana tabacum. The sequence goes on along the minus strand of NC_134089.1, from coordinate 42,193,532 downwards.
GTTGTTGGACTTTTGGAGCCCACTTCAAATTAATTCTAAAAAATAAAAGCCTAATTTACTTGATGGGTAACTTGCGTTTCAAACTGTGTGTCACAAGCAAGGTAAGCTGACTAGGCCGGGTATTTACTTGATACACTTGATAATCACTTGAAGTGTTAAAATAATAAAGGGGTTAGTTGAGGTGTTTGTTTGACCGTTGAGAACAACTTAAAGGGGTCGTTTATGTATTTCGCCATTATTTATACATACTAAATAAACTTTTTATAAGTACAAAATTTTAGCTAAAGCTACTGAGTTATGCCCAACTAGTCTCCTCTAACAACCTGACAAGTGATCTACTTTGAAAGGATAGATTATTCGTTTTTTCCTAATTAAAACTAAAGCACTCCTGTCTTCTGTTTATTACCTCACGACTAATCATTTTCGTCTCATTTTTTCTTCTTTTAGGTGTCTAATCCACGATCAAGATATCAAAGGTCTAAGAAAGGAAGCCGAGAAAAAGCTTCATTTTAATCCATTTGAGAACTTCTATCATATCTTTAAACTGTGTTTTTTTTCGTCTGTCTTACATTTCATGTTCTTCGTTGATTTCTCCCTTCTTTCAATTAAAAAAACTTTAACCATTTGGTTTACAGAAGTCGTTTTCCAACAATAAAAAGCAAGGAAATTTGGATTAATAAATAGATTTTAATATCTGAAAAATAAAACCAATATCTGTACAGAAACTGCAAGAACAAACACTAGTTTTTGAAAACATATTAACAGGAATCTTCTGGAAAGATAAAATCATGATGGAATACCTTTTTTCTAATGGGAAGAAATTTAAACAATGTAGACACTTTAGTTTAGATACTCAAGTCAATTATCGTGGGAACAAAATGAAGGACAGTATTTATTGGTGTAATAAGTAAACCAAAATTTGAAGTTAAAATATGAAAGATTATTGGCATCACAATAGATATATGCAGCAACAAAGAGTCAATATTAGCTCCTTTAAAAATCCTAAAATATGAAACGCTACATAAAACCTGTATAAATCTGAACGTTCATTACAAAAACTTGTAATAATGGACGAAGCAACGTTTTACAAAATGGAATAGTTGAGTTCAGATTTAGAACTGACTAATAGCTTGTTTGGCTAAGTTTCTTCGAGAGCACTTTTTTCAAAAAAAAAAGTATTTTTTTCAAAGTTAAAGTATTTGGCCAAGCTTTTAGAAGAAAAAAAATATTTTTGAGTAGCAGTAGAAACAATTTTGGAGAAGCTGAAAATTTTAGCAAATACTAATTGATGCTCAAAAGTGTTTTTTAAAGTAATTAACTAAACAAAAATTGCTTCTCACCAAAAGTACTTATGAGAAAACAACAACAACAACAACAACAACAACCCAGTATAATCTCACTTAGTGGGGTCTGGGGAGGGTAGTGTGTACGCAGACCTTACCCCTACCCTGGGGTAGAGAGGTTGTTTCCAAATAGACCCCCGACATCCTTCCCTCCAAGAACTTCCCACCTTGCTCTTGGGGAGACTCGAACTCACAACCTCTTGGTTGGAAGTGGAGGTTGCTTACCATCAGAGCAACTGTAAGAATTTAGAAGAAATTCCTTCTGTCATTCACTGTCTAATATTCTGTACAATGTATCTATTTATACAAGTATTCAATAGATAAAAATATAAGCTACAGCTATACTAGTTACAAGTGTCTAATACTTTATTTGTTGTCCTTGTCATAAGTGCACATAATGTGTACAGATATTACATAGTTGTAAAGTGTCTTTTAAAAGATGTAAAGTGCATTTGGATATGATTATGCTGGAAGAATTAAGTGTCTTTCAGCTGTATCCAATTATACTAAAAGCTATTGGACCGGATCTGTAACAATAGGACCAGACTTGTGTTTTATTGGGCCTGCATTTTGTTTGTTCTGTGTATTGGCCCAGTTGGCCCAGACACTTGTTATACCTAATACATTTGGGTCTTCAGCTCTTGTTATGTTGTAACCTATTGTGTGCAATAGTTATCTTTCTCTTTCTTCTTCTTCGACTGTATCGTCTTCTTCATATCCAAATTGAGTTTAGGGTTCTCTGACACATGATTCTGGTCCAACATTCCAACACCCCCCCTCAAGTTGGAGGGATGAGAAATCAACCCCAACTTGGAAATGATCGCACCGTGTAGTGGTCCAGAAAGAGGTTTACTGAAGGCATCGGCTAACTAGGATTTCGAAGGAACAAAAGATAAGGAGATCAGTCCGGCGAGGTAGTGTTGACGAACGAAATGGCAATCTATTTCCACGTGTTTTGTTCGTTCGTGGAAGACAGGGTTTTTTGCTATGTGAATAGCGGCCTGGCTATCTGAATGTAAAGAAACTGGTAAGCTTGGGGAAAACGAGAGATCTGTGAGAAGGCGTACAAGCCATGTTAGTTCAGCAACGACCTTCTTCATAGAACGGTACTCGGCCTCGACAGAAGATAGTAAAATTGAAGATTGCTTCTTTGATTTCCATGAAATAGGAGAGCCGCCGAGATTGATATAGAAGCCACTGACTGAACGACGAGATTCCGGACAAGACCCCCAATCCGAGTCGCAAAAAGCCATTAATGAAAAAGAGGGGTCTGATTTCATAAAGAGCCCAACTCCGGGTGAAGATAGCAAATATCTTAGATAATGTAGCCCAACATCAAAATGTGGTCGACGTGGGCTTTGCATATATTGGCTCAAATGTCGAACTGCAAATGAGAGGTCAGGGCGAGTGTGGGTTAAAAAATTGAGTTTGCCCAAGAGTCGCCTGTAAATGGTTGGATCGTGAAGAGGTTCACCAACATCGGCTCGAAGCTTGCAACTAGGATCCAGCGGAGAAGAAGCTGGCCGTGAACCGAGAACACCAAATTCAGAAAGAAGCTCTAAGGTGAACTTTCTTTGACTGATAATTAGTCCCTATTTTTCTTGTATTATTTCCATTCCAAGAAAATAATTGGCTTCTCCAAGATCTTTGATTTTGAATTCGAAATTGAGGAATTTCATTAGATTAGAAAGTTCTGTAGGGTCGTCACCCGTGAGAAGTATGTCATCGACATAAACAGCCACAATAGAAATTCCATGAGCTGTCTTTTGGAAAATAAAGAATAGTCATTAAGAGAATGGGAATAGCATTTGAAATTGAGGGAACCAGTGAGTCTTGCGTACCACTGTCGTGAAGACTGTTTGAGTCCATATAAGGACTTTTTTAATCTGCACACATGATTAGTGGAAGGTGAAACCATACCTGGTGGAAATCTCATGTATACTTCTTTCTGTAGATCACCATGAAGAAAAGCGTTATTGACATCTAATTGAAATAATTTCCAATTCATTTTCACTGCAATGGCTAAGATGCATTTAACAGTAGTCATTTTCACCACTTGACTAAAAGTCTCATTGTAGTCTATTCCTTCCCTTTGTATGTCTCCTAGTATAACTAGTCGAGCTTTGAACCTTTCAATACTTCCATCAGATCTATATTTAACCTTATAGATCCATTTACAAGGTAAAGGTTTCTTGCCTCTTGGTAGTTCAACCACTTCCCAAGTTTGGTTGGTCTCCAAGGCTTGAAGTTCTGTTGCCATTGCATCCTGCCAACTGGGATGTAAAACTGCTTGAGAGAAACTTGTAGGTTCAATGATATGAGAGATAGAATTTAGAAGAGATTGATTGGATGGAGAGAGGTCAGTGAAAGCCATAGTAGTAGGTGAGACTGGTGCTGCAAAGCAAGAATTGGTTAGATCAGTCAAATATACAGCATTGCATACATAATAAGTCAGATAAGATGGTGGATTGTGTTCCCTAGTAGATCTCCTTAGTTCAGGTTGAACAGGAATAGAAGACGGAGATGAATTGAACCTAGATGTAGCGGATGAAGTAGGAGCTGTTCTTGGTGGTGTTATGGATAGAGAGGGAGAAGGATTAAGATCTGGTTCTGAAGAAGGTTGGTTATCATACTGAGGGAAAGGATGAGTTTGGTAGTGTACAGTGGAAAATTCTGTAGGAAAAATGGGAGGTTCAAGTGAAAGAGATGAAAAAGGAAATATATCCTCATAAAAAACTACATTTCTAGAGATAAAAATGGTTTTAGATTGAAGATCCAACAGTTTGTATCCTTCTTCCCAAAAGGATATCCTAAAAAAACACACTTCACTTATCTAGATTCAAGTTTTGACCTATGATGAGATAGAGTAGAGGCATAACATAGACAACTGAAACATCTTAGGAAAGCATAAACTGGAACTTTCCCAAAAAGAATTTCAAAGGTGTTTTAAAATCAAGAACTTTAGAGGGAAAACGATTTATTAAAAAAGTAGAAGTTAACAAACAATCACCCCAATACATAGTGGGGAGATTAGATTGGAATAATAGAGCCCTACATGTTTTTAGAAAATGTTTTTGTTTTCGTTTGACCACTCCATTTTGTTGTGGTGTACCAACACAAGAGGTTTGATGAAGGATTCCATTAGAAGAGAAAAAACTTGAAAGAACGGATCCTGAACCTAATTCCAAAGCATTATCTGAACGAATGATTTTAACTTTAGTTGCAAATTGTCTTTCTACCATTGCTAGAAAGGATTTCAAAACTGGGAAAGCATTGCTTTTTGTTCGTAAAAGATAAGTCCAAGTTCCCCTACTATAGTCATCTACTATGGTCAAGAAATATTTATAACCATCATGAGTTGGGATCTTGTAAGGTCCCCAAGTATCGACATGAATTAGTTGAAAAATTGAATTTGTGTTGATATTGCTTGACTGAAAAGGCAATTTTGCCTGCCTAGCTTGACAACATATATCACAAGGATGATTAAACTTGTTTAGAGAAGGAAATTGAAAATTGGTTATATTTTGCATACTGGACAGAGTCATATGCCCCAACCTTTTGTGCCACAGACTTACATTAGAGTTGACCCTAGCAGAACAAGAAACTGAATGAGAGACAATGTCTTTCTTTAGATTGTTACAAGCTGAATAAGACTGAAAAATTGATTGATTTCCATAAACTATGCCAGAACTTAGAGAAGCTGGATTAAGAAGATATAGACCTTCCTTGACTTCACCAACTACCACTGGCCTCTTCAGTGAAGGGCCCTGCAAGAATGTGCCAAGAGATGAGAACAACAAGGTACAGGTGAGTTGTTTAGTGAGTTTGTGAACTGAAATTAGATTAAACCTGAAATCTGGAACATATAACACATTGTTTAGGATTAAATCTGGTAGAACATGCACACTACCAACTTGACTGACATTAAATCTGTATGAATTTGGGAGATTCACATATAAAGATTTTCTTAGAGGTTTTACATTTAATAAAATGGAATAATCGAAAGTCATATGTTTTGAAGCTCCTGAATCTATTATCTAGGAGGTAGAATTCATGTAAGGAAGACAAGAAAGACAATATAGATTAGGGGTATTGATTATTTTACCAGCACAGTTGGCACTAGCATTTGCATAAGAAAACTGCTCACCCTGTTGTCCAACCTTCACCTGCTGAAGAAGTTGGTAAAGCTGACTGAATTGCTCTTGAGTGATGACTTTTCCTGCTGTATTTCCTTCCATTGTGTTGACTGATTGACTTGTGTTTTCTTCATGCATGAGTGTTGCATTGATGTGAGGTCCTCCTTGATACCTTTTGGATTTGGTAAACTTGAAGGTGGAGGGAAAACCAATGATTCTATAGCATTTATCAATGGAATGTCCGGTCTTCTTGCAATAGTTGCATACCAGGTTATTCTTCTTTCCTTCAAGATTTGCTTTCAGCTTTCCTTCTCCATTAGCATATTTCTGAAAATACGTTGGTTGATTTTGTGCCAGAAAAGCAGTCCCAACTGGGTTTTGTACAACATGAATTTCTCTTTGCTTCTTATCTTGAATGAGAAGAGAATAGGCTTGATTGATACTTGGAAGAGGAGTAAGCATTAGGATATTACTCCTTACAGTTGTGTATGCATCATTAAGTCCCATGAGAAATTGGATTAGCCTACCATCTTGAAAAAACTTTGAAGCTCTTGACTTTCCTCCACAATTACATTCACAGATGCAGTGCACCAACTATTCAAGGTATCCAACTCATCCCAAATCCTTTTTACTTTTGTATAGTATCCTGTTACATCAGAGGTACCTTGCACTAGGTCACTCAACTCCTTTTGTAATTGATAAAGTTGAGCACCATTGCATTGTCCGAATCTGTCCTCAAGTTCTTTCCAAATTGCATTTGCAGTTTTTAATAAAGGACAGCTATGTCCTTAGATAGAGAATTCAAGATCCACGATATAACCATATCATTGCAACGATTCCACTGCTTGAAGTCAGTGGAAGAAGCATCAGGTTCATAATATGTTCCATCAATAAAACCAAGTTTATTCTTGGCAGAGAGTGCAATGATTATGGCTCTACGCCATCCTCCATATCCCTTCCCATCAAATACTGAGTTGACAAGAACCATTCCAGGTGAATCTGATGGATGAAGGTAATAGAGGTGATTGGAATTCATAGCAGCTGGTTGAGTAATTGTGCGAGCTGCAGAAATGTTTGAAGAATCATCTGTGGAATTTGGTGCCATTTTAAAGAGGAAGAGAAGGCTGGAAAAATGTAGGTTGGGTTTCAAATAGCTACTGCTTTGATACCATGTAAGAATTTAGAAGAAATTCCTTCTCTCATTCACTGTCTAATATTCTGTACAATGTATCTATTTATACAAGTATTCAATAGATAAAAATATATGCTACAGCTATACTAGTTACAAGTGTCTAATACTTTATTTGTTGTCCTTGTCATAAGTGCACATAATGTGTACAGATATTACATAGTTGTAAAGTGTCCTTTAAAAGATGTGAAGTGCATTCGGATATGATTATGCTGGAAGAATTAAGTGTCTTTCAGCTGTATCCAATTATGCTAAAAGCTATTGAACCGAATATGTAACAATAGGATCAGACTTGTGTTTTATTGGGCCTGCATTTTGTTTGTTCTGTGTATTGGCCCAGTTGGCCCAGACACTTGTTATACCCAATACATTTGGGTCTTCAGCTCTTGTTATGTTGTAACCTATTGTGTGCAATAGCTGTCTTTCTCTTTCTTCTTCTTCGACTGTATCGTCTTCTTCATATCCAAATTGGGTTTAGGGTTCTTTAACAAATGATTCCGGTCCAACATTCCAACAGCAACCCCTCTTGAGAAAAGTACTTTAAAAAAAATATTTCTCAAAATAAGTTGATTTTTTAAGCTTGACTAAACTGATTATAAATGGCTTCATTTTAAATTCTTAATGCATCAACAGAAGTAGGGTGTACAAAGGAAACCGACAAACCGCACCAACCTGATAAACCAAGTCAAATCGAGAAAAAAAACCCGACTATGATTTGGTTTGATTTTGTTTTAACTAAAGAAAGTCAAACCGAAACCAAACAAACCCGATATTACATATATAGAAATTTTAGATATATTTAATATATAAATATATTTATTGCGATGTAATTTATAAATATTTCTTAAACTTTTTTTATAATTTTACCTTTTAAGGTATTATTTCAAGGTTGGACTTAGAACTTGTGAATATTACAATAAGTTTTATAGTCATTAATATTAGTATCTCCAATGATAACAAGAGCCCAAACCAAAATCAAATCAATACTAATGCTAACAAAAGACATTCAATTCAATACTAGGAATGGGAATGTATCAAATATCTATTTTCTATTTTGCAATGATTTAGATAAAAATGCATAATCTATTTTTATTTTTTCTTTAGCGTTTAGTCATGTAATTAATACTCCCTTATTAGTCTACTTATTTTAGCATGACTTAGTACTTTTAGATTATGTTTATTTTTGTTATGATTTTTTAATTAGCAATATTTATATTACATGATTTTATTGTCTTTATTGTTGAATATTTTAGGATATTGCCATGACACATCTCATATTTTGTATTATTTTCTTGGAAAATAACTTATATAGTTGTATCTTACTAGGATTAAAGAAATATTTGGAGCACAAGTTATATGTTTTGTGATACGAAGATTTTACCAGGAAAAAATTCGAAAAAACCCGAATAAACCGAAAATCCGAGAAAAATCGAGATTGAAAAACCCGAGTTTTTTGGTTTGGTTTGATCTTTAGATTTAATAACCCGACAAATTAGTTTGATTTGATAATTACAAAATCTGAACTAATTACACCCGTAAACAAAAGAATTTCCTTTTAGGGTAGGTCAAGGGAAGCTTCGATGAATTCCATAAGTTGATTGCCTTGAGACTTATAACAACCAATGTAAGACTTGTTTTATACACATACAAACGTGGACCACTCCTTTCTCCATCACTTGCAAAATAATATAAGCCACTGAATATTATTCCTCGAATTTCTGCTCTCTCAACTTTGACTTTGTAAATAATCAATTTATGAGACACGGTTTCTACATTCAAATAAGAGCCCCGTAAACCCAGTCTTCCCTTTTAATAGGTCATACGAGATCTTCCCCTTTTAACAATAGGTTATACGAGACACTAATTTAAATTAGTTAGATAACCAATGGAGTACCACATTTCAACGGCACTTGGTCCACCAGCAACGTGCCTCTGCTTATTCTATTAAAGCCATATCACTTGATTTGATTGTCAATCTACCAAGTTTGATTAGGTGGAATGATTAATGTATCACTAATCAATCATATAAGTTTAATATCATTGGTCATCAAGGTAGTTTCTTTGCCTTCTTCAATAATTAATTATTTTTTGTTTTCTAAATATGGAAAACTTAATCCTCATGTGTTATTGGAGAGTGAAGGGGTACACGGGATAAACAAAGTAAAAAAAAAAAAAAACATGTTTTGACGCTTACAGCTTGTTTGGATGGTTGTTACGTATCGTATTATATTGTATTGTAATGTATTGTTTAATAAATACAATGTTTGGATAGATTGTGTCTGTTGCCATCGTTTCATGATATCGCGCACCAGCAATATGAAGAATAAACTTGCAATACTATAAAAAAAAATTATGATACAAGGCAAAATTATTTAATAATAGTGAAGGTGAGATTGAGAGAAAAAGACAAGGTAACGACGCGACCACACCAAATCGGTCATTACATAAAGTGGCACATTTCGTCGTTATGTAACGACGGATTTAACGATACGGTACAATAAAATTTAAGTAACAATCAAAACAAACATCATATTTAAAGTAACAATATGATACAATACAATGGGTAACAACCATCCAAACGAGGTGTTAAAGACACATGATTTTCTGTTTACTAATTAGACTAGACTGAACTCCTAAAACACAAAGATTCTTCCAAAATAACCCGAAAGAACAGTTGTTCAATTACCAATTCACTCACAAAAATACAAAACCAACTGAATTAAACCAATTAAATATTTTTCTGAGGCTCTTGGAGCTTTACATGCCTTTTGATATTTTCTTTTCTTCAGTCCATGGCAAAGCACAATAACGAGAGTACCAAGAAAAGTCTCCAGTCTTGAATAGTTGAATAATTCATCTTTTAAGTTATTTGTGTATATGGCAACCCTTATTTCCCCCTCTGATCTGCTACTTCAAAGTCAACAACCTATAACGACTTTGATATGACTATATATCTATCTTTTATAGGTTTTCTTTGGACACTCAAATTTGCAATGCCGAATCTTTTTGCTTGTTTCAAAGTCTCTCCATTAAGTTATTAATAGCATAGACTTTGAAAATAATGCCTCATCTTCCATTTGTTTTTCTCTTCCTTTAACAAGGCATCTTCTTGTCTATTTGAGTTTGAATAGTTTAGCCTCAAAACTTAACAAACTGCACTTCCAAAATACTCCATGGACAAGCCCTATTGCCTAGTTATTATTCTTGTATTCTTTTGCACTATTCTTGTAAGAGCTCAATCTTTTGATTTTCTTTACCATGGATTCAATAAGTCAGATGTCATGACTGATGGAGTTGCATATATCAATCCTAGTGGTGCACTTAAGCTTACTAATAGATCATACCATGTTATAGGCCATGCTTTCCATCCCAAACCTATACCAATTTTCAACTCTAGTACTAATTCCACTGCTAAAAATGCTTCTTCATTTAGTACAAACTTCGTCTTCGCCATTGTCCCTCTTAAGAACACTCCAGGTGGCTTTGGCTTTGCTTTCACCTTATCTCCATCCCCGAGTTTTCCTGGTGCTCAAGGCAATCACTTTCTTGGAGTCTTCAATTCAAAGAATGATGGCAATGATACTAACCACATCTTTATGGTTGAATTTGACACTGTGAATGGTCGCAATGAAGGTGTGGACAAAGATGGCAACCACATTGGAATCAACATCAATGGCATGAGGTCTATCGCATCAGACTCAGCCGATTACCATATTAATAATACTTCTGAAACAGAACAGGTATATCTACAAGGTGGAGAACCGATTCAGGCTTGGATAGATTACGATGGAGTAAAGAAAGTGGTAAATGTAACTGTGGCTCCAATATCAATTCTAAAGCCAATTCAACCTCTAATCTCTGAGTCCATAGACTTGTCCCCAGTGATGAAGGAAACTATGTATGCTGGTTTCTCAGCAGCCACAGGAGATAAAGCAAGCTCTCATTACATCTTGGGTTGGAGTTTTCGGTTGAATGGAGCTGCTGATCCATTAAATCCCTCTGAGCTACCTACTGCCCCACCTGAAATGGTAACATCCTACAAGAATTCCCATCTTAAAAAGGCCTTGATCGCAGCATTTTCCTCCACGGTTTTCCTGATCATTGTGGCATCAGTAATTGTTTATATCCGCAGAAGAATGGTGCAACATGAAGTTCTAGAAGACTGGGAGCTGGATTGTCCTCACAGGTTTAAATACAGAGATCTTTACAAGGCAGCCGGGGGATTCAAGGTCAGTGAACTAATTGGAGTTGGAGGCTTTGGTGCTGTTTATAAGGGTATTTTGCCTACTAATGGAGCTGAGGTTGCGGTGAAGAGGATAGCAAGCAATTCTCTTCAAGGAATGAGAGAATTTGCAGCGGAGATTGAAAGCTTAGGCAGGTTAAGGCACAAACACTTGGTCAACCTTCAAGGCTGGTGTAAGACAAAGAATGATCTTCTCCTAGTGTATGACTATGTCCCAAATGGAAGTCTTGATTCGTTACTTTATAGACCGAAAAATGACATTGTTCTAGCATGGGACCGGAGATTTAACATCATCAAAGGGATTGCTGCAGGGCTTCTTTACTTGCACGAAGAATGGGAGCAAGTGGTAATACATCGAGACGTGAAGAGCAGTAACGTCCTTATTGATGGTGAAATGAATGGTAAATTAGGGGATTTTGGGCTTGCAAGATTATATGATCATGGCAAGAATTCACACACTACAAATGTCGTAGGAACAATAGGCTACCTTGCACCCGAATTATCACGAACAGGGAAGGCCTCAACGAGCACAGATGTTTATGCATATGGTGTACTACTTCTTGAAGTAGCTAGTGGAAGACCACCTATTATATATGAACCCGGGCAAGGAGCTCTGGTACTAGCAGATTGGGTTATAGAATGTCTTCAACTAGGTAATATTCTTGATGCAGTTGATCCTAAGTTGAATTCTGCCTATGTCGATAAAGAGGTGAAAATGGTTTTGGGACTTGGGCTTCTTTGTTCTCATCCAAGACCAGAAGCTAGGCCAACCATGAGACAAGTAATGAGGTACCTCAATGGAGATGAATCGCTTCAAATCTCTGAGCAATTGAGCTCTGTTGGATCGGGCAGGGTTGATGAAATCACGTCCAAGTTCTTAGAAGTGTTTGCTAGTGATACAATCAATATATCACGCCGTACATTTTCCATCGGACAGATGTCATCTAGTTCCCTAAATGCTGGTAGATAGAAACTATAGGAACTTCTGTATAAAGGATATACACTGTTCTCGTGTTTTGCTTAAAGTACTTTATAGGAATTAAGTAGCTTCTACTTACCCAAAATTCTTCCTTGTAATTGTGCAATTTAGTTAGGTCATCTATTTCTGGTGCATTCATCAGCTAACAAGGGAGAGGAACATAATCTCAGTTATCACATTCCTATATCTGGGTTCTTACTTAACACATCCTACATTTATGCAGACACTCTTAAAGATATAGATTCTGATTTTTTCTGCACAAATTCTTAAATTTCTTAAAGATATAGTTTCTGGTTTAGTTGAATATCATGATATTTTAGACATGTTTTTATGAGCACATGCCTCATCATACATTTATTCCTCCTGAAAAACATTAAAAAAAAAAAAAACACACAACATTTAGAGGAAGGTCTTCAATACATTAAAGCACGAAATGTAGCCAATTCTCAACACTGAAGTCAACGAAATATACTTCAAAGAATGTCCAAGTAGTTCATAACTTCATATTATCTTAAGGCTGGATGCATAACAGCCCCAGTTACTACAAGATGGACTTTTTCCCATCCAACAGCAGAGCTGGAAAAACTAAAAGAGCAGAAATCAGGTGCCGTGTCAAAGTTAAGTTTTTTCCTCTAAAGTAATCAAATTGCAGGCCAACTAATTGTCGTAACAAAATCAGATTGACACCACATTCTCAAAGAACAATCATTCATTGGTATCAGATACAGTTCTTAATTTGGTTAGATTCGTCAAGATAAATCCATGTACTCTACATTGACTTCAACAAAGTAATGGGTAAGATTAACAGGTTTAGCTCAATCAGGAAGGACTACACATGCTAGTGACAAAATGGGTACAAATGGAAAAGACAAGATTTGGCAAGAAAGTTAGAATGCTGGAACCAGAGATCTAAGAATTTATACACAGGTCACATAAAGGTTATGTAGTGTAATTTATATTATGAGTCAATTTAGACATCTTAATGTGCAATCATCATTTATCTCATCTATTTTTGTTTAAGAGAGATTGTCTCGTGATGCAAAGAAAACCATGTCCAAAGGGTTATACAATTTGCAAAGACTATACCAGTAAACATATTTTCTATTGTTGAAGAAAAAGGCACTGCCACCAGCAAGACATACAGTAACAAGTAATAGTACTAAATTTCTTAAATTATGAGTTTTAAGTAGATTGTTAGTGACTCAGACTTCCAGTTAAATGTGTAGTTGCATAAACAAACAGGTGTTTCGTGACTTTAAAAATGTTATGAGCATTGCAAATTTTAGTTTAGGTGGTACTTGCCTATTATCCTAAAAATTTAAGGTGGATTATTTGAACTCCACTATTTAAACTAATACTAGAACTTAGATAGAAATTAAAAATTCATTAGTGGGAAAGAACGAAAACTGACGATGATCTTCAGCAGAGAGCAAGAATGATAGTAACGGGAGAAAGGTTACCAAGACAGAATGATGAGTTACTGGAAGCTGACTTGTAATATTATATTAAAGGACTAGACAAAGTCATAACAGCAGGCTACCAAGACAAGGTGGCCTCAAAGCTTGAAGCTGTAAAAAATTACCCCACCCCTTCTGCTTACCCATAAATTAAAAAGGAAGAACTTCAACTTTAATAGCCAACACAAGAGATGCAAGCTTAGCTGATTCCAAAAAAAAAAAAAAAAATGGGTAACCTGACAACTTCAGCCTCGGCAATACAACGGGGAAAACAAAAGATTCCCTATGTAAAGAGCAGCTCTCACCCACAAACAGAGAAGGCACGCCCAATCATTCCTTGTGTCCATGTTGCTGTTTCTTTCAGCTGTTCATCATCAGATTGAAGACACTCGCCCAACAGCTGTGTGCAAAATGCAGGATCTTTGAATATGGTCTTTGCATTGGAACCAAGTGCATCAGCTAGATCTCCCAACACAGCTACTGCTGCTTTTGTTACGCTCTCGTCTCTGCAAAAGAACCAGAATACACATGTCAGAACTCATAAGGTGCAAATATTGTAAGAGAAAGAAAATGTCCATGAAAATCCTCTTAACAATACCTTGGTCTGTCTTTCGCAACCAGTTCAATGAACTGCAAGAGATGAGGAGCGTAGGGTAACATCAAGTTGGCCTTGGAATTCTTAAATCCCTGAAGAATTCCAGAGTATGCTTCAAAGATACTGCGCCTGAGCTGATTGCCATACTCTAGCATTTCATCATCACTATTGTCTAGTTGTGCACATACTTCAGAAGCAGTTTGCATCATAGGCAATGCGTATTGAAGGTACTTCTCAAAATGTTCGCCTATGGCAAGCGCAATATCCCCAAGGCAGGAGAATATGGGAGGCTTTACAGATTTATTAAGTTCACCACTAGACAGATCCTTGAGAAGATGTGTCATGATCCCATCACAGTAGGGCAAGATCTTGTCGTCCAATGCACGGCAAATATCACCAACCACCCCCACAGAGATGGAACAGACCTGGTACTCTTCGAAATTCTGCAAGCCCATCTCCAGATACTTGTAAAACTCCGGCATATACTTCAAGAAGTCTGATCCAGTTGCGTAGGCCAGAGCTCCAATAGCAAGCATCGCCTCTTCATGGACAGTTGAGCTACGACAGGCAAAAACCTTTAAGAACAACATCATGATCTGGTCGGCAACTTGGACTATTATAGACTTGGTTTCATCAGAATTACTTAGCTTCTGAATAATAACCTGGAGAACACCACATAGGGAAGCCTGTAGATCTCCCTGTTTTTCTCTATCATCAGTGGATAAAATCTGAAGCTCAACAGTTTGTGCCAACTTGGTCATGATAACAGGGCAAAGATGTTTAATGATCTGAGATGTTTCAATAAGATTGGAGCACCTAACAACTTCATTCAAGGTTTCATATGCCGTGGTTCTGAGCTTAGAACCACTGCTGTCTGTTCGATCAGCCGTTGAAATAAGAGAACCAATAATCTGAGTTACAAATGGTGTCAGCAGAAACGAGCTTGGACCAGCATCCTCATATCCTTGAGAGAGAAAATAGATAGCCCCACAAACTTTCTCAGCAACATGAGGGACATCTTTTAAACTCTCTAACAGCACTTCCACAACCTGTTGAAGATTGTCTGGTGAAACCACTGAAAATCCAGAAGCTGGAGCATGCAGCAACTCAAAGATACGGCTAAGAGTCCATGCTGTGGTATCTCTTATGTGCTCATTGTTATCCTTCATCGCATCAAGCAGATGCTTTAATCCAGCATGGACCATGGGAGATAGCTTCTCAATGCTCGGGCCTTCAAGTATTGAGCCAAATGCATATATGGCAGCCTCGCGGGAGCGCCAATCCGATTTCATTATGTTAGCCTCCACAAAAGGCATTACAAGGGGAACAACAGAATCTCCAACAGTTCTGGCAACAAGACCAAGACATGTTCCACCAGCCATAGCCAGATTCCAGATTTCATCATCCTGGTCCTGTTCCTCATCCTGTTTCAATAATGTTTCCAACAGCATTGGAACTAATACTTCGAGAGCCTTCTCAATGAAATGGGAATGTTGCACACTGGAATCCCCACTGTCAGGGACCTCATAATCTTGAAGTTCTATCTCTTCATCACAGATAGAACTCCAGAATTCAATTGCTTGAAGGGCTACAGCTTCCTCATCTTCTTTTACTGCTTTAGCTGTCAACTCGAACAGAGTCTGCATGTAAGGTTCAAGCAACTCGTAATATGTTGACGCAATAGAAACAAGACATTCTAAAGCTGCTTGTCTTATCTGTCTCTCCTTTGCTGTGGCTGCCTCACAGATGACCTTCATAATATAATTTCTCTCCATCTCATTATCAAAGTTCGTCTGAGCAAAATCAAGAGCATTATACAAAGCTCTTGCTGCAGCAAGTCTGACTTCAGGGCTTTCCTCCTCAACATTCATACCTTGCACAACAGCAGTGAGGACAGAGTTTACTTCATCTTGGACAAGATCGTGGTGAGATATCTCCTCACACACATAACCAAGTGTTTCTAATGTGGCCTGTTTAAGGGATGCAGGCCTTCCATGTTGAGTCATATTAATAAGCAAAGAACCAACAAGCTCTGGCCATTGTTTCTGAGGAACTTCGATGGAAGCTATTTTAGCAATCACTTGGGCAGCAGTGTGACTTGCCTCGCGTACAGACGATCCAAGGCAGCTCAGAAGCAAGCTTTTAATTTGGGACTTATAAGATGATTCAATTACCAGCCATTGTTGAACAAGCTGTTGTTTCCTGACAGTTTCTTTAGCATCCAAAGAGTTCTTCAGCACAATACCTGCCAGCCTCCGGGATTCAGTGGGTTTTACATCAGTTGAGAGCTCAACAGCCAGTGAAAGAAGAAATCCCGGTAGGTTTTGCTCTCGGAACAGACTAAGGTTAGCCTCTGCCTCAGTTCGAATCTTGGCATCCGCTGATTGAGCAGCCAATAGAAACTGAGTGATCTCAAGAGCCATTTCTCCTACAAAACTGAACACAGACAGAAAAAGTTAAACACTCTGGCAGTTACTAATATACAAGATCTCTAGTAATAAAATAGCACTTAAATAGAACTAGAGGATTCTCCATTGGGGCATAGTGGCGATATAGAGGCACAATGAGGCATGAGCAACTATTTGAAAATCCCATTCAAATTTTACATGCCATCAACAAGCCTCACAAAACCAAGAAAACCAAAGTTTTCAACGTTTGAATGTTCTAAAAGGCACCCTCTTCTTTTTTCAACAAACAAGCAATAAATCAACTACGCCTCAATCCTAAAACTAGGTATCGCCATTATATGAGTCATCTATGTCCATTCAGATCTATTTTGGCTAATTGAAAAAATGAGGTACAAAATTAATTCAATGGCACTAGGTCACAGTCATGCAAACTAAACCAGGTATTTAAGTGGAGAAAGGTAGAGGGGCGGGGCAATTATCCCGAGTTTTGAAGGTTGTGTTGATCATAATGGATCATTTGGTTCAAGGGATTAGGTGGGTCATCCCGGTATAAGTTTTGGGATTAAGTTTATCTCGTGTTTGGTTGGAGGTATTAGCTAAAACCAGTGTTATTTTTTTTAAAACCAAAATCTTAGTATGAGTTATCCCATATAGAAAGTGGGATAAGTTATCTAGATTAAAACCCGGTTATAATCCTGGTCCAGATTTGAACCAAACGAGCCCTAAGGGTTAGCCCATTTCTTGGTCATCAAAAGAGTTAATTTAGTAGAAAACCAAACAATTTTTTATGAACTCCTACAAGAAATTGAAAAGTCATACATACTATTTGACAGAACAGGATTCCTTGTTCAATTGTCCAACAAAAAACAAATATCAAGTACAAAGTAAACGTCAATTCATAAACAGAGCTTATTTATAGCTATTCTTATAATTCCAATAACACTCAAGTAACTTCAAAGCCAATAAAGCAAGTTGAAACAAAAAGATTAATGCATCGGTAGCAGTAGCACATTAAACCAAAAATTAAACACCAGAGCTAACCAAAAAAAGTTGAAATCGACTAGATCTATACATAATAAACAAAACCCAGATATAACTTCTATCAGTAAAAGCAAAAAAGTTTACGTTGAATTAAAAACAAAATATTCACCCAGTTTTCAGTTTCTTGGTTTCGAATGGGAAAGCACGAAGTAGGGAACAAAATCAATCAACAGTAATTGATTGATACAGTTTATATGTGTGTGTAGATGAATTTGATTTCTAAGTGTAGATTGGGGGAGGGAGAAGGGGTGGGTGTATTTTTTGAATAGTGTGAAGAAGCGGGATATAGAGGAGCTTATATATTTGTATGTGAGAATTGAAAACACCAACGGTCAGATATTCTGAGTATTGCCCGGACTGCCCGTGATTGCTTGACTTTTGCCCTAGCAATTTTTGAAATTTTACACGTGTGGTCCTTATTGCTCTTGTTAATTAATTGGGCTAGGCAGTTGTGTAGTTGATGGGTCTCATGAGTTGGGCTTTTGTGATTTGGGCTTCACTTAAGGGGCTAAAAAGAAGTTGGGCTTCACTTTTTCGATATTTTTACCTATCTATGCATATTAATAAATGTAATTACCACTATTAAATGTGTTCTCATTTAATTACCCAACATGATATACTAATTGTATACAAAATAAGAATTAAACTCCAAACTTCTTATTTTTCACTGTGCAAAAGTACCATCACATAATCTTTCTTCTAGGGGCAAGATCACAACCAATTCCTCCAATCCTATCAAAAGAAAAAGAACACTTTTTGTGCCAATTTAGTCGCCTTGTCCAAATATCCTTGGAGTTGGATTAGAACTTTATCTTTTGTGTCAAAACCAAGACGAACGACAATAAGCAATTCAAGACTCCAATGACAGCTTATATTATTACAAAGGAAACATCAAACTATATCTACTGATGTTCATTGATTTGACGACTTTCTTTTGAAATTTTTGCATATATATGCGAAATAATAAAACCTAAGCAAACTCCAATAATCATTAAAAAAATTTAAAGCTTTAAATAAAAATCAGATTTTAGAAAATTATTATTTATTTGGATTTGATATTGTTGTAAATGATTGGTAAAATGCTATGATACCATGAAAAGCTCTGTTATTTAATAATCAAACAATGGTATACAGCATGTATATATAAAATATTCCAGAGTACATAAGACTTCTAACCCTATAGAGTTATATAGTCAATAAACTTTCATCCTAGAGTTTAAGAGTGATTAGGAGTCATCCTTTACAATTGGAATTATCCTTTGGAGCTTATTAGGAATGGCAAATGGGGTGAGGCAGGGCAGGTCAGGTTAGGGCAGGACAAAGTTTTAATGGGGCAGGGGCGGGGCGGAGCGGATTGTAACAACCTGACTGGTCGTTTTGAGAAAATTCAGCAGTTTGAGGTCTTGAGCAGCTTCGCATTAGGTATATCGACTTGTTTGCATGGTTGGATTCAGTTTCCGGATGAATCGGGGTTGAATTAGAAGAGGGAACCTAGTTTTGGAAGTTTAAACACTAAAAATTTGACCGGAATTGGACTTTTGAGTAAACGACCCCGAAATGGATCGTAGGTGATCTCAACAGCTTCGTACGGTGATTTTGGACTTAAACGCACATCTGGATTCGAATTTGGAGGTCCGTAGGGTAATTTGAGATGGTTCAGTGAAAATTGGAAAAATTGAAGTTTGGAAAATGGAGAAGTTTGACCCATAGTTGACTTTTATGATATCGGGATCGGAATGTGATTTCGAGAGATGGAACAGCTCCGTTATATTATTTTGGACTTGTCTGTAAAAATTTGGCGTCATTCCGAGTTGAATTGATAGGTTTTGGCACGAGTTTTGGAAGTTAGAGGGTTTGAAAGTTCTCAAGTTTGATTCTTGGTGTGATTCGATGTTTCGGCATTGTTTGATGTGATTTGAGACCTCGAGCGAGCCCGTGATAGGTTATATGACTTGTTTGTATGTTTGGACGGGTCTCGAGGGCCCCGGGTGTGTTCCGGGTAGGCTACTGGTCATTTTCCCTTGTTTTTAACTACTATTTTCTGCTTCTGGTATCCTCTTTCGCAATCGCAAACCGCCTTCCGCGTTCGCGAAGCTCTATTGCTGACCACCTAGAAATCCTTCTTCGCATTTGCATTTAGAGCCTCGCGTTCGCAAAGCTCTGCTTCATCACTCATCGTGTTCGCGTCCCCCTCATGCGTTCGCGTAGCTATGTTGTTCCACTCTTTGCGTTCGTGTATTAGTTCACGCGTTTTCGAAGAGAAACCTATGGGCCATAATATTTTCCTTCTTCGCGTTCGCATGCGTGTTGTCGCGTTCGCGAAGCACAACTAGGCAGCCTTCATTTTTCTTCTTCGCGAACGCGATACTTCCTCCGCGTTCGCGATGCTTTAATACCTGGGCAGAATAAATAGTACTCTATTCCGGGGGTTTGCCATTTCCACCATTTTTGGAGTTCTAGAGCTCGGTTTTGGGCGATTCTTTGTGGGGTTTTCAAGCAAAACGATTGGGTAAGTGTTCTTCACCTAGAATTGATTATATTCCATGAATTTGTCTTTATTGTTATCATTTAATTTGTGATTTGGGTTGAGTAAAATGTTGGTTTTTGAGAAAATTCCTAAGATGAAAAATCGTGATTTGAGGTGCCAAATGGTATCAGAATTTAATAAATTTTGTATGATTGAACTCATATTGGAATGGGTTCGAATTTTGTAAAATTTGTCGGGTTCCAAGGCGCGAGCCCGGGGGTCAACTTTTGGACCAATTTTTGAATTTTGTTAAAGATTGAGACTTTATGATCCGGTATAGTTTCTTATGTATTTTATTTGTGCTTTGAAGTTAATTTGGTTAGATTTGAGCCGTCCGAAGGTCTTTTCACCCGAGAAGTGCATTTTAGAGTGTTAGTTTGTCGTCTTTGAGGTAAGTATCTTGCCTAACCTTGTGTGGGGAACTTCCCCTTAGGAATTGAGTCTTCTATGCTAATTGTAGTCTGTGCATGCGAGGTGACGAGTGTGTGCTCGGACTTATTTGTGGGAAATATGCTCTAGGGATCTTAGGTCCTTATGTTCAATATGTGGAGAGTATTCCGTTAGGATTGAGTTTAATAATTGCTTAAATTGTCTCTATATGCTCCATATGATGTTGTTAGCTTTCCTCGAATTCCTACCTGTTGCATTGACCCTTAATTGCCTTAGTTGAAGTGATCGCCTTCCTTATTGTTTTGATACTTCTTGATTGTGAGTTCCTCTATGACTTCGTACAAATAGGTTACATGCCCAATTGTTGTGATTACCGGTATAGTTATCACGTGCTTGTTATTTCTTGTTGTTTAGTTGAGGTTTCATTGTGAAGTTAATTATTGGTACAAGTTTGGTTATAGGTGATTCCCTTGCCGGGATATATTTAATTCCTTACCGTTGGTTCCCTTGCCGGGATGTGTTTACTCTTGTTGTCGACTCCCTTGCCGGGATATGGTTGTTTCCTTATTGTTCCCTTGTCAGATTTTTTTTGGTGATTGGTGTTAATTGTATATTAAATGGATCGGGTTACATGCTGCAACAATATTATATGGATCGGGTTGCACGCCGTAACAATATTATATAGATCGGGTTGCACACCATAATAATATTAAATGGATCGGGTTGCACGCTGCAACAGCATTATATGATTTGGATCGGGTTGCATGCCGCAACAACATTATATGATTTGGAATGGGTAGCACGCCGCAACAATATTATATGATTTGGATCGGGTTGCACGCCGCAACAGTACTATATGATTGGGATTGTGTTGCATACCGCAACAAGAAAGAATAAAAGTGAATATTGACTCTTATGGTGAGAACAAGAGTAAAAGCACGAAGGGTGGTGCCGTGCACTTTCTGCTATTGTGTTAATTTGTTGTTATCAATCCACGTGTTTAAACTGTTTAAATTCTTTTATTGTTGTGATCCTTTGTGTTAGAACCTACAATATTTTCAATACCTCACCATATTTATGTATATATATATATATATATATATATATATATATATATATATATATATATATATATATGCACTCCAATACTTCAAACTTCTGTAATTGTTACAACCGTAATTCAATTAGTTTCTCAATTATATCCCTTAAACCGTCTAAGGTCGTATTTTACTTAAGAAGAAATTTCTACTAAGTTTTAAGTTATTAAATCTCTTGTTAAAGGTAATAATTCATTCAATGTTGTATTTTTAAATTAAAAGGGGTACTTTTTTTACTCAAATGATTTCAAAAGAAACAAATTTTACCTTTTCTCGCCGACTTTCCCAATTAGTTTAGGAATTGTAATTTTGCTGATATTAGGTAAATAGGGATTCTTGGACATATTGAGTGCATTGTGGGGACATTATGTATTGTATAGCATGTGGATTCTGTTGTTAAAAGTGAAATGGAAAATATGGGGGCAAAAGTTGCCATGTGTGCGGAAGATTCGGAAGTTAAGATTATGATATGGGAAATCAAGGATTGAGATGATCGGGATTGCGTATTAGACATGATGTGATTGATTGAGTGGGAAATTCCTTCTTTAATTGAATACACTTTTACTTGTCTCTGTTCCTGTTATGTCAGTGTTGCTTTACTTGGTTATCGTTTGTTACTACCCGCGTTCTCCTTTATTGTTCTTACTGTTGTATTTTGATTTCTTTCTGTTGTTGATATTACCTCATTATCTTTATCACGATATTTTTTATCATATCCTGTTCATTTTATTTGACCAATAGGTGTCTTGACTGTTCCTCGTCACTACCCCACTGAGGTTGGTCTTGATACTTACTGGGCACCGCCGTGGTATGCTCATACTACACTTTTGTACGTTTTTGTGCACAAATCCAGGTATTGATCAATAGTAGCTATGCAGGTCGTCGCGGTGGAGACTCACAGTAACCTGTTGCTGCGTTCGCAGGCCTCGGAGTCACCTTCATTTGTATTTACGTTCCATTGATTCCTTCTCATTCTGGAACCATGTTGTATTTATTTTGTATAATTAATCTTAGAAAGGCTTATGATTTGTACCACCGGTTTTGGAAATTGTGATTTATTGAGAGTTATTTAATTTGAAATTAGTAAATATAAAGTTATTTCTGTAAATGTTAGGCTTACCTAGTTTAGAGACTAGGTGCCATCACGACTCCTTTGGAGGGATTTTGGGTCGTGACAAGTTGGTATCAGAGCTCTAGGTTCATGGGTGCTACGAGTCATAAGCAGGTTTAGTAGAGTCTTGTGGATCGGTACGGAGACATCCATACTTATCTTCGAGAGGCTACAGAACTGTTAGGAAATTCCACCTCTTTCATTCCCTATCATGCGTTATTGATTCAGCTCGAAGTACCTGACTTATGTCCCTCTACATCCACTCGTGTATAATATTACACTTTCAGCATTCGCTATGCGCTAGTGGTTCGTGATGCTATAGAAAGGCTACAAAGGAATCAGGGATGCTCAAGCATTGCCTTGACGTGTTGTCCAGACTGAAGATACAGAGGCATTGAGAGACTATTCAGTTGTTCGTATGGAGGCGCAGCGGTTTCCGACACCTGCTTGACGAGTGCGAGCTAGGAAGATTTAATTGGTCGACTAGTCGTCATGATTGTGGCAAGGCCATGAAGTGGGTGTTGATTGGGAATAGTTTGTGGAATTGGAGTACCTTGTGATTTGTGTTGTACGAGCTTTGAAGGTTAGTTTTGCGGATCATCAGACTTTGTTTTCTATGGCCTTGTGCCAAGTGGATGAGTCCAATAGCAGCATTCAGATTGCGGAGTCAGATTTTTATCAATCTTAGCCTGAGGTATGTGTATATGTGGTATTGGTAGATTCCCGGATTTGGGGTATGACTAGGGTATGAGATCTCGCATGGGATGGTGTTGGGGATTACAGTATTTCTATGTTAATAATGGATCTACATTTCAGTATCTAGGGGAGTCGGAGGAACAACTTCAGATTCACAGGAGGTCTATTCAGCGTTGGCATCATGGTTGCGGCAAAATGAGGTGCTTCAGAGGTAATACGGTGGTCTATGAGTTTCTTGCTACGTAGTTCATGCTTGAGTCATCTATATGTGGGGCTTTAATGGGAGTTATTGTATATCGACTATCCGAAGAAATGAGTCGGTTTAGTAGTGTTGGGTCAGCATAGCCATAGAAGTAAATGGTCCTTTTGATGGGAATTCTCTACTGGCATTTGTGGCAGCACTTTTGGATTGGGCGGTTTGTGTGACTCGGTTGAGTTAGAGAGGTGTAGTCCTGATGGTTTGGTTACGTGCGGGCGAATCTCAGAGGGTTCTTGCTAGTTTTACTATGGCTTGAGTTGAGTGTCTCCTATGGGCATAAGGAATATGTGGTACATTGCAGTTTCTCCCGAATCGGTATCTGAAATTAATAGAGCGTTGGCATTGTTAGCTATTATATGTGAAGAGTGTGCATTTTTTTGGAAAGGACCTTGAGTTTTGGTTTGCAGTGCGTGGCTGGTAGCAGCGTGATTACTGGGTTTTGAGTCTTTCGAGGTTCATATTTCGTTACGCGGTCAGAAACTCTATATGAGTGCTTCAGTAGAATAATAAGGTGTAAGTGATATATCAGCCATTTGATTGCATAGTGGAGTTAGAGTATGGAAATTTTGGTATTCCTGAGGTTTTGGGGCTATATGCCCTCATATTTGAATTATTTCCTGTTTGCGGATTGCGGAGAAACATTGAGGATGAGATAGTTAATAGCATGCATGATTGGTAGGTCGCTTTGGATTTTTGGAATGGATATTTACCTATTTGAAATAATCAGGATTTGGTTGGGGGGCTATCTGAAAGCTCAATGAGAATATGTATCCTGTATCAGATCAAGTTTGAGTGCTCCTGTGAGATCGTCATTTTGGTTATGTTATCAGGCATAATGAATATTATTTGTGCCCCTAGCCTATGACATGTGCTACTCTTTTATGTTGTGTTAGGCGGTGTGGTAGTATGATTATCCCCCCCCCCCACGCAAGTAGTAATCCTATTCAGGCCTTATGGCGATGCGAGCGAGATAGCCCTCGTGATGTTGATTTGCTTATTGCACCTTAGTCATGCTTGCTTCTTTCATGTGTTAACACTTTCATTTATTTTCCCATAGTTTTATTTGTGCACCTTGTTGTACTTGATATCAGTATTCATGTGTTTAGTAAGCTCGAGCATTTTGGTTTGAGGAGTATTTGGGAGCGGGCTGCACGCCGCAGCGGATATTTTGTGGGATACCTTTTCCTTGTGTTTATTTGGTGTTGTGTTTTCCCTCTGTGGGAAGATTTGATGAAGAAGTACATTTTTGTTGTTATATGTGTTGTACTCGTTAGATAATTCTTATACCCTGCTTTTCTTTACTTGTGCTGCATACTTGAGTTATTGTTGGTTTGGTGTACGAACTGTGTAATGTGAGAATCCGTATGGTTCCATGATGAGTTGTCAGTTGTGCTGCTAGTATTGGCTGATATGAGGTTCTTAGACGTGAGATTAGTATTATGGTATCGGGGGTGAGGAGTGTTTGGAAGTATGAGGGTGTTTCTGCTAAAATTTAGGTGATGGCCCTTGGCGGGCGAGAGAGCTTCTTGACTTGTTGTCTTCATAGGCGACTATGAGTTCCCGTATGTTTCATTATCACGAGAAGTGATGTGGAGGTCTAGAACAAGGTTGTATTCAATATGAAGTATATTGTGGGCATCCAGGATGTTATTTGAGCAGCTATGGTGGTCAGATGTTATTGCATCGT
This sequence comes from Nicotiana tabacum, assembly GCF_000715075.1. Lineage (NCBI taxonomy): Eukaryota > Viridiplantae > Streptophyta > Magnoliopsida > Solanales > Solanaceae > Nicotiana > Nicotiana tabacum. Next base: position 42,168,374 of record NC_134089.1, on the reverse strand, counting down.
GCAATTAAGTTGTGTGGTACAACGTGTTATTGTATTCTGGATTGGAATTTGGCTTGATTTAGCTTGTCAAGGCTCATGCAAGTGTGATGATGTGGAGTTCGGATCCGATGATGAGTTTTAGATGTTGAGGTTTGGGTTATGTTCTAAGGTTATGGGCTAAGGAGGAGATGAGATCTTCAGTTAAGTTGCATTGTCATTTCTGCTTAGGTTGGGTGATGGGGAATCAACCCAGGTGTATGTATGGTGAGGATGTAACAACCCGATTGGTCGTTTTGAGAAATTGCGCCCGATTCGATAGTTTGAAGTTTCAAGTAGCTTCACATTAGTTATATCGACTTGTGTGCACGGTTGGATTCAGTTTCCGGATGAATTGGGGTTGAATTAGAAGAAGGAACCTAGCTTTGGAAGTTTAAATAATGAAAATTTGATCAGAATTGGAATTTTGAGTAAACGGCCCCGGAATGAGTCGTGGGTGATCTCAACAACTTTGTATGGTGATTTTGGACTTAAGTGCGCGTCTGGATTCGTATTTGGAGGTCCGTAGGGTAATTTGAGGTGGTTCGGCGAAAGTTGAAAAAGTTGAAGTTTGGAAAATGGAGAAGTTTGACCCATAGTTGACTTTTGCGATATCGGTGTTGGAATGCAATTCTAAGAGTTGGAACAGCTCCGTTATGTCATTTTGTACTTGTCTGCAAAATTTGGCATCATTCCGGGTTGAATTGATAGGTTTTGGCACGAGTTTTGGAAGTTAGAAGGTTTGAAAGTTCCTAAGTTTGATTCTTGGAGTGATTCGATATTTTAGCGTTGTTTAATGTGATTTGAGACCTCAAGTGAGTCTGTATAGGTTATATGACTTGTTTGTGTGTTTGGACGAGGTCCCGGGGGCCTCGGGTGTGTTCCGGGTGGGCTATGGGTCACTTTCCCGAGGGTTTGCCGTTTTCACCATTTTTGGAGTTCTAGAGCTCGGTTTTGGGCGGTTCTTTGTGGGTTTTTCAAGCAAAAAGATTGGGTAAGTGTTCTTCACCTAGAATTGATTATATTCCATGAATTTGTCTTTATTTTTATCATTTATTTTGTGATTTGGGTTGAGTAAAATGTTGGTTTTTGAAGAAAATTCCTAAGATGAAAAATCGTGATTTGAGAGGCCAAATGGTATCAGAATTTAATAAATTTTGTATGGTTGAACTCATATTATAATGGGTATTCGGATTTTATAAAATTTGTCGGGTTCCGAGGCGCGGTCCCGGGGGTCAACCTTTGGACCAATTTTTGAATTTTGTTAAAGATTGAGACTTTATGATTCAGAATAGTTTCTTATGTGTTTTATTTGTGCTTTGAAGTTAATTTGGTTAGATTTGAGCCGTCCGGAGGTCTTTTCACCCGATAAGTGCATTTTAGAGTATCAGTTTGTTGTCTTTGAGGTAATTATCTTGTCTAACCTTGTGTGGGGGACTTCCTTTTAGGAATTGAGTCTTCTATGTTAATTGTAGTCCGTGCACGCGAGGTGACGCGTGTGTGCTCGGACTTATTTGTGGCAAATATGTTCTAGGGTTCTTATGTCCTTATATTCAATATGTGGATAATATTCCGTTAGGATTGAGTTTAATAATTGCTTAAATTATCTCTATATGCTCCATATGAAGTTGCTAGCTTTCCTCGAAGTCCTACCTGTTGCATTTTCCCTTAATTGCCTTAGTTGAAGTGATCGCCTTCCTTATTATTTTGATACTTCTTGATTGTGAGTTCCTCTATGACTTCGTACAAATAGGTTTCATGCCAATTGTTATGATTACCGGTGTAGTTATCACGTGTTTTTTATGTCTTGTTGTTTAGTTGAGGTTTCATTGTGAAGTTAATTATCAGTACAAGTTTTGTTATAGCTGATTGATTCCCTTGCCGGGACATATTTAATCCTTACCGTTGGTTCCCATGCCAGGATGTGTTTACTCTTGTTGTTGGCTCCCTTGCCGGGATATGCTTGTTTCCTTATTGTTCCCTTGTCGGGATTTTTTTTATGATTAGTGTTGATTGTATGTTAAATGGATCGGGTTGCACGCCGCAACAATATTGTATAGATCGAGTTGCACGCCGCAACAATATTATGTGGATCAGGTTGCACGCCGCAATAATATTAAATGGATCGGGTTGCACACCACAACACCATTATATGATTTGGATCGGGTTGCACACTGCAATAATATTATATGATTTGGATCGTGTTGCATGCCGCAACAACACTATATGATTAGGATAGGGTTGCGCGCCGCAACAAGAAAGAATAAAAGTGAATATTGACTCTTATGGTGAGAACAAGAGTAAAAGCACGAAGGTGGTGTCGTGCACTTTCTGCTGTTGTGTTTATTTGTTGTTATCAATCCACGTGTTTAAACTGTTTAAATTCCTTTATTGTTGTGATCCTTTGTGTTAGAACCTACAATGTTTTCAATACCTCACCGTATTTATGTATATATATATATATATACTCCAATACTTTAATCTATATATACACATGCTCTAATACTTCAAACTTCAATAATTGTTACAACCGTAATTCAATTAGTTTCTCAATTATACCCCTTAAACCGTCTGAGGTCGTATTTTACTTAAGAAGAAATTTCTACTAAGTTTTAAATTATTAAATCTCTTGTTAAAGGTATAATCCATTCAATGTTGTATTTTTAAATTAAAAGGGGTGCTTTTTTTACTCAAATGATTTCAAAAGAAACAAATTTCACATTTTCTCGCTGGCTTTCCCAATTAGTTTAGGAATTGTAATTTTGCTGATATTAGGTAAATGGGGCTTCTTGGACATATTGAGTGCATTGTGCGGATATTATGTATTGTATAGCATGTGGATTATGTTGTTAAAAGTGAAATGGAAAAGATGGGGGCACAAGGTGCCATGTGTGCGGAAGATTCGGAAGTTAAGATTATGATATGAGAAATTGGGGATTGAGATGGTCGGAATTGCGTATTAGACATGATGTGATTGATTGATTGGGCAATTCTTTCTTTAATTGAATACACTCTTCCTTGTCTCTGTTCCTGTTATGTCAGTGTTGTTTTACTTGGTTATCTAATTTACTTGGTTATCATTTGTTACTACCTGCGTTCTCCTTTATTGTTCTTACTATTGTATTTTGATTTTTTTCCGCTGTTGATATTACCTCTTTATCTTTATCGCGATATTTTTTATCATATACTGTTCATTTTATTTGACCAGTAGGTGTCTTGACTGTTCCTCGTTACTACCCCACCGAGGTTAGTCTTGATATTTATTGGGCACCGCCGTGATGTGCTCATACTACACTTCTATACATTTTTGTGTACAGATCCAGGTATTGATCGATAGTAGCTGTGCGGGTCATCGGGGTGGAGACTCACGGTAACCTGTTGCTGCGTTCGCAGGCCTCGAAGTAACATTTGTTTGTATTTACGTTCCATTGATTCCTTCTCGTTCTGGAACCATGTTGTATTTATTTTGTATAATTACTCTTAGAAAGGCTTATGACTTTTACCATCGGTATTGAAAATTTTGATTTATTGAGAGTTATTTAATTTGAAATTAGTAAATATAAATGTTATTTCTGTAAATGTTAGGCTTACCTAGTTTAGAGACTAAGTACCATCACGACTCCTTGGGTCGTGACAAGTTGGTATCAGAGCTCTAGGTTCATAGGTGATACGAGTCATAAGTAGGTTTAGTAGAGTCTGGCGGATCGGTACAAAGACGTCCGCACTTATCTTCGAGAGGCTACAGAACTGTTAGGAAATTCCACCTCTTTCATTCCCTATCATGCGATATTGATTCAGCTCGAAGTACCTGACTTATGTCCCTCTACATCCACTCGTGTATAATATTACACTCTCAGTGTTCGCTATGCGTCAGTGGTTCGTGATGCTACAGATAAGCTACAAAGGAGTCAGGGATGCTCAGGCATTGCTTTGACGTGTTGTCCAGACTGAAGATACAGTGGCATTGAGAGACTATTCAATTGTTCGTATGGAGGCACAATGATTTTCGGTACCTGCTTGATGAGTGCGAGCTGGAAAGGTTTAATTGGTCGACTAGTCGTCGCAATTGTGGCAAGGCCACGAAGTGGATGTTGATTGGGAATAGTTGGTGGTATTGGAGTACCTTGAGATTTGTGTTGTACGAGCTTTGATGGTTAGTTTTGCGGATCATCAGACTTTGTTTTCTATGGCCTTGCGCCAAGTGGAGGAGTCCAATAGCGACATTCAGATTGCAGAGTCAGATTTGTATCAATCTTAGCTTGAGGTATGTGTATATATGGTATTGGTAGATTCCCGAATTTGGGGTATGACCAGGGTCTGAGATCTCGCACGGGATGATGTTGGGGCTTACAGTATTTCTACGTCAATAATGGATCTATATTTCAGTATCTAGGGGAGTCGGAGGAACAACTTCAGATTCACAAGAGGTCTATTCAGCGTTGGCATCTTGGTTGCGGCAAAACGGGGTGCTTCAGAGGTAATGCGGTGGTCTATGAGTTTCTTGCTACGTAGTTCATGCTAGAGTCATCTATATGTGGGGCTTTGATGGGAGTTATTGTATATCGACTATCCGAAGAAATGAGTAAGTTTAGTAGTGTTGGGTCAACATAGCCATAGAAGTAAATGGTCCTTTTGATGGGAATTCTCTACTGGCATTTGTGGCAGCACTCTTGGATTGGGAGGTTTGTGTGACTCGGTTGAGTTAGAGAGGTGCAGTCCTGATGGTTTGGTTATGTGCGGGCGAATCTCGGAGGGTTCTCGCTAGTTTTACTATGGCTTGAGTTGAGTGTCTACTATGGGCATAAGGAATATGTGGTACATTGCAGTTTCTCCCGAATCGGTATCTGAAATTAATAGAGCGTTGGCATTATTAGCTATTATATGTGAAGAGTGTGCATTTTTTTTGGAAAGGACCTTGAGTTTTGGTTTACAGTGCGTGGCTGGTAGCAGCGTGATTACTGGGTTTTGAGGCTTTCGAGGTTCATATTTCGTTACGCGGTCAGAAACTCTATATGAGTGCTTCAGCAGAATAATAAGGTGTAAGTGATATATCAGCCATTAGATTGCGTGGTGGAGTTAGAGTATGAAAATTTTGGTATTCCTGAGGTTTTGGGCTAGATGCCCTCATATGTGAATTATTTCCTGTTTGCGGATTACGGAGAAACATTGAGGATGAGATAGTTAATAGCATGCATGATTGATAGGTCGCTTTGGATTTTTGGAAAGGATATTTACCTATTTGAAATAATCAGGATTTGGTTGGGGGCTATCTGAAAGCTCAATGAGAATATGTATCATGTATCAGATCAAGTTTGAGTGCTCCCGTGAGATCATCATTTTGGTTATGTTATTAGGCAGAATGGATACTATTTGTGTCCTAGCCTATGATATGTGCTACTCTTTTATGATGTGTTAGGCGGTGAGGTTGTATGATTATTTCCCCCGCAAGTAGTAATCCTATTCAGGCCTTATGGCGATGTGGGCGAGATAGCCCTCGTAATGTTGATTTGCTTATTGCACCTTAGTCATACTTGCTTCTTTCATGTGTTAACACTTTCATTTATTTTCCCATAGTTTTATTTGTGCACCTTGTTGTACTTGATATCAGTATTCATGTGTTTAGTGAGCTCGAGCATTTTGGCTTAAGGAGTATTTGGGATCGGGTTGCACGCCGCAGTGGATGTTATGTGGGACGCCCTTTCCTTCTGTTTATTTGGTGTTGTGTTTTCCCTCTGTGGGACGATTTGATGAAGAAGTACACTTTTGTTGTTATATGTGTTGTACTCGTTAGATAATTCCTATACCCTGCTTTTCTTTACTTGTGTTGCATAATTGAGTTATTGTTGGTTTGACGAACTGTATAATGTGAGAATCCGTGTGGTTTCATGATGAGCTATCAGTTGTGTTGCTGGTATTGGCTGAGATGAGGTTCTTAGACATGAGATTAGTATTATGGTATCGGGGGTGAGGAGTGTTTGGAAGTATGGGGGTCTTTCTGCTAAGATTTGGGTTATGGCCCTTGGCGGGCGAGAGAGCTTCTTGACTTGTTGTCTTCATGGGCGGCTATGAGTTCCCGCATGTTTCTTTATCACGAGAAGTGATATGGAGGTCTAGAATAAGGTTGTATTCAATATGAAGTATATTGCCGGCATCCAGGATGTTATTTGAGCAGCTATGGTGGTCAGATGTTATTGCATCGTGCAATTGAGTTGTGTGGAACAACGTATTATTGTATTTTGGATTGGAATTTGGCTTGATTTAGCTTGTCAAGGCTCATGCAGTGTGATGACGTGGAGTTCGGATTCGATGATGAGTTTCAGATGTTGAGGTTTGGGTTCTGTTCTAAGGTTATGGGCTAAGGAGGAGATGAGATCTTCAGTTAAGTTGCATTATCAGTTCTGCTTAGGTTGGGTGATGGGGAATCACCCCGAGTGTATATATGGTGAGCTCATGCAGTGATTCAATGGCTATAAAATGACTCCGAGCACGTTCGAGGATGAACATATGTTTAAGTTGAGGAGGATGTAACGATCCGACTGGTCGTTTTGAGCAATTGCACCCGATTCGGTAGTTTGAGGTCTCGAGCAACTTCACATTAGGTATATCTACTTGTGTGCACGGTTGGATTCAGTTTCCGGATGAATCGGGGTTGAATTAGAAGAAGGAACCTAGTTTTGGAAGTTAAAATAGTGAAAAATTGACCGGAATTGGACTTTTGAGTAAACAGTCCCGCAATGGGTCGTGGGTGATCTCAACAGCTTCGTATGGTGATTTTTGGACTTAAGCGCACATCCAAATTCAGATTTGGAGGTCCGTAGGGTAATTTGAGGTGTTTCAGCGAAAGTTAGAAAAGTTGAAGTTTGGAAAATGGAGAAGTTTTACCCATAGTTGACTTTTATGATATCGGGGTCGGAATGTGATTCTAAGAGTTGGAACAGCTCTGTTATGTCATTTTGGACTTGTCTGCAATATTTGGCGTTATTCCGGGTTAAATTGATAGGTTTTGGCACGAGTTTTGGAAGTTAGAAGGTTTGAAAGTTCCTAAGTTTAATTCTTGGAGTGATTCGATGTTTCAACATTGTTTGATGTGATTTGAGACCTTGAGCGAGTCTGTGATAGGTTATATGACTTGTTTGTATGTTTGGACGGGGTCCCGGGGCCTCGGGTGTGTTCCGGGTCATTTTCTCTTGTTTTTGAACTGCTGTTTTCTGCTTCTGGTATCCTCTTTCGCGATCGCGAACCGCCTTCCGCGTTCACGAAGCTTTTGTTGCTGACCACCTGGAAATATTTATTCGTGTTCGCGGTTAGAGCCTCGCATTCGCGAAGCTCTGTTTCATCCCTCATCGCGTTCGCATCCCCCCTCACGCGTTCACGTAGCTATGTTGTTCCACTCTTCGCGTTCGCCTACTAGTTCACGTAGCTATAATATTTTCCTTCTTCGCGTTCGCATGCGTGCTGTCGCGTTCGCGAAGCACAACTGGGCAGCCTTTATTTTTCTTCTTCGCGAACGCGATACTTCCTCCGCATTCGCGATGCTTTAATACCTGGGCAGAATAAATAGTACTCTATTCCGGGGGGTTGCCATTTTCACCATTTTTGGAGTTCTAGAGCTCGGTTTTGGGCGATTCCACGAATTTGTCTTTATTTTTATCATTTAATTTGTGATTTGGGTTGAGTAAAATGTTGGTTTTTGAAGAAAATTCCTAAGATGGAAAATCGTAATTTGAGGGACCAAATAGTATCGGAATTTAATAAATTTTGTATGGTTGAACTCATATTGGAATGGGTATTCGAATTTTGTAAAATTTGTCAGGTTCTGAGGCGCAGGCCCGTGGGTCATCTTTTGGACCAATTTTTGGATTTTGTTAAAGATTGAGACTTTATGATCCGGAATAGTTTCTTATGTGTTTTATTTGTGCTTTGAAGTTAATTTGGTTAGATTTGAGCCGTCCGGAGGTCTTTTCACCCGAGCAGTGCATTTTAGAGTATCGGTTTGTCGTCTTTGAGGTAAGTATCTTGCCTAACCTTGTGTGGGGAGCTTCCCCTTAGGAATTGAGTCTTCTATGCTAATTGTAGTCCGTGCATGCGAGGTGACAAATGTGTGCTCGGACTTATTTGTGGGAAATATGCTCTATGGATTCTTAGGTCCTTATGTTCAATATGTGGAGAGTATTCCGTTAGGATTGAGTTTAATAATTGCTTAAATTGTCTCTATATGCTCCATATGATGTTGCTAACTTTCCTCGAATTCTTACCTGTTGCATTGACCCTTAAATGCCTTAGTTGAAGTGATCACCTTCCTTATTGTTTTGATATTTCTTGATTGTGAGTTCCTCTATGACTTCGTACAAATAGGTTACATGCCCAATTGTTGTGATTACCGGTGTAGTTATCACGTGCTTGTTATGTCTTGTTGTTTAGTTGAGGTTTCATTGTGAAGTTAATTATCGGTACAAGTTTGGTTATAGCTGATTCCCTTGTCGGGACATATTTAATCCATACCGTTGGTTCCCTTGCCGGGATGTGTTTACTCTTGTTGTTGACTCCGTTGCCGGGATATGGTTGTTTCTTTATTGTTCCCTTATCGGGATTTTTTTGTGATTAGTGTTGATTGTATATTAAATGGATCGGGTTTCATGCCTCAACAATATTATATGGATCAGGTTGCACGCCGCAATAATATTATGTAGATCGGGTTGCACGCCGCAACAATATTAAATGGATCGGGTTGCATGCCGCAATACCATTATATGATTTGGATCGGGTTGCACGCCGCAATAATATTATATGATTTGGATCGGGTTGCACGCCGCAACAATATTATATGATTTTGATCGGGTTGCACGCCGCAACAATATTATATGATTTGGATCGGATTGCACGCCGCAACAATATTATATGATTTGGATCGGGTTGCACGCTGCAATAGTACAATATGATTGGGATCGGGTTGCGCGCTGCAACAAGAAAGAATAAAAGTGAATATTGACTCTTATGGTGAGAACAAGAGTAAAAGCACGAAGAGTGGTGTTGTGCACTTTCTGCTATTGTGTTAATTTGTTGTTATCAATCCACGTGTTTAAACTGTTTAAATTCTTTTATTGTTGTGATCCTTTGTGTTAAAACCTACAATGTTTTCAATACCTCACCGTATTTATGTGTATATATATATATACATGCCCCAATACTTCAAACTTCAATAATTGTTACAACCGTAATTCAATTAGTTTCTCAATTATACCCCTTAAACCGTCTGAGGTCATATTTTACTTAAGAAGAAATTTCTACTAAGTTTTAAATTATTAAATCTCTTGTTAAAGGTAATAATCCATTCAATGTTGTATTTTTAAATTAAAAGGGGTACTTTCTTTACTCAAATGATTTCAAAAGAAACAAATTTCACCTTTTCTCGCTGGCTTTCCCAATTAGTTTAGGAATTATAATTTTGCTGATATTAGGTAAATGAGGCTTCTTGGACATATTGAGTGCATTGTGCGGACATTATGTATTGTATAGCATGTGGATTCTGTTGTTAAAAGTGAACTGGAAAAGATGGGGGCACAAGGTGCCATGTGTGCGGAAGATTCGGAAGTGAAGATTATGATATGAGAAATCGAGGATTGAGATGGTCGAGATTGCGTATTAGACATGATGTGATTGATTGAGTGGGCAATTCCTTCTTTAATTGAATACACTATTACTTGTCTTTGTTCCTGTTATTTCAATGTTGTTTTACTTGGTTTTCTGATTTACTTGGTTATCTAATTTACTTGGTTATCGTTTGTTACTACCCGCGTTCTCCTTTATTGGTCTTACTGTTGTATTTTGATTTCTTTCCATTGTTGATATTGCCTCGTTATCTTTATCGCGATATTTTTTTATCATATCCTGTTCATTTCATTTGACTAGTAGGTGTCTTGACTATTCCTCATCACTACCCCACCGAGGTTAGTCTTGATACTTACTGGGCACCGCCGTGGTGTGCTCATACTACACTTAGATCCAAGTATTGATCGATAATAGCTATGCGGGTCGTCGCGGTGGAGACTCACGATAACTTGTTGCTGCGTTCGCATGCCTCGGATTCACCTTCGTTTGTATTTACGTTCCATTGATTCCTTCTCGTTCTGGAACCATGTTGTATTTATTTTGTATAATTAATCTTAAAAATGCTTATGACTTGTACCACCGGTTTTGAAAATTGTGATTTATTGAGAGTTATTTAATTTGAAATTAGTAAATATAAATGTTATTTTTGTAAATGTTAGGTTTACCTAGTTTAGGGACTAGGTGCCATCACGACTTCTTCGGAGGGATTTTGAGTCGTGACACAAATCAAAACATATTTTTAAGAAATAGTTAACGGACCAGGGCAAGGATAAGCCAGAATTCTAGATAAATTTGGTCAACACTATTAGTTACCTCATTCGATAAAATTTTCATCCTTGCAATTCACAAAGTAAACAATGTTGTCTCAAGATAGTCAAAATGTACTAGGTTGGCCAAGCTTATTCAATATAAATTAAAAAATTAATATTAGTTTAAGTTAAGTTCTTCTTTAATTAGAGGAAACTTTACAAACTTAAGATAAACTTGAAAAATCTAAACATCTAGATAAAACCCAATCTGATTATTCAACTACTTTCAACCCAAATATTTTTAAAATTCCTGAGCAAAAATAAAAAACATACTGCAATATTTTATATTATTACTTTTCTTAATGAATATGATTAAATTTATTCAATTCTCTTTTAAAAATATATAAAAATAAATCTTTTTGTCAAGCGAAATTTTTTTCAAGCAGAAGCGTTTAATGATTGATAGGAACTTAGAGCAATTATATAGATGAAGGTATCGCTCGCTTCTGAGTATTTGCAGTGCAACTGATAGGAGGGGGGTGAGTGTAAGTATCACTTACGTGGCACTACATTATTGTATCAACTAAATACGAAGTGAAAGTCCTTTTTTTTTCTAGGTAAGGATTTATTTCTATATATTTTTAAAAGAGAATTGAATAAATTTAATCATATTCATTAAGAAAAGTAGTAATATAAAAGAAATTAAAAGAATAAATAAAAAATAAAATAGAATCTAAAATGGGGCTGGGGCGTGACAAGGCTTAATAAAGGAGGGAGAGACAGGGCAAAATTTTGACAAAAAGATAAATATAACAGGTGTGATGACCCAAAAGGTCATCATTTGTTTTAAAAGTAAATTCTGCATTTCGAGGTCTTAAAAATCTCTTTCGGCATTACCTCGATTTGCGTGCACAGTACGGGCACGTAGCCGGAAAGTCATTTTGTGAAAATCTGTGAAAAATGATGAATTTTACCTTTAAAATGAATTTAAGTTGACTTCGATTAACAGTTTGGATAAACGGACCCGGACCCGTGATTTGACGGTCTCGGAGGGTCCGTAGGAAAATATGGGACTTAGGCGTATTCCCGGAATCGAATTCCGAGGTCCCAAGCCCGAGAAATGAATTTTTTAAAAAAATTATTTTCTGGAATTATTTATGAGTTTTGGAAATGAAACATGTTTAAAACTTGATGGTATCGGGCCCGTATTTTGGTTCTGGCGCCCGGTACAGGTCTTATATGTGATTTAAGATAAGTATGTGAAATTTGGTAATAAACGGACTTGAGATGACGTGAATCGGATCGTCTTTGAGAAAATTGGAAAATTTGAAGTTCTTAAGAAATTTCATGATTTTGATGCTAAAGTCATAGTTGTTGATGTTATTTTAGTGATTTGAATGCATGAGCGAGTTTGTATGATGTTTTTAGGTTAGTGTGCATGTTTGATTTGGAGCCCCGAGGGCTCGGGTGAGTTTTGGATAGGCCACGGGATGGAATTTGGACTTGAGGAATTGCACATTTCAGCTGTTGCATGGTAGGCTTCGCATTTGCGAAGCCTGGCTCGCAAATGCGAAGGCTATGTCGCAAATACGAACAATAGCGCAGGCCAGCTTACCTCACAAATACGAGGGATTGATCGCAAATGTGATCCCTCAGTTTTAGCCAGACATCACAAATGCGACACATTGTTCGCAATTTCCACTTCGCAATGCGAAAGCTGCTTAGAAAATGTGAACTTAGCAGAAGTCTGGGTTCGCAATTGCGAACTCTGGTCGCTATTGCGACATCTGCAACCTGTAATTTTATAACTTAGCCAAAAATCTTTCATTTTTCACACTCTTTCAAAACCAAAACACTCTTGGGCGATTTTTCAAAGACAACTCTTCTTCCAAATCGATTGTAAGTCCATTTTAACTTGTTTTCTTCAATCATTAACATCTTTTAACATGATTTCAACTCAAAATCAATGATTTTCATAGGAGAAATTGGGTGTTTTGGGTAAAACCTAGGTTTTTCAAAAATTGGGGATTTGGACCTCGATTTGAGGTCCGATTTCAAAATAAATTATATATTTGGGTTCATGGGGGAATGGGTAATCGGATTTTGGTTCGAACCTCGGTTTTTGACCATGTGGGCCCGAGTGCGATTTTTGACTTTTTGGGTAAAACTTTAGAAACTCATTTCCATGCATTAGAATTGATTCATTTAGCATTTATTGATGTAATTAAGTAACTTGTGACTAGATACGAGTGAATTGGTGGTGGAATCAAGAGGTAACGATAGTAGAGACTTGAATTGTATTCGTGACATCGAGGTAAGTGTTTGGTCTAACCTTAGCTTGAGGGATTAGGAGTCGAGTCCTATTTGCTATGTGGTATTTGTCGAGTACGACATATAAGCATGGTGACGAGTATCTATACGTTCGTGTCAAGTATGCCCGTGAGTCTTATATTGTGGTTATTATGACCTCGTTGTATTATTCATACTTTGATGATGATTTCTATCGTTGGGCAAAGTTTGTGGAAGTAATTGAGACATTTGAACATTGAGGAGCGTTGGCTCAAGTTGTACAATGAAATGTGAAAGTATAAGTGATAAATGAATCTTTTGGAGCATTGGCTCAAATTGTGAAGTGGGTTGTGAAGTAAAAGTGAGAAAAAGAAGAGAATTATTGTGTGGCCTCCCTTGTCGGGATATTGTTGCTTTTGATGTTATCTCCCTTGCCGGGATGTTGATGTTTCTTTTGATGTTGTTCCCTTGCCAGGACTTGATTGTTGAACTATTGTTCCCTTGCCAGGATTCTTATTGTAGTTTCATTTATTTCCTTGTCCTATTGCTTGTGATTGTTGTTTGGGTGAGGAAGAGTGTTAAAGCATGAAGGGTGATGCCGTGTATTATTTTGGTGAGAGAGTGTTAAAGCACGAAGGGTGATGCCGTGTATGATTTGTGAGGAAAAAGTGTAAAGCACGAAGGGTGATGTCGTGCCGCACGATGTACCATTCCGTACTGATTATATTGATTATATGGTGAGGACGAGAGTAAAAGCATGAAGAATGATGCTGTGCACATTTTCATTACTTGATTGCTTTGGTGAGGACGAGAGTAAAAGAACGAAGGGTGATGCGGTGCACATTTTCATTACTTGATTGCTTTGGTGAGGACGATAGTAAAAGAACGAAGGGTGGTGCCTCACTTATTGATTTCTAATTCTTTGTTGATATATGAGATATGTTGTTTCTTTCAATTACCTGTTGTCTTTCTATTCTAAATTGATAGTTCCCCCGCAGCACGTTACCCCTCTCATACTTGACTGTATATCACTGTTCTTCTTTTTCGTTGTATATAGTTGAATTGCACAGGTTTATTTGGTAGTCTGGTCCTAGCCTCGTCACTACTTCACCGAGGTTAGGCTAGGCACTTACCAGCATATGGGGTCGGTTGTGCTGATATTACACTCTGCGCTGTGTGCAGATCCTGGAGCAGCAACTTTTGGACCGTAGATTGGGTGGCTGCCTTCAGTCCACACGGAGATCCAAGGTAGTCCTGCAGGCGTCCGCAGGCCCTGGCGTCTCCCTCTATTCCTTTACTCCTGTTTCATTTACTTAGTTCAGAAACAGTGTATCTTTTATCTTTCAGACTTTGTATGTAGTATTCTTAGATCGTCTATGAAACTGTGACACCAGTTCTGGGTGGTCGAGGCTCAAACAGTTGTATTAGATACATATTTCAAATAGTTTACTGCATTTCTTCCGCTTATTGTAATCTCCGTTGTCTACACGTTATTGCTTTATAATTGTTAAAGAATAGAAAATTTGTAAAAAGGTAATTTGTTCAAACAGTCGGCTTGCCTATCTCACATTAGTAGGCGCCATCACGACTCCCGAGAGTGAAAAATCCGGGTCGTGACAATAGGGCAGAGCGGATCAAAATTTTAACGGGGCACGACTAGCCCTGTCCCCTGCCCTGGCCCCCTTGCCCTGCCCTATTTACATCCCTAGTTTATATCTTAATTTTAAGGGAGTCCGGTGAAGATTAAAGTTATTTTGGTTGAAATATCAAATTGAAAGTCAAAGAGGAAGAAGGACAATGTTGTATAAATAAATATTCTATACACAAGTTGTATGTTATTTGTATGTCCAGCGTATCATTGTACATACAGTGACATATACACAATATACAAAATATATACACACGACATATACAAGATATACAATAATATAAAAGTTGTACTTCTTATTATTGTATCTATACCATGCCACCATTTTCATATTAATTGTGGACAAGGTCAAAAGCTTTCTAGTCAACAGGGGATTACAATCATAATACTTTCTCATGATGTATGTGAAAAAGGAATTCAAATTTTATTTGGTTCATAGCACGATCGGATTACTCAAATGCCTTAATTATAACACATTGCACTACTTCAATCTTAAAATTGCTCGGTTTTTACCGTAGTAATTTTTTAAATTTCACACATGTGGTCCTTGTTGCTAATGTCAATTAGTTGAGTTGAGTTGTGCAACCCAATGTGCTTATGAGTTGAGCTTTACCTTTTTCGGAGAGAATGCTACTATTTTAATATAAATTATAGATAAGGTTATAGGAGTGCCAATTAAAAATTGAGCTGATAAAGAGGCTTGCTACCGTAACATTTTCTCTGAATGTATGTGAAGAAGGAGCTTCCTTTTCATTTGATAATAGGTTGGTTTTGGAAGAAAAAAAAAGAATCAGCTTGCTTAAATGCATTTTTTTCTTGGTAGCTCAATGCTGGAACGGTCTGTTGTTAATTTATTCATGAAAAAAGAATTTTCCATCAGTAACTGTTAATTTGCTTCTTATCACTCGTATTATTTACTTGGGATGTATTGTTATAGAGTTTACTAGGAAAATTGATAATGATGCAACCATAGGCGTAATTAGTTAGGCTTCATTTTTATTTGTAATATATTACTATTTTCTTTTACTATAAATGGTAAAAATGTAACATCTAATACAAATTACAATCGAATGGTAGCTTACTTACGGATAGAATTGTTAATTTATTTTCTTATTGCTCATGTAAATTAGTTGTACCGAGCCGTTGATCATTTGTTTTGCTTTTAAAGATTGATAATGGTGCGCTAATGAGATTGTGAAGTGAAATTAGTCAGCATTCATCTGTAGAAGCGGAATCATGATTTGAAGTTTATTAATTTTACTATACAACCTCGTTATGTTCAAATCAATTTTCTTTTCTGGTTTTTGCTTCTTGTTTGAGCTAGCATAACGCAGTTCTTCACCATTGACAAATTATTTCTAAAGCTTGTATTTTAACTTTTTAACCCTTTGATGCTAGGTATTTCTCAAAGTCAGCCAATTATTTTTTGTTAATATAAGAAACTAATGCAAGTCACCTGGTCCTTAGTTTCATTCAAATATCCTACCAATGCAAGCCAAACATAAAAACCCACCTTACTGTCATCTATCAACGTCTGAAATACTCCGAAATAAAATTAAAGAAAAGTAATCATCATCAGTCACTCTAGACATAATTTTTTATAAAGGCTTGTTGGAAACAAATAAACTTTGTATAAAAATAATAGTATAAGATTACAGTTATGGTACTCAGAATAGGCAAAATGCAAACGTAGTACATAGTGGTTGAGCCTAGGGGTTCCTTCATTAATATATTACGATTTTATTGCATCCACAAAATTTAGAGTGGAAGTCAAGTTCTAATCAGTCAATAAAGAGATCAATACATTGTTCTTGTTAGAAATACAAGTACACAAACCAAGTGTAGCAAATGCTACGATTAAATATTAAGAAAATCGACAGAAAAAGGAAATCAAGAAAAGAGAAATGGTTTTTCATATATGGATAACATTCCAAACACTGCTCCTCCTCTAAGTACTAGGTCAAGGGACTCAATCAAAATAAAACATACAAGGCTTTTAGGAAATAACTAAACTTAAATGCGTAGCTTACAAGGAGTCAAAAAGTAATTAAATAAATAACGTATCCAACTCCTAGTGAAAGACTCTCCTAATTGGCCTAGGTTACGAAATTTGTAACATTTCACTCCACTTAAAAGAAGGATCGAAACATAAATATGAAGTTTTTGTTTTGTAATTTTGGTCTTTGGCCATTATTCATCTTCCAGAATATTTTAAACGTGAACTTTATATGTATGTTGAAAGCCTCGTTTCGCCAAATTCACTGGTGGAAATTTAAAGAGCTGAGGATCAATGAGTGGAGGATCACTTTGCAATAGTCAAATTCACTGCATTAAAACAATTCAAAGAATCGCAAATCCATAGTGTTGGTAAAACTTGGACTCGTCTGTTCCAACAGTCTTTACTGGACTTTCTTTTTAGTTTCTATTGTCAATTTCTGCAGAGTTATTTGATTCTGTTCCTAGTTAATAGGATGAATGGTTACCATTTGAAAACGAACAGTGAATAAACCATTTAAAGTTGTTAAATAAGAGATGTGAAATCTCCCTTGGAATCTCTTCTACTAAGTTATAATGGGAATGGGAAAGAAGAAATTTCCATTAAAAGTACGGAATTTAAAAAGAAGAAGAAGAAAACGAATGAGGAGAAGGAGGAGGAGAAAGGGGACTGAAGTTATTTAAAAAGTAGGTATAAGTTAAAAGTTTTTAAAAAAATGGGTATAGGTTAAATGGGGGCGACCAAATAAGGCGCTCGTGCAATTTTTACCCTTCAAACTCATGTTTGTTCAATAAGGCATCGGCCACCAGATTATCAACCCCTTTTTGATATTGTATCTCATAGTATAGGACCATTAATTTAGTGATCCCTTGTGTTGTAATGTTGTAGTTTCTCTTTGGTCCCTCAAAAACTTAAGACTGTAGTGGTCAATCCAAATTATGAACTTGTGAGGCTTTAGTGCCTCTATTTCTCAATGAACAACAAGAGGGCAAGAAGTTCCTTTTCGTATATGGACAGGCTCAAATGTTTGGGGCTCAAGGCTTGGCTGTAAGCTAAGGGCCTCCCATTTTGCATTAAAACTTTCCCTACGCCCAGCCCCCTTGCGTCTACTTCGACCACAAAGGGCTTGGAAAAATTGGGTAGGCCCAAAACTGGCGCCCTAGTCATGGCTCCCTTCAGCTCTTCAAAAGCTTTCGTTGCTAAGTCATCCAATGGAATTCCCCTTTCTTGAGCAGTAATATTAAAGGCTTGCTAATGATCTCATAATTTTTAATGAATCGCCTGTAATTGCCTATTAGTCCTAGAAATCCCCTCAGCCCTTTGTTGTTGGTGGGCTTGGGTCAAGAGATCATGGCATCTATCTTGGCTGAATTCGTGCCCACCCCTATGCTTGAAATAATATTCCCCAAGTATTCAATTTGCCTTTGTGCAAAACTGCATTCTGAACGCTTAGCAAACAATAATTTGTCCTGTAACAACTCAAATACTACACGCAAATATTTCGCATGGTCTTCTAGATTTGGGCTGTAGATTAAATGTCGTCAAAAAATACCAGAACAAACTTTCTCAAATAGGGCCCAAATATTTCGTGCATCAGGGCCTGGAAAGTGGCAAGTGCATTGGTAAGCCCAAAATGCATCACATGGAATCCCCACAACCCATTATGGGTTTTGAATATTGTTTTAAACTCATCCCACTTTTGCATTCTAATTTGATGGTAATCCGGCCGGAGGTCCAATTTTGAAAAGTATTGTGCCCCATACAACTCATCTGATAAGTCCTCTACTACATGAACAAGGTACTTATTTTTAGTAGTGATTTCATTCAATTTGTAATAGGCCACGCAAAATCGCCACGAAGAATCCTTCTTTTTAACCAAAATAACAGGTGATCCAAAAGGTGAGGTACTGTTTGAAATGATTTGGGCTTCTAATATTTCTTTAACCATTTTCTCAATAACGTTCTTTTGCTCAAATGAATAGCGATAGGGGCATTAATTGGTTTGGATCTTGGTAGGATTTTGATTGTATGGTCACACGATCTAGTAGGAGGAAATCCATCTGGATCCCTGAACACTTCTTCGAATTCGCAAACCACTGAATCAGTTAGTCCCGACACAACCTCCTGTTGATCCCTGCCATTGGATAACAATTGGGTTGATAGCACGTACCGGCCCAAGTCCAATAACTTCTTTAAGACTTAGCGTATGATGCCTCCATCGGCCCATGTCATTTAACATTAAAGTGATAACTTTGTCTCCTCTAAAGAAATATATGCTGAGGGGCCTAGTATAGAGCATAATAGGCACCACTAACTTTACCCAATCCATTCCCAAGATAATGTCACTTCCCCTAGCTCTTAACACACTCATGTCGAAAGTGAACGCCTCTCCGTTCATGGTCCAGTGGAACTCCAGGCAGCAGTGCATGCACCACATCCACTGCCCATTGGCAACCTTAACTCTCAAGGATTTCTTGAATGGTTCGATGTGTCAATTCAGCTTTTTGAGGAGATGGGGTCGACAAAGCTATGCGTTGAACCACTGGCAATTAACATTGCAACTGGTTGACTTTTATCTAGGCCAACGATTCGTATCATCTTAGGGGTCTGATTGAAGCCCAGTATCATATTAAGGGATATCTCCCCTTGTTCCTCCTCGCCACCTCCAGGGACCAATTCTGCTAACTCCTCGTCCAAGGCTTTCACGAAGGTCTCTTCCCCTTTCATCGCATTAAGTTTAGGTCTGCACTTGTGATGCTGAGTCCATTTTTCATGGCATTTGAAACAAAAGTTGAGCTCTCTCAAAGCCTTTAGTGTAGGGTTCTTAGGCAAAAATGTCCTTCTCTCACAGGACGGACTGATATAGAAAAATGTTGGGTAGATTTACTAAGAAGAGGTGGGGGGTGTTACTTAGTACCCTTGCAGAACTATTATTTGTTGTACCATTCTGTGAGACCTCATATAACTTTGCCAAGTTATAAGCTGCCACCAAAGTCTTGGGTTGGATACTTTAACCATGGGTCTTATCTCTTCCTTCAAACCTCCCACAAAACATTAGACAAAATAAAGTTCATCCAAATGGGGTCGTACCACCTGCACCCTAATATGCAAGTCCTCAAATCGCTTTTGATAATTTGATCACATCTACCCACTGCCGTAAGCGATTGAAGGTGATGAAAACTTCCAAGGGATCTGTGCCATCGCACCTTTCGTATAAGTCCACACAGAACTGACTCCAATATATAATACCCCCATGATCGATCACGTAGAGTCAAACCAATTATCAATCTTGTCTTTTGTCGTCACGACAACGTAAGTCATCTTAGCTTCCTCTGGGACTTGGTAGTAGTTAAAGTAGTACTCACACCTCCGTATCCAACCTCTAACATTGTTCTCAACGAATTCTAGAAATACTAACTTAGCCTTCAGGTGGCAGGTGGCAGAGATTCACTGATGAATTCTATTGGTGTCATTTGTGGTTGATCAGAAAAGTATGGGGCTTGAGCTGAAATGGACAGCGATGGGTGATGGGTTAAGGTGGATGTATGGAGTGGAGTATGGGATAAGTAAGGAGTAGTTGGGCATAAGTAGGGTAAGGTGAAAGTTTGGCATGTTAGGTGAAAAGAGGGGTAGTTGGGTCGAAGTAGGATGTGTTAGTGGGTAACTGGAGTTCGAGGGAAATTGGGCTGGTGGTAGTATTTGGGGTAGTTGGCCGACGTGTATGGAGTGAGGCCCAAAGATGAGGGTGACGGTACATACGTCCCGAATGTGGGTGGGCCTTGATGGTTCTGTCTCAATAGAGGCTGGACTGGTCCACTAGTCATGTAAGAGTTGTTGAAGGGTCTAGATATGGTCAAGAAAATGGGAATAGTGGATTGGTGTATATGAGGAAAATAAGGGTTCATGGGCACAAAATCTAGTGTTTTGTTTAGGGTTTGGACATTTCTAGAAGTAGGCAATGGTAAGCTGGGCGGGTCTAGAATTAGGCCTTGACTCACATTCACTGAGCTCGGCATCATAGCCAGGGATGGAAAGGAAATAGGTGTGATCGGTGACACTGCCGTTTGAGGGGCTCTAGCTAGAGATGATTGACCCGTTTTGATGTAAGAGCTCCCCGGAGCCATCGTCGCCCTAGAATCGTTAGTACGACACATATCCCGAATAAGCATTTTGATTAGCAGCTGAGACTCGTCGGTTCTGTGCTGCGCCACCTCCATTTGCTGCATGCATTGGTTTGAGGCTTTAATGAATGATTATATCTAAAACTCCAAGGAAGTTAGAGTAGGTGTAACCTCCAATGTTCGAGGAGGATTCATCATTGATGCCAGATCGAGCTCAAATACCAAATGTAGCAAATGCTATGATTAAAAATTAAGAAAATTGATAGAAAAGGAATTAAGAAAACATAAATGATTTTTCATATATCGATAACATTCCAAACACTATTTCTCCCCTAAATACTAGGTCTGTCTCTACCCGAGTCAAGAGACCAAATCAAAACAAAACACGTGTCCTTCCAACTACAAGGCTTTCATTATTTCTTTGTAAATAACTAAACTTAAGTGCCTAACTTACAAGGACTCAAAAAGTGAAATAAATAACTTGTCCAACTCCTAGTCGAACTTGGATTGACTCCTCTAATTGACCTAGGTACGAAATTAGAAATTTCGTAACACCAAGAACTTAAGTAAGACCGTAGAAGCAAGCATAAACTCAGGTTTAAGATGAAGTTATAAACATGATAGATTTCATGGTAACATCCAAATTAAGTATAGATTATTTCAAGAAAAAATAATATTGTCAAACAGGAGATAAAATTTATATGTACTGATAAGCACTAAGGCAATTACAACACACACTTCCTGGTTTTCAGTAACAAATCCCAAGTCAAAAATAATTTTAACTTTCTTAGTGAAAAATTATAGAAAATGACTTTTGCCAAAAATGGCTATCACTACTACAATATCCTTTTCCTCGTCTACGTGACAACATCCATTACAGAGAACTTGCATCATTTTTAATCATTTTAGCTTTGCTATGTCCCTTCTTCCTTCTCTAATGCACTACTTCCTAAAGGCGATTTGCACAATGTCTATATTTTTTAAACAACTTAAAAGTCCCTTGATCCACCTCATGCAAATTCTGAGTAAATATTATTTCTAAGTAAATAGACATTGTCACGCTATTACCAAAAGCAACCATAATATTGCCTTGATCTATGAACCCCATGTATAAATGGCAGTCTCATAATCATGAGCACCTTTTTCTCATTGATATTAAAGCAAATATACTTGTTAGAAGCTAAGCATCCACCAGACTGTATAGAGAACCAGGTTCTCTGTGAGTTTCCACTTAAAATACTGATGAACCAGACTGTATAGTGATCTGGTCCTATATCAATTTGGTACAATGCTAACTACTGAACAAGTATGTAAATGGGACATAGGATAAGTTTCCACTGTATAGAGAACCAGATTCTCTATAAGTTCTCACTGTAAGCAACAGACTGTAAAACCAGCCAGTATAAGGAATTGGGTTCTCTATTTGTTCCCACAGTAGCTCGGCAGTAAATAAAGAACACATAAGATTTTTACGTGGAAAAATCCCAACTCAAGGGGACAAAAACCACATCCTAAACTTGTAGGCTTTCAACTTCACTAACTTGTAAACCCTTATTACAGGACACTTTGTAATAACTCTATTACAAAGGATTCAACTCAACTAACTTGTGGTACTCTTACCAAAAGCCACTTTGTGACTCTCTAGTTACAAAGACTTTAACTAACTTGTGATACTCTCACCACAAGCCACTTTGTCATTCTCTAGTGACAAAGACTTTAATTACTCTAACTTGTAGTAACACTATTACAAGCCACTTTGTAACTCTCTAGTTACAAAGACTTTACAACTCGACTAACTCTAGCCAAGATACAAACTTGGAGGGTTTGTGATTTTAGGTTTCCTAAAAATAGCTTCTAAGAAAGCAAGATAGGAGTTACAATAAATAACAATTAACAAAGACTCAACAAACCTAAAGACTTGAGATATCTTCAATCTTGAATCCGGTCCTTGAGGTTGCAACAGCTTTGTTCTTGAGAGAGGTTGTTGCTAGCAACTGAGAGAATATTTCCTTTTCTGATTTTGAAAGTGTTGAGAAATGTCTTGTGCCTTGCACCAGGTTTATACTACAAAAGGTGATGTCAAATTTTGGTTAGTACATGCCTTTTCTCAATGGGAAGTGACTGCTACATTGTCTGTTGCACTATTGCGTGTACAGTTGCAGGCAGTCACTTTCTGCAGTTGTTTTTCAGCTGTACAGTTGACTTATACTTCTGTCAGGGGAACACCAAGGGATCAGGTCCCTAATCTGGTTCTTGTAAGTCTAAAGGCACACTGCCCAGATTATCTTGAGTTGATTAACTTGAATGATTGTTCCAGGCATGCTTCAGGTCCTTTATCTGGTTCTCTCATGAAGTAATTCATTTTACCTTCCTTGATTTTATTTATACGTATGTGACATCACTTACAATGATGTAAGCAAGGTAGGTAAAAAGCCTTCCACAGAAAGTAGATTGTTGCACTATTCCTGTACAATAGTGTGTGCAGGCAGCAACTTTCCTACTAGAGAGTTGACTTCATACTGTCTCCTTGGGAACTGGTAGGGACCTGTTCCCTAAGTTGTTCCTTCTACTCATCCTCACTTGAGCTATTGCTATCAGCTTTGAGTACCATGTTCTTTTCTTTATTTGGTTCTCTTCTTTCACTGTCTATCTTCCTCTTCATCTCGTAAGTCTTCAGATTTCAAACCAGCTCTTCTATGGTCAGCTCCTGCAGGTCATTTGATTCATTAATAGCATTCACCTTGTTTCCCAAGGGCTGGATCCCAACCTAGAACTTTGTGATCTTAAGGTCTTGTAAATGTGTAATAGGTTCTTTATCTAGTTCTGGATGGTAAGTTTGTTAGATCATCAAAATACAAAGTAACGTACTTATGCCCAAGGTACTTATAACCTATCAATTTTCCCCTTTTTGATGATGACAAACTTAGAATTTATATTCCATTTTAGAACCAGATCTCCACATTGTTCCCCCTACGAATCAGCCATATTCCCCATGAGAACCAAACCTAAGGAGCTGATCACAACTGATTCCTCAAGACTATTTGGCAAATCATCAAAACTCAAAGTACTACAACTTATCAATTCCCGCTTTTGATGATGACAAACCCAAAATTAATATTCCTCTTGAGAACCAGTTTCCTCACATGATTTCCTGCGGATCAAACCTATACTCAACATATTATCAGCAATGTTCCCCCTGCGAGGCAGAGCTATCTTTCATGCATGACACAATATATCAATGTGATTCTGTTCCTCTCTCATGTTGAATCATGTTGACACTACACCTATATAACTTCCCCCTTTTTGGTATCATCGAAAAGAATAACTAAAGAAGCACAACCAAAAAGAAGTTCAACAATATTAACTCATGCCACTTGGGCAATACATCATAAACAATAACAAGAACAACAAGTGAATATCATTGCACAAAATAGAGTGATTGCCCATAGTAGAGTGATTATAGTAAAAGCACAGTAGTTTCAACAATACATAATATAACAATTTAAACAACTGAAGTATCAATGTCATTAAATAGAGGAATCAAAAGAGGATAAGAATTCAAGGGAATTTGGAAGGATTGAAAGACATGGATCACTGGGCAGTGGGAAAAGTAAGGGGCTAAGGCCTTGATGAGCTCGTCCATTCCTTCATTTACTTTCCTTTGATCAATGATCATCTGCTCTCTCAGTTCCTCCACCCGTTTCCTCAATCTTTCATACTCACCTTTTAACTTAGCAATCTATTCTGCCGAGGGTCTTCGAGGACCAGGTTCTCAACCTATCTGAGTGGGTTGAACCATCAATCAGATCACCAAGAATCTCCCCAAGCTTCATCTCATCAAGAACCGACTCAGTCCCATGCACATATAGCATCAGAGTGTCACATAAAACATAGAACTTTTTACTTCTTCTTCATAAATATTGGGTCTCGGAGGAACAAAGAGGTGATTCTATTTTTTCGAACTCAACAATGTCAAGAAGTTCCTCCATTTTTTTAGCAATATCAGAGTCAACACTCTGCCTAACAACACGTTTTGAGACTTCAGAGTCTTCTACCTCTGCAAACATGATAACTCAACTTTTTGCTTCTGTAAGGAACCAGGTTCCTCAATTATACTACCCTTTCTACCCCTGAGTTGCCATGTCTCCCTCTTTCTCTTCTCAATATGTTCACCCTTATCAACTGTTGCATCTTTCTCAGCCAACTTTCTTTTCTCCATTTGTTTTTTTAAATAAAATTTTCACAAATGGAGATTCTTCCACGTCATCCTCTCTTCCACAAGCACCACATCAGCAGTTTACACCACTTCATCATCAATCAGCCTGCTTTTCTTAATCTTTTTTACTGGATCAGAGATTCACTTAAGCACAAAATCTAAGAGAAGAAGATCATCATTAGAATTAACATCCTAAGAAGGATTTTAGGGACCGGGTCCTTATTCAGTTCCTCTCTTTTTCAGCACATTCAACAATTCTTCCATCCTTCAAGGCTTCTACAAACCCAGCTACAATTTCATCTTCACGCTTTAGAATATTAGATCTACCATGTTCCCTTTTAGTTGAATGTCCATCAAAATCTACCAAAGAATTCTTGGGGTTTTGATTCTAATGGAGTTAGTTTTTTTTTTTGAAAAGTGAGAGAGTTGGGTTCACTTCTAGCATATTTGGAAAGAAAGATTATTTTGAGACAAGGTTGATTTTGGTTATGAAGAAAAGAATTGATTTTATTTGGGTGTAAGATAGAGAAGTGCCTTTTTGAGGGCAACGAGTCAGTTCAAAAAAGGTTTTAACATTTTGGACTTCAAGAGTTAGGAGGAGAGGCAGGAGAAAAGCATAAACAAATTAATAAAATGACACTTCAGCAGCTTAAAAAGGCATATAAGTATTGAAGAGACTACTAACCTAAGTCACAGGAACCAGGTTCCGTGACGGTTTTTAAAATTTTGAGCAAAGACTCCTAGAAGTGCAATGTCACTCTTACTTGTTTTTGTCCTGAAACTGCCATATGTGTATACCTGTAACAGTATAGATTTGAGTTAAATGTCACCGAAAAACACTTTTTAGCATTGTACATTTCCTTCTTAACATAGACAATCATCGAGGGACCAGGTCCTTAGTTGAGCTTGGTCAACCCCAACTCCAGACAATTTCTTTCAAAATATTCTCTGCTCAGTGCCTTGGTGAAGATGTCTGCTACCTGATCCTTCATCTTCCAGAACTTCATACAAATCAGAACCTTTTCAACATTGTCCCTGAGAAACTGGTGTCTGACATCAATGTGTTTTGTCCTCTTGTGTCGTACCGGGTTCAAAATTTTGAAGGGATGTGAACTCTTTTGCTTCTAGTTGGATACTTAAACTTCAGAATTTGAAGGACCAGATTCTTCCATATGTGAATCGTCATTGACATCATCAGAATTATGACTTCCACGATTTTGTTCTGCATCAGGAGTACCTAATGTTGCATCAACAACCCTATGATCAGCTCAATTCGAGGTGATAGAGGGATCAGGTTCCTCTGTGCCTTTTGGAGATTCTACTACATCTCATTCATCCTTCTGCTTGACTTGACTCATCAAATCGGTCTTTCCATTTGCAATATCTATAGCTTCACCATGAGCATTTGTGAATTCTCCAGCTTCATCTGCTTGGTTTTGTGACCCTTTTGCCACCATTGTTGAGAACAAAACATATACATCCAAAAGCTCTTGGGTAGGTCAACTTGGCTTTTCTCCTATTGAGCAGTTCCTAGAGAGACTTCTTGAGAAGGGATTTGATCATGCATTTGTTAATCAAGTAGCAAGCAATGTTGACTGCTTCAGCCCATGAACCAGGTCCTCAATAACCAACTTGTTCAACAAGTAGAAACCCACATGCTCAGTCATCTTCACCATAACTCAGCATCATCATCAATGACACTTAGGCATATTAGATCACCACCATGCAGGGACTTAAAATCAGCAATGTAAACATTCTTGTATCTTTTGGCCACAAGCACCACCTCACTAGTCACAAGATTTGTGACTGTGCATATCTTGGACAAGAATTCCTCTTTATTTCCCTTGTCACATATTTGAGAAACACTCAAGAGACTTTACTTCAGGCCGTTGACATAGTACACGTTTTCAATTGAGTGAGTGAGTCACTTCTCAATCCTTCTTACTCCTAGAGTGTACCCCTTTTAGCTATTTCCAAATGGTACACTCTCTCCTTGCAGGGCCTTAAGTGAAAGGAAATCATTTGTACTTCCAGTCATATGCTTTGAGCAGCTGCTATCTTTGTACCATTGTAAGCTGCTCCCTTTCATTGTACCCTGCACAAGAAAATCAAGAGTTAGACTTAGGAACTCAAACGAGTTTGGGTCCCTTGTAATGATAGAACGGGTGGATCAAACTTCTTTTTACCCATGCAGGCAACACATATTTTCTTTTCTCGGAACCAGGTTTCTCATCAATATGCCTCTTTTCAACAAAAACTTTATTTTTCTGCAACGACTGAATTTTAACTTTACAAGAGTCCTTGTAATGAGAAAAGGGGTGAATGAGGGCTCTTTTGGTCTAAGCAGGCATTATACATTTTTTATGTGAAGGACCAGGTTTCGTAGCAACAGTTAATTTTTTAGCAAAAACTTTATTTTTCTGTTGAGACTGAATTCTGACCTTACAATTTTCTTTAAAGTGCCCAGTGTTGCCACAGTGAGTGCAAAGCCAATTGTCAGGTACAGTAACGTACTTGGTATGAGCGTTGTAGGGAGTCTTTTCCCTTTGGAACCCGATTCCCTACCTGTTTCCCCCATTATTTGTGTACAAGGCAGTGATAGCATTAGAGGACCAGGTCCACTTGAGTAATCTTTCAAGATCACTCTTCACTCTACCTAGTTCTTCTTGAAGTTATTTGTTTTTCTCAAGCTCAACACACAGACTAGATTTCACTAAATTTAACTCACTTTCAAGCTTAATGTATGCCTCACTTGAAACTTTCTTTCCTTTTTGAGTGTTCCCAGGCCTACTTTCCATTTTTAGTTCCTCAATTGTTTTCTTTGGGTCTATACCCACAACTAAATTGGTCATCTCGCTCATGCTTAATGTTAACAACCTTCTTAGTTAAAACCTCTTTCTCTTTCTTCAGACTCTCAATGGTTTCTTCTAAGTCTACAACCCGAACTTCAAGATCTTCTCAAGATTGTTCTGCTTCTCCCAGTTCCACAGTTAAGGCATCGTTATCATTTATAAGACTATGATACGTATCAATTAAAACACTAGCCAAAGACATGTTTTTTCGAAGAATAATACTTTAGATTTCTTTGAACATCAAAGAAGTTTACCTCATCATCATCATCTTCTTCATCCTCATCAGATCAATGCAAATATGGAATCGTATTTTGCAGCTTTGCTTTCAGCGGCCATCATGGAGGTGTCTTCCTTTTCATTATCACCCTCAAATTCACTAGAGGAATCTCCCTAGGTAGCCAGAGCTTGCTTTACAATATTGTTAGCGACATCACTTCTCTTGAACTTTCTGTCGGGGACCAGGTTCCTCTTACCCACCTTGTCAGCATTGAGTTTTTAATGGACCTGATTGTAGAGAGGACAATCTTTGATAAAATGTCCTAATTTTCTGCACTTGTGACTACAATCGTATCCTTTAGTGTTTCTGCTAGAGCTACCCTTCTTGGGAATGCCTCCATTTCTACTAATTATTTTCTTAAATCTTGGTGGCTTGTAGGTTGATCGACCTTCCTCAAAGTCTGGTAGAGCATCCATGTAGATTCTTTCTAGGTATTAACCTTTTAGAAAGAACCCGCTCTGATACCAATTGTTAGAAACTTAGCGTCCACCAAACTGTATAGAGAACAGGGTTCTCTGTGAGTTTTCACTTAAAATACTGATGAACTAGACTGTATAGCAATTTGGTCCTATATCAGTTTGGTACAGTGCTAACTACTGAACAAGTATGTAAATGAGACACACGATAAGTTCCCACTGTATAGAGAACCAGATTCTCTATAAGTTTCCACTATAAGCAACAGACTGTAAAACCAGGCAGTATAGGGAATCGGGTTCTCTATTTGTTCCCACAGTAGCTCGGCAGTAAATAAAGAACACAGAGGATTTTTACGTGGAAAAATCACAACTCAAGGGGACAAAACCACGACCTACACTTGTAGGCTTTCAACTTCACTAACTTGTAAACCCTTATTACAAGCCACTTTGTAATAACTCTATTACAAAGGATTCAACTCAACTAACTTGTGGTATTCTCACTACAAGCCACTTTGTGACTCTCTAGTTACAAAAACTTTGACTAACTTGTGATACTCTCACCACAAGCCACTTTGGCACTCTCTAGTGACAAAAACTTTAATCACTCTAACTTGTAATAACACTATTACAAGCTACTTTGTAACTTTCTAATTACAAAGACTTTACAACTCGACCAACTCTAGCCAAGATACAAACTTGGAGGGTTTGTGATTTTGGGTTTCTTAAAAACAGCTTCTAAGAAAGCAAGATATGAGTTACAATGAAGAACAATTAACAAAGACTCAACAAACCTAAAGACTTAAGATATCTTCAATCTTGGATCCGGTCCTTGAGGTTGCAGCAGCTTTGTTCTTGAGAGAGGTTGTTGCTAGCAACTAAGAGAATATTTCCTTTTCTGATTTTGCAAGTATTGAAAAATGTCTTGTGACTTGCACCAGGTTTATACTACAAAAAACATCACCTTAGTGATGTCAAATCTTGGTTAGTACATGCCTTTTCTCAATGGGAAGTAACTGTTGCACTGTTGCGTGTACAGTTGCAGGCAGTCACTTTCTACAGTTGCTTTCCAGCTGTACAGTTGACTTATACTTCTGTCAGGGAAACACCAAGGGATCAGGTCCCTAATCTGGTTCTTGTAAGTCTAAAGGCACACTGCCCAGATTATCTTAAGTCGATTAACTTGAATGATTGTGCCAGGCATGCTTCAGGTCCTTTATCTGGTTCTCTCATGAAGTAAGTCATTTTACCTTCCTTGATTGTATTTATACGTGTGTGACATCACTTACAATGATGTAAGCAAGGTAGGTAAAAAGTCTTCCACAGAAAGTTGACTGTTACACTGTTCCTGTACAATAGCGTGTGCAGGCAGCAACTTTCTTGCTGAAGAGTTGACTTCATACAGTCTCCTCGGGAACTGGTAGGGACCTGTTCCCTAAGTTGTTCCTTCTACTCTTCCTCACTTAAGTCATTGCTATCAGCTTTGAGTACCAGGTTCTTTTCTTTCTTTGGTTCTCTTCTTTCACTGTCTATCTTCCTCTTCATCTCCTAGGTCTTCAGATTTCCAACCAGCTCTTCTATGGTCAGCTCCTGCAGGTCCTTTGATTCAGTAATAGCATTTGCCTTGCTTTCCCAAGGGCTAGATCCCAACCTGGAACTTTGTGATCTCAAGATCTTGTAAATGTGTAACAAGTTCCTTATCTAGTTCTGGATGGTAAGTTTGTTAAATTATCAAAACACAAAGTAAAGTACTTATGCCCAAGGTACTTGTTACCTATCAATACTGTTCATGGCAAAACCAATGAATGGAACCTTTAGAAAAGATTCCAGCAACACATTAACACATCAAAGAAAGTGTTAGGTTTTTAAATCTCTCTCTAATGAATACATGAAGGTCCAAAAATAGTACTAACATTTCTTGTTGAGTCAGATAACTATTTCATAAACATCTTAAAATAAACAAATTTATAATAAGGCGATTGAGAAGGATCAAACGTAAGAGTGAAAGAACTAATCCATGTGAATTCACCATCCACCTTAGTAGATGGAAGATCTTGAAATTCTTGTGGGGTTACAAACAAAATTGATTCCACTACTGAAAAGCCAGAGTAAAAGACCATTGCACGATTGTGAAATCTTGAAGCTGTGCCCAAGAAATAAAAGGGAAGGCAGAACAATTTTCCAGCTGGATAAAGAAACATAATTGATTTAATTAGTAACAGAATTATAGATGAAGAATCCACAAGGGAAAAGAAAAGTGGGGTTGTTTTGAATAGTAGTTGTTGTAAGACCATGGGCAAAGTAAGGGTCGGAGACAAAAGAAAATCATTGTTTGGATACCAATTAATTAATTTGAAGGTTATCAAGGATTTTACAGGTAAACTGAGAAAAATTTGGGTTAGAATATTTTCATTATAACTAATAATCTCTGCAGACGTTTGATCAGATGAACTTTTTGACTTTTTCATCACTCTGTCTTGCAGCTTTTGCAATGAAGCGAGAATACTTTGACGAAGTAAACAATGACTAGCTTAACTAATCAAACTCATTAATCGGATTAATTCAACTTCCTTCGAAAATGATTTTTTTTTTTTAATTTTCAGATCACGAAATCAAAACTTCATATTAAGAGTGAAAATATCTCATTCATCCAACCAGAATAGCACGAATGACTACCTTATTACTCCTTAAGTTCACTTTTATTTGACACGTTTTGACTTTTCACACTCTTTAAGGAATAATAAATGAAGTGCGTAATTTACCATGATACACATATTAATTGATGTATATTTTATTGAATTTGATAAAATGATTTGAAATGAGTAATAAATATTGTAGGTACAATAGGGAAAAAATTTGTTTTCTCTTGATATGCGTAAAGTGACAAGTAAAAATGAAAATATATTTTTAGTACACATGCCATAAAAGTGAATGGAGGGAGTATATTATAAAGAATGACTACCCTTATTATATAGACCTCCGCTTTAGTAACATTCAGACTTCCTTCTAGATTAAGGAATATCATAAATAACCCCTATGTGTAGATAAAAATTAACGGCATTAAATTCTAGCACATTTTGATCTTAACGCCATCCTTTTAAGTTTTTACCATTATGTCCCCTGACAAATTTAACTTTTCGTTGAAGAAGAAAATAAATGCAACTAGACAAACAACCATTTGGCTAAACACATTAATTTTTGAATCTAGCAGCTAGAAGTTAATACAGATGGTGAAAATATAAGATATCTAATGCAAATTAAAAATCGAATAACAGCTTACTGATAGAATTGCTTATTTGTTTCTTGTTGATCATGTTAATTGGTTTGACTGAGCCGTTGTTAACTTCATTTTACTTTGAAATTTTGATAATGATGCAACTAATGGGCATCTGAGGTCTTCACTATAAATTTGAAAGCAATTCACTTGTGTTAATGGGGTAAGAATGAGTACCTTAATTAAGTTAGGATTTAGTAACTTGTATATAATGTAGATATTAAAGTTGAAATCTTTATTACAGTTAGTGCAACTGGCCTCCTTTAGGAGTTAAGATTATGTAGATCATTGGCAACTAAAATTCATCCTAAAATTTTACGTTTTGACAATAATATAATCTAAGCTTGCTTAGATAGATTTTAAGCAGCATATTTTTTCTTCTTTTCTCCTCTTTTACACAGAATTTATATTTCTTTAGGCGTATAAATATACACAGCATAACTAACCATATCCATCTCCAAGACTTGCAGCTTTCTAATTACCTTCATGCACACCAATGCTCATTTTCAATGCTTTGAACTATAATATACATAAATAGTTAGATTTCCCTAGTACTACATATTTATATTTGGGAATACATTGTCATAAAAGACGTAGTGGTACGGTAGTACTTACAAAAGAAGGAATGCTTCATCGATGGAGCTCGTACACGTTATAGGCAAATCTCGGGCGAGTTCAACTGAATCCACTACTTTTAGCTCAAGTCACTTATAGCTATCCAAAAAAGTTAAAAATATAAATATATAATAGATCACAACCATTTAAGCATGTTAACTCTAAATCTTGAATTCTCCTATGATACATGTACGATTAAAATTTTGGATCCGCATCTGATACATGCTTGTCTCTGTTGCTCCATTGACGTCTCATTCTTGGAGAAACTGCCACTACTGAATTCTTCACACAACAGGGCTTAGGCTTAATCCTCCATGGAAAAAACATGTCAAGCCCACATGATGCTGCCTTGGGCAATTTGTTACTACCAATTTCTTCATCATCTAATAAATTCTTCCTATTATTTTCCAAAGCAGATGAAATAGCTAGTTCCTTTGCATCTTGAAGAAATCTCTGAATAATGAAATTTGGTACCGATGGCCTATTATTAGTACTCCAATCGTACGAATCCTCGATATTTGTTGAAGTATTTGATTTTCTATGTTCTGTTTCAATCTTGTCGTCTATCGACTCCCCTAATGAAAAAACATCAAGAGCATCTGAGAAAACATCATGGTTGTCATTTCTAACATCATTTTCGTCGTCATGATCATCGTTGTCAATATCATCATCGTAGACGTTAGTACTTGTTACAGCTTCTTTTCTTGTATGCCACATGCATGGTGGTAATTTTGGAGGTGGTACAATTTCAATGTTTGTTACCATTTCCTTTGGTTTTCCAGGACTTTGCTCCCAAGAAAATGGCACTCTGTTAAAAATTTCCAATGAAAGTTGAGGTGGGATATTTGTGCTAGACAATGGCTTTTCACTAGAACGCCTAGTTGACAAGAGAGGAGCACTCAAATCTAATTTTCCTGAGCATTTTTCTTTCTCTTCTAGTTGTTTTTCCATGTATGTTTTTAAGATGTCAAGATACTACATCTATAACAATGAAGATAAAAGTTATGACATGACAAAAGTTGAACATTTGTGTGAGTATGGTTAAAAAGTTTAGAAGTTGTCATAATTGTCAATAGTTGGAGCTATGGGTTTCTCGTGGAGTTCAGCGAAAAAAGTGCAACTTTTATTTGGTCACGTCACAGGTTACTCAAGACGAGAAACATTTTTATGCCGCATGGCTTCGAACTGTGCTTTTATGTTATGGCCAGAATATCTTTGTAGTACGAATGATTACCAATATTTAGTTGCATTAAAAGAAGCTACATACGGTGATGGATATAACATGTTTGCTACGGATTCAAGCGGACCTAGCATTTTTCATATAGAATATATATTTCTACGTAATAGTTACTAAATTTTCAATAAATATTAAAGTGCGAACTGATAATTCTAGAAGTTTAATAGGTCTAACAGCTAGATTTTAAAGGTCGAACACATCAAATTTATAATGACACTACATAGAAGGTGAACATCCACTCTTGGAAAAAAGAAAAAAATAAACAAGAGAGAACAAAGAAGAAAAGATGGAAAGTGATGAAATGAGAAAAAGAGATATAAGACATTTATAGTCTGAATATTCACCCGAATCCTTTTCCTAACTTACTGCCATGGAAAACTATCACATTGGTACAAGTAAAATCAGAAGTTTGAAGTATGTAACAGTCTCTTAGCACACAAAGAATTGTCTCAACAAAGTTTAGACATTCATTGCAAGCTGCAATTTTGATGAAAAAATTCCTTTCAGTTTCGAAGATACATTGTAGAACTGTCTTTGCGGTGGGACAAAGACAATAAAAAGTATCTGAAGTATCCTACTCTATCAAATTCACAAATACTTCGCTATGGTTGACCAAAAAATTTATGTACAGTTGATTCACTCATTCTCTTCAGTAGCTCTC
Source organism: Nicotiana tabacum (assembly GCF_000715075.1). Lineage (NCBI taxonomy): Eukaryota > Viridiplantae > Streptophyta > Magnoliopsida > Solanales > Solanaceae > Nicotiana > Nicotiana tabacum. The sequence goes on along the minus strand of NC_134089.1, from coordinate 42,134,402 downwards.
TCCGTTCGAGATTTTGATCTTTAATTTCTTGTTCTTTTGTTGCAATTGAGCATGCATAATGGTCATTGCAAATCCAGTTTGAATATCTATATGACAAAAAATTTAGAACTCTGAGCACATAGTATGCATTGAACCTGTGTGTACCACAAAAAATTTAGGCACTGGCTCCCAATTCCCAAATAACAATCATGAAGAAGAAGCTCAATATGGATTCTTTCTTCTTCACGTTGGTAGTTGTTCTTTAGCTCGTTGCTGTACTTTCTGATAGAGCTCAAGTGTATCTGCATGCCTGGATTCGAGACACAGAGCTGCCTCACAGTCTCGAATAGCAGATGTGAGGTCACCCATTGAGTCATGAAATGCTGCTCGAAGATGGAGTACTTGTAAGTCTGGCTTGAAAGAAATTGCCTTTGTTAGCTCCGCTATAGCCTCGGTTTCCTTATGGTCATCCATCAGAACTGAAGACAAGATATTCCAGAATTACTTTCTCAGTTAGAAACTTGTAGCAAAGTATATTATTACAACACATTAGGACATAAGGTCTGCAATAAACGAGATACAAAGTGAGTGAGGGGAAGGCAGACACAATGCATAGGGCCGGGCCTTTGTCAGAGCGAAATGTTTCATGTTATGTACTAATCCATGTTCAACAAACTACTCTACCACTTCTAGGTCAGTTCAATAAGCTGAATGGCCTAGAGTCTAGGTGTTCGAAAACATTTTACAACCTAAGGGCAGAATAATGCCGAGATGAAAAAAGAGAGGGACTGGCCCCCAGGGCCGAGCTCAAGTGGCAAAGGGTGGTGGATTTGTGTCTTGGGTCACAGGTTCAAGCCCCCACACCATGCAAAGCAAAGTCTGGTATTTAAGTGGAGAAGGGTAGAGGGGCGGGCCCATTATCCACCGAGTTTCGAAGGCTGCGGTTGGTCCAATGGATCGGCCCTAGACAGATTTCTCGGTCATCAAAAAAAAAAAGAGAGAGAGGGACTGAGTTCAACTATCGTGTTCTCAGACAAGTTAACCAAGGAAATGTGAAAAAAAAATTGTTTTTCCATTCTTAAAAAACTTTGATCAGATGGCATTTTTTTTAAGGCCATTGAATACCAAAAAACTCAGAGATGCATAAAGGTCTTGTTCCATAAACAAAATAGATATGATAGTTGGGACATCAATTCCTATATACTGATGCCCCAAAAAACAAAAATAAGGAAAAAGTGACATTTTAAGACAGTAGTTAGATATTCAAGCAAAAGAGCCTGGGGACTGTGAACCTCTCTAATAGCTCCTCCGATAAGAAACTGACGGATGAATTTGATGCTGTGTCCTAAGGAGAGTAGCATGATGATGATACGAATTGAGGTTAAAGAAAGAAGTGAGGATTCATATTGCCGATCCCAAGGCATAGTTGTCGTAGTTGTTGTGTCCTTGGGAGAGTAACTACTCAATTCTTGGGCAATTGTAAGTGTAGGACTGTATGTAAGTACAATTTAACCCAGCTTTTGACCACAACTGAAAGGAGCTTCAACTCATTTTCTTTGCACAAATATACTATAATATATCAGTTAAAGAGCAGAGTCACTTTAATCCTGACTGCTGTTATGCAGTTTTACACAATACATTCAAATGGCAATAATTTACAAACTGCTGTACAGTTTTACGAATGCTTGGATGCAGTTACCTGTCCTTCAATTGGAAAGCATTCTTTCCAAGCAAGACTCTTCTTCCAAATTGGTCTAGAATTAGAACCGTGAAATACAAGTAGAAATATCATGATTCGTTAAATTACTAGACTAATTTTACTTCTGTTACCACCACTTGCGTTCACCCTGTGGGCCCTGAGACTTGGTTGGACAGGAAAAGTTCAAGTGAATTCAAAAGAACAATCACATAATGTCCATGGTAATCATGAGCATACATGATGCCAAAGCATGTTGGTTTACCATTTGATGATCTTTTAGACATTATAAGCATGTTGAAGGAGAGGATTCGTGGAGTTTGGTTAAACCTCACCAGAACACGAGGAAACACAATCAATCACTCTGTACTCAACTAGTATGGCGTGAGAATAAGCCAAGTGTAACTTACCAGCTGCTCTGTATCTGTATGGGTATGTTCGGAGGGGATCTAACTTTGTTGCCATACCAAGGTCACTTTTAGCCATTTCACGATCACAGTATTCCGAACGCTTCTCATAAGCAGATGCATTATATTTTGCCTTCTCAATCAACTTTGTCATCTCATCATATGCTAATTTCCTCTGATCTTTTAGATGGTAAACACGTGCCAGACCCTGATGGGCTCGAGTATGCTTAATATTCAGGGCATTTGTGTAGCAATCAATTGCATTATCTAGCTTATCAACATCTACATAGACACTTGCTAGATTACTGAGAGCCTGCAGTGTGCATTGTAGTTTTCCAGTAAATCTCTTGTTCCTCAAATTCATGCATTAGTATCTTACTGAAAGGAACACTCACCTGGCCTTTCCGAAGACCATCTGAGGGGCACCTAAGAGCTTCCTCAAGCAGTTGTATAACATACAATGAAGATTCAGAATCAGGACTTGTTTCTGATAATACATATGCTTTAAGGAAAAAGGCTTCAAATGATCTCTGGATTGAGATTGATTCTTCAGCTTTAGCAATTGCTTCTTCACGATAACCTGTGTCATATAATATCCATCCTTCATAGACTAGCCTTTCATGCTCAGAGGTTGCTTGGTTTCGTGCTTCTCTCAAACTACGCATTGCTGCCTTGTGGCTGTTTAATCTGTAAACAAGTGCAAATCAGTCCCAGGGAGCGTAAAGAGAAACTACTCGATACATCTCCCAGGTATTCACATTCAGCTTCTCGAGCATGAGACAGGGAGTTAAGCATCTAACTTATACAATCACTCATAGATTTCCATTTTCCTGGACAAAAGTATCTCACTGAGGAAAACTAGATAGTATTGATATTATGCAGTTTATCAATGGCTTTAAGCCCCTAGAGCTTAAATTTCTTCAGAGTGGCTGAAAGCAAATAGAACAGCACATAAAGATGAATTGGACCAAACATGATTGTCAACAACAGAGAAACTAAAATGTATGTAAATAATAAATGCATACCGTAGAAGTAGGAGAGATTGCCGGAAGCGTAAGAGACTCTTCCCTGGGTCGTTGGCTAACATATGATGGACAACAGCTAAGGAGCCAATATCATCTACAGAAGACCATCGGTCATATAGTTGCATCCAGCAGTCAGCCTGACTGCACGGCTGAACATTATGACTTAGAATCTCTACCAAGTGTGCACCTTGCAACTTCCCATGGAACATCATGTAACGGGGATTTAAAGTCAAGAGTGCCCGTGCATCCCTTAAAGCTCCTTCATAGTCCTCCAGCACAATTAAAAACCAAGCACGAAGCTCTAGGCAGTCTGGAGATATCTTAAAGCCAAGTATCCTGTTAATCTCAGAAATAGCTCGACCAAGTCTATTCTCCTCTGCCATTGAAACAGCTCTGTACTTGTATGGATAGGAAAGAGTTGGATCCAGTTCAGTAGCTGTACTCAAATCCATTGTCTTTTCTTTTCCTTGACAATACATTGATCGCTCCTGATACATCCACCCAGAAGGTGTATAATCAGATACGAGGGAGTTCATCAACTTATATGCCTTGTACATATGCCCGCGCTTGTACTTGGATCTGGCAATTCCTACTAAGGAATAAACATGACCCGCTTCAACAGCTGCCTCGAACCATTTCTGTGCATCCTTGTACTCTTTTCTTTCAAGCATCACACAACCTAATTGGTGGAACGCTAGTTGCTTCTGCCAGCTTTCACTTGCACATTCTCCCATCCTTTCCAACAGCATAACCGTTGTATTCGATTTCAAGTCATCCTCCATAGCTGATTGGCTCAGAAAATAGTACAGCAAAAAGGAAGCATGTCCTATGTAAGCTAATCTGTCTTTACCTTCTGAACTGCAGAAGAGCCTTGACACGTTTGGATTGTGCATTGAATTTGGAAGTTCCCTTAAAAATACCTGTAAACATGCTGCCACTAGAAGATATGCATTCCCCTCCAGCCCATATTCAAAAAGCAACATAGCAGTATCCATGTCAAATACCAAAGATGCTAAATACGCATCACAAACAGACTTCATCCCATCGCAACAGAACTTGTTGGCTAATGACAGGAGCTCTAGGACAATGTCTGGGTCGAAAGAGTCCATGCTTTTTGTTCTGCTAAACATCTCAGCAGCTTTCATCCCCTTTGCGGAAATCTCATTTTTTGAAAAATTTATTTTCTCCCTTCGCGAGTCAATGAAGCTACCATACAGCATAGCTTCAAATGGCCTAGAAAGTGATGCTATGTTAAATCTCCTACACCTGATCTCATCATCTCCAATGCAAAATGACATGTCAAAATCCTCGTCCTCCTCATCGCCACGACTCAATGAAGTGGAGCATTCTTCATCCATGTAAATTTCAGTATCCTCATCTTTTCTCATACCCCTGTCACACATACAAGGATCAGTAGCTGATTCAGGATTATAACCCCGCCAACAAAGCACTGCCCGGGCATTCCATGCTTCGGCCACAACAATCCATGGCCGATACACCAATCAACTCGTCCTCCCTTCGTTCAAACCTCAACCAGGCAGAAAGAACAACCTTGGAATGCACATCAACGGCGTGTAGCCTAGCTGACATAAGGCACCTCCTAAACAATTTAGGATCCGGTAAGCCCCTAAATATGGCACATTGCTCAAGATACATCCTTGACTTATCAAACTGAGCACAACCCTCCATCCTACGATACACATCAGCTAATGTCTCCACAAAGTTCATAGGTTTGAGACAAAACTCAATCTGGGGCTCAAGTTGATCCGTTTTTGGTAGGCCATAACTGGCAAAGGCTTCAGCTAAAACAACCGAATTAACCTCATCTTTTGATTGAACAGCTTGAAAATTACTATTGGATCTAGACCTAATAGAATTTTTTGACAACAGGTTTTGTAAAAACTTCTCACCTACACCCCCACCCCCACCATCAATAGACTGATTAAGGGCATAAACTTGTGTTCCCTTACACCCTTCCATCATCTTCAAACTACGCATTGTTGTAAAAATGTTATGTTGCATATTCCCTCAAATTCAAGATTCTCCACCAATATAAACATAAATATTCTAACGAAAATATTACGCACAATAAAGAGGATTGTCACACACACAAAAAGACTCGAATTCAAGATTCTCCACCAATATAAACATAAAAAAATTCTAACCAAAATATCACACGCAATAAAGATCACAACTTTACAAAGAAATCTCACCTGCAAACACCACCCTTTTAGGTAAACAAGAAAGAACAAATAATACAAAAATAATGGTGCTGCAGGCTATTTTGGGGACTCACAATAATGGGTCCTTATTATTATTTTTCTATTTCCTTCCAAAACCTCACCTTTTTCTGGGGAAAAAAAACGAAAAAATCGAGTCTTGGTGGGTTTTATTTCAATTACTTTACCTGAAGAAGATATAACGAACTCAACAAACTAATTCTTTGTGATAGATAATCATACGTGTGTTTACAGTGTAATAATAGGCTTGGTTTTTGTACAGAGAAATGGGTAATGGGTATATGTAAAAATCCGTTAAAATCGGAGAGCCGCTGAAGGAGAAAAGTTGTATTTCAGCGCGCCATCTTTTCCGACAATACCCGCTTTAACCGACCCGTACCCGTTGGGCTGGTCGGATGAATTCATTATTGGCGCGTGATCTAAGACGTGATTCCTTTATTGGAGATTAAGGAATAATAGCACTTTTGGTTCCTTAGTTATTGATAAATTCTGCTTTAATCCTCGTAATATATGATTCAACATCTTTAAAGATTAAATAATGAAAATGTGTATTATTGGCCCATTTATATGGAGAATATGTTATTTTTAAAATTATATTGCAACAAATATGGAGAAACAATACTAACTTAACATAACACATGAGTAATTAAATGGTAGAACGATTAATAATTCTGATAACTTTGTGAATATTCACAAATAAAAGGATCGAATGTGCATATTTTAATTAATTAAAGGTTAAATGTATTTAGTCAAACATTACATGGAGTACGTAATCGACACATTAAATAAGTTAGAGGCAAATGTTCTATGTTAGGACCACATTATGTATGTACTCTTTGTTAGACGAGGTTGAATAAGAATTTGTTTTGGTTGGCTCTCAACATAAACTTCAACATAGCTAATATAAGGTTCAATTGATTTTAGAAAAGAAAAAAAAAATCTTTGCTGCTGTGAATATCTAAATATGGCATTTTGCTGAATGTATTATATTGTACATTAATCGTAATGCTCCTGGAGAGGCATATTTCGAATATAGAGGAGTGAAAGTTCCCAACAAATAAGTACTTTTTCATATTCTTCCATAAATCATAGGAGCAGCCGCTTTCAGTCGTTCCCAAAATTTAAATTGAATAGACATCAAATGGGAGAGAAGATGATAGCTTGCACTAGCTAAGTGTTGCAGAATAGACATTAAAATGCAGTATTTACCCTCTTAATATTCACATAATAGTCTTATGCATTATACTTACCGCATACAAATAATTATTATCTGTTGCATATTTTTTGTATAATTGGTTGGTGAAACAAATGGTCCACAAATGAATGTGCAGGAATAGAGGATGAACATAGTGCTTTCTTTAATTTTTTTTTACGAGAATATTGTCCAAAAAAAAAAAGGAAAAAAAGGGGGGAATGCGAGTGGGAACCGAAGGATAATGGATAATGATTGATGATTGGATGTTAAATAGAAAATGAAGGGGAGAAATTCAAAAATAATTAGATTTATAAGTGGTAATTGAAAAATAGCCACAATTTCAAAAGTAATTGAATTTTACCCATTTTTCATGTAAAAGATAAATTTGAACTAAAACACTATTCAAAATCCGGAAAATATTCTAGCATAATATGCTGGAGTTTGAATTTTTTACATGTGAACTTCCGGCATAACATGCTAGAATTTCATAATGTGCTAGAGTTCCAACATAATATGCTGAAAGTCTATACATAGGTGCTCCAATCTCCAGTATATTATGCTGGAACTTTTATTGTTGCAGCAAAATAGTGGCTATTTTTCAATGACTTTGCAAACGCTGGCTATTTTTCAATTACCAGTCCGAAAACTGGCTAGCTCGTGCTATTTTAACAAAATTAAGTGTCCTACTGGTATGCCCATGGCCTAACATTTTAAAGGAATTTGTACCTCATATAGCAAAGTTTGATACTTTATTTATTTTAAATAAACGCCCTTTTAAAAAAAATTATATTTCATAGCTATCTTTTGATTTTTGTAGCCAAATATCTATTTATGGTTACCTCCTACCCTTAAGCCATAAAATACTCTTTGTATTATTTTTCCCTCTCATTCTTTCAGATTTTTCTTCACTCTCTCTCTCTCTCTCTCTCTCTCTCTCTCAAAACGTCAGTCTTTCTCCATGAATATAACCACTATTCTCCACTGATTCATCTCCATTGTCTCGCGAAATTTTCACTGTCAGTGGGCTGGGGCTCTGAATCAATGTCGAAATCAAGCCCCGGAGAGAAAGATCCACCCCATTCTGATGGCCGTTGCTTTGCAATGAAATCTGGACATGGTCACTACAACTCTTGCCTCTCACCACCTCCATTGCTGCTTTTCTTCATCTACCAAATTCACAATTACTAACAAAAGAAGACCATATGCTATTGAAAATAAAGAATTTCTTTTGTTTTTGTGCCAAATATTGAGAGTTTCGAGTCAGAATCGCGGCCCTCTTGACGAGACGACATTAGGGTTGTTCTTGAAAAAAGACGACGGAGTTTTGGGGTAAGCAACTTGAAGAGTCTGTTACCTTTTTTTCCCATTGTATTTCAATGTATCTCGCTGTATTCTATGTATTTCATTGTATTCATTGTCTTGTTTTTTCATTGTATTTCAATGTATCCCGCTATATTCCATGTATTTCATTGTATTCACTATCTCGCTATATTCCTTGAATGTATTCATATGTTTTTTTAAATTAATATAATTTATGTATTCATATGTATTATATAATTTCTCTGAAGATTGCTATGTTTTTTGGGTGTTTTTAGATTGAGAATCTTTTTTATAACTGAAAATACAAATTTTGTGTGTTATAATTGAGTTTGAGTTATATTAGAAGTCTATTATGTTAATTGATTCACTTTCCGTTTTAAAAACAGTTGAATAGACCATGAATTGCGCTATTTACGTTACTATATTCACAAATACATATCGTGAATATAGTTGAATACAATAATTTGTCTAACTGTAATCTCCCTGTTTTACGCCGTGAATATAGTCGAATACAATAATCTATCTAGCTGTAATTCTCTATTTCACGCCGAGAAATGCTACTGTATTCATGAATACAGTAGCTTAAATACATCGAATACACTCTAAAAAACCTGAAAACATAGTTATAAGAAGTAATATAGTAAATAGTAGCTACAACTAGTTAATAACTACTAAACAATAGTGGTTTTTGAAAAATTCTCTTTTGTAAAACCTATATAAGACCGATAAAATTTAGATTGTTTATTTAGACTTTAAGGTATCAAAACCAGAAAATTAAATGATTAAAAAGAATATACACAATCATGTCCTTAAAATATATTTATATGTAATAATGAAAAATAAGTGTTATGCAATCTACTCTAACAGACAATCACATTAATCGTGTAAAATATTATTATATTGCTAGTGAATATAATTTAAATTCAATTTAAATGAATAGTAACACAAGTTCAAAATTTAATGATCTCATGACCAAACTGTCAAATAAAACCTTATCTATTTCTCGTTAAATCTATAACAAAAAGATTTAGGCTCTCCTTTTAGCTCTAAATAATGTAAAAATAGCATGGGCTAGCCAGTTTTCGGACTGGTCATTCAAAAATAGACAGCGTTTGCAAAATCATTGAAAAATTGCAACTATTTTACTGCTACACGGAAAGGTCCAGCATAATATACTGGAGATCGGTGCACTTGTATATGAACTTCAAGCATATCATGCTGGACCGGTATATTATATTGGAACTCCAGTATAATATGCTAGAAGTCTAGTATACTTTTGCTGGATTATACTGGAGTTACCGTATATTATACTGGAGTTTAAGTATATTATACTGAAATTCCAGTATATTATGCTGCAGTATGTTTCAGATTTTGAACAGTGTTTTCGTTCAGATTTATCTTTACACGAAAAGTGGTCAAATTTCGATTACTTTTCAAACTGTGGCTGAAATGACCACTTGTAAATATGGCTATTTTTTAATTTCTCCCCAAAATAGCACGGGCTAGCCAGTTTTCAGATTGGTCGTTCAAAAATAGCTAGCGTTTGCAAAGTCATTGAAAAATAGCCACTATGTTGTTGCAACACGAAAAGTTCCAACATAATATACTGGAGATTGGTGCAATTGTGTATGAACTTTCAGCATATTATGCTGGAACTCCAACACGCGGAAAGCTCCAACATAATATACTGGAGATTGGAGCACCTGTGTATGAACTTCCAACATATTATGATGGACCGGTATAATATGCTGGAACTCCAGTATATTATGCTGGAACTCCAGTATATTATGCTGGAACTCCAGTATATTATACTGGAGTATTTTCCGGATTTTGAACAGTGTTTTCGTTCAAATTTATATTTACATAAAAAATGACTAAATTTCGATTACTTTTGAAATCGTGGCTATTTGATTGACCGCTTGTAAATTTGGCTATTTTTTAATTTCTTGTGCAATTGGAGTTTCTAATCTTAAAAACAAGGAATTTTTACACCCTATAGAAAACCTTAGTACCCTATTTATTTTAAATAAATACCACTTTAAAATATTACATCTTATAGATACCTTTTATACTTTATAGCCAAATATTTAATTATAGTTATATCCTACATTTAAGGCACCATATATGCTAAATAATATTTTCTCTCTCCTTTTTAGTCTTTTCTCTCACATAATCACACTAAAATTGACTAACCACGTTCTCTCTCTTTTTGCATACATTTTACTCTTTCTCCCTCAACCCACGATTCATACCTCTCCTCCCACCCAAATTCTCTAGTTCTCTTCCATTATCACTCCATTACAATCGCCTAGGGTAAGTTTAATTCGTTGATTTTGATAGACGAAGAGCAATTGGTTCAACTGTAGCAGCTTGATTCTGCTTTGGCAGTGGTCGTTGAAGTAGGGTTCACAGCTTTTGCGTAATTCATGGCTTCGTTTGTGGGATTTGAGGGTTGGGGATTGTTTGTAGTTGTTGTAGGAGGTTGGGCAGATGTGTTAAGGGGCTGACCAGCCGGAATTAATGGCTGGCCGCCGGCCGGCGAAGCCATCAGGCTGCTTCTCTCTCTAGATCGCCCAAATCGCCTATTTGGATTCAGTTGTATTCGAATGTATATTTCAGCTGTATTCACGTGTATTCAGTAGCATTAATTTATATATTGTAGATGTATTAAAAAGTTATGCGTATTCTCTTGTATTCAGTTTTAATCAGTTGTATTTAACTATTTTATTCAGCAGAAGTTAGTTGTATTTTGTTGCATTCAAGAGTTTTATTCAGCTGTATTCAGTTGTATTTTGTTGTATTCAAGTGTTTTATTCAGATGAATTAAGTTGTATTTTGTTGTATTCAACTGTATACAGTTCTACTCAATTGTATTATTCATATGTATTTCTCTTTATTCAGCTATAATCTTTATTATGTATCTTTCAAATACAGATTAATGAGGGATCGTTTTAGTTCGTTGAGTTAAATTAGGAGAATATCATGTGATTTGATTTCCTTAGTTCGTGGAGTTAAATTAGGAGAATATCATGTGATTTGATTTCCTTAGTTCGTGGAGTTAAATTAGGAGAATATCATGTGATTTGATTTCCTTCCGTTTTTAACCAGTTTAACCTTCTGTATTTAACGTTAATGCCGCTTGAATACAGCTAAATACATGTCAAGCTTAGCTGGAATTCCAGTTTTTACGCCTATATTTTTGGTTGTATTAATGAATACAACAGCTTAAATACATAAAATATATTGTATAAAAACATAAAAGGTATCTATAACACGTAATATAGCAAAGGATATCTATAAATGGCTAATTAAACTTAAAAGATGGTGCTTTATGAAAAATTCCCTAAAAATAATGAATGCACAAATAGAATTAATAGCCTGAAAATATTAATTGGAACTTGGAAGCATGTCGCTAGAAACTAGAGAGAACCTAGGCAGGAGTACAATTTACTTGACTTGGTCTAAACTCATTCTGCACCATAATTGATTTATAGTTGCAACTTGCAACTAATTGAGTTGAACAAGCAATTTATTAAACGAAATGTCTAGAAAAATGTTAGCTCGTGGGGTACCATCACCAGAGCCATGAATGCCACTATTTTCTTTTCACATTGACATTGAACTAATGAACATAGGATTTCTTAATTATTTAAATGATTATGACGATATACCTAGTCCTAATTTGTTGGCATTTGGCATTGACGTCTCCCAATTCCTTCATTATATTTCTTAATCACAATTAGCCAACTAATGATGTTAGGAGAAGAATAACAAATTGAGTATAGGAGAATCTAACTAAGAGTTTAAGTCAGTAAATACGAAATACTAATGAAAACGTAAAACGTACTTAATTTTTTTTAAACCGTATATGTATAGTGCGAGCCAAAAACTAGAGTTCGGATTTTATTTTATTTTTTAATGTTAGGTGCTTCCGATATAAATTGATAGACAGGTAATCAGGTTTACATAAACTAATATGTTCGCATCTAATTATTGATCATGCGTTTTTATGCCGTTATCATTTTAAATATTTGAAAGATAATTAAACCTAGTGATAACATCAGTTAGAGGGAAATGCTACTTCTGTTTCTAGGAAATTGTTTAACCAAAAAGTGGAATTTCGGTCAAAGCTTTAATTTAGAAGAAATCAGGTTACTGATAATCAAAAAATGTATAAGAGAAAGTAATTTGGCATGCCAATAAGATAATTAGAAGGAGATAAAGTAAACCAATGTATTCAAATAGTTTTTTTTTTTTAACAATTGACCCATCCTTTCCCTTTTATAGCTATTTTGGAAATATGCGTTTTGCCTTTGTCATAATAAGGCCATTATAGACAATTAAAGACATTAAATGCTACGTTACATAATCATTGTATTTTAATACAGATTCTCTAACGTTTTTAGTATTTAATGCTCACTAAATACTGTATATGTACTCTCTTGTGCTGTCAGATTCATTTCCTTGATTCTTGGACTTAAATAGGTACTGACGTTGAATCTTTTGAGTATCCGCTCGTGCCTCCTCTTATGCCTCTGGTCGTATCTGTTGCAACTCGTGCCTCTTTGCCAATCATAACTCTTTGACCAGTCTACGTGTCATGACACGTCATCTCGCAATCACTTTAATATGTAAACTCAATATGTCCCAATACAGATAGTCCCCTCACTTGCCATTTATTCATCAATTGAATATTTGGGAAGTGGAATTCATTAAAACGGGAATTTTTGTCACCATTAATGCTATAGCAGAATCAACACTTCATTTGTCAATTCCATTTAATGCTCTTCACGCGTGGCACCCTTTTACTGGTTCTGCAACTTTGCAGCGCTTTTTAGGGCTTTTTCACGGCTTCACTGATCACAAAGCGTCGGTTCTCATTATGACTTTTCCATCATTGCACATTTTCCTTTGACGGTTGCTTCGCAGTATAAACATAGTTTTCTTCTTTGTCTTTATCACATAAAGTTCTCAAAATATTCAGTTCTTGAATCTTTGTTTGTTTCTTCCTCGTACTATCATGTCTTCATCAAACCCTAACCCTAGAAGGGTCCCCATAGTTGATAACTTCCCTAATACTCCCAATAGGAGCAGAAGGGGAGGTAGGCTTCGTAATTTAGGATCTTCATCCTTGCGTGGTTCTTCTCTTCCTTCGCCTAGTTCTGGCCCTTCTTCTAGAACTAGAGGTTCTCTTTCACACAGATCTTCTTCTAGAGGTAAGGAATCTTCTGAACCTCTTTGTGAACCTCTAGTAGAGGAGATAGTTCCTGCAGAACTATCTTTCTATAATGACAGAGAATCTCTTAGAAATCAAGTATCTTCTTTAGATCGTGCTGATATTTATCTCACTCAAATCACTGAAGGTTTGATTTCTTTAGTCCGTAGAGACTGCCATTGGAGTCATGACTTTCCTATCATCATTCTCAATCTGAATCAAAGAATTACCTCTTACTTAACCGGATTTCCTTTGTCTATACGTACCCTTTCATATTAGGATTCAAACCTGCTATTGATCCTGTTATTCTCGAGTTCTGTCGTTTCTTTGATGTTTGCTTAGGTCAAATTGGCCCAATCATATGGAGGGTTGTTGCCTATTTGAGGCATTTGATCAACATAGCCAGTGTGTCTTTTACTTTCCCACATCTAATTCATCTTTACTCCCCTAGACTCTTTCGCAATGGTGTTTTTACACTAGTAGCCAGGAGCAAAAGAGTTCTAGTTAGCCCTAAAGATGACAAAGACCGTGGCTGGTATGCCAGGTTTGTTGCTGCCCCCACTGTTGTTTTAGTGGGTGATGAGAACGTTCCCTTCCCTAAGAAGTGGAATTTTGCACGTGAGTCTTCTAACTTTCTCGTACCTTTTTCTTCAATTTTGTTGATTTTTCTAATTTTACTTTTCTTTTCTAGCAACCATGGGAGTTGTGGAAGATGTTCCCAATTTCTGTGATTGGATAGGAAAGCTGTTGAGTATTGCACCAATGGATGGTAGATCTTGGAAGACCCTTTCCCAATGTTTTGGTTGAAAAGTAAAAACTCATGGTAAGAGCTTTTATTTTATTTTACATATTGTTCTTTCCTGAACTTAACTCAATCCTTCTTTCTATCAGGATTCACTATTCGAGGAGTTACTGCTGAGGCAGTTGTGGCTCCTCGTATCTCTTTGGAAAAGGCTCAAGAAATAATTCTGGGCTCTTCATCAAAAAGAAATGTCATTGATGACCAAGATTCCGAAGAAGAGGAAGACGGCGGTTCCTTGGTAACAAGGCCACGGGCTCGTAGACGCATTATTTCCGATGATGAAGCAGAAGCATCCTCCCGCTGTTCTATTCCTCTTACCGAATCTGTTGAAGCCCTGGTAGTAATCCCTGATGATATTGATGATGCTCCCCCTGCTGCTCATAATTCTGCTGAGCAGCTTTTTGACCGCGAGTTTGGTAGTGAAAGTTTGGGTCCCGTTTCTGATAAAGCTCCCCTGGCTTCTTTTTCTCCTCCCGTGCCTGTGACTCCTACTTTGCCGATTATGGCTGCTTCCGTTCCTCCCCAGGCTGTTTTTACTACTTCTACTGTTCCTCCTTCGACAATTCCTCCTCCACCTACTCACCGTGCTGAGGTTGGCTCCTCAAGTAGGAGTGGTGCTATAAGGCAAGTGATTATTGAAGTCCCCGTTGAGGGCAATCTTTTAAGGAAATTGGGTCAAGCAGATGTGTGGGTAAAGCCTTTAATTGGTCCTGTTGAGAGAGCCAAGCTAGAGAGCCATAGTTCTTTGACCTTGATGAATGACATTGTGCATGCTTCTTTAAAGGTATTCCTTTTTTCTAACTTTTACTTTGTCATTTTTCTATCTTTGGGATTCTCATTTCCTTCCTTTTTCCCTTTTTAGGCCAATCTCATCGGCACAGAGATGATGAAAAGGGTTACCCTCTCAGAGCAGTTAATGTGTGATTACCAGTTGGAGGCATATAATTGGAAGGACTAGTATGAAAGTCTTCGGATCGATATGGAGTACTTAGAAGAAAGTAAAAGTACCTTGGAGCAGCAGGTGCGGGCTTTGACTTCGGAATTGGCAGTTGAAAAGGCTTCCTCCAGTCAAGCAGACAAGGAAATGGCTCGTCTTGAAACTTCTTTTCCCGAGCAGCTTTCCAAGGCAAGTGAAGATATTAGAGAGTTGAAGGCTCTCTTGGATGCAAAAGAAGCCTATGTTGGTAAACTCGTGCAGAATTTGACTCAAGCCCAAGAAGACCTTCGGTTTTCTTCTAATAAGGTTTGTTCTTTAGAAAATTTCCACGCCTCTCTTCAAACTTCTTATGAATCTGCCTTGGCTGAAAATGAAAAGCTAAAGAACGAAATCGCTGACTGGGAAAGAGATTATGAGATCCTTGAAGATAAGTCTGCCATTGAAGTGAGTTGGGCGTTTTTGAATTCTCGCCGTGATACCCTTGTTGAAGCTAGCCAAGAGAATTTTAACTGGGAATCTGAGTTAGCTAAGATCAATGAAACTATTGAGAAGACTCAGCAGAACCAAGATTTTCCTTCTCCCGTGGCCGAAGTTTCCGCAAATGTTGAAGATGATATGGATATCACCACTCCTTCAAGCCAAGTTGAACCCGCTGTTGTTGATGTACCTGCTTCAGTTCCTTCATCTTCTCAGTGACAAGTTTAAGTTGTTTGAATTCCTTTGTGTCTTTTTTTTTTTTGGAAAATTGTGGTTAAAACCCTTGGTCTCAATTGAGGGTTTGTTTTGGAAAATTAAGTCCCCAGACCTTTTATGGGGCAATATGTATAAACAATTTTCAGTTTATGACTAAATTCATACTTAGTCTAAGCTTTTTAATATTAAGAAGTTTTTTGTTACTATTTGAACTTCTGTTTTGTTTATTCTTGCCTTTATTTCTAAGGACTTATTGAATAACTTGCATTTTTACTCTTCAAAAAATCCTTCTCTTAACTTCATGAATACTTAAATTAATCATGAATTTTATAAAAGAGGGCCCTTTTATATTTGACACTTAATGAAGAAGACATCTCAACTTCATAACGGTGTTAATATACGATAAAAGAAATAGGAATACACATGTTTCTTGAAATAACTTTGACAAGTTTTATTTGAACTTTGTCTAGTTTTGAATAACACTTTACATGTATTTGAATTGCATCTATAACTTTCTCGTAACTGTTTTTCTTATAACAGATTTAAAAAAGAAAAATAAATACGAAGTTTTTATTTATAACCCGTTTCAGTACATTGCTTTTACCCTAGCTATGGTAAGGTCTTTCTTTAGGCTTAGCTCGTGACTTTGCTCTGTACTTGACTCATTCATTGAGTGAACTTTTCAGGCTTGATTTTTTATTATTTCCCAATCTTCTTTGCCTTCATTATACACATGCCTGTGTAAATTATATAGTCCCCCAAGTGTTTGAGCGTTGAAATATGGAGCTCAGGCACTTGATTGTTCCTCCCATTTGGTCCTTTACCTGAAAAGGAAAAACATACGGGACTCGGAGGTGCGATTATAGATGAAGACTGCTTAGCCCGTTTGAATTTCTATCAGAATAATTGTAACCCTAGACCGGAAAGTTTAATTTATTCCACGTGCCTTGCAAGTCGTGACTCATCATTTAGTACGGGCTAGTTTTTTGCCTATCATCTAAAATCGTTAGTAAAATTTAACAATTCAAAAATTAAATTTTAAAATACGGATACCTAACCGTGGGTATTCCTTAGAAATAGTATCTCGTCAGGTGAACATCATTCCAATATAAAGGTAGTATTTTGCCATCCATTGTTTCCAGCTCGTATGCTCCTTTACCTGCAATATCGTGAATCCTATAGGGTCCTTCTCATGTTGGACTTAATTTCCCTGCATTAGCTGCCTTCATATATTGAAAAACATTTTTGAGCACGAAGTCTCCAATTTTGAAGAATCTTAGGCGTGCTTTTCGGTTGTAGTATCGTTCTATGACCTGCTTTTGTGCTACCATTCTTATCAGTACAGCTTCACTTTTTCCTTCAAGTAGATCAAGATTTATTCGCATTTCTTCGTTATTAGACTTTTCTGACGCTTGTGCAAATCTTGTACTTGGCTCTCCTATCTCAACTGGAATTAAAGCTTCAGCTCCATAAACCAATGAAAATGGTGTTTCTCCCGTACTTATTTTTGTTGTTGTGCGGTATACCCATAAAACACCAGGTAACAATTCTGGCCAATTACCCTTGGATTCCTCCAAACGCTTCTTTAAATTGTTGATAATGACTTTGTTTGTTGACTCAGCTTGTCCATTACCCACCAGATAATAAGGTGTGGATGTAATCCTCTTGATCTACCAACTTTGAAGAAACTCTGTAATTTGTGCGCCTATAAATTGAGGGCCATTATCACACACGATTTCCTTTGGCATACCGAACCGGCATATGATATTCCACCAAATGAAATCTCTAACTTCTTTTTCTCGTACCTGTTTGAATGCTCCTGTCTCCACCCATTTAGTAAAATAGTCAGTGAGTACGAGCATGAACTTTACCTGTCCTTTTTCTTGTGGTAGCGGACCCACGATATCCATCCCCCATTTCATAAAAGGCCACGGTGCAATGACCGGATGTAACAACTCCGCAGGTCTATGCATGTTATTACCGTACCTTTGGCATTTATCACATTTAGCCACAAAATTTTCTGCTTCTTCTTCCATTTTAGGCCAGTAATAACCTGCCCTAATCATGGTTCTTACCAGTGATCTTCCTCTGGCGTGATTTCCATAATGCCCCTCGTGTATCTCTCTCATTACATATTCCGTCTGTGAAGGCCCGAGGCACCTTGCTAAGGGTCCACGAACATTTTTCGATAAAGATTGCCTTGCTTTAAACAATATCAAGCAGCCTTTTTCTGAAGTGCGTGAGCTTTTTTCTTGTATTCAGGGATGGTTCCATACTGCAAAAAAGTAACAATCTCGTTCCTCCAATCCCAGGTTAAGTTATTAAAATTTACCTCATTTTTGTCTGGATCGAGCACTGAATGAAACAAATGAATTATAGAAGCATTTTCATTGCTTGCCACGTCTGCTGCAGATGTGAGATTGGCTAGGGCGTCCACCTCGACATTTTCATCTCTTGATATTTACATAACTTTCCAGGTTTGGAATTGCCTGATCAGATCTCGTACCTTCTCTAAATATTGTTGCATTCATGCTTCCCTGGCTGTATAAGTCCCTAGCATATGGTTAACCACTAGTTGTGAATCGTTTTTGATTACAATCTGATTAATACTGAGTTCCCGTGCCAGTTCTAAACCTGCAATTACAGCTTCATTGTTAGTTATAGAATGAAATTTAATGGCTTGTCGAATGGTTTCACCCGTAGGTGGTACCAAAACAATTCCTAAGCCTGCACCCTTCACATTAGAAGAACCATCAGTGAATAAGGTCCAAATTCCCGGATTAGAGCTGTTGAACACTTGCAATTTTTTTCTGCTTCTAATTGCATTCCTGGGCTAAAATCAGCCACAAAATCTGCTAACACTTGAGACTTAATCACGATTCTAGGTTGATATGTGATATCATATTCACTTAATTCTATATCCCACTTGGCCAACCAACCTGACAACTCATGCTTGTATAATATATTGCGTAATGGATAAGCAGTTACTACAACAATAGGACGATATTGAAAATAAGGCCTTAATTTTTTAGATGCCATGATTAATGCAAGTGCAAGCTTTTCTAATTGAGGATATTGCGTCTCTGCATCTAATAAAGATTTGCTGACATAATAGATCGGAGATTATTTACCTTGGTCCTCACAGACTAAAACAACACTTACCGTTATTTCTGAGACATCAAGGTAGATGAGCAGTCTTTTCCCAACCTTTGGTTTTACGAGCAATGACGGATTTGATAAGTATGTCTTCAAATTTTTGAGTGCCTGTTGACATTCCTTATTCCATTCGAAATGATCTTGCTTTTAAGAGCTGAAAAGAATTTAAAGCACTTTTCTGATGATTTAGAAATGAATCTTCCAAGGCTGCAATTCTTCCTGTCAACCTCTGCACTTCTTTTTTACTTGTAAGTATATCATGGATTTCTTCAATGGCCTTAATTTGTGTGGGATTCACTTCAATACCATGGTTAGAGACAAGAAAACCTAAAAATTTACCTGATGCAATACCGAATGCACACTTCTCAGGATTTAATTTCATATTAAATTTTTGCAAAATCTGAAACGCATCAGACAAGTGTGATATATAATACCCTGAATGTTGAGTTTTGACGAGCATGTCATCTATATAAACCTCCATGTTTTTTCCCAAATGTTCTTGAAATATTTTGGTCACCAATCTTTGATATGTTGCGCCAGCGTTTTAAGACCAAAAGGCATTACTTTATAACAGTAAGTCCCCCTGTCTGTTATAAATAAAGTTTTTTCTTCATCCACAGGATCCATTTTGATCTGATTGTATCCTGAATACGCATCTAAAAAACTTAATAATTAATGTCCTGCAGTAGCATCAATTAGTTGATCTATATGCGGTAGGGGAAAAGAATCTTTAGGACAGGCTTTATTAAGGTCTGTGTAATCTACACAAACTCGCCACTTACCATTCTTCTTCGGTACCACAATAGTATTGGCTAACCAATTAGTATACTTTACCTCACGGATAGACCCAATATTTAGTAATTTTTGAACCTCATCTTGAATCACCTGATTTTTAAGAGTTCCTTGCTTTCTCTTCTTTTGTTTGATAGGAGGATACGATGGGTCTTCATTTAATTTGTGAGTCATTACCTCCGGTGGTATTCCTGTCATATCAGAGTGGGACCAAGCAAAATAATCCACGTTAGTTTTCAAAAATTCAATCAACTTACCTTTCATGTCCTGGCTTAGATTGGCCCCTGCGTAGACCTTTCTATCAGGCCATTGTGCAAATAACACCACAGCCTTCAGTTCTTCAATTGTTGTCTTGATATTTTCGTTTTCCTCTGGTTCTTGAATGGTATATGGCCTTGAGTCCATATCTGTTCGCCCTTGTTTAGTTGAGGTTTGTGTTGTGGTACCCTCA
Organism: Nicotiana tabacum; assembly: GCF_000715075.1. Lineage (NCBI taxonomy): Eukaryota > Viridiplantae > Streptophyta > Magnoliopsida > Solanales > Solanaceae > Nicotiana > Nicotiana tabacum. The sequence continues at coordinate 42,114,494 of NC_134089.1, read as the reverse complement.
ACTGGATTCTGTGATTGCTATTTTTCTTCGTTTCTCGTACTTGTCTCTGCTACAGAGTTGATGTTCCTGGATATATGTTGGTCCCCACGGATTTGACATATTCCCAATGGTGATGGAAACTTAATAACTTGATGCAAGGTTGACGAAACAACGTCCATCTCGTGGATCCATGGTCTCCCAAGGATCATATTGTAAGCCATCTCCATATCTACTACTTGAAACTTTGTATCTTTGATAACTCCTTCTGCGAATGTAGTAAGTATTACCTCTCCTTTCGTCACGACACTGGAATTGTTGAATCCAGATAGAGTATGCGCCTTTGGTATTAATTTATCTTCGGCTTGCATCTCACGTAATACTCTTAATAGAATAATGTTCACGGAACTACCTGGATCAATCAAAACTTATTTTACATTAGTATCATGTACAAGTAGAAATATTACCAGTGCATCGTTATGAGGAGATAATACGCCATCCGCATCTGCATCATCAAACGTAATGATTTCTTCCTCTAAGACATGTCGCACCCGTTTCCCTTGGGTAATTGTGACTTTGGAAATTTTATTGGCTGCGGTGTACGTCACACCATTGACATCTTTACCTCCACTTATAACGTTGATGGTCCTTTTGGGAGAAGGTGGTTTAGGGGGCTCCTGCCTATTCTTCATGTATGCTTGCTTACCTTTCTCACTGAATAACTCGGTGAGATAACCCTGTTTTAATAAATGATCAACTTCACTTTGTAAAACCCTACAGTCTGCCGTTTTATGCCCGTGATCGTTGTGAAATTCGCACCAATAATCAGGATTGCGCCTGTTTATTTGATCTCATCTCTTTTGGCCATCGTACCTTGTCACCCATGCTTCTCAAAATAGCTACGAGTTCGGAAGTGCTCACATTGAAATTATAACCGCCAAACCTCGCCTTCAAGTTTCTATCATCATCTCATGACTCATGCGTGTTTCGATCATTCCCAAATCTTGATGACGAGCCCGACTCTCTATTCCTTGACCTGTGATCGTACATTTGATTGTCCTGTTTTGACCGTGAGTCTTTTCCCGCTGATCCCATGTATGGTTCGTACCTGTTTTTATCGAAACTTTTTTCGATTTCTGCCCATCTCGAACTTACCTTTTCTTCTTTTTGAGACTGTGAGATAATATCTTCCTCTATCCTCAGCTTCGTGCTTTACCTCTTGTAAACATCATTCCATGTTGTAATTGGGAATTCACGAAGACTTTCCTTGAGTCGCCTCGTAGCTTCTGAGCTTTTTTAATTCAAATTACTTGTGAAGGCTATAGCTGCCCAATTGCCAGGTACACGCGGTAATGTCATTCTTTCACGTTGGAATCTGTCCACGAACTCTCTAAGCAATTCTGAGTCCCCTTGCTTGATTTTGAAAATATCTTCCATTCTTTTTTTGACTTTTTGAGCTCCCGAGTGTACTTTGATGAAAGAATCTGCAAGCTCAGGAAAAGAATTTATAAAATTTTGGGGTAAAAGAGAATACCATGTTAATACACCCTTAGTGAGTGTTTCACTGAATTTCTTGACCAATACTGATTCGATCTCCTATTTGGTCAAGTCGTTGCCTTTTACGCCTGTTGTGAATGCAGTCACGTGGTCTCGTGGATCAGTTGTTCCATCGTATTTTGGAATATCGGGCATTTTGAATTTCTTTGGAATTGGGAGGGGAGCAGCACTTGGCTTCCAGGGTTGTTGCGAATATTTATCCATATCTATCCCTTTGATTACGGGCGGCACCCCGGGTATTTGCTCTGTGCGGTCGCTTTGCTCCTTGAGCTATTTCTGCAATGTTAGTACTAAATTTTATAAATCAGAATTGACTAAGTTACCTGGTACTCCCTCTTGAGATTCGCTGGGGGTTCCACCACTACCTGAATTAACAAGCCCAGAGCGAGGGTTCTCCAAAGTGTTGTTATTTGGAGTGGATATGGGTGGTGCAGCTGGTAACTGGCTAGCAAAAGCCTCAAGAGCTTTATTGACATGTTCAACAATTAGTTTTCATTTGCATGAGATCCATCAGGAGTGCCTTCTCGAGACCGCCGAGGAGAGCTTTGTGGAGAAGGGACTGGGGTGTGATTATCCTGTAGATTTCCCTGAAGTTGTTGGTTTCCTTGAATGTTGGCATTATTGTTCGACATGGTTGATGCAACAAGGAAAGTTAAACTAAAAAAGAATAGATTATCAGATTCCCGATAACGGAACCAATTTGTTTAACCAAAAAGTAGAATTTCGGTCAAAACTTTAATTTAGAAGAACTCGGGTTACTAATAATCAAAAAATGTATAAGAGAAAGTAATTTGGCTAGCAATAAGATAATTAGAAGGAGATAAAGTAAACCAATGTATTCAGATAGTTTTTTTTTATTACAATTGACCCATCCTTTCCCTTTTATAGCTATCTTGGAAATATGCGTTTTGCCTTTGTCATAATAAGGCCATTATAGACCATTAAAGACATTAAAAGCTACGTTACATAATCATTGTATTTTAATACAGATTCTCTAACGTTTTTAGTATTTAATGATCATTAAATACTGTATATGTACTCTCTTGTGCTGTCATATTCATTCTCCTTGATTCTTGGACTTAAATAGGTACGAGCGTTGAATATTTTGAGTATTCGCTCGTGCCTCCTCTTATGCCTCTGCTCGTATCTGTTGCAACTTGTCTCTCTTTGCCAATCATAACTCTTTGACCAGTCTACGTGTCATGACATGTCATCTCCTAATCACTTTAATATGTAAACTCAATTTTTCCCAATACAGAAATATTAAAGAAAAATTATTACTAGTTCTTTTTCATAGTTTCACAATGTTCATAGAGTGGGAGCTAACAGTTTTATCAAATGATTTTTAAGTTATATACATTAATAATATAGATGAACATGGGTTTTCTGCTACTTATCAAGATAAAAAGATAAGTTATTCTTTTGTTACCGATCCCGTAACGAGAGATATTAATGCCTTAATTAATATGAAACAAAGGCATGTTGATTCATTACAATTAGAAATTCTTAGCATGAATATATTCGATACTTTACAATCTGCTAAAGTTCAGCAAAAAATTAAATTGATTGCTGAAAAGATGGCCGTTGATGTTTGCGCCGATCACCCTAGTGCCTTTTGGAACCGGAAAAGGCATATTGTAACTCTTCCATACGAAGAAAACTTCTCTGAGGATGATATTCCTACTAAATCTCGACCTTGCCAGATGAATGCTGAACTAGTTGAATTCTGCAAAAACGAGATTGATAGTTTATTACAAAAGAGTTTGATAAAACCCTCAAAATCTCCTTGGTCATGTTCTGCCTTTTATGTTAATAATGCGGCAGAAAAGGAACGAGGTATTCCTTGCTTAGTTATAAATTATAAACCATTAAATAAGCATCTAAAATGGATCAGATACCCTATCCCCAATAAAAGGGATTTGCTATCTATGTTATATGACGCCAATATATTTTCAAAATTTGATTTAAAATCGGGTTATTGGCAAATTCAAATCTTTAAAGAGCATACTTATAGAACTGCTTTCAATGTTCCATTTGGGCAATATGAATGGAATGTTATGCCCTTTGGTTTAAAAAATGCCCCTTCTGAATTTCAGAAAATTATGAATGATATTTTTAACCCATATTTGGATTTTATCATCGTTTATATTGACGACATATTAGTATTTTCTAAAACTTTAGAGATGCATATTAAGCATCTTGATATTTTCAAGAAAATTGTTATACAAAACGGTTTAGTAATTTCTATACCTAAGATGAGTCTATTCCAAACGAATGTTCGTTTTTTAGGTCATAATATTTGCCAGGGAAAGATTACCCCAATACAAAGATCAGTTGATTTTGCATCAAAATTTCCTGATGTTATTACTGACAGGACTCAATTACAAAGATTTCTGGGAAGTTTGAATTATATATCCCCTTTCTATAAAAGTTTATCACGAGATCTAGCTCCTTTATACGATAGACTGAAGAAAGATCATAGACACCCTTGGACTAACCAACATACTGAGTTAGTCAAAAGTATTAAAGAGCGTGTTAAATCTCTACCTTGTTTAACCCTTGCCAATCCTACTTGGCAAAAGATTATCGAGACAGATGCGTCTAATGTTGGATATGGAGGGATTTTAAAACAAGTAAATCCCAACAATAAGAGTGAATACTTAATAAGATTTCACTCTGGTAAATGGACCGAAGCCCAGAAGAAATACGCTACTGTGGCACACGAAATGTTAACAATTGTTAAGTGTGTATTCAAATTTCAAGACTACTTATATAACCAAAAGTTTTTGATAAAAACTGATGCTCAATCTGTTAAATATATATTTGACAAAGATTTTAAGCACGATGCTTCTAAATTAATATTTGCTAGATGGCAGGCTCAGCTGGCGCCTTTCGATTTTGAAATTCAATACAAAAAAGGAATTGATAATTCCCTTCCGGATTTTCTATCCCGGGAATATTTAGAATAAGTTATGAATTATTATACCATATTTTTTGATGATGAGGTATTGATCACTATTCTTAAAGTGATAAATTTAAACAGAGACTTAAAGGAACTCATACTTGATATAATTATGATTGACAAGATTGAAACCATGGAAGAAGAATACTCTAATCTTAATGAAGTTACTGATATAGCTCAGTTATTTGAAAATGAGTTTCCCAGCCAAGATAATATCGGCGATAGAATTATGATATCCTTTTTAGTTAATAATGATTTGCAATTTCTGCAGAATGGACCCTTCATGAGTCACCAGGGGCAGAAGTAGGGGAAGATCTTCCCCTAGTAGAACTTATTCTCAGGGATCGTCATACGGATCCTCATCAAACTCCCCAGTAATACAAAGAGGAAAAAAGAGTTTGATAAACTCAAAGGTACTGCATACAGGTGAATCCTTAGGACATTCTATACATTTGGAAGATATTCCAGAAGATAGTCCGTTATATGGACATCTGCAGGCTTATTTAGCATCCAAAAAGCAAAGTGATACTTTTGCTTCAATTGCTAAAGAGGAAGACAATGATGATATCAAGTCATATGAAAAGTTACTAAAGAGGGAAATGATATTTCTCCTTGAAAACTCTGAGATTCAGAGAAAAGAAGAACCATGGAAAATATTCCAGAGATATCTGATTAATGGATTATACTACCCGGGTGAATCATATAAAACCCGCACTTATTATGAGACTATCCTAATCAGTACAGGAAGTGCAGAATTCCAGCACTTTTCGGGTTATAACACAAATGAAAATGTTTATAACTTTTCAAAAGTCATTATCAAACAGATTATATCTGTTGAAGAATGGGGGATTTCAACAATGAAAGAAAGGCAGATAAGCCTTAATAAATCACCTATGAATTTTACTTATTGGGATTATATCCAAACATTTGATAGGGTGCTTTATTATAATAATGAGAGACATAAACATACTTGGTTTATCAAAGTATGTGCAAAGGTATTTACGGGACCTATCCCTAACTGGTTTTTAAACTGGTGGTCATACCACGGTCCTACAACAAAAATTTTGCCAGAACCATTCCTTAAGTTATACAAAGAATGGGCAAAAGTTTCGCCGTTCCTAACCGAGTTATATCATGCAGATCATATCTGCTACCTAGAAAAAATTGATCAAATCTACTTCTTTATTGAATTCTCTATCCCCTGGATCCATAAATGGACTCCGGAATTAGGTTATACGGAAGAACAAATCCCTTGTTTATATAGGGTATTCTACAACAATTTTTGGGACAAATTGATGAAGACTGATCCCAAAACAAAAACATTATATGGACAAGAATTATTGGATTCCATTAAAGCACAAATCCAATTATATATAACAACCCCTCAAAAGAAGATGGTGGAAGAGAGCACTATTAAACATATTGCTCGAAGAATACCAGTCCAAGAAGGAGATAAAATTGAGTTGATAAATCAATACTTGGAAGAAGTGAAGAGAAACTTGCTTCAGTCAGTGGATCAGTACGAAAAATCAGACACTTCAATGAGAAGTGAAACAAGTGGTGATGACCTCGTAGAAGATACACAACCAATACAGCCAGAAATGATATTATCTGACAGAGATATAGAAAAGGTGGAAGATTTCCTCCAACAAATGCACAATTTGGACAAGAAAAAGACTTGACAGCTCATCAGCCGCCAGGACCCACTCAACAGTAGATACACTGTTCATCCACAGTAGAAACACTGTTCAACAACAGTAGAAATACTGTGTTGGGACCCAATTTACTATTTTAGATTCTTTTTTTTGTTATATAAGGACACTTCTTCATTTGAAGAAGGAGGAGTCGGAATCCCCTCTCTCTCTACTCTCTCTCTACACTCTCTCTCTCTCTCAACCCCCTTTGTAAAGACTTAGTTATTAGTTTGTAAATCAAGTTGAAGATTAATAAAAGTTTTGAAGTTCATCTTCAGGGCCTTGCTTCTCGGCCTTCAAGGTACTTATTCTATTTTCTTTTTAGTATTCTAATTACTTAGTTTCTCTCCCCAGCCGTGACTATGTCCGGCTAAACAGATTCATATCTATGTTGAAGAACTAATTTCTCTTGCATATTAACCATGAAGAATCCAGGCTCTTTCAAAATATAAAGGAATTTTAATATAGTTTCTTGGCTTGGTTCCAAGATGGTGGTACAGTCGAATCTGGTACTGCTCTAATTGGCTTTGCCTTAGTGGCTACGTCTAGCCAGCTGTGACATTAAAGCCCGCTGAAGTTGTCAAAAGGGCTATCCCTTTCACAGTTAGAACTGCTAGACACATGGGCTCAATAAGAGTATGTATTGGACCTAGACAGGCCCCTTGCTTGGGTAAAAGGATATAGATCCTTCCATACAGTCATTAAACTATAATAGAATTACTGTATATTTCGAATCCTTATTGGTCGTGCGGACTACCGCCAACCTTTAAAGGGTACTAAAGCAGCTAGATCTGGATGGCCGTGCGGACTACCGCCCGCCTACCTAGATCCTGGTGTAAATGGTATCAGAGCCTTGGAATTTTCATGGTAAAAATGTAATAGATATGAAAGATTCAACATAGATATGAAGCTTTTGGAATGGATCTGGGAGAAACAAGTACTAAAAGTACTAAACTTGAAGAGGTAGATATACCTCAAAACCTTGATTTATTGAATAAATGGACAATTCCTAAAGTTTCTATAAAAACCATTTATGATTATGGTTGGTTTGATAAACTTTCTTCTAAACAATTGATAAAAACGACTGAGCAGTCTTTAGCATTAAATTCATCTGAACAGACTATTCGTTTGTTACACAAACATGATATAGATTTATATAAACATCATTACCATTATGTGCATATTGGTATGGTTCAAATTGCATTTAAACCTTTAACCCTTAAAGGATTACCAGAGACCTTTTTAGCAGCTCTTAGAGATGCTAGAAATCTGAATTTCAGACAGTCTCTAATGGGTTCAATAGAATCTACAGTGGCCTATGGTCCAGTATATTTTAATACTCAACCCAATCTGCAACTATCTCTTTCTGATATTAATATTCTTGATGCTTTGACTTTAAATGTGAAAAAGCATGGTTATAATTATGCGCCTGGTTCTGAACTTATATGTCTGTCCTATAGGATTTATTTCAAACTGTTATCTACTTTGAATCCTAGATGTAAGTTATACGATACATCGGATCAGACCATATTGATAGAAACCAATTTTGCAAGGTCCAAGGTCACCACTAGGAGACCTATTAGGTGGGAAGAAATTAATTTTCCAACTACTTGGACTTTAAATTCTGTTATATCCCCAAGTCAGATTACTAACGACTTGTCAAATACTGAATTTTCGCATGTCACTCAAAATCCGGATGGTAGGATTTGTATTCAATTTGATGATAAGTCTACTATTTATAATAGACATTCATTTTCGAATCATAGACTTCTACCTGCTATTCAACATATTTCCCCTATTGAACCAGTCTACGGTCCAGCTCGCAATCGTGCAGCTTCTTTACACACTATTGCTAGTGATAAGCCTGATCAAAAGGTTAAGAGGGTTGAAAGGGTTAAGATTAACCCTCAAACAAATATTGTTCAAGATAATGACAATATTTCAGATAAGGATATTCCTTCTTTATCCGAGATGGATTTCGACCCTAATAATATTTAATGATTCCACATCAAATAGATTTTAGCCCCGGTTCTCGGGCCCGTATTTATATTCAAAAGGAATTTTTTAGTGAAAAATGGAACCAGTTTAAAACATGGTTTTTTGATACTTATAGTAAAGATGATTTGAATAATATATCTCAAGAATTTTATGAAACTTGTGCCTTGCATAATCAAATTATGTATTTTGTTCCTTGGTTTATAACAACTTATTTACCACTTTATATAAAGGTATTGGAAAGATCTTATAAAGACGGGAGTGGTAATATTATTAAAGCAATTTATCCTCCCCAGGCTCCCTTTATTCTACCTAATAATACTGGTATTACCTTCACTGCCTTTCAAAAATTTATTGATGATAACGTGGCAGCTATTAGTATTGCAGAAATTAATAAATTAATTTCTCAAAACAATTATTTGGGTTTGTATGTAAAAATTTTAGGAGAACATATTGGTTCTCTTGATAAAAAACTTGATGATTTGACTATCTTAATAAAGGAAATGAGTACTAAGAAAGGACCAACTGATATTGCCTCCACTTCAGGAAGTAAAACAGTTGATCAAGCTATTCCTACTCATATTCAAAGACCTCCTGAGATTCAGGATTTTAAATTTAAATCTCTTGATGACTTAGCCCAACTTTTAGATAAAAAGCTTTCTGGTTTAAATATTAGACCTATTGATTTATCAAAAAAAATTGCTGATAAAATTGAGACCGTTTCTGATTATAAAACTGAGACTTGGTCAGAGTTTAATAAACTCAAAGGGATTGTTAAACAAAATCATATGTATGCTGACAAACCAAGGATGCATACCTATTATTATCCACGTCCTACTCCTCAAGATGTGTTGATTGAGGAACAAGATTGGAATCAGACAAATACGTCTTATAACGGTTCCGAGATTTATGAATGGAATCTTGATGGTCTAACTGATAGACAATTAACCATTATCGTACACAAAATGCTTATGTATTCGACTATCTGTAAAAGTGTTAAAAATACAGATAGAAATATTTGCAAAATGATCATTGCAGGATTTACTGGCCAACTTCGTGGCTGGTGGGATAATCATTTATCTGTAGAGGAAAAGGCTTTCGTTATTAATGCTACAGCAACCGACGAAGGTGTTGATAACATAGGTATGGCTCTAGTAATGGGTAGAGAAGATGCAGTCTATACCCTTATCCTTACAATCTTAGAGCATTTCAATGGTAGATTTACCTCGAATCATCAGACCATCCGAACTTTACTTAATGGACTTAGATGTAAGACCCTTAGTGAATTTAGATGGTATAAAGACACTTTTATGAGTAGAGTTATGGAACTACCCGACAATAAATTCGAGCATTGGAAAGCCAAGTTTATAGATGGTCTCCCTTCCTTATTTGCTGAAAGAGTTAGGAATGTGTTAAAGGGTAGTTGCGGCGAGATTCTGTATAATAATTATACCTATGGTAAGCTTATAGGAGTTTGTACACAAGAAGGATTGAAATTGTGTAATGAGCTAAGGCTTTCTAGACAGCTTAAGATAGATAAGCTTAAAGAGAAATCCCAATTAGGTGACTTCTGTACCCAGTTCGGTTTATCCGGAACTTCCACTCAAAGTAGGACGAAGAAAAACAGATATCATAGGTATCCTTACCCGGATATCCCGTATAAGAAAAAGAGGTCTAGATATAGGCCTAAGGAAGAACGTGATACTAGAAAAGCGCATCGGAAATCTACTCGATTTGCGAAGAATAGATCCAAACGTGATCTCGCTGATATTAAGTGTTATAAGTGTGGAAAGTTTGGTCATATTTCTCCAAATTGCAAGCTTCAAAAGCTAAAAACCTTAGAACTCGATGATGAGTTACATGATAAGGTTTATGGCTTGTTATACACCTCAGGATCAGAATCTGATTATTACTCGGAGACTGAATCTGAAGCTGAAGTTAAGTTAATTTATTTTTCTGATAATAATAAAAATATTGATACTTCTTGCACTGCTTGCAAAGATGATATTTGTACTTGTGATAGTGACGAATTTTATAAATTGCAATCACAATTTGATGATTTAAATATAAAAACTATTACATCTGACAATGTAATAGAACTTTTAAAAGAAGTTACTGATGAAAAACTTCGTGAAATAATTATTAATTTAGCTGCAAGTTCTAGTTCTAGTAGTTCAAAATCTGTTGAAAAATACAAGAACGAATTTGAACATTTTGCACCGTATTCTTTATCTGAAATTAATAGAAGACTTCAAAAGTCCAGTACACCTAGTAGAGATACTTCCTTTGATGATTTAAAAGGAGAAATTGAGAATTTGAAAAGGGATATTAAGTCTCTTAAACAAAATCAAATGATTTGCAATCACCGAATTACTCAAATTGAGAAAAATAATTCTCTACCTGAATTTTCGACTAAAGAAATTTCTGAATTTTCTAATGATAAAGGAAAAGAAATTTTTGATCTAACTGAAGGAAAATCTGATTTGTTTTTAGGCATGATGCAAATTATTACTGCACATAAATGGTATATTAAATGTACTATTTTGATCGATAATAATTTTTCTATCACTGATATAGCTATGATAGATAGTGGTGCAGATGTAAGCTGCATTCAGGAAGGATTAATTCCTACTAAATATTTTCAAAAGACCACTCATTTGGTGAAATCCGCTTCTGGTCATGCTTTAGATATAGAGTACAAACTGTCTAATACTCATATTTGCCAAAATAAAGTCTGTATTCCTCATTTCTTCTTTTTGGTAAAAAACCAATTAATTGATCATGACATAGTGTTATGGAGTCTATCACGAGTGAATAATCATATGTTTACTTTTTATATATATTTTATCTTTTTATAATAAATAAATAGTCCACCTTCTTCTCAGGTGATTTGCACAAATAGGATTTCTTCGGTATCGCCATTTACATTTTGATATGTAAGAAAAGTCTGAAAAAAATAATCTTTGATTAGAATTTCAGAAAGTCAACAATCGTCAGAATTTTTAATATGGTGATCACCAGAATTTGCCACAAAACATAACAATCGTCAGAATTTTTCATATGGTGATCACCAGAATTTGCCACAAATATAGCAATTCTCAGAATATTTCATGTGAAAAAATTCTGGTTATCGCCAGGAGCGCTTTACAAATTTTAGTCGGTGTCAAATTTTCTAAACAGTGGTACTAAAAAGGTCCATACAACGTAACTTCAAGCTTCTTTGTGTGGGGGAAGTGTACGGTTAGCCACTAATAACACATGTATTTTTAATTACTACTAGAAATCCGGAAAAAAGCGACCAAAATTTGACGACCAAAATTGGTCTGTCAAGAAAAGCGACCAACGTTGGTCGCTAAATTGGAGAAAATAATTAAATAATTATTCTAAATACATTAGCGATCAAGGTTGGTCGCTTTTTGGTAGATAATTTGGTCAAAATGTTGACCGGACTGGTCAGACTTGCTTGGTCAAAAAAATACTGAAATTAGCGACCAACTTTGGTTGCTAAAGTGGGACCCACTTATAAAATTTTAATAATTATATTATTTTTTAAAAAAAATTATAAAATATAAATAAAAAATAATTTAAAATTAGCGACCAAAGTTGGTCGCTAACGAAAAGGGAAGCAGATAGAGACCAACTTTGGTCGCTAATCTGGGACCCAGTTATAAAATTTTATTAATTATATTATTATTTTAAAAAATTATAAAATATAAATAAATATAATTCAAAGTTAGCGACCAAAGTTGGTCGCTTACTAAAGGGGAAGCAGATAAAGACCAACTTTGGTCGCTAATCTGGGACCCAGTTCTAACATTTAACAAATATATTATTATTTTAAATATTATATAAAATATAAATCAATCTGATTTAAAGTTGGTCGCTAATTTTAATTTTTTGGATATAAGTTGGTCGCTAATTTGAAATTCTGGATAATTAGCGACCAAAGTTGGTCTCTTTTCAGGTCAACATTGGTCAAAATTAAAAATCACTTTTGTATTTACTATATAAATAATATAAATGTAATCCGTTAACACTTTTGTAATACATACATATATATATATATATATATATATATATATATATATATATATATATATATATATATATATATATATATATATATATATATACTGAGTTCCCGTGCCAGTTCTAAACCTGCAATTACAGCTTCATTGTTAGTTATAGAATGAAATTTAATGGCTTGTCGAATGGTTTCACCCGTAGGTGGTACCAAAACAATTCCTAAGCCTGCACCCTTCACATTAGAAGAACCATCAGTGAATAAGGTCCAAATTCCCGGATTAGAGCTGTTGAACACTTGCAATTTTTTTCTGCTTCTAATTGCATTCCTGGGCTAAAATCAGCCACAAAATCTGCTAACACTTGAGACTTAATCACGATTCTAGGTTGATATGTGATATCATATTCACTTAATTCTATATCCCACTTGGCCAACCAACCTGACAACTCATGCTTGTATAATATATTGCGTAATGGATAAGCAGTTACTACAACAATAGGACGATATTGAAAATAAGGCCTTAATTTTTTAGATGCCATGATTAATGCAAGTGCAAGCTTTTCTAATTGAGGATATTGCGTCTCTGCATCTAATAAAGATTTGCTGACATAATAGATCGGAGATTATTTACCTTGGTCCTCACAGACTAAAACAACACTTACCGTTATTTCTGAGACATCAAGGTAGATGAGCAGTCTTTTCCCAACCTTTGGTTTTACGAGCAATGACGGATTTGATAAGTATGTCTTCAAATTTTTGAGTGCCTGTTGACATTCCTTATTCCATTCGAAATGATCTTGCTTTTAAGAGCTGAAAAGAATTTAAAGCACTTTTCTGATGATTTAGAAATGAATCTTCCAAGGCTGCAATTCTTCCTGTCAACCTCTGCACTTCTTTTTTACTTGTAAGTATATCATGGATTTCTTCAATGGCCTTAATTTGTGTGGGATTCACTTCAATACCATGGTTAGAGACAAGAAAACCTAAAAATTTACCTGATGCAATACCGAATGCACACTTCTCAGGATTTAATTTCATATTAAATTTTTGCAAAATCTGAAACGCATCAGACAAGTGTGATATATAATACCCTGAATGTTGAGTTTTGACGAGCATGTCATCTATATAAACCTCCATGTTTTTTCCCAAATGTTCTTGAAATATTTTGGTCACCAATCTTTGATATGTTGCGCCAGCGTTTTAAGACCAAAAGGCATTACTTTATAACAGTAAGTCCCCCTGTCTGTTATAAATAAAGTTTTTTCTTCATCCACAGGATCCATTTTGATCTGATTGTATCCTGAATACGCATCTAAAAAACTTAATAATTAATGTCCTGCAGTAGCATCAATTAGTTGATCTATATGCGGTAGGGGAAAAGAATCTTTAGGACAGGCTTTATTAAGGTCTGTGTAATCTACACAAACTCGCCACTTACCATTCTTCTTCGGTACCACAATAGTATTGGCTAACCAATTAGTATACTTTACCTCACGGATAGACCCAATATTTAGTAATTTTTGAACCTCATCTTGAATCACCTGATTTTTAAGAGTTCCTTGCTTTCTCTTCTTTTGTTTGATAGGAGGATACGATGGGTCTTCATTTAATTTGTGAGTCATTACCTCCGGTGGTATTCCTGTCATATCAGAGTGGGACCAAGCAAAATAATCCACGTTAGTTTTCAAAAATTCAATCAACTTACCTTTCATGTCCTGGCTTAGATTGGCCCCTGCGTAGACCTTTCTATCAGGCCATTGTGCAAATAACACCACAGCCTTCAGTTCTTCAATTGTTGTCTTGATATTTTCGTTTTCCTCTGGTTCTTGAATGGTATATGGCCTTGAGTCCATATCTGTTCGCCCTTGTTTAGTTGAGGTTTGTGTTGTGGTACCCTCAACTGGATTCTGTGATTGCTATTTTTCTTCGTTTCTCGTACTTGTCTCTGCTACAGAGTTGATGTTCCTGGATATATGTTGGTCCCCACGGATTTGACATATTCCCAATGGTGATGGAAACTTAATAACTTGATGCAAGGTTGACGAAACAACGTCCATCTCGTGGATCCATGGTCTCCCAAGGATCATATTGTAAGCCATCTCCATATCTACTACTTGAAACTTTGTATCTTTGATAACTCCTTCTGCGAATGTAGTAAGTATTACCTCTCCTTTCGTCACGACACTGGAATTGTTGAATCCAGATAGAGTATGCGCCTTTGGTATTAATTTATCTTCGGCTTGCATCTCACGTAATACTCTTAATAGAATAATGTTCACGGAACTACCTGGATCAATCAAAACTTATTTTACATTAGTATCATGTACAAGTAGAAATATTACCAGTGCATCGTTATGAGGAGATAATACGCCATCCGCATCTGCATCATCAAACGTAATGATTTCTTCCTCTAAGACATGTCGCACCCGTTTCCCTTGGGTAATTGTGACTTTGGAAATTTTATTGGCTGCGGTGTACGTCACACCATTGACATCTTTACCTCCACTTATAACGTTGATGGTCCTTTTGGGAGAAGGTGGTTTAGGGGGCTCCTGCCTATTCTTCATGTATGCTTGCTTACCTTTCTCACTGAATAACTCGGTGAGATAACCCTGTTTTAATAAATGATCAACTTCACTTTGTAAAACCCTACAGTCTGCCGTTTTATGCCCGTGATCGTTGTGAAATTCGCACCAATAATCAGGATTGCGCCTGTTTATTTGATCTCATCTCTTTTGGCCATCGTACCTTGTCACCCATGCTTCTCAAAATAGCTACGAGTTCGGAAGTGCTCACATTGAAATTATAACCGCCAAACCTCGCCTTCAAGTTTCTATCATCATCTCATGACTCATGCGTGTTTCGATCATTCCCAAATCTTGATGACGAGCCCGACTCTCTATTCCTTGACCTGTGATCGTACATTTGATTGTCCTGTTTTGACCGTGAGTCTTTTCCCGCTGATCCCATGTATGGTTCGTACCTGTTTTTATCGAAACTTTTTTCGATTTCTGCCCATCTCGAACTTACCTTTTCTTCTTTTTGAGACTGTGAGATAATATCTTCCTCTATCCTCAGCTTCGTGCTTTACCTCTTGTAAACATCATTCCATGTTGTAATTGGGAATTCACGAAGACTTTCCTTGAGTCGCCTCGTAGCTTCTGAGCTTTTTTAATTCAAATTACTTGTGAAGGCTATAGCTGCCCAATTGCCAGGTACACGCGGTAATGTCATTCTTTCACGTTGGAATCTGTCCACGAACTCTCTAAGCAATTCTGAGTCCCCTTGCTTGATTTTGAAAATATCTTCCATTCTTTTTTTGACTTTTTGAGCTCCCGAGTGTACTTTGATGAAAGAATCTGCAAGCTCAGGAAAAGAATTTATAAAATTTTGGGGTAAAAGAGAATACCATGTTAATACACCCTTAGTGAGTGTTTCACTGAATTTCTTGACCAATACTGATTCGATCTCCTATTTGGTCAAGTCGTTGCCTTTTACGCCTGTTGTGAATGCAGTCACGTGGTCTCGTGGATCAGTTGTTCCATCGTATTTTGGAATATCGGGCATTTTGAATTTCTTTGGAATTGGGAGGGGAGCAGAACTTGGCTTCCAGGGTTGTTGCGAATATTTATCCATATCTATCCCTTTGATTACGGGCGGCACCCCGGGTATTTGCTCTGTGCGGTCGCTTTGCTCCTTGAGCTATTTCTGCAATGTTAGTACTAAATTTTATAAATCAGAATTGACTAAGTTACCTGGTACTCCCTCTTGAGATTCGCTGGGGGTTCCACCACTACCTGAATTAACAAGCCCAGAGCGAGGGTTCTCCAAAGTGTTGTTATTTGGAGTGGATATGGGTGGTGCAGCTGGTAACTGGCTAGCAAAAGCCTCAAGAGCTTTATTGACATGTTCAACAATTAGTTTTCATTTGCATGAGATCCATCAGGAGTGCCTTCTCGAGACCGCCGAGGAGAGCTTTGTGGAGAAGGGACTGGGGTGTGATTATCCTGTAGATTTCCCTGAAGTTGTTGGTTTCCTTGAATGTTGGCATTATTGTTCGACATGGTTGATGCAACAAGGAAAGTTAAACTAAAAAAGAATAGATTATCAGATTCCCGATAACGGAACCAATTTGTTTAACCAAAAAGTAGAATTTCGGTCAAAACTTTAATTTAGAAGAACTCGGGTTACTAATAATCAAAAAATGTATAAGAGAAAGTAATTTGGCTAGCAATAAGATAATTAGAAGGAGATAAAGTAAACCAATGTATTCAGATAGTTTTTTTTTATTACAATTGACCCATCCTTTCCCTTTTATAGCTATCTTGGAAATATGC
Organism: Nicotiana tabacum; assembly: GCF_000715075.1. Lineage (NCBI taxonomy): Eukaryota > Viridiplantae > Streptophyta > Magnoliopsida > Solanales > Solanaceae > Nicotiana > Nicotiana tabacum. The sequence goes on along the minus strand of NC_134089.1, from coordinate 42,097,949 downwards.
GTTTTGCCTTTGTCATAATAAGGCCATTATAGACCATTAAAGACATTAAAAGCTACGTTACATAATCATTGTATTTTAATACAGATTCTCTAACGTTTTTAGTATTTAATGATCATTAAATACTGTATATGTACTCTCTTGTGCTGTCATATTCATTCTCCTTGATTCTTGGACTTAAATAGGTACGAGCGTTGAATATTTTGAGTATTCGCTCGTGCCTCCTCTTATGCCTCTGCTCGTATCTGTTGCAACTTGTCTCTCTTTGCCAATCATAACTCTTTGACCAGTCTACGTGTCATGACATGTCATCTCCTAATCACTTTAATATGTAAACTCAATTTTTCCCAATACAGAAATATTAAAGAAAAATTATTACTAGTTCTTTTTCATAGTTTCACAATGTTCATAGAGTGGGAGCTAACAGTTTTATCAAATGATTTTTAAGTTATATACATTAATAATATAGATGAACATGGGTTTTCTGCTACTTATCAAGATAAAAAGATAAGTTATTCTTTTGTTACCGATCCCGTAACGAGAGATATTAATGCCTTAATTAATATGAAACAAAGGCATGTTGATTCATTACAATTAGAAATTCTTAGCATGAATATATTCGATACTTTACAATCTGCTAAAGTTCAGCAAAAAATTAAATTGATTGCTGAAAAGATGGCCGTTGATGTTTGCGCCGATCACCCTAGTGCCTTTTGGAACCGGAAAAGGCATATTGTAACTCTTCCATACGAAGAAAACTTCTCTGAGGATGATATTCCTACTAAATCTCGACCTTGCCAGATGAATGCTGAACTAGTTGAATTCTGCAAAAACGAGATTGATAGTTTATTACAAAAGAGTTTGATAAAACCCTCAAAATCTCCTTGGTCATGTTCTGCCTTTTATGTTAATAATGCGGCAGAAAAGGAACGAGGTATTCCTTGCTTAGTTATAAATTATAAACCATTAAATAAGCATCTAAAATGGATCAGATACCCTATCCCCAATAAAAGGGATTTGCTATCTATGTTATATGACGCCAATATATTTTCAAAATTTGATTTAAAATCGGGTTATTGGCAAATTCAAATCTTTAAAGAGCATACTTATAGAACTGCTTTCAATGTTCCATTTGGGCAATATGAATGGAATGTTATGCCCTTTGGTTTAAAAAATGCCCCTTCTGAATTTCAGAAAATTATGAATGATATTTTTAACCCATATTTGGATTTTATCATCGTTTATATTGACGACATATTAGTATTTTCTAAAACTTTAGAGATGCATATTAAGCATCTTGATATTTTCAAGAAAATTGTTATACAAAACGGTTTAGTAATTTCTATACCTAAGATGAGTCTATTCCAAACGAATGTTCGTTTTTTAGGTCATAATATTTGCCAGGGAAAGATTACCCCAATACAAAGATCAGTTGATTTTGCATCAAAATTTCCTGATGTTATTACTGACAGGACTCAATTACAAAGATTTCTGGGAAGTTTGAATTATATATCCCCTTTCTATAAAAGTTTATCACGAGATCTAGCTCCTTTATACGATAGACTGAAGAAAGATCATAGACACCCTTGGACTAACCAACATACTGAGTTAGTCAAAAGTATTAAAGAGCGTGTTAAATCTCTACCTTGTTTAACCCTTGCCAATCCTACTTGGCAAAAGATTATCGAGACAGATGCGTCTAATGTTGGATATGGAGGGATTTTAAAACAAGTAAATCCCAACAATAAGAGTGAATACTTAATAAGATTTCACTCTGGTAAATGGACCGAAGCCCAGAAGAAATACGCTACTGTGGCACACGAAATGTTAACAATTGTTAAGTGTGTATTCAAATTTCAAGACTACTTATATAACCAAAAGTTTTTGATAAAAACTGATGCTCAATCTGTTAAATATATATTTGACAAAGATTTTAAGCACGATGCTTCTAAATTAATATTTGCTAGATGGCAGGCTCAGCTGGCGCCTTTCGATTTTGAAATTCAATACAAAAAAGGAATTGATAATTCCCTTCCGGATTTTCTATCCCGGGAATATTTAGAATAAGTTATGAATTATTATACCATATTTTTTGATGATGAGGTATTGATCACTATTCTTAAAGTGATAAATTTAAACAGAGACTTAAAGGAACTCATACTTGATATAATTATGATTGACAAGATTGAAACCATGGAAGAAGAATACTCTAATCTTAATGAAGTTACTGATATAGCTCAGTTATTTGAAAATGAGTTTCCCAGCCAAGATAATATCGGCGATAGAATTATGATATCCTTTTTAGTTAATAATGATTTGCAATTTCTGCAGAATGGACCCTTCATGAGTCACCAGGGGCAGAAGTAGGGGAAGATCTTCCCCTAGTAGAACTTATTCTCAGGGATCGTCATACGGATCCTCATCAAACTCCCCAGTAATACAAAGAGGAAAAAAGAGTTTGATAAACTCAAAGGTACTGCATACAGGTGAATCCTTAGGACATTCTATACATTTGGAAGATATTCCAGAAGATAGTCCGTTATATGGACATCTGCAGGCTTATTTAGCATCCAAAAAGCAAAGTGATACTTTTGCTTCAATTGCTAAAGAGGAAGACAATGATGATATCAAGTCATATGAAAAGTTACTAAAGAGGGAAATGATATTTCTCCTTGAAAACTCTGAGATTCAGAGAAAAGAAGAACCATGGAAAATATTCCAGAGATATCTGATTAATGGATTATACTACCCGGGTGAATCATATAAAACCCGCACTTATTATGAGACTATCCTAATCAGTACAGGAAGTGCAGAATTCCAGCACTTTTCGGGTTATAACACAAATGAAAATGTTTATAACTTTTCAAAAGTCATTATCAAACAGATTATATCTGTTGAAGAATGGGGGATTTCAACAATGAAAGAAAGGCAGATAAGCCTTAATAAATCACCTATGAATTTTACTTATTGGGATTATATCCAAACATTTGATAGGGTGCTTTATTATAATAATGAGAGACATAAACATACTTGGTTTATCAAAGTATGTGCAAAGGTATTTACGGGACCTATCCCTAACTGGTTTTTAAACTGGTGGTCATACCACGGTCCTACAACAAAAATTTTGCCAGAACCATTCCTTAAGTTATACAAAGAATGGGCAAAAGTTTCGCCGTTCCTAACCGAGTTATATCATGCAGATCATATCTGCTACCTAGAAAAAATTGATCAAATCTACTTCTTTATTGAATTCTCTATCCCCTGGATCCATAAATGGACTCCGGAATTAGGTTATACGGAAGAACAAATCCCTTGTTTATATAGGGTATTCTACAACAATTTTTGGGACAAATTGATGAAGACTGATCCCAAAACAAAAACATTATATGGACAAGAATTATTGGATTCCATTAAAGCACAAATCCAATTATATATAACAACCCCTCAAAAGAAGATGGTGGAAGAGAGCACTATTAAACATATTGCTCGAAGAATACCAGTCCAAGAAGGAGATAAAATTGAGTTGATAAATCAATACTTGGAAGAAGTGAAGAGAAACTTGCTTCAGTCAGTGGATCAGTACGAAAAATCAGACACTTCAATGAGAAGTGAAACAAGTGGTGATGACCTCGTAGAAGATACACAACCAATACAGCCAGAAATGATATTATCTGACAGAGATATAGAAAAGGTGGAAGATTTCCTCCAACAAATGCACAATTTGGACAAGAAAAAGACTTGACAGCTCATCAGCCGCCAGGACCCACTCAACAGTAGATACACTGTTCATCCACAGTAGAAACACTGTTCAACAACAGTAGAAATACTGTGTTGGGACCCAATTTACTATTTTAGATTCTTTTTTTTGTTATATAAGGACACTTCTTCATTTGAAGAAGGAGGAGTCGGAATCCCCTCTCTCTCTACTCTCTCTCTACACTCTCTCTCTCTCTCAACCCCCTTTGTAAAGACTTAGTTATTAGTTTGTAAATCAAGTTGAAGATTAATAAAAGTTTTGAAGTTCATCTTCAGGGCCTTGCTTCTCGGCCTTCAAGGTACTTATTCTATTTTCTTTTTAGTATTCTAATTACTTAGTTTCTCTCCCCAGCCGTGACTATGTCCGGCTAAACAGATTCATATCTATGTTGAAGAACTAATTTCTCTTGCATATTAACCATGAAGAATCCAGGCTCTTTCAAAATATAAAGGAATTTTAATATAGTTTCTTGGCTTGGTTCCAAGATGGTGGTACAGTCGAATCTGGTACTGCTCTAATTGGCTTTGCCTTAGTGGCTACGTCTAGCCAGCTGTGACATTAAAGCCCGCTGAAGTTGTCAAAAGGGCTATCCCTTTCACAGTTAGAACTGCTAGACACATGGGCTCAATAAGAGTATGTATTGGACCTAGACAGGCCCCTTGCTTGGGTAAAAGGATATAGATCCTTCCATACAGTCATTAAACTATAATAGAATTACTGTATATTTCGAATCCTTATTGGTCGTGCGGACTACCGCCAACCTTTAAAGGGTACTAAAGCAGCTAGATCTGGATGGCCGTGCGGACTACCGCCCGCCTACCTAGATCCTGGTGTAAATGGTATCAGAGCCTTGGAATTTTCATGGTAAAAATGTAATAGATATGAAAGATTCAACATAGATATGAAGCTTTTGGAATGGATCTGGGAGAAACAAGTACTAAAAGTACTAAACTTGAAGAGGTAGATATACCTCAAAACCTTGATTTATTGAATAAATGGACAATTCCTAAAGTTTCTATAAAAACCATTTATGATTATGGTTGGTTTGATAAACTTTCTTCTAAACAATTGATAAAAACGACTGAGCAGTCTTTAGCATTAAATTCATCTGAACAGACTATTCGTTTGTTACACAAACATGATATAGATTTATATAAACATCATTACCATTATGTGCATATTGGTATGGTTCAAATTGCATTTAAACCTTTAACCCTTAAAGGATTACCAGAGACCTTTTTAGCAGCTCTTAGAGATGCTAGAAATCTGAATTTCAGACAGTCTCTAATGGGTTCAATAGAATCTACAGTGGCCTATGGTCCAGTATATTTTAATACTCAACCCAATCTGCAACTATCTCTTTCTGATATTAATATTCTTGATGCTTTGACTTTAAATGTGAAAAAGCATGGTTATAATTATGCGCCTGGTTCTGAACTTATATGTCTGTCCTATAGGATTTATTTCAAACTGTTATCTACTTTGAATCCTAGATGTAAGTTATACGATACATCGGATCAGACCATATTGATAGAAACCAATTTTGCAAGGTCCAAGGTCACCACTAGGAGACCTATTAGGTGGGAAGAAATTAATTTTCCAACTACTTGGACTTTAAATTCTGTTATATCCCCAAGTCAGATTACTAACGACTTGTCAAATACTGAATTTTCGCATGTCACTCAAAATCCGGATGGTAGGATTTGTATTCAATTTGATGATAAGTCTACTATTTATAATAGACATTCATTTTCGAATCATAGACTTCTACCTGCTATTCAACATATTTCCCCTATTGAACCAGTCTACGGTCCAGCTCGCAATCGTGCAGCTTCTTTACACACTATTGCTAGTGATAAGCCTGATCAAAAGGTTAAGAGGGTTGAAAGGGTTAAGATTAACCCTCAAACAAATATTGTTCAAGATAATGACAATATTTCAGATAAGGATATTCCTTCTTTATCCGAGATGGATTTCGACCCTAATAATATTTAATGATTCCACATCAAATAGATTTTAGCCCCGGTTCTCGGGCCCGTATTTATATTCAAAAGGAATTTTTTAGTGAAAAATGGAACCAGTTTAAAACATGGTTTTTTGATACTTATAGTAAAGATGATTTGAATAATATATCTCAAGAATTTTATGAAACTTGTGCCTTGCATAATCAAATTATGTATTTTGTTCCTTGGTTTATAACAACTTATTTACCACTTTATATAAAGGTATTGGAAAGATCTTATAAAGACGGGAGTGGTAATATTATTAAAGCAATTTATCCTCCCCAGGCTCCCTTTATTCTACCTAATAATACTGGTATTACCTTCACTGCCTTTCAAAAATTTATTGATGATAACGTGGCAGCTATTAGTATTGCAGAAATTAATAAATTAATTTCTCAAAACAATTATTTGGGTTTGTATGTAAAAATTTTAGGAGAACATATTGGTTCTCTTGATAAAAAACTTGATGATTTGACTATCTTAATAAAGGAAATGAGTACTAAGAAAGGACCAACTGATATTGCCTCCACTTCAGGAAGTAAAACAGTTGATCAAGCTATTCCTACTCATATTCAAAGACCTCCTGAGATTCAGGATTTTAAATTTAAATCTCTTGATGACTTAGCCCAACTTTTAGATAAAAAGCTTTCTGGTTTAAATATTAGACCTATTGATTTATCAAAAAAAATTGCTGATAAAATTGAGACCGTTTCTGATTATAAAACTGAGACTTGGTCAGAGTTTAATAAACTCAAAGGGATTGTTAAACAAAATCATATGTATGCTGACAAACCAAGGATGCATACCTATTATTATCCACGTCCTACTCCTCAAGATGTGTTGATTGAGGAACAAGATTGGAATCAGACAAATACGTCTTATAACGGTTCCGAGATTTATGAATGGAATCTTGATGGTCTAACTGATAGACAATTAACCATTATCGTACACAAAATGCTTATGTATTCGACTATCTGTAAAAGTGTTAAAAATACAGATAGAAATATTTGCAAAATGATCATTGCAGGATTTACTGGCCAACTTCGTGGCTGGTGGGATAATCATTTATCTGTAGAGGAAAAGGCTTTCGTTATTAATGCTACAGCAACCGACGAAGGTGTTGATAACATAGGTATGGCTCTAGTAATGGGTAGAGAAGATGCAGTCTATACCCTTATCCTTACAATCTTAGAGCATTTCAATGGTAGATTTACCTCGAATCATCAGACCATCCGAACTTTACTTAATGGACTTAGATGTAAGACCCTTAGTGAATTTAGATGGTATAAAGACACTTTTATGAGTAGAGTTATGGAACTACCCGACAATAAATTCGAGCATTGGAAAGCCAAGTTTATAGATGGTCTCCCTTCCTTATTTGCTGAAAGAGTTAGGAATGTGTTAAAGGGTAGTTGCGGCGAGATTCTGTATAATAATTATACCTATGGTAAGCTTATAGGAGTTTGTACACAAGAAGGATTGAAATTGTGTAATGAGCTAAGGCTTTCTAGACAGCTTAAGATAGATAAGCTTAAAGAGAAATCCCAATTAGGTGACTTCTGTACCCAGTTCGGTTTATCCGGAACTTCCACTCAAAGTAGGACGAAGAAAAACAGATATCATAGGTATCCTTACCCGGATATCCCGTATAAGAAAAAGAGGTCTAGATATAGGCCTAAGGAAGAACGTGATACTAGAAAAGCGCATCGGAAATCTACTCGATTTGCGAAGAATAGATCCAAACGTGATCTCGCTGATATTAAGTGTTATAAGTGTGGAAAGTTTGGTCATATTTCTCCAAATTGCAAGCTTCAAAAGCTAAAAACCTTAGAACTCGATGATGAGTTACATGATAAGGTTTATGGCTTGTTATACACCTCAGGATCAGAATCTGATTATTACTCGGAGACTGAATCTGAAGCTGAAGTTAAGTTAATTTATTTTTCTGATAATAATAAAAATATTGATACTTCTTGCACTGCTTGCAAAGATGATATTTGTACTTGTGATAGTGACGAATTTTATAAATTGCAATCACAATTTGATGATTTAAATATAAAAACTATTACATCTGACAATGTAATAGAACTTTTAAAAGAAGTTACTGATGAAAAACTTCGTGAAATAATTATTAATTTAGCTGCAAGTTCTAGTTCTAGTAGTTCAAAATCTGTTGAAAAATACAAGAACGAATTTGAACATTTTGCACCGTATTCTTTATCTGAAATTAATAGAAGACTTCAAAAGTCCAGTACACCTAGTAGAGATACTTCCTTTGATGATTTAAAAGGAGAAATTGAGAATTTGAAAAGGGATATTAAGTCTCTTAAACAAAATCAAATGATTTGCAATCACCGAATTACTCAAATTGAGAAAAATAATTCTCTACCTGAATTTTCGACTAAAGAAATTTCTGAATTTTCTAATGATAAAGGAAAAGAAATTTTTGATCTAACTGAAGGAAAATCTGATTTGTTTTTAGGCATGATGCAAATTATTACTGCACATAAATGGTATATTAAATGTACTATTTTGATCGATAATAATTTTTCTATCACTGATATAGCTATGATAGATAGTGGTGCAGATGTAAGCTGCATTCAGGAAGGATTAATTCCTACTAAATATTTTCAAAAGACCACTCATTTGGTGAAATCCGCTTCTGGTCATGCTTTAGATATAGAGTACAAACTGTCTAATACTCATATTTGCCAAAATAAAGTCTGTATTCCTCATTTCTTCTTTTTGGTAAAAAACCAATTAATTGATCATGACATAGTGTTATGGAGTCTATCACGAGTGAATAATCATATGTTTACTTTTTATATATATTTTATCTTTTTATAATAAATAAATAGTCCACCTTCTTCTCAGGTGATTTGCACAAATAGGATTTCTTCGGTATCGCCATTTACATTTTGATATGTAAGAAAAGTCTGAAAAAAATAATCTTTGATTAGAATTTCAGAAAGTCAACAATCGTCAGAATTTTTAATATGGTGATCACCAGAATTTGCCACAAAACATAACAATCGTCAGAATTTTTCATATGGTGATCACCAGAATTTGCCACAAATATAGCAATTCTCAGAATATTTCATGTGAAAAAATTCTGGTTATCGCCAGGAGCGCTTTACAAATTTTAGTCGGTGTCAAATTTTCTAAACAGTGGTACTAAAAAGGTCCATACAACGTAACTTCAAGCTTCTTTGTGTGGGGGAAGTGTACGGTTAGCCACTAATAACACATGTATTTTTAATTACTACTAGAAATCCGGAAAAAAGCGACCAAAATTTGACGACCAAAATTGGTCTGTCAAGAAAAGCGACCAACGTTGGTCGCTAAATTGGAGAAAATAATTAAATAATTATTCTAAATACATTAGCGATCAAGGTTGGTCGCTTTTTGGTAGATAATTTGGTCAAAATGTTGACCGGACTGGTCAGACTTGCTTGGTCAAAAAAATACTGAAATTAGCGACCAACTTTGGTTGCTAAAGTGGGACCCACTTATAAAATTTTAATAATTATATTATTTTTTAAAAAAAATTATAAAATATAAATAAAAAATAATTTAAAATTAGCGACCAAAGTTGGTCGCTAACGAAAAGGGAAGCAGATAGAGACCAACTTTGGTCGCTAATCTGGGACCCAGTTATAAAATTTTATTAATTATATTATTATTTTAAAAAATTATAAAATATAAATAAATATAATTCAAAGTTAGCGACCAAAGTTGGTCGCTTACTAAAGGGGAAGCAGATAAAGACCAACTTTGGTCGCTAATCTGGGACCCAGTTCTAACATTTAACAAATATATTATTATTTTAAATATTATATAAAATATAAATCAATCTGATTTAAAGTTGGTCGCTAATTTTAATTTTTTGGATATAAGTTGGTCGCTAATTTGAAATTCTGGATAATTAGCGACCAAAGTTGGTCTCTTTTCAGGTCAACATTGGTCAAAATTAAAAATCACTTTTGTATTTACTATATAAATAATATAAATGTAATCCGTTAACACTTTTGTAATACAAGGGATGAATACACTAAAATATACTTTAACATGCTATATATGTAGTTAAAGTAGTACAACAAAGCGTGATATATATAGGTTGAGACATTTTGTATGTATATATATATATATATATATATATATATATGTATTAGTATATATAATTTTTCATCAAATATATCTGTGTGTAAATTGATTCATCGACTTATAACCTACTCAGATGCATCGTTGAATATTAAAAACAAAACGTCTCGACTTATATCAATTAATCTGTTATAATTGATTCATCGACTTATAACCTAGTGATGAATGAATGTAATTCATTAACTCTGTTACAATACAAATAATGAATACAATATCATGTACTATAACATGCTATATATGTAGTTCAATATCCTTCTCTTCCAAGAAAAACGTTTTACCTTTAATTCTTTTGATTAGCATTTCCATACTTTTGTCACTGAAATCATTATCTGAATCCGAAGAAATACATATATAACTTGTTATAGTATATGTTAGTGTGTGTATATATATATATAAGACACACACACATACACACACAGAGACACTTCACTGTAATATTCAATATTTAATATCGAATATATATATAAAACCAAAATAGAAAATAAAAGTTATTTTTTTTAGAAATAGCGACCAACTTTGGTCAAATAGTCAAAAATAGCGACCAACGTTGGTCGCTATTTTGGTCAAATAGTCAAAACTTAATTAGCTACCAAATTAGCGACCAACGTTTGTCGCTTTTCTGTAAAGCCAGACTCAAAAACGGGTTTCCCCCTCTCATTCTCTTATTTTCTTCCCAAAATTTTCCCAAATTCTCTCTCAACACATTCCCCTCCCCTTCTCTATTTCCCTCACACAAATCAATTCTCCCACCCCACGCCACCACTGTGACCGCCTGAGCCACCACCGGAGCCGCCGCTGCCACCGCTGCCGCTGCCCCTTTCTCTCTTTCTCCGCCTAAAAACAACTAGGTTTGAATTATAACCTTGAATCTTTGTTATTTCTAGTTTTTGTTTCAATTATTTCAATATTGTAGTTTAAGGATATGAATTAGTGTTTAAATTCTTTGAACATTGTATTTTATTGAGGATTAGAGTTTAGGTCTTGTTTTAGTTAGCTTTGTTAACTAATTTTATTAACTAATTAGTTTAATTAGTGTTGAATTTAGTTTAGTTAGATTTGAATTATACTTTGTATTGTCTTGATAGTTTAGTTAGAATCTAGGGTTTAGTTTATGTATTGGAATTTTAGTTTATAAATTGAAATTTTAGGATATGAATTGAACTTTTGTGGATATGAGTTGAACTTTTAGGATATGAATTGAAATTTTTGTGTATGAATTGAACTTTTGAGATATGAGTTGAACCTTTAGGATATGAATTGAACTTTTAGTTTATGTATTGGAATTTTAGTTTATAAATTGAAATTTTAGGATATGAATTGAACTTTTGTGGATATGAGTTGAACCTTTAGGATATGAATTGAACCTTTAGGATATGAATTGAAATTTTTGTGTATGAATTGAACTTTTGTGGATATGAGTTGAACCTTTAGAATATGAATTGAACCTTTAGGATATGAATTGCAATTTTTGTGTATGAATTGAACTTTTGTGGATATGAGTTGAACCTTTAGGATATGAATTGAACCTTTAGTATATGAATTGGACTTTTAGTTTATGTATTGGAATTTTAGTTTATAAATTGAAATTTTAGGATATAAATTGAACTTTTGTGGATATGAGTTGAACCTTTAGGATATGAATTGAATTTTTTGTGTATATTGAACTTTTAGGATATGAATTGAACTTTTGTGGATATGAGTTGAACCTTTAGGATATGAATTGAACCTTTAGGGTATGAATTAAAATTTTTGTGTATGAATTGAACTTTTGTGGATATGAGTTGAACGTTTAGGATATGAATTGAACCTTTAGGATATGAATTGGACTTTTAGTTTATGAATTGGACTTTTAGTTTATGTATTGGAATTTTAGTTTATAAATTAAATTTTTAGGATATGAATTGAACTTTTGTGGATATGAGCTGAACCTTTAGGATATGAATTGAACCTTTAGGATATGAATTGAAATTTTTGTGTATGAATTGAACTTTTGTGGATATGAGTTGAACCTTTAGGATATGAATTGAAGCTTTAGGATATGAATTGGACTTTTAGTTTATGAATTGGATTTTTAGTTTATATATTGAAATTTTAGTTTATAAATTGAAATTTTAGGATATGAATTGAATTTTTGTGGATATGAGTTGAACCTTTAGGATATGAATTGAAATTTTTGTGTATGAATTGAACTTTTGTGGATATGAGTTGAACCTTTAGGATATGAATTGAACCTTTAGGATATGAATTGCAATTTTTGTGTATGAATTGAACTTTTATGGATATGAGTTGAACCTTTAGGATATGAATTGAACTTTTAGGATACGAATTGGACTTTTAGTTTATGTATTGGAATTTTAGTTTATAAATTAAAATTTTAGGATATGAATTGAACTTTTATGGATATGAGTTAAACCTTTAGGATATGAATTGAAATTTTTGTGTATGAATTGAACTTTTAGGATATGAATTGAGCCTTTAGGATATGAATTGAACTTTTAGTTTATGTATTGGACTTTTAGTTTATGTATTGGGATTTTAGTTTATAAATTGAAATTTTAAGATATGAATTAAACTTTTGTGGATATGAGTTGAACCTTTAGGATATGAATTGAACCTTTAGGATATGAATTGCAATTTTTATGTATGAATTGAACTTTTGTAGATATGAGTTGAACCTTTAGGATATAAATTGAACCTTTAGGATATGAATTGGACTTTTAGTTTATGTATTGGAATTTATTTTATAAATTGAAATTTTAGGATATGAATTGAACTTTTGTGGATATGAGTTGAACCTTTAGGATATGAATTGAAATTTTTGTGTATGAATTGAGCCTTTAGGATATGAATTGGACTTTTAGTTCATGTATTGGAATTTTAGTTTATAAATTGAATTTTTAGGATATGAATTGAACTTTTGTGGATATGAGTTAAATCTTTAGGATATGAATTGAACCTTTAGGATATGAATTGAAAATTTTTGTGTATGAATTGAACTTTTAGGATATGAATTGAGCCTTTAGGATATGAATTGGACTTTTAGTTTATGTATTGGAATTTTAGTTTATAAATTGAAATTTTAAGATATGAATTGATGCCAATGAAGCAAGATGAGCTATTCAATGAGACTCGTATTGTAAAGAAGAAGAAAGAGACTGATCCAGAAAGGTGGGTCGAGGGCCGAGCCTCGACTATACATGTAAGTTTTTTACTTTTCATTAAATATTTTGATATACTTTTGTATAAATTTTGAAATACTAATTTAATGTAATTTTTCTTATAGGTTCGTTTCACAGCTGACTGGAGGAATTCATATGCAGTCAGCCACCTAATGAGTCGGGCGAGGCAATCCAACTTTCGGACGAGGATGCTGAAAGAACACTCCTTGAGTACTTTATATACTTTGAACTAGACAATAGAACCAGTTTTCGAATGGGCTTGTAATAAGCGTTAACTTAGTTTTGTTAGCTTAATGTGTTAGTTATATTGAACTTTATGCTTTGTAGGTTTTAATGTTGTTGTTGTGTTGTTGTTGTTGTTGGTATTATTGTTGTTGTTGCTTGTAATAGGGAATTTGATATGCTGGCAGGTGGTGTAGCTGCCAAAACAGGCAGTTTCTGCCAAAATTATACCGAGAAAAGCGACCAACTTTGGTCGCTTGTTGGTCGCTTTTCTTATTAAATTTTTTTCTGGGCAATAGCGACCAAGATTTCTTGAAAAGCGATCAACTTTGGTTGCTATTCTATTAAAAAAATAATTTCTGGAAAATATTTAAAAAATAATTAAATTCTTGCAATTATTGGTCGCTTATGTTTAAAAAAATTTAAAAATTAAAAAAAGCGACCAACTTTTGTTGCTATTTTTCAGATTTTAAAATATAATATTTGGTTTACAGACCAAAGTTGGTCGCTATATTTTGATTAATAATAAATAAATAAATAACGTAATTTAAATATAGAGACCAATTTTGATCGCTAAATTTATATTATTAAAATACTAAAGCGACCAAAGTTGGTCTCTATATTTAAAACCCGGAATATTTGGTCCTTTTACCTTAGAGACCAAAATTGATCGCTAATTAGCGACCAACTTTGGTCTCCAAGGTAAAGCGACCAACAAAATAGCGACCAAGCTAGTTTGGACGCTTTTTGGTCGCTTTTTGACCTGTAAGCGACCAACTTTGGTCGCTTTTTTCCGGATTTCTAGTAGTGAACCCACTGTTTAAAATGTCTTTAGTCTTTAGTCACTGCTTTAATAAACTTTAACTGCCTGGACGAAAATACCCTTCTACTCATGTCCTTAGCTTTTGAACTTAACTTCAGGATTTCAGGACTGCATGTCCTTAACTTTTGAACTTAGAACTCTAAGTTGAGGACTTCAGGACTACATGTTCTTAACTTTTGAACTTAACTCCAGGACTACATGTCCTTAACTTTTGAACTTGTAACTGTAAGTTCAGGACCAAGTGTCCTTAACTTTTGAGCTTGTTAGTCTAAGTTCATGACCTATTATCCTTAACTTTTGATCTTCTTAGCCTAAGTTCAGGACCTATTGTCCTTAATTTTTGAGCTTATTAGTCTAAGTTCAGGACTTCAGAACCTATCGTCCTTAACTTTTGAACTTGTAATTGTAAGTTTAGGACCTATTGTTCTTAACTTTTGAGCTTGTTAGTGTAAGTTTAAGAAACTAAAACTCAAGATCAACCACCCTTTCACTGTTTAAGGGGAAGCATCTCCTCCTGGTAACCATCATTTTACTAAAGGATCAATAGAGTAATAGGAAAATAATCAATATTGTAATTGTAAGCATAGTTGTAAGCACATGATTTTTGCCCTATATGAGAATTACTCCCAAAAATTCAAAATAAAATAATTTTTCTTTGTGTGCAATTTTCCTTCACCCCTCGCGGGGGGCGGAAAAAGGAGGTGTGACAATAGTCATTCTAGATTGATGCATTTTTTGCTGTGGACGTTTCCGTAGTAGGATGAGCAAACGTTTTTGAAGGTTTTTGTTGGTGTTGATCTGAATATTGTGTCAAGAATTTCCAGTAAGCAACTATTAGTATTTGAATATTTTGCACAACCCCTAAATTTTGTCTCCAAAGAAACTAGCGAATGATATAGTCCAGTATTTCCAATGTATTTGATGCAGAGAGAGAAGCGAGGGTTTGGAAAGAAAAGTAAGGGAAGAAAGGGTAAAAGTATTTTTTCATATTAATTTAAATAGAGTAGTGATTATTTTTGCTCAATATTAGAATTGCTGGATAAAAAATAAATACCACCTTAAATAGTGGCTACCCTGCCATTTCTACTCTTCATGTAGACACATTTTAGGCCCGCTAAGGAAATTGACTATTAAGCAGTGAAATAGGAGCCCAACTCAGATCTTGGGCTATATAAACTTGTACTTTCAAAAGGATATGTGGTACGACGAGTTATGATCAGTTCAACTTATCACTAAACCTAGACAAATATAATATACGTAATTAGATATTCAAACTTGACACCTGCACCTTTCAGTAACGGAATCTTTTAATTGCTTGTAAATTGGGAATGAAACAACTTTTACTTTCACATATAAGCTTTTGTACGACTCCCTTTCACTTTGTATTTGCTTTTGAAGATTTTTTCTATAATAATTCTCTTCTTCTTTTGTGACGACCCGAAGGGTCATCACCGTAGTTCTTCCTTGTTTCGCGCTTTCGAGACCTTGAAAACCTCGCTTTTAGTTGCTTCGATTAGCGTGCGCAGTTCAGACGCGTAGCCGGAAAGTTTTTATGTTAGAATATGTGAATTATGTAAAACATTTGATGAATTTTGGTATTAATATGTATAATGTTGACTTCGGTCAACATTTTGGGTAAACGGACCCGGACCTGTGATTCGACAGTCCCGGAGGGTCCGTAGAAAAATATGGGACTTGGGCGTGTGCCCGGAATCAAATTCTGAGGTCCCAAGTCCGAGAAATGAATTTTTGAAAGAAATTGTTTTTCTGAAATTTGATATGAAAATTTGAAATGAAAAAGGGGTTAGAAAATATAGGTATCGGGCTCGTATTTTGGTTCCGACGCCCGGTACAAATCTTAAATATGTGTTAAGCACTATTTGTAAAGTTTGGCTAAAAAACGGGCGTCATATGACGTGTTTCAGACTAAAAATGGAGAATTTGAGTTATGAAAGTTGAAGAAAGAAAATCATGTGTTTGAGGCTTGATCCTATGTATATGATGTTATTTTGGCGATTTGATCGCACGAGTAAGTCCGTAAGATGTTTTTAAGGTTGTGTGCATGTTTGGATTGGAGCCCCGAGGGTTCGGGTGAGTTTTGAATGGGGCCCGGGAGGTCTTGGACTTAAGAAAATGCAGGTTCAGGTGTTGCAGACACCAGCGCGGCAGCGGTCATTTCCGCGCGGTCCGCGCTGGAGCCGTGCGGCCGCGATGCCTTTCTGTGCGGTCCGCGTGGCTGAGTCTGAGGGCTAGGGTTTCAGGTCAACCAGCGCGGCCGCGCACCAAAACAGTGCGGTCCGCGCTGGAAGGGTTCAGAGAAGCCCCAATTTTTCTCCCACTCGGCGCGGCCGCAACACATTTTTGTGCGGTCCGCGCTAGGTCCTCAGAAAGGTATACAAGTTCGGAAAATCTCAGTCATTTTTCACTTTTCAAAAACCCAAAACCTAAGAGGCGATTTTCCAAACAACATTTTTTCTCCAAAGCGATTGGTAAGTGATTTCTAACTTAATTTCTTTATTCCTTAACATCTTTTAACATAATTTCAACTTCAAATCAAAGATTTTCATGGGAAAAATTGGGTGTTTTGGGTAGAACTTAGGTTTTCTACAAATTGAGAAGTTGGACCTCAATTTGGTGTCCGATTTAAAAACAAATCATATATTGGGATTCATGGGGGAATGGGTAACCGGGTTTTGGTCTGAACCTCGAGTTTCGACCACGTGGGTCCGGGGGTATTTTTGACCTTTTTGGGAAAAACCTTGAAAAATCTATTTTCATGCATTGGGGATGATTCATTTAGTAATTATTAATGTGATTAAGTAACTTATGACTAGATCCGAGCGGATTGGTGGTGGAATCAAGAGGTAAAGCTATACTAGAAGCGTGAGTTGAGTTTGGAGCATTCGAGGTAAGTGTTTGTTCTAACTTTGGCTTGAGGGAATAGGATTAGGATGATATTTGCTACTTGCTAATGTGGAGTACGGTGTATAGGCATGGTGACGGTTATCTATGCACCAGAGTCTAGCATGACCGTGAGTCTTGATTGCTTTTAATTCGAATAATGTGACATAAGCTTCTTGTTTATTTGATGAGTTTCATATAATGTGAACGGTTGAAGAAAAATTGTGATTGGTGTACTTTTGGAGCGTTAGCTCGAACATGAATGTGTTAGTTGAGGAAGAATGAATTTAAAAAGGAGAATGTGTTGTGAATACTCCCTTGCCGGGATGTGTAGACTGATATATATATTCTCCCTTATCGGGATATTTTGGGCTGTTAGCTGTACCCTTGCCGGGTTAAAGGTATTGAGTTGTTATTCTCCCTTGAAGGGGTCTACTATATGAAGTCAGATATTATGAACTATATTATGGGATCGTGTGGCACGCCCTCCACTTATATATGATATTATGGGATCGTGTGGCACGCCGTCCACTTATATATGATATTATGGGTCGTGTGGCACGCCATCTACTTATATATGATATTATGGGATTGTGTGGCATGCCGTCCACTTATATATGATATTATGGGATTGTGTGGCACGCCGTCCACTTATATGTGATATTATGGGATCGTGTGGCACGCCGTCCACTTAAATATAATATTATGGGATCGTGTGGCACGCCGTCCACTTATATATATATATATATATATATATATATATATATATATATATATATCATGGGAACCAGAGTCTCTTCTGCTTATTTCCAATATTTCATTTTTATTTGTTACTCCCCGATAGCATGTCCCCTCCCAGTTTTACTTTGTATTATCTTGTTATTGTTTTCTTGCACTTGTTGCATATATATCTGTACAGGTTAATTGTGGTAGGTACTGTCTTGCCTCGTCACTACTTCGCCGGGGTTAGGCCAGGCACTTACCAGCACATGGGGTCGGTTGTGCTGATGCTACACTCTGTGCATTTTTGTGCACAGATCAGGGAGCAGCTTACGGACCACAACAGTAGGATTTCTGGGAGCTGTCTTCAGTCCAGGGACTCTCGAGGTAGTCTAGCTGGCGTTCACAGGCCGAAGTCCCTTTCCATGTTTTTCGTTTGTTCATCTCGTATCAGACAAACATGATGTATTTCCTTTCAGACATTGTTTGTAGTATTCTGTAGTAGTCCGTGAGCTAGTGACACCAGACCTTGTGTAGTGATGTGTATTAAACTTCCGCACTTTTGGTTTTCAGTTGCTTTAGATTTAAAGTCTTCCGTTTAAATTTTGTCTTGTTTATTATATTGTTTGAGAGAAAGCAGGAAAGGTGTTTTAAATATTTGGCTTGCCTAGCTCCGATAGTAGGCTCCATCACGACACCCGATGGTGGGAAATCCGGGTCGTGACAAGTTGGTATCAGAGCACTAGGTTACTCAGGTCTCACAACTCACGGACAAGCTCAGTAGAGTCTGAGGGATCGGTACGGAGACGTCTGTATTTATCCCGCAGAGGCTACTGAGTTAGGAAAACTTCACCTTGTTCATTCTTGTCGTGCGATTCTGTTTCTCAAGTACTGATTGTCTTTCCACTCTATTCTTTCGCAGATGGCGAGGACACGTGCTTCCTCTTCTACCGCGCAACAGCCTGAGCCCCCAGCAGCAGCCCCTATTAGGGGCAGAGGGTGAGGCCGAGGCCGTGCCAGAGGCCGAGGCCGGGGCAGAGCTCAGCCCCGAGCAGCATTTCCAGCGACGGAGCCTCAGGTCGATTTTGAGGAGGAGGTTCCGGCCCCAGCTGTTCCAGTGGGCCCAGCTCAGGTCCCAGAGGGTTTCATAGCCACTCCAGTGCTTCAGGACGCTTTGGTCCGACTGGTAGGCTTTATGGAGGGCATTTCTAGAGCGGGTTTGCTTCCCGTAGCTCCAGCCACATCTCAGGCTTGGGGAGGAGTTCAGACTCACGATACTCGTACTCCATAGCCGGTAGCTCATCAGGCTCAGGTTCCAGCAGTTCAGCCAGCCGTGGCAGTTCAGCCAGCTGTGGCAGCCCAGCCAGGTATTGCGGCTCAGTCCAACGATGGTACGGCTATGTCCGCGGATGCTTTGTGGAGGCTTGATCATTTCACCAAGCTCTTCACAACCACATATAGTGGAACCCCCTCAAAGGATGCTCAGGATTTCATATTCAGCTGTCATGAGGTTCTACGGACTATGGGCATTGTAAAGACCAATAGGGTCGACTTTGCCACTTTTCGCCTAGCAGAATCCACCAAGACTTGGTGGAGGGATTTCTGTTTAGCCAGGCCAGCAGGGTCGCCATCATTGACCTGGGATCAGTTTTTAGAGTTATTTCTGGGGAAGTTTCTCCCAGTTACTCAGCGAGATGCTTTTCGCAGGCAGTTTGAGCATCTCCAGCAGGGTCCTATGACGGTCACCCAGTATGAGACCCGGTTCATTGATCTTGCTCGTCATGCTATTGTGATACTCCCCACCAATAGAGATAGGGTGCGAAGGTTTATTGATGGGTTGGCCCAGCCGATCCGTGTTCAGATGGCCATGAGTGCCGGTAGTGAGATTTCATTTCAGGAGGCGGCAGATGGTGCCCGCCGGATAGAGATGGCACTTGCTCAGGGAGGTGGTCATGGGTCTGATAAGAGGCCCCGTCATTCGGGTAGATTCAGTGGTACCTCGTCTGGAGGTAGGGATTCTTATGGTAGAGGCCATCCTTCGAGGCCCTTTCAGTCAGCTCTCCAGGCTTCTCATGGTACACCAGGTGGTCGTGGTTCTCAGCCGCAGTATTCTGACCAGCAGCTCTTCAGTTCACCATCAGCACCTATCAGTGCACCACCACTTCGTTATTCTCAGCAGCCGAGGGCTTGTTATACTTGCGGCGATGTGAGTCACATTGCCAGATATTGCCCTCGAGCTTCCAGTAGCTCGTAGCAGCAGGGTCCTCGCCCGCTGATCCAGGCACCAGTTGCCCCACAACCTGCCCAGCCAGCTAGAGGCGGGGGTAGAGGACATAGAGGTGGAGGTAGAGGTCTTAGAGGTGGAGCTCAGACCGCTAGAGGTAGGGGTCAACCAACTGCAGATCGTCCCAGGGATATGATTCAGGGAGGTAGGGCCCAGCCCCGTTGTTATGCTTTGCCAGCTAGGCCAGCGGCTGAGTCATCAGATGCTGTGATTACAGGTACTATTCTGGTCTGTGATAGGGATGCTTCCGTGCTATTTGATCCCGTATCTACGTATTCATATGTGTCGTCCTATTTTGCACCCTATTTGGTTATGCCTAGTGACTCGTTGAGTATTCCTGTTTATGTGTCAACACCGGTGGGTGATTCTATTGTGGTCGACCAAGTTCATCGTTCTTGTATCGTAGTGTTTGGGGGTCTTGAGACCCGTGTTGATTTGTTGCTTTTGGACATGGTCGACTTTGATGTTATATTGGGGATGAATTGGTTATCCCCATACCATGCTATCTTGGATTGCCATGCCAAGACCATGACCTTAGCCTTACCGGATTTACCCCGTTTAGAGTGGAGAGGGACTTCTGGTCATTGTACCCGCAGTGTTATCTCGTATGTGAAAGCTCGGCGTATGGTCGAGAAGGGATGTTTGGCCTACTTGGCGTATGTTCGCGATTCTAGCGCGGAGGGCCCTTCTATTGATTTTGTGCCCGTTGTTCGGGAGTTTCCTGAGGTTTTCCCTTCAGACTTGCCGGGTATGCCGCCCGACAGGGATATAGACTCTTGTATTGATTTGGCCCCGGGCACTTAACCCATTTCTATCCCGCCATATCGTATGGCCCCGCCGGAGTTGAAAGAGTTAAAGGAACAACTGCAGGATTTGCTTGAGAAAGGTTTCATTAGACCCAGTGTTTCGCCTTGGGGTGCGCCGGTGTTGTTTGTTAAGAAACAGGATGGTTCGATGAGAATGTGCATCGATTACCGGCAATTGAACAAGGTTACAATTAAGAATAAGTATCCACTGCCGAGGATCGACGATTTATTCGACCAGCTTCAGGGTGCGAGGGTGTTTTCAAGGATAAATTTGAGATCTGGCTACCACCAGCTGAGGATTAGGGCATCTGATGTCCCTAAGACAGCATTTTGCACTCGGTATGGGCACTATGAGTTTTTGGTCATGTCATTTGGATTGACTAATGCCCCAACAGCGTTCATGGAGTTGATGAACCGAGTGTTCAGACCTTATTTGAACTTGTTCATGATAGTCTTCATTGACGATATTCTTATATACTCCCGCAGTCAGGAGGAGCATGAGCAGCACCTCAGAGTGGTCCTTCAGACCCTAAAGGATAGTCAGTTGTATTCTAAGTTCTCAAAGTGTGAGTTTTGGTTGAGTTCGGTCGCATTCCTGGGTCATGTCGTATCAACAGCAGGTATTCAGGTAGACCCGAAGAAGATAGAGGCAGTCAAGAACTGGCCTCGACCAGCTTCAGCTACGGATATTCGGAGTTTCCTGGGGTTAGCAGGTTACTACCGTCAGTTCGTGGAGGGGTTTTCATCCATTGCAGCCCCTATGACCAGATTGACCCAGAAGGGTGCCCAGTTCAGGTGGTCGGACGAGTGTGAGGAGAGCTTCCAGAAGCTCAAGACGGCGCTGACTACGGTATCGGTATTGGTTTTGCCCACAGGTTCAAGGCCATATATGGTCTATTGTGATGCGTCTCGTATTGGGCTTGGTGCAGTGTTGATGCAGGAAGGCAAGGTCATTGCTTATGCTTCGAGGCAGTTGAAGATCCACGAGAAGAATTATCCGGTTCATGATCTCGAGTTGGCAGCCATTGTTCATGCCCTGAAGATCTGGAGGCATTACTTATATGGCGTGACGTGTGAGGTTTACACTGATCACAAGAGTCTTCAGTATCTGTTCAAGCAGAAAGAGTTGAATTTGAGGCAGAGGAGGTGGTTAGAGTTGCTAAAGGATTATGATGTTACTAACTTATACCACCCGGGGAAGGCCAATGTGGTGGCCGATGCATTGAGCAGGAAGTCCGCCAGCATGGGTAGTCTTGCTTATATTCCAGTCAGCCAGAGATCGCTTGCTTTGGATGTTCAGGTCTTGGCCAATCGTCTTGTGAGGTTGGATATTTCTGAGCCTAGCAGAGTGTTAGCTTGCACGGTTGCTCGTTCCTTACTATTAGAGCGTATCCGCGAGCGGCAGTTTGAGGATCCCCATTTGTGTGTCTTGAGAGACACGGTGCAGCGTGGAGGTGCCAAGAAAGTAACCTTAGATGATGATGGTGTATTGAGATTGCAGGGGCGAGTTTGTGTGCCCAATGTTGATGGGATTTGAGAGTTGATCTTAGCGGAGGCCCACAGTTCTCGGTATTCTATTCACCCGGGCGCCGCGAAGATGTATCAAGATCTGAGGAAGCATTATTGGTGGCGTAAGATGAAGAAAGACATCGTTGCGCACGTGGCTCGGTGTTTGAATTGTCAGCAGGTTAAGTACGAGCATCAAAGACCCGGTGGTCTATTTCAGAGGATTGCACTTCCCGAGTGGAAGTGGGAGAGGATTACGATGGATTTCGTTACTGGACTCCCGATGACTCGGAAAAAGTTTGATGCAGTTTGGGTCATTGTTGATAGGCTGACCAAGTCAGCGCATTTTGTTCCTGTTGCAGCCACCTATTCGTCCGAAAGGTTAACCGAGATTTATATCAGGGAGATTGTTCGCCTTCATGGGGTGCCGCTCTCTATCATTTCGGATCGGGGTACGTAGTTTACCTCGCATTTCTGGAGAGCGGTTCAGCGAGAGTTGGGTACCCAGGTTGAGTTGAGTACAACATTTCATCCCCAGACGGATGGTCAGTCTGAGAGGACTATTCAGATTCTTGAGGACATGCTCCGAGCCTGTGTCATTGATTTTGGAGGCTCGTGGGACCAGTTTTTGCCTTTAGCAGAGTTCGCCTACAACAACAGCTACCAGTCCAGCATTCAGATGGCTCCATATAAGGCGTTGTATGGTAGGCGATGTCAGTCTCCAGTTGGATGGTTTGAGCCGGGGGAGGCTCGATTATTGGGTACGGATCTGGTTCAGGAGGCCTTGGACAAGGTCAGGATTATTCAGGATAGACTTCGTACAGCTCAGTCCAGACAGAAGAGTTATGCAGACCGCAAAGTTAGAGATGTTGCTTTCATGGTCGGTGAGCGGGAATTGCTCCGTGTATCGCCTATGAAGGGCGTGATGAGATTTGGGAAGAAGGGCAAGCTCAGCCCTAGATTCATCGGTCTATTTGAGATTCTTGATCGTGTGGGAGAGGTGGCTTATAGACTTGCCTTGCCACCTAGCTTGTCAGCTGTGCATCCCGTGTTTCATGTATCTATGCTCCGGAAGTATCGCAGAGATCCATCGCACGTGTTGGATTTCAGCACTGTCCAATTGGACTAGGATCTGTCATATGAGGAGGAGCCGGTGGCTATTCTAGACCGGCAGGTTCGATAGTTGAGGTCAAAGAGTTTTCCTTCGGTGCATGTTCAGTGGAGAGGTCAGCCTCCTAAGGCATCGACCTGGGAGTCCGAGTCCGATATGCGGAGCCGTTATCCTCATTTATTTCCCGACTCAGGTACTTCTTTTTTTTCCGTTCGAGAACGAACGATTGTTTTAGAGGTGGAGAATGTGACGACCCGAAGGGTCATCACCGTAGTTCTTCCTTGTTCCGCGCTTTCGAGGCCTTGAAAACCTCGCTTTTAGTTGCCTCGATTGGCGTGCGCAGTTCGGACGCGTAGCCGGAAAGTTTTTATGTTAGAATATGTGAATTATGTGAAACATTTGATGAATTTTGGTATTAATATGCATAATGTTGACTTCGGTCAACATTTTGGGTAAACGGACCCGGACCTGTGATTCGACGGTCCCGAAGGGTTCGTAGAAAAATATGGGACTTGGGCGTGTGCCCGGAATCAAATTCTGAGGTCCCAAACCCGAGAAATGTATTTTTGAAAGAAATTGTTTTTCTAAAATTTGATATGAAAATTTGAAATGAAAAAGGGGTTAGAAAATATAGGTATCGGGCTCGTATTTTGGTTCCGACGCCCGGTACAAGTCTTAAATATGTGTTAAGCACTATCTGTAAAGTTTGGCTAAAAAACGGACGTCATATGACGTGTTTCGGACTAAAAATGGAGAATTTGAGTTATGAAAGTTGAAGAAAGAAAATCATGTGTTTGAGGCTTGATCCTATGTATATGATGTTATTTTGGCGATTTGATCGCACGAGTAAGTCCGTAAGATGTTTTTAAGGTTGTGTGCATGTTTGGTTTGGAGCCCCGAGGGCTCGGGTGAGTTTTGAATGGGGCCCGGGAGGTCTTGGACTTAAGAAAATGCAGGTTCAGGTGTTGCAGACACCAACGCGGCCGCGGTCATTTCCGCGCGGTCCGCGCTGGAGCCGCGCGGCCGCGATGCCTTTCTGTGCGGTTCGCGTGGCTGAGTCTGAGGGCTAGGGTTTCAGGTCAACCAGCGCGGCCGCGCACCAAAACAGTGCGGTCCGCGCTGGAAGGGTTCAGAGAAGCCCCAATTTTTCTCCCACTCGGCGCGGCCGCAACACATTTTTGTGCGGTCCGCGCTAGGTCCTCAGAAAGGTATACAAGTTCGGAAAATCTCAGTCATTTTTCACTTTTCAAAAACCCAAAACCTAAGAGGCGATTTTCCAAACAACTTTTTTCTCCAAAACGATTGGTAAGTGATTTCTAACTTAATTTCTTTATTCCTTAACATCTTTTAACATAATTTCAACTTCAAATCAAAGATTTTCATGGGGAAAATTGGGTGTTTTGGGTAGAACCTAGGTTTTCTACAAATTGAGAAGTTGGACCTCAATTTGGAGTCCGATTTAAAAAAAAATCATATATTGGGATTCATGGGGGAATGGGTAACCGGGTTTTGGTCCGAACCTCGAGTTTCGACCACGTGGGTCCGGGGATATTTTTGACCTTTTTGAAAAAAACCTTGAAAAATCTATTTTCATGCATTGGGGATGATTCATTTAGTAATTATTAATGTGATTAAGTAACTTATGACTAGATCCGAGCGGATTGGTGGTGGAATCAAGAGGTAAAGCTATACAAGAAGCGTGAGTTGAGTTTGGAGCATTCGAGATAAGTGTTTGTTCTAACTTTGGCTTGAGGGAATAGGATTAGGATGATATTTGCTACTTGCTAATGTGGAGTACGGTGTATAGGCATGGTGACGGTTATCTATGCACCGGAGTCTAGCATGACCGTGAGTCTTGATTGCTTTTAATTCGAATAATGTAACACAAGCTCCTTGTTTATTTGATGAGTTTCATATAATGTGAACGGTTGAAGAAAAATTGTGATTGGTGTACTTTTGGAGCGTTAGCTCGAACATGAATGTGTTAGTTGAGGAAGAATGAATTTAAAAAGGAGAATGTGTTGTGAATCCTCCCCTGTCCGGGATGTGTAGACTGATATATATATTCTCCCTTGTCGGGATATTTTGGGCTGTTAGTTGTACCCTTGCCGGGTTAAAGGTATTGAGTTGTTATTCTTCCCTGAAGGGGTCTACTATATGAAGTCAGATATTATGAACTATATTATGGGATCGTGTGGCATGCCGTCCACTTATATATGATATTATGGGATCGTGTGGTACTCCGTCCACTTATATATGATATTATGGGATCGTGTGGCACGCCGTCCACTTATATATGATATTATGGGATCGTGTGACACGCCGTCCACTTATATATGATATTATGGGATCGTGTGGCACGCCGTCCACTTATATATGATATTATGGGATCGTGTGGCACGCCGTCCACTTATATCGTCCACTTATATATGATATTATGGGATCGTGTGGCACGCCGTCCACTTATATATATATATATATATCATGGGAACCGGAGTCTCTTCTGCTTATTTCCGATATTTCATTTTTATCTGTTACTCCCCGATAGCATGTCCCCTCCCAGTTTTACTTTGTATTATCTTATTATTGTTTTCTTGCACTTGTTGCATATATATCTGTACAGGTTAATTGTGGTAGGTACTGTCTAGCCTCGTCACTACTTCGCCGGGGTTAGGCCAGACACTTACCAGCACATGGGGTCGGTTGTGCTGATGCTACACTCTGTGCATTTTTGTGCACAGATCAGGGAGCAGCTTACGGATCACAGCAGTAGGATTTCTGGGAGCTGTCTTCAGTCCAGGGACTCTCGAGGTAGTCTAGCTGGCGTTCGCAGGCCGAAGTCCCTTTCCATGTTTTTCGTTTGTTCATCTTGTATCAGACAAACATGATGTATTTCCTTTCAGACATTGTTTGTAGTATTCTGTAGTAGTCTGTGAGCTAGTGACACCAGACCTTGGGTAGTGATGTGTATTAAACTTCCGCACTTTTGGTTTTCAGTTGCTTTAGATTTAAAGTCTTCCGCTTAAATTTTATTTTGTTTATTATATTGTTTGAGAGAAAGCAGGAAAGGTGTTTTAAATATTTGACTTGCCTAGCTCCGATAGTAGGCGCCATCACGACACCCGATGTTGGAAAATCCGGGTCGTGACATCTTTTGATTGATCATTTCTATAATACAATTAATACTCACATATGTTCAATTTACTATAAATATGGCATGCCATACAATTTACAGTTATCATGCTCTGATTTTATTGTAAACATGACTTTTAGAGAAAAATTGTCATGCTAACAGTTGTAATACACAATTTGTACCAAATCAATAAACCTGGAACATAGAGTGGGAAATCAGTCATCAAATAAAAAATATCAAAAATGATAATATACACATATCATATCATAGAAAATAAGGTGAGACTTACATATTGATTATTGAGTGGGAAGTCGGCACCACAAAAATGCCTGAGAATGAGACACATACTATGCCTTTGACGTGAATATATATTATTGTATTCTAATTTATTAAAGGAAACAACATTCTCCTTTTACTCCAAGCATTTGTAGGATTGTAATATTCTTCATCTTATGAACAAATAAAATAGTTTGCGAAAGAGAAAGAAATTATTTTGTCATTACTCCTTTCAGTTCTCCAACTTGAAAATTCAGTTATAATTCATTAGTAAAATTCCAATCTTATTTGATACTTTCCTCATTATCACGGGATTTTCTCATCCCAAAAAGCATGTAAAACAAAAAGAGCTCCTCATCCATTTATTGCTATGATATTAATCTCAATTTTGATTAATTGTATCCTTCCTTTTCTTTATCGATCAATTGTTTCGTAGACAGATATAATATCTTTCCTTTTTTTTTTTCCTCCAAAGGGGAGAAAAGAAAAGAAAAACGTGAAAACGGAAAGTACACTAGGAGAGGAGGTGTGACCGGGGCAAATGAAGACAAACATAAAAGTGGGAGTTGTCTGTTAATTTTGTCTTCAGTTGATATACAAATAAATATTTTTTGACAACTTTTGACATTTTTGGATAGATGTTATCTGAAGAATGCACTTATGTCAAAGATGTAACAGAAAAGAGACGAAATAGATATAGCAGCAAACTTAAAATACGAGACAGGAAGGATTTTTAAAAAAAATTACGAATTGAAATATAGCTAGTGTCTGTAAAAACGGATTCAAAATTTTAACGTGATCATTTTGATCTTTAAAGTTCTTTGCGTTAAATGCCTAGTTGTTATAACTATGGAAATTATAGTTCAAAAAAGAAATCAATTAAAAGACTAACAAAGACGTATACTGAACCCAAATCAATTATGGTCAAAGAATAGTTTTTTTTGGTTTCTCACTCAATATGCAGTACATATTTTAAGACTCGACTAATCCAGATTCGTGTCGACAAATTTCATTTTAGGAAGTAAAATATATCCTACCAAAAGTGATTTATACCCATAACTCAAATCAACACCTCTAATTGAGAATGAAAGAGTGCTTATCGTTCTATCACAACATTTGATGGTGTCAAAGAATAGAGTTGGACGGTAAGCAATTGAAATTCGTTCGGACTCTCAGTTTTAGGTCTATGACTATCTACCATATTCCATCAGCTATTGATTATTGTTTTCTTTAAAAAAGAAAAAAAAAAACTATTGTGTTGAATGGGAAGGAAAGAATTTTCAATCACCACCTTTTCACTAGGGAACACATCTATAATTTTTATGGTTATAATTACGTGTCACATATAATATGTTGCATAAATTACATTATCAAGTCTGTCAGCTAAAAAAAGTTATGACTGAGAAAATCCCTAATATACTTTAAAAGATAAATTATTATAATGAAACAAACTTGAATGGGGTAGGAATATATAGGTCAAAAAAGACTCATTTTAGCATACCCAATTAATTCGAGATTGAAGTATGTGATGTTGCATGACGAACTTAATAATAAAGTTTTATATTACACATATAATAACTGCACATTTAAATTGATAGAAAAAACATCTTTTTCGCTGATTCAATAAAAAAAGTGCTACATATGCTTAACTTTAATTAAGCATATAGAGAAGGAGTCGTAGATGAACTTGTAAAGATGAAACTACGACAAAAATGTAAAAATTTTGTGGGCACTTTATTTGGTCGCTCTCATTTAATTTTTATTTACCATTTTAATAAAGTTTAACTGGTACCCAAAATACAAATAACTTCAGACAAGCCGCTTCTTCTATGCCTTTCCTCCTCCTCCTCATCCTCCTTCTTCTCAATTGCTGTAAAATAAAGGTGACGATGAGTTTACCTGGTATTTGTGAGTAGGTTTTAAGATGGTTTATGGTGCTTTACGGTAGTGAACTACTGCAAGACTCTTTCTTTGCTACTTCTTCTTCTTCTTCTTCTTCTTAGTTACAAAATTAATTTGTTAGATTTGTTGTTGTTTTGATAAATTAATGACTGAGGTTTATTCTTTATGATATTTAAAATTTATGTTTCAAATTTGAACTCATTTAGAGTTAATTTGGTCAATAAATCATATATTGGATTGTTGACATTTGAAGAACATATTTCTGAACTTCAGAAGAAAACGTCAAGTACATGCAAAAATTGACTGTTCTTTAGAAGTATATGCCTTAAGTGCATGCTTAGTGTCACGACCCCTTTTTCTCCATAGGATGTCGTGACGGCACCTAGCAACAACATGCGAAATAATTAAAATATAATAGATATAAATCTCAAACTCAACAACTGTAATAAAACAAAGTTACAACTCAGCATAATACAAATTCCGACACCCGGCGTAGTACAAGTTACAAGCTCTAAGTATGAATACTGGATAATCCTATACATCATGTCTATATATAAAGGATAATGAAATAAGAGGTCTAGAGAGAGGGGGACTCCGAGGCTTGCGAACGCCGACAGGTATACCTTGAAGTCTCCACAGTAGAATCCCGACTAATGCTGGCTCTGCACAAAAAGATGTACAGAAGAGTACTACAACGGTACCTAGTAAGTGTCAAGGCCCTACTGGAAATAATAAAAGACTGAACAAATGTTTGCAGTGTAATAAAGACAGTAATGAAATTGAAACAACGAATAGTAAAACGAGATTAGCTACACAGAACTAAGCAAATAGTGCAACACGGAGAAAAACAGTTAATAGTATCCTAAGGAAACAATGATCAAAGCCAAGTACAAAGAATGGGGAAATGTCAACAATAGCCACTACCAAGGTACTGCCTCGTAGTCTCAAATCACAAAATAAATCAAATCTTTCCTTATATCACCGCGGACGTCTTTACATTTAGTTTTGAAAATTATTTTTTCCGAAATAGTATCTCGCGATTTAGCCCGCTTTATCACACCGCATGGCTTCTAGTAGTTCCCCTACTAGCCACGCGTATCAAGCCCATCTTATCTTACCACATGCGTTTCAGCACCCAAACTTTATACTATTGCATGAGTATCAATATCACAACATATCACAAATCGCACCTCAAGTGCCCAATATCACCATTTGCCAGAGAAACCAAACAATAACAGAATTTTATAATAAGGATCCCACGGCTCAACCACAATGTACACAAAGTCTCAACAACAATAATCGGAAGAATAACTCAATGGAATGATATTTCACAACTTAACACTCTGCCTCATTAGAAATCACGACCTTTGCAACTCAATACCAATTTCAACAACAACATATTCCAAGAGATAGCAAATTCAAGTAAGAATTTAACAGTTAAATAATAAATATGGAATAAGGAAACGAGAATTTCAATAAAACATGTAGAGCAATTAGCAAGTAAGAGATAAGACGAGTAGACATGTGAAATTAGACTAAATATGATGACTATAATATGTTAAAGTAACTCAATTAAGCACTCGTCACCTTGCGTACACGGCTTTTACATATCACAATTATCACAACAATACCAAATCCTAAGGGGTAATTCCCCCAACACAAGGTTAGGCAAGTCACTTCACGCTAAATCAATCAACTAAAAGGCTTTTTCCTCGATTGTCCAACTCCGAATGGCTCGAATCTAGCCAAAACAATTTCATACTATAAATATAACTATAGGAAAATAATTCAAACAATGAAATTACGATCTTTGCATAGAATTAAAAAATCGCCCCAAAAAGTCAATCTGGGCTCGCGTCTCGGAACCCCACCAATAAAATTTGAATACCCATTTGATATTGAGTCCAACCATATAAGAATTATTGAAATCCGACCTCATTTCGCCTTTCAAAACTCAAAAACTTAGTCTAAGAAGTTCTACCACTTTTTCCCATTTTTTCCAACTCCAATCCTTAATTACATTATAAAACATTGATAGGTTCGAGTAATTTGACCAAAATCGAGTTAGGAATCCTTACCCCAATGATCTCTCTGAAAATCTCTCGAAATTTCGCCTCAAACCGAGCTCTCTAAGTCCAAAATGTGAAATATGAAATAAACCCTCAATTTTAAACTTAAATCTGCTGCCCAGTTGTTTACTCTTCGCGAATGCGGAATGTGCCTCGCGTTCGCGATGCACAAAATACATAGCTGCCAAAAATCCTCTTCACGAACGTGATACACCCTTAGCTAGACCTATACGAACGCGACCCCCCTTATGCGAACGCAATGAACAAGTTCTCTTACCTTCACGATCGCGTGTCCACCTTCGCGAACGCGAAGAACAATCTCGAACGTCTCCCTAGAAATCCTTCGCGAATGTGAGACTTACCCCGCGAACACGAAGAAGGAAACCAGAACTGAGCAAAACCAGACTTCAGCAATTCCTCAATGATACGAAATGCGCCGAACATTGTCTGAATTACACCCGAGGCCCCCGGGACCTCAATCAGACATACCAACAAGTCCTAAAATATTATGCAAACATGCTCGAAGCATCAAATCACACCAAACAACACTAAAATCACGAATCGCGCATCGATTCAAGCCTAAGAAACTTATGAACTTCTGAATTTCAAAACTAATCAGATTCATACCAAAACTACTCCGATTGACTTAAAATTTTGCATACAAGTCATAAATGACATTACAAACCTATTCTATCTTTCGGAATTGGGATCAGACCCTGATAAAAATAAAGTCAACTCTCGGTCAAACTTTCCAAAATCTTTCATTTTTCAACTTTCGCCAATTCACGCCAAAATGACTTATAGACCTCCAAATCAACATCCGGACACGCTCCTAAGACCAAAATTACCACACGGATCTACTAGAACCATCAACACTCTATTTTGGGGCCGTCTTTACACAAGTTAAACTACGATCAACTTTTACAACCTAAACCTCCAACTTAGGGACTATGTGTCCCTTTTCACTCCGATACTTACCTAAAACCAAAACCAACATCCCCGCCAAGTCACATAATTATGATACAACATAGAAGAAGCATAAATTAGGGGATCAAGGCTAAAATACTCAACATGACCGGCCGAGTCGTTACATCCTCCCCATCTTAAAAAAATGTTCGTCCTCGAATGAGTATAGAGACATATATGAAGTGGTGAAAAGATAAGAATAATGGCTAAGCATATCATGCTCGGTCTCCCAAGTCACCTCTTCGATTGGCTGACCCCTCCACTAAACTTTTACTGAAGCAATGATCTTTGACCTCAACTTTCGAACCTGTCTGTCCAAATGGCCACCGGCTCCTCAACATAAGACAAATCCTTGTCCAACTAGACTAAACTAAAATCCAACACATGAGACAGATCGCCATGATACTTCCGGAGCATAGAAACATGGAATACTAGATGAACTGCAGCTAGACTGGGTGTTAGTGCAAGTTTGTAGGCCACCTCTCCAACCCTATCAAGTATCTCAAATGGCCCGATATACTAGGGCTCAGCTTGCCCTTCTTTTCGAACCTCATAACACCCTTTATGGACGAAACCCGAAACAAGATCCGCTCCCCGACCATGAATGCAATGTCACGAACCTTCCGATCCGCATAACTCTTCTGTCTGGATTGGGCTGTACGAAGTCGGTCTTGAATCAATTTAACTTTCTCCAAAGCATCCTGAACCAAGTTTGTACCCAATAGTCTAGCCTCACCTGGCTCAAACCAACCCACCAGAGACCGCCTACCGCCTACCATATAAAGCCTCATACGGAGCCATCTGAATGCTCGACTGGTAGCTTTTGTTGTAGGCAAACTCCGCAAGCGGCAATAACTGATCCCAAGAACCTCCAAACTCCATCACACAAGCACGAAGCATATCCTCCAATATCTGAATAGTGCGCTCGGACTGTCCGTCCATCTAATGGTGAAATGTTGTACTCAACTCCACCCGCGTGCCTAACTCATGATGTATGGCTCTCAGAAATCGCAATGTAAATTGCGTACCCGGTCAGAGATGATGGATACCGGCACTCCATGAAGCCTGAAAATCTCGCGAATATAGACCTAAGCTAGCTGCTCTGAAGAATAAGTAGTCTCCACTGGAATGAAATGAGCTGACTTGGTCAATCTATCCACAATTACCCACACTGCATCAAACTTCCTCCGAGTCTATAGGAGCCCAACAACAAAAACTATAGTAACCCGCTCCCATTTCCACTCTGGAATCTCCATAGTGCTGCCTCAAGTCTTGATATATCTTGGCGGCACCTAGATGAATGGAGTACCGTGAACTGTGAGCCTCCTGGAGAATCAACTCACGCAAACCATCTACATTGGGCACATCTAGCCTGCCCTGCATCCGTAACACATAGTTATCCCTAATAGTGACCTCCTTGGCATCGCCATGCTGAACTGTGTTCTTGAGGACAAGAAGATGGGGATCGTCATACTAGCGCTCTCTGATGCAATCATATAACGAAGACCGAGAGACCACACAAGCCAAAACTCAACTTGGCTCAGAAATATCCAATCTGACAAACTGGTTGGCCAAGGCCTGAACATCTAAGGCTAATGGCCTCTCTACTACCGTAGATATGCTAAACTGCCCAAACTCTCCACCTTGCGACTCAAGGCATCGGCCACCACATTAGCCTTCCCGGGATAATATGGGATGGTGATATCATAGTCTTTAAGCATTTCTAACCACCCCGACCGCTGCCGCAAGTTGAGATCCTTTTGTTTGAATATGTGATGTAGACTCCGGTGGTCGGTATAGACCTCATAAAGGACACCGTACAAATAGTGCCGCCAAATCTTCAAGGCATGAACAATAGCTTCTTACTCAAGGTCGTGGACAAGATAGTTCTTCTCGTAAACTTCAGCTGTCTAGATGTGTAGGCAATCACCCTACCGTCCTGCATCAACACCGTACCGAGACGAATACGCGACGCATTACAGTACATAGTATAAGACCCCGAACCCGAAGGCAAAATCAACGTTGGGGCTGTAGTCAAATCTGTCTTGAGTTTTTGAAAGCTCTCATCACACTTCTCAGTCCACCTGAACAAAGCACCTTTCTGGGTCAATCTAGTCATAGATGCAACAATAGATGAGAAAACCTTTACGAATCAATGGTAATACCCTGCCAAACCAAGAAAACTCCGGATCTTAGTAGCTGAAGACGGTCTGGCCAACTCTACACTGCTTCAATCTTCTTCGGATCTACCTTGATCCCCTCACTAGACACTACATGACCCAAAAATGCCACCGAATTAAGCTAGAAATCAAACTTTGAAAATTTTGCATACAACTTCTTTTCTCTTAAGGTCTGAAGCATAATCTCGCACATCGATTCAAGCCTAAGAAACTTACGAACTTTCGAATTCCAAAACTAATCTAATTCTTACCAAAACAACTCCGATTGACTTTAAAGTTTGCACACAAGTAATAAATGATATCACAGACCTATTCCAACTTCTAGAATCAGGATCCGACCCCGATATCTAATAAAGTCAACTCCCGATCAAACTTTTCAAAATTTTTTATTTTTCAATTTCGCCAATTCACGCAGAAATGACCTACGGACCTCTAAATCAACATCCAGATACACTCTTAAGATCAAAATCACCATACGAAACTATTAGAACCGTCAAAACTCTATTCCGGGGTTATCTTCATACAAGTTAAACTATGGTCAACTTTTACAACCTAAACCTCTAACTTGGGGACTATGTGTCCCTTTTCACTCCGAAACTCACCCGAAACCAAAATCAAACACCCCCGTCAAGTCACATAATCATGATGCAACATAGAGGAAGTATAGATTAGGGGATCAGGGCTAAAATGCTCAAAATGAACGGTCGGGTCATTACACTAATTTTTTGTACTTAAGACGAATACGTCTTGAATGAAACTAATATTTTGCATACATTTAAGATGTTTGTCTTAAGATGTTCGTCTTGAACATAAAAATTACATTTAAGATGCACTTAAGACGTATGTATCTGAATTGCTGCCAATTATTTTGTATGCAGTTAAGATATTTTCGTATGAATTCCCAAACTTCAGATAAAATTTGTAATTTTAGACGCGAATTACACTACTTCAGTCGAGTACATCTGAAGTTGTGTCCGAAGTGAGTAAAAATTGTAATATCTTTTGAACTTAGGAGTCGTTTGGTTGGGAAACAAATTGTCTCATGATTAATTATTTCGGGATTAGTTATCCCATCCTCCCATAGGGATAAAAAACTACAATCTAACTAATCTCGGGATTGGTTATACCATGATTTTATTCCAACCAAACATGGGATAAACTCATCTCAAATTTAATCTCGAGATTAATTATCCCTTATCTCTCATACCAAACGAGCCCTAATAAGGTATTTGGACACTTCCCCCCAACGAAAAAAGAAAAGGAAAAAAAAGACATTTTATTTTTTGAAGCCCTATCCTCCCATGTTTTAAATTCCTAT
Source organism: Nicotiana tabacum (assembly GCF_000715075.1). Lineage (NCBI taxonomy): Eukaryota > Viridiplantae > Streptophyta > Magnoliopsida > Solanales > Solanaceae > Nicotiana > Nicotiana tabacum. The sequence continues at coordinate 42,062,635 of NC_134089.1, read as the reverse complement.
GTACTAAGACTTTAAGATAATCACTAGAAATATTCTAATATGTAATACTAGTATGGATTTGACTTTTGAAAAATCAAATTGCTTAACTCTGTGAATATATTTATCTTCGGGTTATCTCTGGTTGTTAAAACTACGTTTGGTCAAGTTTTTGATTTGAGATGCACAACATGTATGCATATGTAGCATGTAAGAATACTACATGCATCACTAGAACTGTTTTTGAAATTTTATTACGAAGATCAATAAGGGTTAGTAATACTATTAAAATAAGGAGCATAAGACGACAGACATGCTCATTCTCAAAGAATGCTAGATCCGCATTAATAGGCACACATATTCCTATGAAACCTTATTATTTACACCTCCAATTAAATATATGCAATTAGATAAATTTATGTTATATATGTCGCATTATATTAAGAACATTTTTGGTTATAATTTGGTATACAATATTTCTTTTGGGGGTCCACTAATTCGAATTCGCTTAGAGAAAATTTCACTTTGGGAGTAAAATATTTGACAAATTCATATTTAGAGTTTGAATCCGAAATTTTCATTAAAGATTAAAGAATACTTATAACTCCATTACAAAGTTTAACAGTTGCATCATATTAAAAATTAGTGTAATAGAAAAGGAAAACAAAAACTTATTCTGAGGGTTGACTTCATAGGATGGTGTGCTGGTGCTGCAGTGAACCTTTTCAGTGCAAGATCACTACTTTTACCAATAAGATATTTATTTATTGGTTAAAATAGGGATTACCCTATTATTTTTTTTGTAATACATAATCTCCTTATTATGCGTTAGAATATCTACTTTTAATTTATTGCAATATTTATAAAACAAAATGAAGATTATAAAAAAAATGAAAAAGGAAAGGCAAAGAAAAATAAAGAAGAGAAAAATAATGTAAGAAATAAAGAATATTGAAAAAGAATTAAAAAAAGAGAACAAAGGTACCTGTGTCATTTTTCCTAGTTAAGTTATGTTAGTTTAGAAAGAAAAAGCTAATTTAATCAATAACCTTGAGAGGGTTATATAAATATTTTGAAAGGTTTTGGGAGTTATGTCACCCAAAAGGGAAAACTAAAGAGGGGTTATCCGTAAGGAACTACTGTTTGCAGCAAGATATTGATTATTGGGCGTTAATTAAAAGAATTTGCACATGCTTTCTTTAATATCATTTAATTTAGACCTTGGAATAGCAATTATGGACTATACAAAGAAGATTTTAAGATTTCTAAAATTTATATTTTTTTTCATATTATCCATAAAATACAAGAAGTAATTGTGATTGATCTTGATATTGATAATTCCTTTTGCTTTTTTAAAAAATAGATATTTTTTCTAAAGCTAATTAACTTCACGAGGAGTTCCCAAAGAAAAAAAAGGGGTTTCACGAGGAGCTGCTAGGTCTTGAGAGATTTTACTTTTGAGCAGTTAACCGGCTTTTTATTGAAAAAAGAAGCTCACATTTCGTTATTCAAACTTTTTTTTTTAATGGGAATATTATGTTTAATTTAAAGAATCTTTGACTATTTTGGTTATCTTCTAATTAGGAATTTTCTTCTTTCATTTATTGTGGCACTATATTATTCAGACTTTTCATGCAGTATATATATGTAGTTGATAGACCAAACTTCCAATTGCATCCACCAATTTCTCCAATATTGAAAACCTAAAACAAAATTTAGTAATTGTTGTAGTCGTCACAACAAATTACAGAGTGACATCTTTGTGGCAGCACGAGTCACATATGGTTATCATTTGCTTTTATAATGATGTTTAGTTAAAAGGAATCCATTAGGGCCAACTATTTTCCAGCATTTTAGCATCACTAGACTCAAGAAGCCCGTGATAATGAATACAATACCATGTAATACTTTTCTCTCTTTTTGGTTTCACATCGAGGTTCAGTGTTTGTATTGAGACCCAACTAATCTCGATTCGCATTGTATAAGACTTAAAAAAGGGAAAACATTTTCTATAAATTAAAAAATTCATTCATATAACTCAAACCAAAACATTTTCTATAAATTAAAAAAATTATTCATATAATTCAAACCCGGCCTAGACATCTGATTAAATATGAAAGATTATATCCCTCCAGAAGAAGAATAAGATGAAAACAAGTAACCCTAATACTTTATGCCTTTTTTTTTTCTTTCAAAAGCTTCAATCACCGCTCCAAAATACCACGCCAACAGACGTAGGGAGAATGCAACAGCTGTCGATCATTAAGTTATTTTTTCTTTCTTTGTAATGCAAAGAAGGAATTTCAAATAATTCTTGAAATTTGATAATTTTGTATGTGCTGTTTCAGTTTCGAATCTATAAAGTGAGAAGAATATGCTTACCGTATGCAAAATTACAAGAAAAGAAAACTAAAAAAAGATTCTGAAGCAAATTTTACTAACTCGGGTTAACAAATCCTGGAAGTCGCACCGATCTTAAGTTTTTGGCACAACATAAATTGGATATTTATTATTTAGACTTTGGTTCACATAGGTTTCCCTTCAACTATACGTACAGAGTTCACATACGTTTTCATTCAACTACATTGACTATTAATTTCTATTTCTACTTGCGTATACCCAACAGCCTTGCTGATATACTGCCTTTGTGAAACAAGAAAGATTACCACAAACTAATTCGCACATATATTTCTTAAGTCCACTAGGAATAGTCTAGGATTAATAATGACTCTGAGAGTCGCACAAGTTTAATTATTGTATTATTTTAGAGGCCTAGCTAGATTTTTGGCGTTTTGCAACCTAAATAACCTTTTGTTATTTCTATAAATCGCTATTCGAATAGGATTTTTTTCCCTTAACAATTGACTATTCCCTTGATCTTTCTACTCGTATCATGTAGTCTAGTAATTTAGTTTTTGAGATTCATCATAGATAAGCTTAATGCAAAATGCTATTTTGTCTTTATAATTAGCTGAGTCACTCCAACTATTTTAAACATGCAGCCAACTACAACACTGATTTTATTCCTTCATGTAGTTCATATCCAAACCCCAAGGCCCAAATTAATTATATGACTGTGTCAAGAATTACGCCATGTATATGTTCAAATCTTGACATATAGAATTATTTTATACTAGTGTAGATGAAAGCTAACAAATATCCAATAAAATAGCCGAAGTGTGCGTAATCTGACTCGGGCACAATTGATATTAAAGAAGACTTAAGGCATGTATATACTCATAGAGCTAAGGTGGGTATGTAGGTCCAAGCATAGGGTAGGAACAAAGCCCGTGATTCCCGACGTAAAGGAAGCTGCAAACATGCAAAAACAAATTCATCCTTTTCCTTTATTTAAGAGTAGTTATACAGATCAACATCACATACAGCAAGGCATCATACACTTAGGGGTCGTTTGGTAGGAGGTATTAGAGAAATAATGCAATCATTAGCTTTATGCATTACTAATATTTTATTTGGTATTTTTTTCAACTTGTGTATAAATACATCATACTTGGCATTATTCTATGCATAAGTAATGCATAGAAAACTATGGCATTAGTAATACCAAGGCTTTAATGCATGCATTAGCATGATTAAAGACAAAATTATCCTTAAAGTCCATTAAAGCTAGAGAATATGGAGGGCATTTTTGTAAGCAACTATTTTTAAAAAAAAATTATGCAATGCATTATAATTTTAATACACCACACCAAACAATAGATAAGAAATAATATTTGTATAACTAATGCTTGCATTACTAATACATGCATTACTAATATACATTATTCCACACTATTCTTATACATCCTACCAACCGACCCCTTAATGTGTCAGCATAACCGAAAAAATATGTAGGTCCAAGCATGTAAACCACATTAGTATACTATCGCTTAAGTAATAAATTGAGGTGGTATGTACTATTTATCTCTGTTTTAAAAGGTAGAATTGTGACTCGCCCCGGGGCGGAGTACTTGTAAAATGCCCCTGGGCTTATGTGTGCGGCTTAGTTACGTGAGACTTACGCCTCGGCCATCGGGGATTACGCCCCGGACACGCCTAACGCCCAGCGTACTGTGCTCGCCTAATAGAACTTTATGCAATTGTATTTAACTAATCTTGCAAATCCAAAATTTTCTTAATAAATTTTTGACTATTTAAAATTACTTTTTTTATTAATAATAAATCATTAAGTCGAGAGTATTTTATGTCATAATTAAAATAAAATTTTTTGCACGTTATCCACTAAGACTGCTATGATAGTTAATTTTAAACAAATCTTTCATTTAAAAAGTATTTATTTATTAACTTTTGTTATGTTTTTACGTATATAATAGTCCATAATTTTTTTTATAATCATTTTTCTAAATATATTTGTTTTTCGTTTACGAGATACAATACTTATTAATAAATAGCTTAGTATTAACTAGTAATTTTTTACAAATAATTATTTATCATGGTATTGTATGGTGAATTATGTGTCACTTTATTAACTTATTGAAATTTAAAATAAATGGTTCTATAGAATCATATTTAAAATTGTTATATTTTTATATAAATTCTCTTTCAAATAGAAAGCATATTAAATAAAAGGAGTATTTAAGAAAAATATCAAATTATAATATCGAAATTCTTTCAAGATTCACTACTCCTTAAGAGATACATATAAGATTTCGTCTCGAATACATTACTTTTGATGTTTGAGCTGTAACGACGTTGCAACTAATTTGCATATTATGATATATGTCATACTTTTCGTATTTTTCATAGTTGAATTATAATTTGTAAATATTTTAAATAGATTATTTCTTATAATTTTATGATTTTAATGTAATTTTTGTAATTATTTTTTTATTTTATACTATCTTAAAATTCTTGAAATTAATAAAATTCAAAGATCCGTGGGACTTACGCCCAATGTCTCAGGGCTTATGCCTCGCCTCATCAGAGGTAAAATGCCCCGCCTCACGCCCTCGCCTTTTAAAACATTGCAACTTATATACTATGGAGTATTTATTATTAATAACGGTTAAGCAGTACAAGGAAGCATATATTTTTCATTCATTAGTTTGATTTAAACATCGAATATGGGGTTAAGTATTTTGCACTCGCTACTAATAGCAACTCATGTTTGTTATGCTCACTTGGCTAAAATTTTTAGTCCAAACCAAGATAATTGCTCTTCAAATACTCTTCTTTATACCATTATATTGCATTTCAATTTTCCACGTTATGTTAAGATGAATTCTGGGCCATGTTTGATAAAAAATTAATTTTGTCCAGTGGAAGGACAATTAAGTCGCTCAAGAATTAAATAAACTGGATAGATCAAATGGGACAAATCGAACAATGGAAAATTTTCCATCTTTCCAATGTGAAAGAGCAGGGAAATTTGGAAAACCGATATAAGCTGCTAAGTTTATATTGGAATCTCTTGGTATTGATGGTATTAAAAAATGGTAGAATTTCAATCTTCACTGATCAGTGTGGTCCCAAGACTCATTTCTATAAAACAAGAGAAACCAAAATGTATTTTTGACTTACCGAGACTCAGTCCATAAACAAGACTATTTTAAGTGTCTTAGGCCTTTGTATTGCTGTTGAAATTGGTAGAAATAGGTATGTTTTTCAATGATGTTGAAGCGTTGAAGCAGTCCACACAATTCTTTTTTTATAAACGTGGCGTTCGGATTAGCTTGTACCTACCTCAACTAATTTTAGACGATACATGTTATCTTCCATCATTACAGGTGTCGAGTAATTCTGTCCATCAAAATTTAGATAGATGGAAAGAAATCGCCTAATATTTTTGCCCGCTGAAAGCAGTCCACAATTTACTGATGTTGATCTCCAGATTTTTCATAATAGCTATGTAATACTCTCTCACTCTTATTTTTGTATGATAATATTTGATTGAGTACGAAATTTAATATAATAATTTAACTTATATATTATATGAGTGGTAGTGTGAAAAAATATAGAATTATTGAAAAAATAGTTTGATAGAAACAACATCAGCTAAATGAATTCGAGTTCTTGAAAATTAATAAAATGATCTCAAATATTTTAGAATGTCTCAAAAGAGAAAGAATGTTATAACGAATTAAGATAGATGGAGTATATTATTAAGGGAAAATGACATTATAGCTGTTGTCAAAATAATAGCCGAAAAAATATATAGTTTTTGTATATATATATACACATTATGTATGTTATATAAAAAAATTATATAAATTTTATACACTTTTTTCGGCTACCAAATATAAATAGTTTCTGGCGCGGGCTAAAAGTGATAATACCCCTTATTTATTTTATTTTGAAGAGAAAAAAATAAGAAACCTTTTCTTTCCTTTTTTTAAATTTAAAAAAAGGCAATTTTCCTGACATGCTGCTTTCCTACAGATGCTTTACAACTTAGAGCTGGCCTCACATGACGTAAATTTTGCCTTAGTTTTAAGATTTATAGCGTTAATTATCATGTGCATCATCCATGGAATCATGCATGCATGGATACATATAATAATTAATAAAGAGTTAGATAAATAATTACTTGGGGGGGGGGGGGGGTCTCTTCGATCTTATTTTACAAGTCTAGGGTTTGATTTTCCCATTTGTTCTACGTAAAACTGTAAGTTCCATTTTCCTTTTCCGACATCAGTCTATGGAATATTTAACTTCTTAAATTTCATGTCTACTATATCCTCAGATAGAAAGAAAGTTTAGTTTAGAGCTATGCAGTTTGTAAGAAGCCCTAATTAATCACAGGAGATGCTAAAAAATTTACTGTTTCCTTCTTCTCCTTTTTTGTAAATCATATTGCAAGAATCTCAAGTTTAAGAGAAACTTATAGTAAAATATGATGGAGGATAGTGGTGAGACTGGATGTAATTCCAAGACGAGTTCGAATTCTGGAAAATATGAGGATGATGAGGAGAACAATTCGAGCAAGTTTAAGGATGGAGGAAGCTCAAGCAATAGTACAGTTGAAGAGAGCGAAAAGAAACCCTCTGTGAGACCTTATGTTCGATCCAAGATGCCTAGACTCCGATGGACACCTGATCTCCATCTCCGCTTCATTCATGCTGTAGAAAGACTTGGTGGACAAGATCGTAAGTTTTAACAACATTTTTGAGTTTGTCATAGTAGCTAATTAATCCCTAATTCTGTATTCTCTCTAACAGTTTAAGCTTTTAGATGAGATGGTCGCACAGTTCAATATTGATGTTTTATTAGAGTATTTGGCCTTGTTTAACGATTCTTTTGCTTCTATTTTTGGTGCAGGAGCAACACCAAAGTTAGTTCTTCAAATGATGAACATAAAAGGACTCAACATTGCTCATGTCAAGAGCCATTTGCAGGTAAATTAGAGTTTCTATAATAAAACTCAAGATCTATAATTTTTTGGTTCATTTAAATTTAGATGAGAAAGATAATGTTATCTCACTTAACATAATTGCTTAGGTTTCTCTGATTAACTTTTCTCCCTTTGATCTGTTTGTGTCTCATAGATGTATAGAAGCAAGAAGATGGATGACCAAAGTCAAGGTATGCTTTTATAATATTTCTCTATTTGTTAGGTTCAAATTTTAGTTTTTTTTTTGGTGGTAGTAAATTTTGATTTTGAGTTCTTTCCTATAGGAACTGCACATCACAGGCTTTTTATGGAAGGTGGAGATCCAAATATCTACAACTTGAGCCAACTCCCTATGTTCCCTACTTTTCATCAGAGGCTCAATTCCACTTTTAGGTATGTAATGCATATGATTCCCATCTTTCCTGCTTTCACTTCCTCTTTGTATTAAAAGCATAATGAGAATTTAAATTTGATGGATTCAAAGTTTATGTTCGCATAATTAAGTCCATTGTACTTTTGCAATTATGAGTTCAAAACTTAGTATTTCTTGAAATTTCAGTGATTTATTTTTTCACACGCATATTTATGCACCGATTAAAAAAATTACTTACTAGATTCGACTGATATCAACCCTTCGAAAATGCATTTCATCCGCCTCTTTTATTTCCCTTAAAAAAAGGAAAACAATAGTTCTTTGTTATAAACTTTTTTTTTCCAGATATGAAGATGCTTCTTGGAATTTTCATGGTAATTGGACAATGGGGCAACGCCCACTAGACAGGAGCAGTAGAGGATTTTACACAACACTGACTGAGAGGATCTTTGGTAGCAACCATGGTAGGGAAGCAAATGAAGATTTATGTAAAAGGAATCCTTCTTTCATCAGTGAAAGATCCAATTTACAAACACATGAAATTAAAGATGAAATGGGATTATCTCTTGAACATGAAAGCCATAGCGGCGAGCTCACTCCCATATTATCTCATATTGCTGCAAAAGCTCAAGCAAGAGCCATAAATCTTCAGAAGCAGACTCCTTTGAAAAGAAAGGTTTCAGATTGTGATCTTGATCTGAACTTATCTCTAGGGGTAAAGCCAAGGAATGGAAGTGATAACCTACGTTGCACAGACTTTTCAAAAATGCTGCCGTACTCGTGTCCGATTTTCCAAAGAGACACTACTTTTAGAGGATCCAACACGCAGAGTCCGAGCAACAATGATGATAATGATAATGGGAGTAGCTTATCATTGTCATTGTCCTCACCATTGTCTTCTTCAAAGGTTACAAGGATTAAAGAAGATGGTAACAGTAATGCTACAACAGAAAATGCAAGAAGAGGGGCAAGTACTCTGGATCTGACTCTATGAATGAGGACAGTATTCTAAGTGAGATCTTGAGGTACTTGTTTCATATTGTTGTTGACAATCTCTTTTGTACCATTTACCAAGTTATATTATTATTACAACTATATAGTACTGCTGGCTTTTGTTGTTTCTGTTATTATCAAATAAGTATATCTTAGCAAGAAACTTGAGTGTGTGAAATTTAGCACCAAGTTTAGCCTCATGTGGGTTCACAATTTATTTTTTGGATAATTGTGGTGTCCAGCCAGTCTGTCTTCATCTCGACTAAAATCACAGGGCGTATCCTATCTCCCACATAGATGAAAAGAAATATTTTTACCTATGCTGGAATTTGATTCTTATACTTCATTGCATGGAGAGAGAATCGTGCCGATAGTTTCAGACATCATTGAAAAAGTTGAGATTTATATTTATGTGTGCTTTCCAAATAACTAGGATTATTTTTCCCAAGAAATGACAAAATGAATGTGAGATGAGGATGACCCGACCTTGATATTAGGGAAAACTCATGGGTAATTGTGTTGGACTATTGTCTGAGACATACTATTAGGAATGTGTAGCAAGACACTGTCCAAGATCTTACAAACTTAGTTATAAAAATCATCATTGGAAGCTGAAAAGTCTCTATAAAGAAAATTATCTTTATAGAGTAGGGGAGTTATACGGTTGTCTCATATGGTTATGTGAAAGTTATTAGAAAGATTTATAAGATATTGTTTGCTACTCCATTTATTTTCCTAAATTAAGGGTTTTAGTTGGAACTCATGCAATTTCATTCCTATGGTCTGAGTCTCAAACTTGTAAGTCCCTATTGAAGCTCACATGTGAACTGCAATATTGTGTTACAAATGTTTTTATATAGTTGTTATGCATGGATTGTATAGGGCTTTCAAGAGGATTTATGAGGCTTTTGTCTATTCCAAAAGCCATTACTTTAAGGGTTTGAATTAGATATTGAGATTCGAGGCAGAACATCTTGCTTGTGTTCTTGAACATCTTGCTGCATATATTTGGCAAGGAACTGAAAGTTTGTACTGAAAAGGATAGTATATAATTGTTGGAGTATGCGACTATCATATCTTAAAGTTTAAACCTCTAGATAGAGCATGCTTATTATTTACTTGATTATGTTTCTACATATCCATTTACGTGCACATTCTTTATCATGAATCAATCACTTGAAAATTTTATTTGATAATGAGTACGCGACGGTGAGACTTGAACTGATGATCTATGTTTGCTTTGATAACATAGTGAAGTGTGTGACACTTATTTAAAACATTAAGCGGTTAGATAGAACATATTTTTATTTACTTAATTATATCTTTAATAATATTCAACCACATGGTAGTCCTATATATATCTATCAGTTTTGGTTCCAACATAAAGGGATACTGTCAACATGAATCTTTCTTAATCTAGCATGGTTTTTATATTTATTCAAGACTTTCACTACTAAAAAAACTGGGTAAACCATCCGCAGGATATCGATCAAAACCGATCAATCAATAAACCAACCAATTCACCAATCGACAGGGTCGAAAATAGCCGATTTTTTTAATCAAAACCTGGAATTACTTTCCTATAATTTTTTTTAGCCGGAAATTCTTTTATGCAAACATACCCACCAAAATCGGTCGGTTAATATAACGATCCGATCGATCGTTTTGAGTACTAGATTTCCTTTTTGCCTTTCATGACTTATCATAACTCTATGATGATTTATGATTTGCGTGTGTAGTCCAACTTCATTTTAATGTGCATAAGAAACCTAAGAGTCTAAGCGGTCAAATTTCCACATATAAGCCGTGTACACACTCGTCACACATCTTTCACGTAGTTTAAATAGTGCAAACAAAATAATCCCTACGAGGTAGTTCCCCACATAATATTACAATATTACATAAGATACTTATCTCAAAAGCCCTCAATCAACATTCTAAAATAGCTTTTCCTTTACAATTCACCTCCGCCCAGCTCAAATCTAACCAAAATCGACTCAATAACATCAAATAATGGAAGAGAAATCAACTCCAATAAATAAAGCTATAATCTTTGCACAATTCTTCAAAAGTCAACAAAAGTTAACCTGAGTCCCGCCTGGTCAAAATTCGGGTCTAATGGTAGATTCCAGCTACCCATGACCCCACGAGTTCATATATGTGATTAGTTTTAAAATCCTAGTCTCAAATCAACTCTCAAAACTCAAATCTTTATTTTTCAAAAACTTGACAAAGTTTTACAAATTTTCACTACGATTCACATGATTTTGATGTTAAAATCTAAGACATATTGATGGAATATGATTAGAAATAAATTAGAATTACTTACCCAGAGTTTGTAAATGAAAATCCCTCTTCAAAATCGCCTCCTACCGAGTCTTAGGGATCCAAAATATGAAAATGAGGCTAAAAATCCCGTCCTTCAGTTTTTTGTCCAGTCGCACGTGTCGCAATTGCGACCTAAGATTCGCAAATTCGAACCCCACAAATGCACAGAAATCATCGTAAAACGAAGTCTCTCACACCCTTGCTGTCATAGCAAAAGCGACGATTAGCTCGTAATTGCAAACTGTGGACTTTCGTAAAAGTGATCATAGTGATTGCAAATGTGACCCATGCCCAGCCTAGGACAGTATCGCAGTTGCGATGGAGAGTTTGCAAATGCAAACTCTTCAGGCCACAATACTCCTCGCAAATGTGATGAAGGAGCTCGCAAATGTGATAGCCGCAAATGCGAGGTCTGAGCACCAACAAAAATCTGATCTTCCTATGAACTCTCCAAAATGCGTCCGAAACTCACCCGAGCTGTCGGGATCCAAACCAAACACCAACACGAGTCTAAAAATATAACACAAACTTGCTCGCACGATCAAATCATCAAAATAACATTCGAAATCGTGAATCGGACCTCCAAAACACATGAAATCAACAAGCAACTCAAGAACTTCTAAAAACACCACCGCGCATCCGATTCCTATCAAAATAACTCGAAATGGCGCCAAACTTTGCCGACAAATTCCAAATGACAAAACGGACTTATTCCATGTCCCGAAACAGAAATACAAACATGATACCTATGAAATCAATCTACATTCAAGCTTATAAAAATTCTAAGCCTTTAAATTTCCAACTTTCGGTAAAACAACACAAATCAATCTATGGACTTCCGAATTCAATTTCGGGCATACGTCCAAGTCCAAAATTACGGTAAGAACCTATCAAAGTCATCTAAACACCGCTATGGGGTCGTTTTTACTAAAGTCAAACCTCGGTCAATATTTTCCACTTAAGTTTCTAAAGTGAGAATCACTCATTCAAATTCATTCCGAATAATTCGAAAATCAAATCCGACCATGCACGCAAGTCATAATACGTAATAGGAAGCCACTCAAGACCTCAAACAACTAAATGGAACCTTAAAGCACAAAACGACCGGTCGGTTCGTTACACATATACTCATTAAGCATCGTAACTAACCTCAATGAGGTAGTGATGAGAGTTATCAGTGATACTCACTTATCAAACCTTTACATTTCATGAATATAAATGTACTCAACAACAATACCAAAATCAAAACATGAAGTATTGTTAAGGCCATCGGTGCATATAGAAAAGATATGCAAAAGCTTCGTAAAAAAACTAGCAGTTTAGCATATAGAGAAGATATGCATTTATAATTAAATAACCCATCAACAGTTGCATATAGAGAAGATATGCATACATAAAAAGTCAAGTTACACAGACTGACATATAGAGAAGATATTCTTTGTAAATTATGTCATCAATTAAAAATCAACATATAGAGAAGTGTCACAACCCAAAACCACTACCAATCATGATGGCGCCTAACCCACTTGCTAGGCAAGCTAGCCATAAAATAATAACAAAATACGGTATACGAATTTACAACATAGATAAGTCTAAAAGATCAACAATTATAAATAATATCAAATCTTAATGCAACTCTATATAACTAGTAACACCGAGTCATAAACTCTAGAATGTGCATACATGCTTAAATACAAAAATACTCCGTGAAGCAACAACAACAGTAAATAAACATAGGAAAAGATTCTAGGAACTGCGACCAAGAAGCAACTCTACTTCGGTGTCCAAACTCAACGAATGGATCCACTTACAAAACTTAACTGCATCAAACTCTTGAATCTATAGAATTAAGTGCAGAAAGTAGCATGAGTACAACCATTCCCATGTGCTCTGTAAGTATCATGACTAACCTTTTCCAGGTAGTACTAGCAAGAACAACCAATTATACTCACTAAAAAACATGCTCAGTTCATAAATATATAAGTACACAGCAATGGTACCATCTAAACATGAAACACAAGTATAATCAAATCAGTGCACATAGAGAAGATGTGCCAAGTCTCATAACAGTTTAACAGCTCCTCATATGGAGAAGACATGCGCTTATCACCCAAGGATTATCAACATTAGCATATCGAGAAGATATGCATTAAGAATTAAGTCAATATGCACATATTAATATATAGAGAAGATATGTACCGTGCCTTCATCTTCCAATTAAAAATCAGGTAGAGATGATATGCATAAGAAGGCAAGTATACATTTCAAAACTAGCATATAGAGAAGGTATTCAATAAAATATGTATACAACCAAGGTATTTACTAATAAAGAAGATATGCAAAAACCAAACACTGATCAGTTTTCCTCATATTACGTGTACATCATTAAGAGAGAAACAATAGAGGATGGCCTAGAGGGATGGATCCTTACCCACGCGCTACCCGGACTATTCACGTGCTATAAAATAATAACCACACAGACCATTCACGTGCTATAATAACTCAAAACGCACGGACCACTCACGTGCTACCAATCTAGTCCATAACACAAATAAAGCATATACAAGAATACATTTATACGAATAATGGATATAAAATCACATACTCATGGGCTGAATGAAGTGACATGCTAAGGTGTATGCATGTGCGAAGTGTGCTACCATAACTCAGATTAGGCAAATACGCAATAAAATTGCAATTATCATGTTTGAACAGGAGATTAACCTACAGATGATATCTAGCATAAATCAAGTAGCTCACAAAGAGGTACAAATATATGAAACATGATAGCATGAATCTTAGTATACAGTACAAAACATAACATAGCCTAAAATTACCTCGAGTAAGAATAAAACTCGGTATATGCACATATGCCTCCCCTGTATGTATGTCACCTTCGACACGAATCCATCATCATCAATTCAAGTAACTAGTACCTCAAACCAAGGATAGGCAAGATACTTACCTCAAACAAGCCTAATAAATACTCCAAAAATGCCTTGCCTTGAAAATCGGCCTCCGACTCGAATCTAGCAAAAACCAACTCAGTAACGTCAAATAAAGCTATAGAAATCAATTCCAATCAATAAAGATCCAATGTTTACACAATTTCTAAAAAGTCAACAAAAGTTAACCCGTGACCTGGTCGATACCCGAGTCAAGAGGTAGATCCCGACTACCAATAACCCCAAAAACCCAATATGTGATTATATTCCAAAATCAAGTTCAAATCGATCTTCAAATCCTCAATTTTCACTCTTTTAAGTTGTAGGAACCCCCCCCCCCCCAAATTTCTCTCAAAATTTTGTGTTTTAGGTGTTAATAATCTAGGTAGATTATTGAAATAATACTAAAAAAGTATAGAAATCACTTAACCCGAACTCTTGTATGAAAGTCTCCTTCTAAAATTGCCCTTCTCAAAGTCTATGGTTCGAAATATGAGAGAATGGGGTAAAATCCCGAAATTAGAACTTCATAGAATCAGCTCAACACTACTTTTCGTGATCGCGACCATTGCCTCGCATTCGCGAAACACAAAATTCAACATCCCAGAAACAAGACTTTGCATTCGTGAAAGCTCCCTCGTGAATGCGATGCCCAACCAGCCTACCTTTACGCGAACGCACCATGATTTTGCGGATGTATAGGTCATTGCCCCTAACTCCCAGTTCCCTTCGTGAACACAACCCATAGGTGCAAATGCGTAGACGGAAAGCTTCCCAGCTCAAAATAACCCTCCACGAGCGCGATGTAATTCCTGGGAACACAAAGAAGGACCTAACATTAACAAACTTTTGCAATTCCAACCATGCTCCGGGTAGTCCGAAACTCACCCGACCCACCGTCCAATCAGACCAACAAGTCCATAAATTCTATCCAGACTTAAACAAAACCTCTAAACACATACGATAATATCATATCAATGAATCAAATGTCAAAACACAAATTGAACTTCTCTTAAGTTCAAGAACTATCAACTTCAAACCAATCATCCAATTTAAGACTAACCAATCCGGATTACAACCAAACTTTTCACACAAGTCCCAAATGAAAAAAAGAACCTACTCCAACTTCCGAAATAACAATCCGATTCCGATATCATAAAAGTCAACTCCCTATCAAACGTATAAACTTTTCAAACTTCAAATTTTCAATTTTCGACAATTAGAGCCAAAATACCCAAGGGACCTCCAACTCTAAATCCGGACATGGCCGAAGTCCAAAATCACCATACAAACCTATTGGAACCATCAAATAGCCAATCAGAGGCGTCTATATAAAAGTCAAACCTTGTTAACTTTTACAACTTAAGCTTCCAAAGATGAAATTAAGTGTTTCAATTCACCCTAAAACCTTACCAAAGCCAAACCAATCATCATTGCAAGTCATAAAATATCAAACAAGCATAAGGGAAACATCAAACATGGGAACTAGACTTAAATATATAAAACGACCAGCCGGATCATTACATTCTTCCCTTTTTAAACAAATATTCATCCTCGAACGAGTGTAGAATCATACTTGGAATGCCGAAAACTCAGTCTCCCAAGTGACCTCCTCGACCGGTTGACCTCTCTACTGAACATTCACCAATGCAATATCTTATTACCTCAGCTTCCGAACCTTTATATCCAAAATGGCTACTGACTTCTCCTCATAAATCAGATTCTCAACCAACTACACCGAGCTGCAATCCAATACATGTGACTAATATTTATAATACTTTCGAAGCAGGGAAACATGAAACACCGGATGAACTCCCAAAACGTTGGGTGGCAAAGCAAGTTGTAAGCCACCTAGCCCACTCTCTTCAAAACCTCAATGGACCAATGTACCGATGACTCAACTTTCCCTTCCTCACAAACCTTATTAGCCCTTCATAGGCGATGTATAAACGCCACATCATAAAATCATCCTATCAGTATAACTCTTCTACCTGGACTGAGTGATGCGAAGCCTCTCTCGAATCAACTTCGCTTTCTCCAAAGTATCTCGAACCAAATACGTGTTCAATAAGATAGTCTCACAGGGCTCAAACCAACCAATGGAATAATGGCATCACCTCCCATATAATTCCTCATACAGAGCCATCTAGATGTAAGAGTGGTAGCTATTGTTGTAGGCAAACTCTGCTAAAGATAGGAACTGATCACACTGGACTCGGAAGTCAATAATACAGACCCTATACATATACTCCAAGATACGAATGGTATGCTCGGACTATCCATCCATCAAAGGATGAAATGTAATACTCAACTCAACCTACATGCCTAACTCATACTGGACCACCCTCCAAAAGTGTGAGGTAAACTTAGTGCCTTGGTCTTATATGATAGAAACAGGTACAATATGTAACTGGAGAATCTCTCTAATGTAGATCTTGGTCAACTACTCCGACGTGTAGGAAGTCAAAGCAGAAATAAAATGTGCAAACTTGGTCAACCGATCCACAATGACCCAAACATCATCGAACTTCCTCAAGGTCTATGGCAACCCTACCACAAAGTCCATAGTAATATGCTCCCACTTCCACTCCAGTATATCCATCTTCCGAAGAAAACTGCCCAATCTCTGATACTCATACTTGACATATTGAAAATTTAGACACCGTACAACATGTCCAATAATGCCTTTCTTCATCCTTCTCCACCAATAATGCTGCTTCAAATCACGATACATCATTATAGAACCTGCTAAATGGAATATGGTGAAATATGAGCCTCATCTAGAATTAACTCTCTCAAACCATTAACATTAGGAACACAAACTTGGCCTTGAAGTCTCAATACACCATCATTAACAGTAGTCACCTCCTTAGCACTACTGTCCTGCACCGTGTCCCTATGGACAAGAAAATGGAGATCCTCATAGTAAAGCTCCTTGATGCGCTCAAGCAAAGATAAATATGAAACAACATAAGCAAATACTCCCCTCAACTCAAAAATATCCAATCTTACCAATCAATTGGCCAACACCTGAACATCCATAGCTAAAGGTCTCTCCACAGGAGGAGTGAATGCTAAAATCCCCATACTCCCCACCTTTCTTCTCAAGGCGTCTTCCACTACATTAGCCTTCCTCGATTTATAAAGAATAGTGATATAATAATCTTTCAATAGCTCCAATATGACGACCTGATAGGTCATTTTGAGTACTAACCTTTATTCCTGTGTTTCGAGATCTCATAGCTTTATTTGATATTATATGACTTGCGTGCATGGTCCGCATCATTTTTCGAAAACCTTTTATGTGAAATTTTTAAGAAAATGTGATTTTGTTTGACTTAAAATGAGGCTAGAGTTGACCACGGTCAACTTTTTTTTATAAAGAACCTTGGATCGATATTCTGACGATTCTAGTAGGTTCATATGATATTTTTAGATTTTTTTGCGTATTTGGTTGGGGCCTCGGGTGACTCGAGCGCGTTTCGGCGTATTATGTGAAAAATTAGAAAAATGAGTTTCAAAATTGAATTTTAAGTTTTGATGATCGATTCTTGATAATTGATGTTATTTTATTGATTTGAGTTAGCTTGCTTGCTTGTATGATGTTATTATATTTGTGTGTATGTTCGGATTAGAGCCAGAGGAGCTCGGGTGAGTTTCGGATAGGTTGCGAATTGTTTGGGACTGTTGTTGGCATAGCTAGTGTCAAATGCCTGCAGATCTCACAAATGTGAGGTACTGCTCGCAAATGCGAGCCTCGCTTTTGCAAGTGATTTCTCGCATTCAAAAAGGGGACTAGGGGATTGGACCTTCGTTTTTGCAAAGTCAACGACGCTTTTGCGAGCTGGGCAGGGATCGCGTTTGCGACCACTGTGTCGTATTTGCGACATTGATAGACAATGAATGGCTTCGCAAATGCGAAGCCATCTCTATACTTGCGAGTTGGAGGGTCTTTGAAAATGCAAAGATTTTGTCACATTTGCAACAATTGTAATGCTAAACATTGCTCGCATTTGCGAATAGTGAATTGCTTTTGCGATGGTTGCAATTGTGAACAGAGTTCGCAATTGCGACATCTACAGTTGGGTAAAAGTGGAAAATTTTGGGGCTTAGCTCATTTTACACCATTTTCAATCCTAAACTCTCTAGAGGCAATTTTTGAAGAGAATCTTCTTCCCAAATTTATTTATAAACAACTTTAACTAATTTTAATCAATTACTCTTCCATGGATTTTATATTAAATCTATGAATTTCAAGGTAGAAATTAGGAGTTTTGTGTAGAATTTAGGAATTTTATAAAATTGAGATTTAGACCTTGAATTAAGGTAGGATTTCGAAATAAATCACATAACCAGGCTTGGGGGTGAATGGGTTATAAGGATTTGGTCTGAATTTCAGATTTCGACCAAGCGGACCTGGGTTGACTTTCTCAAATATTATCAAAATCGAACCTTTTTCATTCGTGGGTAATTTTTAAAGCTTGTTTTGGATTGTTTGATTGATAATTGACTAGATTCGGTTGGTTTGGATGCTTGTCTCAAAGGATAAGCCGTGGTTGATTGTTGATTTGATTCCGAAAAGAAGTTAGTATCGCGGTTAACATTGACTTGAGGGAAATAAGACTTTGATTGGTCTATATGCTACGTGATTTATGTGTGAGGATATCGTAATGCAGGGTGATGAGTGTATAATGTATATGCACTTTCATGAGTTTAAGCATGGGGGGGGGGGGCTATTAACTGTGAATTATATCATCCCTTCTTTTATTCCATATTATTACTTGTTCGAAGCTTTAATCGTTACTTGCTTTTACTTGTTAAATTCATGTTTTCATTCGTTATATGCCTTAATTTGCCATATGTTGCCATGTATCTGTGTCTTCAGTTACTGACCGCCTTTACTTGCTTTATATTTTTATATGTTGTTAGATAGTCTCTTTTACTTGTCTTATGTCTTTAATTGCTCAATTCACTTTTTGCATTTTATTGTGAAATGCGCCGTAGTTGGTTGTATTATTGTACATGCATGTTACATATGGAATCGGGTTGCACATAGCAATGAATATTGATATGATATTTGGGATCGGGTTGCACGTTGCAACAGATATTGATATGATATTTGGGATCGGTTTACACGCTGCAACGAATATTGATATGATATTTGGGATTGGGTTGCACATCACAACGGATATTGATATGTATATAGGATCGGGTTGCACATCGCAACGACATTGGTATATATGTATGTGTGGATCGGGTTACATGCAGCAATAGAGAAGTTATATTATGATTGTTTTTGGCTGTTGGTTCCGTATCTGCGATGTGTTGTGAAATTGAGCATAGATGATTTTATGGGGCCCTCTGTTGTGTAACGACCTGGCCGGTCATTTTGAGAATTAATGCCCCGATCCCCTATTAACTACTTTTCCCATGTTTGTTTCTACTATTGTGAGTTGCCGGGAGGATTATTTTTGAGGTTCGGAGTATTTTGGGACACTTTAGTCCCTAAATGAGAGCTTAAGCTTTAGAATTTGGACCGTAGTCGGAACAATGTGAAGACGACCTCAGAATGGAATTTTGTTGATTCTATTAGCTCCGTTGGGGTGATTTCGGGCTTAGGGGCGTGTTCTAATTTTGTTTTGGAGGACTTTAGCTTATTTAGGCTTGAAATGCCGAAAGTTGAATTTTTAAAGGTTCCAGATCGATAGTGAGATTTTGATATCTGGGTCGAAATCTGATTTCGAAAGTTGGAATAGCTCCGTAGTGTTTAATGTGACTTGTGTGCAAAATTTGGGGTCAATCGGACATGGTTTGGTTGGTTTCGGCATTGGTTGTAAAATTCTTGAGATTTCAAGTTCATTAGGCTTGGATTGGAGGGTGAATCGTGGTTCTAGCGTTGTTTGATGTGATCCAAGGGTTGGACTAAGTTCGTATGATGTTTTAGGATTGGTTGACATATTTGGTTGAGGTCCCAGGGGCTTCGGGTGAGTTTCGGGTGGTTAACAGATCATTTTAGACTTTGGAAAGATAGTAGATTTTCTGGTATTTTTAATGCAGAGATTTATTCTTCGCGTTTGCGAAGTGAAGCTCGCGTTCGCAAAGGCGTGACCAGTGGAAGGATCGCGAACGTGAGGAGTTGAACGCGTTCGCGAAGGGGAAATATAGAACAACTGGACCCCAAGGATTTCTTCTATGCGTTTGCGTAGAGGACAACACGTTCGCGAAGGTCTAGCAGGTAAAGCTACGCATTCGCGAGAGGGTACTCGCGTTCGCGAAAGAGGAAATTTGAGCAATGGATTTTTGTGCTTCGCGAACGCGAGGCTTTGACCGCGTTTGCGAAGAAGGGCGTACTTGGACAGATTTTAAAGTTCAAAAATGAGGGTTTTGAGTTCATATCACAAAATTGAATTGGGAGCTCGGTAGAAGGCGACATTTCAAGAGATTTTCAGAGGAAGTCATTGGGTAATGATTCCTAACTCCTCAGTGATTATATCCCGCTAATCTATGCTTGATTTCATCATCTATTTTCGGATTTGGGGTGAAAAATTGAGAAAAGTTCTTAGGCCTAATTTTGGGATTTTGATCAAGATTTTGGTATTGGATTTGAGTGATTTTGGTATGGTTAGACTCGTGAGTGAATGGGTATTCATAAACCGTAATTTTTACCCGATTACGAGACGTGAGCCCGGGGAGGATTTTTGGGCATTTTTCTATTTTCTTATCTTAGCTTCGATTCCTTTAGCTAAATTCATTGTTTGTAGTTATATTTACATTATGAAATTTATTTGATTAGATTTGGGCCACTTGGAGTTGGATATTCATGGCAAGAGCGTGATTTCGGATTTGATTTTTGAGCCGGTTTGAGGTAAGTGGCTTGCCTAACCTTGTGTGGGGGAACTCCCCTGAGGATTTTGGTATTGTTGTTATATAAATGTCGTGTACCTGAGGTGACGAGTGCATACACGTGCTAATTGTTGTAAAACCCTATTTTCATTAAGTAAATATTTGTGGTTCCTTTTTGTTGAACACTACTTGTATTTAAAGCCTACTATTTAGCTTAGGAAAGCATGCTTAAGTGACGTAACTGTACTATCTGCTTAAACTGTTTACTTGAATTCTGTGCAGCATGTTTAGAACAGAAATCTCTACTTTTCTTGGTATGAACTTGAATAGAACTGTAGATTCTTTCTTGAGACTATTGTGTGTTTTACTTTGGGACTATGGGACGATATAATGGTAGATCCCCCTGTATGTTTACTTTGGGACTACAGATCGGTATTCCGGTAGATCCCCCAGCACATTTATATTTGGGACTACGGGACGACACCCGGTAGATTCCCCTGTACTGGATATTTACTTTGGGATTACAGATCAGTATTCCGGTAGATCTCCCTGCACATTTATATTTGGGACTACGGGACGACACCCGGTATATTCCCTTATACTGGATATTACTTTGGGACTACGGATCGGTATTCCAGTAGACCCCCCTGCACATTTATATTTGGGACTATGGGACGACACCTGGTAGATTCCCCTGTACTGGATATTTACTTTGGGACTACGTATCGGTATTCCGGTAGATCCTCCTGCACATTTATATTTGGGACTACGGGACGATATGTTGGGAGATCCCCTTGTTGCTATCTCTATGTACTGGATTATATCCTTTCTGTGCTTTTATTCGTTTTTACTGTTTGTACTTTAATCATACTGCTTACCTTGTTATATATATAACTAGTATGGCCCTGACCTTCCTCGTCACTACTCAACCGAGGTTAGACTTGGCACTTACTAGGTACTGCTGTGGTGTACTCTTGCTCTTTCCTGCAAATGTTTTTTCGTGTGCAGATCCAAGTTCTATTGCTCAGCCGTTTTATCAGTGATGTAGTCGATATCAGAGATTTCGAGGTATATCTGCCACGTCGCAGATCTCTATTCTTCCCTTAGCTTTAGACTTCCTGTATTTACTTTTGATTAGACATTCTGGAGTTAGAACACTATGTAGTTTTCCATAGCTTGTGATTTCAAGAGATTTCCGGTTTTGGGAGTGCTTTGTGTTCAGTTTGATAGAGTGGAATTGTATATGCCAAGCGACATTTTTTAAACTTCTCTATTATGTTACTCGTATTTTTGCTAGTTTCATATTTTGTTTTCCTTTTTTCCGCAAATTGTTAGGCTTACCTTGTCGTATGGACTAGGTGCCGTCATGAAAGTTCACGGAGGGAGAACTTGGGCTATGACAAGTTGGTATCAGAGCTCTAGGTTAATAGGAGTCATGAATCACAAGCCGGTTTATTAAAGTCTCGCTGATCGGTACAGAGACATCTGTACTTATCTACGAGAGGTTATGTAACTGTTAGGAAAATATTTCACTTCATTTGATTACTTGTCATGCGAAATTATTAACTTCAAAATTATAAACTTCTGTCTTATCTCTCAAGATGGTAAGGGCACGTGCTATTGGAGATGACCAGGCACCCACACCCCCTGCTAGAGCCGCCAGAGGCCGAGGCTGGGGTAGAGGCCGAGGCTGGGGTAGAGGCCGAGGATGTACATGTGGTGTAGCCATTACACTCGAGCGAGCTTCCACAAAGGAGTCACCAATAGCTCCAGTCGGCGTGTAGGAACCTGAGATGCCTACTACTACTACTACTCCAGCACTTCAGGATACCATAGCACAGTTCTTGAACATGTTTGGTACATTGGTTCAGGCGGGGTTGATTCAGGTTGTACCAACTACTTCACAGATTGAGGGAGGGACCCAGACTCCCACCGCCCCCCACTCTAGAGCAGCGAGTTCAAATTGTTCAAGTTCCAGGTGTCATGGCGACACAGCCTGTGGTCCCATTTTAGCAGGTGGTAAGGATCGCTCGCCGAGTAGAGGAGATATGGGTCTAGAAGATAGTGGATAGATGAGGTCAGGAGAGAGATTACATGGAGGTGAGAAGACCTAGTAGACCGGAGAGATCCACTGGTCCTTCTTTTGGAGGCAGGGTACGACATGGTAGAGGTTTTGTGGGTCAGCCAGTTCAGTTTGCATTTTAGGCTTCGTACTGTGTTTCAGGTGTTTAGGGGTCTCAGAGTAACCGTACCACAAAGTTCCCACAACCACGTCAGCAGCGAGGTTGTTTTGAGTGTGGAGACACACGCCATGTGGTGAGGGATTTCCCTAGACTAGGGAGGGGTGCACCTCCATAGACTTCTCAGCCACATCGCACTCCGCAGAGTTCCCATGCTATGATTACAGCACCAGTTGCTACCCCACCTGCTCAGCCAGCTAGAGGTGGAGGTCAGGGAGGTATAGGTCACCCTAGAGGGGGAGGCCAAGCTAGATACTATTCCCTTCCTGCTCGTATTGAGGCTGTCACCTCTGACTCTGTCATCACATGTATTGTCCTAGTTTGTCATAGAGAAGCATCGGTTCTATTCGATCCATGCCCCACTTATTTTTATGTGTCCTCTTATTTTGCCCCGTATTTGGGCGTATCTCGGGATTCCTTGAGTTTCCCTGTTTATGTTTCTACTCCTGTGGGAGATTCTCTTATTGTGGATCGCATTTATCGGTCGTGTTTAATTGCACTTAGTGGTTTTGAGACCAAAGCCGATTTATTATTGCTCGGCATGGTAGATTTTGATATTATCTTGGGCATGGACTGGTTGTCGCCCTATTGTGCTATTCTTGATTGTCACGCCAAAATCGTGATGTTGGCTATGCTAGCTATACCACAAGTAGAGTGGAGGGGTACTTTAGATCACACTCCCAGTAGAGTTATTTCATTTCTTAAAGCTCAGCGAATGGTTGAGAAGGGGGGTGACGCATATCTGGCTTATGTGAGAGATGTCAGTATTGATACCCCTACAGTTGATTCAGTCCAAGTAGTGAGAGATTTTTCTGATGTGTTTCCAGCCGATCATTTGGGTATGCCACCCGACAGAGATATTAATTTCGGCATTGATTTGTTGCCGGGCACTCAACCCATTTCTATTCCTCCTTATCGTATGGCTCCTCCTGAGTTGAAGGGTCAGTTATCGGAAATTTCTGGATAAAGGTTTTATTTGGCCCAGTGTATCACCTTGGGGTGATCCTGTCTTGTTTGTGAAGAAAAAGGATGGTTCTATGCGTATGCGCATTGATTATCGCCAGTTGAACAAAGTTACAGTGAAGAGCTGGTATCCTTTGCCTAGTATTGATGATATGTTTGACCAGTTATAAGGTGCACGAGTGTTTTCTAAGATTGACTTGCATTCAGGTTACCATTAGTTGAAGATTTGGGATCCAGATATCCTGAAGACTACTTTCAGGACTTGGTATAGTCAATACAAGTTCCTTGTTATGTCATTTGGGTTGACCAATGCCCCGATAGCCTTTATAAATTTGATGCACAGTGAGTTTCCGGCCATATCTTGACTTATTTGCCATTTTCTTATTTGATGATATTCTGGTATACTCCCAGAGTCGGGAAGATCATGAGAAGCACCTGAGGACAGTGCTTTAGACTTTGAGAGAAAAGAAATTTTATACGAAGTTCTCAAAATGTGAGTTTTGGTTGGATTCCGTGGCATTTTTGGGTCACGTGGTATCGAATGAAGGGATCAATGTGGATCCGAAGAAGGTGGAAATGGTGCAGAGTTGGCCCAGACCATCCTCAACTACAGAGATCCGTAGTTTTCTTGGCTTGGCGGGTTATTACCGTCGATTTGTTGAGGAATTTTCATCTATTGCAGCACCTATGACCAGGCTGACCCAACAGGGGTGCTCTGTTCCAGTGGATGGAAGAGTGTGAGGAGAGCTTCTAAAATCTCAAGACAGCTTTGACTATAGCCCCGGTATTGATATTGCCTACAGGTTTGAGGTCTTATATTGTCTATTGTGATGCCTCGAGGATTGGCCTTTGAGCGATATTGATGCAGGACGGTAGGGTGATTGCCTACGCGTCTAGACAGTTGAAGGTACATGAGAAGAATTATCTTGTCCATGATCTCGAGTTAGCTGCTATTGTTCATGCCTTGAAGATCTGGCGTCATTATTTGTACGATGTTCCTTGTGAAATCTACATGGATCACCGATGTTTACAACATCTATTCAAGTAGAAGGACCTTAATTTGTGCCAGAGGAGGTGGTTAGAGCTGCTGAAGGACTATGATATCAATATCTTTAATCACCGGGGCAAGGCCAATGTTGTCGCCGATGCTTTGAGTCACCGGGCGGAGAGTTTGGGGAGTTTGGCTTATCTACCAGCAGTAGAGAGGCCCATGGCGATGGATGTTCAGGCCTTAGCCAGCCAGTTTGTGAGATTTGATCTTTCAAATCCCAATCAGGTTCTAGCTTGTGTGATTTCTCGGTCTTCCTTGTTTGATCGTATTAGAGAGCGTCAGTATGATGACCCTCATTTGCTTGTCCTCAAGGGCAAGGTCCTGCATGGTGATGCCATAGATGTGACTATTGGTGATGACGGGGTATTGAGGATGCAGGGTCTGGTGTGTGTACCCAATGTTGATGGGCTTTAAGAGTTGATTCTAGAGGAGGCCACAGTTTGCGATATTCCATCTATCCGGGTGCCGCAAAGATTTACCGGAATTTGAGGCAGCACTATTAGTGGAGGCGGATGAAGAAAAATATAGTTGGGTTTGTAGCTCGGTGCCTCAATTGTTAGCAGGTAAAGTATGAGCACCAGAGACCGGGTGGCTTGCTTCAGCAGATAGAGATTCTGGAGTGGCAGTGGGAGCGGATGACCATGGACTTCGTAGTTGGGCTCCCACAGACTTTAAGGAAGTTCGATGCCATTTGGGTGATTGTGGATCGACTGACCAATATGCGCACTTCATTCCTATATGTACTGCCTATTTTCGAAGCGGTTGGCAGAGATTTATATTCGGGAGATTGTTCGTCTGCATGGTATTCTAGTTTCCATCATTTCAAATAGAGGTACTGAGTTTACATAATGGTTTTGGAGGGCCGTACAACATGAGTTGGGTACTCGGGTGGAGTTGAGCACAACATTTCACCCCCAGACGGACGGACAGTCTGAGTGCACTGTTTAGATTCTAGAGGATATGCTCCGTGCGTGTGTGATGGAGTTTGGAGGTTCTTGGTATCAGTTCTTGCCACTGGCGGAGTTTGCTTACAACAACTGTTATCAGTCCAGCATTAGATGGCATCGTATGAGGCTTTGTATGGTAGGCGGTGTAGATCCCCGATGGGTTGGTTTGAGCCAGGTGAGGCTAGATTATTAGGCACAGACTTGGTTCAGGATGCCTTGGAGAAGGTTAAGGTGATTCACGATAGACTCCGTACAGCCTAGTCCAGACAAAAGAGTTATGCAGACGGGAAGGTTCGTGATGTTTCCTATATGGTTGGAGAGCGGGTCTTGCTTTGGGTTTCACCTATGAAGTGCATTATGAGATTTGGGAAGAAAGGGAAATTGAGTTCGAGATTTATTGGTCCTTTTGAGGTATTGCAACGTGTTAGGGAGGTTGCTTATGAGCTTGCCTTACCTCCCAGCTTGGTAGGCGTTCATCCGGTATTTTATGTTTTGATGCTCCGGAGGTATCATGATGATCCATCGCACGTGTTGGATTTCAGTTCAGTCCAGCTGGACAAGGATCTATCTTATGTTGAAGAGCCAGTGGTTATATTGGACAAGCAGGTTTGAAAGCTGAGGTGAAAGGACATTGCTTTAGTGAAGGTTCAGTGGCGGGGTCAGCCGCTCGAGGAGGCGACGTGGGAGACCAAGCAAGATATGCACAGCCACTACCCTCATCTTTTCACCACTTCAGGTATGTCTCTATGCTCGTTCGAGGACGAACAAATGTTTTATGATGGGGAGGATGTAACGACCCGGCCGGTTGTTTTGAAAATTAATGCCCCGATCCCCTATTAACTACTTTCCCCGTGTTTGATTCTACTATTGTGAGTTGTCGGGAGGATTCGTTTTGAGTTTTGGAGTGTTTTGGGACACTTAGTCCCTAAATGAGAGCTTAAGCTTTAGAATTTGGACCGTAGCTGGAACAGTATGAAGATGGTCTCAGAATGGAATTCTGTTGATTCCGTTAGCTCCGTTGGGTGATTTTGGGCTTAGGGTCATGTTCGGATTTTGTTTTGGAGGTCCGTAGCTTATTTAAGCTTGAAATGCTGAAAGTTGAATTTTTAAAGTTTTCGGATCGATAGTGAGATTTTGATATCGGGGTCGCAATCTGATTTCGAAAGTTGGAATAGCTCCGTAGTGTTGAATGTGACTTGTGTGTAAAATTTGGGGTCAATCGAACATGGTTTGGTTGGTTTCGGCATTGGTTGTAGAATTCTTGAGATTTCAAGTTCATTAGGCTTGGATTGGAGGGTGAATCGTGATTTTAGCGTTGTTTTATGTGATCCGAGGGTTGGACTAAGTTTGTATGATGTTTTAGGATTGGTTGGCATGTTTGTTTGAGGTCCTGGGGGCCTCAGATGAGTTTCGGGTGGTTAACGAATCATTTTGGACTTTGGAAAGATAGCAGTTTTTCTGAAATTTTTGTTGTAGAGATTTGTTCTTCGCGTTCGCAAAGAGGAGCTCGCATTCGTAAAGGTGTGGCCAGTGGAAGGATCGTGAACGCGAGGATTTGAACGCGTTCGCGAAGAGGAAACATGGAACAGCTGGACCCCAAGGATGTTTTCTATGCGTTCGCGTAGAGGACAATGCATTTACGAAGGGTCTGACAGGTGAAGCTACGCGTTCGCGAGAGGGTACTCGTGTTCGCAAAATAGGAAATTTGAGCAGTGGATTTTGTGCTTCGCGAATGCGAGGCTTTGACCGCGTTCGCGAAGAAGGGCGTACCTGGGCAGATTTTTAAGTTCAAAAACGTGGGTTTTGAGTTCATATCATAAAATTGAATTGGGAGCTCAGTAGAAGGCAAAATTTCAAGAGATTATCAGAGGAAGTCATTGGGTAATGATTCCTAACTCCTCTATGATTATACCCACTAATCTATGCTTGATTTCATCATCTAATTTCGGATTTGGGGTGAAAAATTGGGGAAAAAATTGAGAAAAGTTCTTAGGCCTAATTTTGGGATTTTGATCGAGATTTTAGTATCGGATTTTAGTGATTTTGGTATGGTTAGACTCGTGAGTGAATCGGTGTTCTTAATCTGTAATTTTTACCCGATTCCGAGACATGAGCCCGGGGAGGATTTTTGGGAGTTTTTCTATTTCCTTACCTTAGCTTCGATTCCTTCAGCTAAATTAATTGTTTGTAGTTATATTACATTATGAAATTTATTTGATTACATTTGGTCCAGTAGGAGTTGGATACTCGTGGCAAGAGCATGATTTTGGATTTGATTTTTGAGCCGGTTCAAGGTAAGTGGCTTGCCTAACCTTGTATGGGGGAACTCCCCTTAGGATTTTGGTATTGTTGTTATATGAGTGCAGTGTACGTGAGGTGACAACTGCGTATACGTGCTAATTGTTGCATAACCCCATTTTTATTAAGTAAATATCCGTGGTTCCTTTTTTTGAACACTACTTGTATTTAAAGCCTATTATTTAGCTTAGGAAAGCATGCTTAAGTGACGTAACTGTACTATCTGCTTAAACTGTTTACTTGAATTCTGTGCAACATGTTTAGAATAGAAATCTCTGATTTTCTTGGTATGAACTTGAATAGAACTGTAAATTCTTTCTTAAGACTGTTGTGTGTTTTACTTTGGGACTACGCGACGATATCCCGGTAGATTCCCCTGCATGTTTACTTTGGGACTACGGATCGGTATTCCGGTAGATCCCCTTGCACATTTATATTTGGTACTACGGGACGACACCCGGTAGATTCCCCTGTACTGGATATTTACTTTGGGACTACGGATCGGTCTTCCGGTAGATCCCCTTGCACATTTGTACTTGGGACTACAGGGACACCCGGTAGATTCCCCTGTACTGGATATTTACTTTGGGACTGTAGATCGGTATTTTGGTAGATCCCCCTGCACATTTATATTTGGGACTACTAGACGATACCCTGGGATATCCCCCTATTGCTATCTCTGTGTATTGGGTTATATCCTTTCTATGCTTTTATTCTTTATCAACTGTTAGTACTTTAATCATACTGCTTCATTTCATACTGCTTACCTTTTTATATATATATATATATAACTAGTAGGGACCTGACATTCCTCGTCACTACTCGACCGAGGTTAGGCTCGACACTTACTGGGTACCGCTGTGGTGTACTCATGCCCTTTCCTACACATGTTTTATCGTTTGCAGATCTAGGTTCTGTTGCTTAGCCGTTCTATTAGTGGGGCAATCAATATCAGAGACTTCGAGGTATATTTGTCGCGTTCGTAGATCCATGAGTCCCTTTCTATTCCTCCCTTTAGCTTTAAACTTCTTGTATTTACTTTTGATTAGACATTCTTGAGTTAGAACACTATGTAGTTTTCCATAGCTTGTGATTTCATGAGATTTCGGGTTTTGGCAGTGCTTTGTGTTCAGTTTGAGAGAGTGGAATTGTATATGCCGAGTGACATTTTTTAAACTTCTATATTATATTACTCGTATTTTTGCTACTTTCGTATTTTGTTTTCCTTTTTCTGCAAATTGTTAGGCTTACCTAGTCGTAGGGACTAGGTGTCGTCACGACAGTTCACGGAGGGAGAACTTGGGTTGTGACATGTTGTGTATTTCTATTCAGGTTTTCAAGTTAATCATTGTTTCTCTATTTTGATGTTGTTTTTACTTATACTTGTAAAGGTTTATTATGAGTGCTTGTTGTAGCCTTGTCACTACCATCGAGGTTAGGCTCGGCACTTATGGAGTACATAGAGTCGGTTATACTCATACTATACTTCTACACTTCTTATGCAGATTTTGATATTGTGCCCAACAACATTTAGTGGAGTTTTACCCCCAAACCCTTTAGTAGGAGACTTGAGGTAGAGCTGTATTGCATTCGCAGACCCTAAAGTCCCCTTCTTATCTTTCATATTGTTTATTTCATTTCAGATAGTTTTATTTTTATTTCAGACCTTGTTTGTAGTACTTTTAGCATCCCATGTATTTGTGATATTAGATTCTGGGATTATAATAAATAATGTGTATGGATTTGTCACGATCCAATTCTCGCCATAGGGAATGATGGCGCCCAACATTGCCGTTAAGCAAGCCAATGATGAACCATCAACTTAAATATACATTTTTATGCTTTTGGAATCGTGGGTTTCCTTAAATAAATGGATTAAGTGTAGGAAACAATAAAGACATAAAGTATTAATGAAACATGAAATGAAATGATGATAATATCATCTATAACCATAATCAACTTCTAGAAACTCCTAAAACCCGGTGTCACAAGTGCACCGGAAATCTAGTAGAATATACAAACAACTAACTACCGTCTGAAACAAAATAGGCAGAAATGATAAATTTTACAAGAAGGAGACTCTGGGTGCTGCAGATCGGAGCATGGAAGCAACTCACCACTAAGTCTCCTGATAGTGCGTATGCCGCCCGTATAACAGCCTGAAGTACCTGCCTTAGTACCTGTGCAATTAGTGCAAAAGTGTAGTATGAGTACGTAATTAATGCGTACCCAGTAGGTATCTAGTCTAACCTCAATGAAACAGTGACAAGGGGTCGACATTGACAGTTACTAGTGGTCCAATAAATAAAGCACGTGAATTTTAAATAGGCATAAAACATAACATGATCTTTCAACATAATGACAATATGAAATCCTTATGCTATCTCAAAAATATAAAGAACATCAACTAAATGCCATTTCATGACCCAAAATCCACTAGTCGTGATGACACCTAACCCAACCCGCTAGGTAAGCCAATTAAAAATTATCCATTTCCATTTAACTTAATAAAATAATTAAACAAAGGAATTATCTAAATCTTATACATTTTTCAAGGACTGGTAGTTCAAATCATGAGCTTCTAAGAGTAGAGATTTCAAAACTGATAGGAAATAAATACATCTTCTGTTTGAAAAGTACATAAACAGAGTTATATAATCTAAGACTACCATGAACAAGAGGTAGCTACAACCAGGACGCAGGTACATCTTCCAATCCAACTTCCGTCGAACACAACAACATCGACATCCGAAATTTACATGCAATGTGCAGGAAGTGTAGTATGAGTACAACCGACGCCATGTACTCAATAAGTAACAAACCTAAACTTAGGTTGAAAGTAGTGATGAGCTGGAACATAGGTCGGGTCCAACACCAATAACCAATAGCAGTTCATAATAGTGTAAAGCAAATAAATAAAGTAATAGATCAGAGATAAAGTGCTTATCCTTTTCATAGTTTTCCGAAAATAGTTTTACTTTTCAAGTATAATAATTAAAGCCCAAATACTTTACCGAAATCGTTAAAAAAATGAGTAAGTTTGAAAACTGTAACTTTTTCCCTGAAATCCTTTCAATAGTAAATGTGATGTTTCATTTTCTTTCCAAATAAACTGTGTGAAATACCTCTCTATAGCCATATATAAATGTGTGTAAAAAGTAATAAATGACGTGATACCGTACAACATGAGGAAAATGCATCTCTATGCCTGTATGTCATGTGCATGTCAAATGCGATGCGACTCAGCAATAAAACCATATACATCTTCTTAGAGTATAAATTCAGTCAGTCCTCCCAATAACTCTGTCCTCATAGTAACTTAGTCCTCACAACCACTTAGTCCTCTCAGTCACTCAGTCCTCTCAGCCACTCAATTCTCCTAATCACTCGACACTCGCACTTAGTAGGTACCTGCGCTCACTGGTGGTGTGCAGACTCCGGAGGGGGTCCTTCAGCCCAAGCGCTATAACAAGCCAATCATGACAAAAATCAATCAGGCCCTAGGCCTCACTTAGGCATAAATCAATAAAACATGCTGCGACGTGCAACCCGCTCCCATAAATATCCTCACCATCAAGACCTCGTCCTCACTCAGTCATCAATCTCTCCAGTCTCTCGGGCTCTTAATGTCATGAAACCAACCCGTCAACAATGATATGATGTATCAATAAATAACAACTGAGACTGAGATATAATATGAATGCATGAATATGACTGAGTACGAAATATCAATGAAATCAGTGAGATGACAGCAAGAAAGGACCACTATGGGCCCCAACAATATCAGCATAAAACCTAAACATCATATCTAGCATGAATAACAGCTCAATTATTTTATCACATGGTAAAAACACAAGTACCAACAAAATAGGACCACTATACAGTGCCATGGAAGCAATAGAGTCACAATTCACAGGATGCACGCCCACACGCCCGTCACCTAGCATGTGTTTCACCTTGATACCAAACACATAACATGTAATTCGAGGTTTCATACCCTTAGCACTAAGTTTAGAAGAGTTAGTTATCTTGAACAAGCCAATTCCAACACCGAGCATGCCAAGCGATGCTCCAAAAATACTATCACGCGCGTAGGGACCTCCGAACGACTCAAAACTAGCCAAAAGCAACTCAAATACATTAGATAAAGCCCAAGGAGACAATTGCAAATGATAAAGATCGAATCCTAATTCAAATCCCAAATCTGGCCAAAACTCACACCTAGGCCCGCACCTCGAAACCTGACATAACTTAGAAATTTCGACAACCCATTCATTTACGAGTCCAACCATACTAGTTTCACTCAATTCCGACTTCAAATCGATGTTCAAATCTCAAAAATTCATATCATGAGACTTTAGGCCAAACCCCCCAATTTCTTCTTTAAAATTCATCAACCAATAGCTAAATTCGAAGATATATTCACGAAATATAATAAAAACCGAGTAAATAACACTTACCCCAATTCGTATGATGAAAATTGCTTCAAGAATCGCCTCAATCCGAGCTCTATAGCTCCCAAAATACAAAAATGGCCGAAACCCTCGAAATAAAGT
This sequence comes from Nicotiana tabacum, assembly GCF_000715075.1. Lineage (NCBI taxonomy): Eukaryota > Viridiplantae > Streptophyta > Magnoliopsida > Solanales > Solanaceae > Nicotiana > Nicotiana tabacum. The sequence continues at coordinate 42,029,771 of NC_134089.1, read as the reverse complement.
ACTTTATAAAGCTGCCCAGGCCTCATTTTTCGCGAACGCGGGATAACCATCGCGTTCACGATAAAAAAATTAACAGCCACCAAAAATTCTCTACGCATTCACAGCCAAAGCGTCGCAAACGCGATGAAGAAAGATCCCATAGCTCCAGCTTCCAGCTCAACTCTACGTGAACGCGATCTCTCATACGCGAACGCGAAGGGGACTAGCCCTAACTCGTCGCAAATGTGGACCAATATTTGCGAAAACGATGAAGAAATTTCCATTTCCATCAAACTACGCTACGCCTTCGTGGAACTTGCCTTGCAAACGCGATGAAGGACTGAGACACCAGATATCAACAAAATGCCGTAGTGAAACATGAAGGAAAAATAGCCCGGACCAATCCGAAACATGCCCGAGCTCCTCGGGACCCCGTCCAAACATACCAACAAGTCCCATAACATAACACGGACCTACTAAAGGCTTCAAAACACACATAACCACATCGAAATGACGAATCATACCTCAATTCGAACTCATTGAAATTTGAAACTTCAATTTCCACAACCGATGCAGAAACCTATCAAATCTCGTCCGATTGACCTCAAATTTCACACACAAGTCATATTTGATATTACGGACCTACTCCAACCTCCAAAATCGAAATCTGACCCCGATATCAAAAAAATCCACTCCCGGTCAAACTTTCCAAAATTCTAACTTTCGCCATTTCAAGCCAAATTCTACTACAGACCTCCAAATCACAATCTGGATGCGCTCCTAAGTCCAAAATAACCCAATTTAGCCAACTGCAGCATCAGAAATTCAATCCGAGGTCAAATACTAAAAAGTCAAACTTGGTCAAACTTTTCAAATTTAAAGCTTCTAGCTGAGAACCATTCTTCTAAATCAATTCTGAATAACCTGAAAACCAAAACCGATGATTCACACAAGTCATAATATATCATACGGAGTTACTCATGACCTCAAACAACCGAATGAAGTACAATTGCTCAAAATGACCGGTCATGTCGTTATATCCTCCCCTACTTAAACATACGTTCGTCCTCGAACGTGCCCAGAGTTGTTCCAAAAGCCATCAAATTGCTATATAACTTTACCATGCACATACCCGGGGGGTGATCCCATGTCACCCTATCCCTTATAGGTCTGATAACATAACATGATTGAAATTTCTTAATCCAACCTAACCCATAAGCCTTAGAATCCAATTTCCGCATCTAAAATTTTCTATAAGATTAGAATTGTACGCGGTGAAATCAGAGGACTTGATTTCTCGCTCTCAAGTTATTTTGCAAGAATGCCTCGAGACCCCGAAGACAGGAAGCCATGGTCGAGTTCCCAACCACGTGGCTCGTCGGGGCCTGACTCAAAGAAGATAGAGATTGAAGCCTGTACAGAAGGGGAAGTTCCTAAGGCACACAACTAAGTCTGACAGGGCCAACCTATCTAGAATCCATGATGAGGCATCACGTTAAGCCATCCCATCTCCATACTTTGTAATTAATGCCCACGTACTTGTAGCCGAGTTTCCCTTCTATATAAAAGGGACTCACCCTACCTTGTAAAGGATTGGTGTTGCTCCATTTTCTCCACAAGTACAATAATATCTCTCTCTCTCTTCTTTCTAAACTCGCTCTCTTTCACTGGATCGAGGACACTTTAATATTTATCGCTTTCTCATTTGTTCTTCATTTTACCACCAGGTATTGGGTATAAAGAGTTTTATTAAATAGTACTTAACTATTATCCCATTACCGACTGTCCCCGATAGCTCGAACTCGACCCTGACACCAACCCCGAAGTCCCCTATAGACTAGACCTACACCCGGGCAGCAGGCCCTTCGGTTCGATTACTATCTCGTTTTAGCTTGAATTTCATCATTAAACTCCATATTATTAGCATCAACTGCTCTAACAACTAGCTCGGGAATAGATCACATATTTTTAGAATCCCATTTTTAAATTTAATTGTTGTTACCATTTTCACAGTAAACAGTTTGGCGCCCACCGTGGGGCTAAAAAGAATAGTGATTATTTTCTTGCTGGTTTCATTGCACAAATACACATTATCTTTCACACTTTTTCTTGTCCAAGATCCTTTGATTCCAGGTCAAAATATCTGGTTCGGTAAACGGAGTCGAGAGAGACAACCTCAAAAATCACGGGGAAAATGGCATGGCTGTCCCGGCCGCCAAAGCACCACTACAGAATCCCGATAATGGGCCCGGACCGATTCTAGCGGACGCGGATTCACAGGACACACAATAAGTCGACGAAACTTCTCACACTGACAGGAGCATACGACAGAGCGACCGAGAGGAAGCTCAAAAAACCCTAGCCCGAGAAGAACAAGAAGTTAGCCTTCATGTTATTTTTGAAATGTTGTAGGCACAACAACTAGCCATTTCCCAATTGCAAAGTCATCCAAAGACTCCCAGCACAGCGGCACCAGAGACAGCTCCCCCTGCCTAGCAAGTACCCAAAATATCAAGCAATAACTGGTCGGTGGCCGACCCTACCATAGTGAAGATGCTCGAGGACCTCACCAAAAGGATCGAATCAGGTGAGAAAATGATTGCATCCAACGATAAAAAGGTCAAGACCTACAACTCTAGGGTGGATCAGATCCCGAGAACACCCCCGGTCCTGAAAGGTTTGGATTCGAAGAAGTTCATACAGAGGCCGCTCCCCGAGGAAGCAACCCCAAAGCCCATTCTTAAAAAGTTCAGAATGTCGGAACTCCCTAAGTACAATGGTACCACCAACCCCAACGAACACGTTACTACCTATACCTGTGCAGTAAAAGGTAATGATATAAAGAATGACGAGATCAAGTCTGTATTGCTGAAAATATTCGGAGAAATGCTTTCGAAGGGGGCCATGATGTGGTATCACAACTTGGCTCCTAACTCCATAGATTCATTCGCCATGTTAGCGGACTCCTTCGTAAGAGCACACGCTGGCGCCATCAAGGTAGCATCGAGGTAGCCCGACATGTTCAAGATTAAGCAAAGGGAGAACGAAATGCTGTGAGAATTCGTGTCTCGCTTCCAGATGGAATGGATGGAGCTGCCACCAGTCTCCGATGACTAGGCAATGCATGTCTTCACCCAAGGCCTGAACGAACGAAGCTCGGTGGCCTCGAAGTAGCTAAAGCGGAACCTGATCGAATATCCGGTCGTGAGCTGGTTGGATGTCCACAACCGGAACCAATCAAAGATTAGGGCCGAGGACGACCAACTAGGAGCCCCTTCGGGCTCAGTGTACCCAAACAGACTCCTGGTAAAGGAATCGAAACCAAACAAAGAAAGGTACCAGCCGTATCTCAAAGACAGAAGGAACGCCACAAGATGCAACCTGCCTCACAACAATAGGAAAATAGCTCGAGGGCAACATCCTCGAGGAATCTTTAGTGGAGCTAGATCCGCCGAGGCACAGCCGACAGGGGAACCCTGCCCGGCGGAGTATGATTTCAGCATTACTATACCAAACATCATGATAACCATAAGCGAAACCAGGGGCGCCGAACGACTCAGGCCTATTCGACCAAGACCCCTTCAAAGGAACCACAACCCGGCGTGGGAACTGCAGGGCGCATGGAACCAAGGTATCAAAAATGACCACCAGCTCAGAAGGACGACAGTCGTGCTACCCAATAAAGATCACCACCATGTACCATCGAGCGATCAGGCTCGAATCCAACCCCGAGGGAGGAAGGCAATCAGGAAGAATGACGTAAACAAGCCATGACGTATTACCACGGCAATGAAGGAGCGGCGACACCCTTCGAGGACTCATAAAATGTAAAGTGAAAATGTTAGCCGTCAGGGAAAATCGGGTCCAGGGAAATATTCCAGTTTACACCAAGCAATAAAAGGATATCTTTTTAGCAACTTATTCTCCAAACAAGGAAATCTCAAGTGTACTCCTGGCAAGGACCTCTCCACCAAACGCGTCCCGAGATACTCGAAGACTTAGTATTAGCAATTCAACACCCGCACGACCCCAGGGTCAGAAATCCGGGCTCATGAAGCCCCTATAAGGAACATCCGAGCTCACAAAAAGTGGTCTTCAAGCTTAAAAAAATTAAATGACTCGGAGACTATCATTCATCTCCAATCGCCATGCACTGGGAAACCCGAAACTATAAGACCCCTAGCGGGTAGACTCAACATAGCCGGATATATTCTATATTACAACAAAAATTATAAGACCTCAATAGGCATGACAAAAACTGTAAGACCTCAACAGACATGACAAACTGTAAGACCTCAACAAGCATGACAAACTGTAAGACCTCAACATGCATGAAAATACCGAAGTTCAGGCTATACATCGCATTTGTAAGAGTTCCGAAAGGGCATACCCTCGGTGTAGATGCCTGAACTAGCACTCGGGACCGAAAATGGCTCCGGCCAAACACATATGACTATGGTCAAAATGGTTGATATATCCAAACTAACGCGACTCGGGGACGCCCGACCGTCGCTAAACAAAATCGCAGGACACTACTTCAAGTATTCTTCGGAAAGAACCGATTAAAATAGGCTTCCCTCAACAGGCCAAAAAAACGAGCTTCGACCATGTTGACTCCAAATCGCAAGGCATCGATCTACTCGACCTACGAGCTATGAACCTTCCGAGGTGCTCAAAACATCGCAGATAACGACTTGAAATTGAGGTTTTTCGGAACCAACGATAGGTCAGGCAAAACTATTTCAAAGACCTTAACGAGCGGAAAACAGAGCCTACAAAAAGCCCACGAGCAAAAATAGCGTAAGAACCATTGTCACCAGTAACGAGCCTACGAGCCGCACATTGAAAGGTCCCTACGACCAAACAGCGTAAGACCCATTGTCGCCAGCTTAAAAATTGACAACTTGAGGATTAAAATGAGCTCTAATTGTAACCCGATTCGAAGACCGGATCCAAAATAGTTAACTATGCAAGCCTCCGGGCCACATATTAAAAGGTCTCAATGACCAAAACAACGTAAAAGACACTATCGCCGGTCTGAAAATCGAAAGTACTTAAGGGTCAATTAAAGCTCGAGTCGCAATGCGACTCGGAGACTGGACCCGAAATAGTTAAACTACAACATACCTAAGGGCACGGCGTAAATGCCACTATCGCTAGCCGAGTGAGCCTCCGGGCCACCCACCTGTAAGGTCACTTCGACCCGAAGCACAAAAAGCCATCATCGTCCGCCCATGCAGGCAGGAAAGTACTTAAGGGTCAATTAAACCTCGAGTCGCAACGCGACTCAGAGACTGGACTCGAAATAGTTAAACTACAACATACTTAATGGCACGACGTAAATGCCATTATCGCCAGCCGAATGCGCCTCCGAGCCACCCACCTGTAAGGTCACTTCGACCCGAAGCACAAAAGGCCATCATCGTCTGCCCATGCAGGCAGGAAAGAACTTGAGGGTTAATTGAAGCTCGGATCTTAATGCGACTAGGATACTGGACCCATAATAGTCGAAACAACAAATGCCCAAGGGTAAGAAATAAGAACAACTACTACCTGCCTGCACGAGCATAGAAGATTTAAAGGCAGGCAAGGGCATAGAAGATTTAAAGGCAGGAAAGCTCGAGTCAAGACCTGACTCGGAGACTGGGCCTAAACAGCTGGGAAAAACACGGAGGCCCCGATGCCTACTCTCGTCAATGATCACACTTAAAAGCTTCTAGGCCTGTCCGATTAGTTCCGGACCTACGGGGGATCCCGCCAAACACCGAAAGCAGCCCGCCTGGTCAAAAGCAATACAGAAAAAAATGCAGAAAAGATAAAGCTTTAAGTTTCCTCTTATCTTACATACGCAGAAAAGGTGCACTCTCCATATACATATATGCTCTACATATATCAAATAGAAAGCGGGAAAACGACAAAATTTACATTCCGCTCCAAAGGGCTACAACTTTCCAAGCTCGCTCTTCGCGTCGTCAGCAAGAATTGACCACGCGTCACGCTCGTCCGCACTTGCTCGAGCCAATTCCTCTGAGAAAACGAAGCCCCTCGCACCAACCTCCCCGAGTACCTCTTTTCGGGATCTGCAACGAACATATTCCTCGATCCTCTTCTCCCGTTAGAGGACTCACTTCAGCTCGGCTTGAGCATCCGCAGCGTCTTTCATACAAATTGCCATATCCTGATCAACCTTGGTTTGGCTTAGTGCCGCTGCAGTCCGGGAATCAATTATCTCAGCCCTGATCTTTGAAAGATCAGATTCAAGTTTCCCGATCATATCCGCTTGAACTTTGGCATTGTCACGATCCAAGCGGAGTTGGGCTTCGAAGGCAGGGACCTTGGCCGAGGCGCCTATCTCCTCCAAAGATTGAGCTTGCACCTGAGCCCTTAACTCACCACAGGCAGTTCTGACGCGATCAATGTTGCCCTTGAGGTACTCCAAGGCCTCCATCTTTTTCTGCAGCTAATATAACAAAAAGGGGTTAACCTTAAGGTCTAAAGGGAGCAAAGCACAAGCTGCAAAAAGTTACCTGCTCCATCAAATAACTATCGTAATTCGAGCTCCGGTACACCTCATATCGCCAATGTAGCAACTTAACCTCCTTCTCCTTTCTAAGGAGCCTAAGGGACTCGCCCTCGTCCTAAATGTTTTGAAGCCTGGACCCTTGACGGAGTAGCTCAGACATAAGCCTATCACAGGCCTGCACAAGGAAAGCCCAATAGATGGAAGAGGATGTGAAATACAGGAAAAATGCACCTAAACTCACCACGGAGTAAAGCCGACGGACTTTCTCGAAGTCAGAACACACTCCCGATGATCCTGCCTCTTCAGCCCCAGGAGAACCAACCTCGGGCAGAGCATATTCACTCGGAGGAACTGCCGCCCGAGAATCTGATACTCTGGGAATAGCAGGCCCGGACGATGCCCTCTCCTCAAAGATACAAGCCCGTCCAGCACCGCTAAAAGCTCTAGCACACCGTGGGTGCTGATCCCTCTTATCGCCATCGTCCCTCGGCTCGGAGGCCGACGACTCTTTTACCCTCTTTGGAAGATCACTGCGTCATCCCAAACGGCAAAGCCAGTGCAAAAGAAAGGAGGGAAATGTTATCTCAAATATACGAAGGCCAAGGCAAAGGTTGCGTGCGCACATACCTTGGTATTTCACTCCTCATCTGTCACGAAATACAGCTCGCCACCAATGCTCATCGCAGGTCGAATGGGTTACCAGCCTCCGGACCCAGTCGGACAGGTCAAGGACTTCGCTCGACGTCCATGAAGTTGCTGCAACAAGGGAGAATTCCACCAGATGCTCCGCTCACGTGCATAATTCCACCCTTCGGGAAATGGAAAAAGCTCTACGGGGATAATGTCGACCGTCCGGACTTGGATAAACCAACCGGCCCACTCTCGATCCCTGTCCTCTTCGTCGTCAACTACAAAGGGTGTGGACGAACGACATCTCAAGTTTATTAGGCCGTGGTGATGAAAGGACCGGTATAGCCTGACAAGGTGGTTAAGCGTGAATTCAAGCCCAACCTTCTCCGCAAAGAACCTCATCATCAGCACCACTCGCCAAAATGACGGATGTACATGCGCCCATACTTTAAGCAAAAATCAAGCACGACCCTATCCAGGGGACCAAATGCGAAAGGATATAGGTATACGCTCAGGAACCCATCAGTAGAGTTCGTAATACTCTCATCCGGGGAAAGCACCTACAGCGCTATCCCCTCGCTCCATCCACAATATCTCCTCACCATCTCCAGATGTTCCCCCCTTATCGAATGCACCATTTTCAGAGCAAACTCCCACGATTCTTGAGCTCCGGGAGTAGCACTCCCCACTCCCTGTCGGGCCGGCCCCGAAGTGGTTGCCATGATTAGGTAAAACTAACGAATCAAAGCAAGGACGTGCGCTAACACTTTTTGCGCCTGAAGAAATGAAGAACCTTATGCCAAAGCGGAAGAGCGGCTATCCAAAAATAGTGAGGTCTTACGAAGAAGCCGAAGCCGCTACACATATATGCGAGGATCAGCGATGACTCGCCTACCTGGAGTGAGCCCCGGGAAGCCAACAACCTCGATACATATCAACAGGGTGATACCTGATCCCGAAAGCATCCTTAGACGAGAAGCCAGGACTCGAGGAATCGTCCGTATTATCTCCCATCTCGAGGAAGCACTCTACCCCGAGGATCCCCGCCAAAAAGAAGTTGGACTTCGTGAAGCTTTCAACTCCATCACTTGACGCGAGGCGGTACCTGATCTCATGGTTCCCTTTCTAAAAAGAGGAATAAGCATAGGAAGCTCCGATCACGAAAGTTCTACAAAGGTCCGAGGAAACGCCTAAGTACATGCAACTCCTCAGTAGAAGTCTATCCTATACGTTTTAAGAAGGCTATCTACAGCAAGATCAAAAGGGGCCCCAAGCACCCAAAGTTAACCTTCATTCAGGATAACATCCTCGAAGGCCTCAAAATTCAGCATATTTTCTCCATACAACTCGGAGGGCCCCGACAGCCCGAGCCTATCAGATCAATTCAGGATTGGTCCGAGGTTTGACGATGGGTTCGGGAGAGAGCCATGTCGATCGGTAGAGGATCGGAAAGAAAGCACACGCCAAGTTAAATGTCAGCGGTCAACAATAAAGGAAGACATTCAAAAAGCCTCTAAGGGCACGGGAACATGCAATTACAAAGCAAGAATCAAAAGCAGAAGTCAATGAAGTATATTCATATTCATAAAGATCCATGTACAACAGCCCTCAAGGGGTCCTTACATACAATTACAAAAGCCAACAGAGATCTACAAGAGGAACAGAAGGATGTACATGTGATGAAACCTAAGGGCCCAGTCCACCCTCGAAGATCTATCTCCGGTATTAGCATCCTCGAGCAACGTCCCCTCAAGCACGCATCCTCGAGGGTGATTCCTTCGACCGCCACCTCCTCTAGGTTCCCATCTCAATCCCCCAAGGGATTCCCACCGGAGAAAATGAAGAAGAGGAAAAGGACGGACGCAGAGGAGGAAGAGAAAAGAGACATGGCCCCCGAAGCCAAAGGTTGACGATTTGGCGGGCCTCAGCCTCAACGGCCGGTAGTGCCACTTCATCCCTTGGGAAAGAAAAAATCCTACGGATGAAGTACCACACCAAGCCTGGGTAGGAGAGTGAGCAGCGGTGCATGATCTGAACGACTGTCTACATGAGAGGGAAACCGACTCCCCATCCGCCATCACCTCAAGCCAACAACAACAGCAAATGCCAGTATATCGACGACCACAACAATATCGGGACAACACGATTATGCTTGACAAAGGGAAGTCCCGGCAAAGGGCCAAAACACGATCTAAGGGATCTCCGCCAAACGGCCTTGAGGCCATGAGCCCCAAGCATGATGTTCAAGGATAGAAGAAGATGATAAGAAGGAATAGGCAAGAAAGCCAACGAAGGCACTGGGATAGGAAAAACAACACCAAAACACCCCCATTTATAAGGGGTTACGACAAGGTCATCGAGGATTTGAAAGATTGACCGATGGATGCAGTTAATGTATCGTTGGAATACCGAATCGACTGCGGTACCTTCACCTTTGAGAGCGGGGATCGGGAGTGCATTGAATGAAGTCAAAAATACATAAGTTTGCGGATGCCCCGGTTACCGCAAAGCTCGCGGTAGGAGTCGCATCATCGGTATAATGTTGCCGTAAGGAGCTCGAGGAGTCAAGTGTCAGAATCGTTTCCCATCACTTCGCTCTAGAAAACGCAGAGACTATCTGTATACGGCGAAATCAGAGGACTTGATTTCTCGCTATAGACATGTGATTTTTGACCCTCCCCAAGATTTTATATATTTTAGCGTGTAAATATTTAGTTTAGGCCTAATATGGCTATTTCAACTCAAAAAAAAGAGCGCATATACATACAAAGCTGCGCAACTTTTTCAACAAGGAACGACCCCCACCCCCCGTCTCCATTTTCTCCAAATGACCCCCAGCGTTGCATTAGCTTCTTTAACATTAGAAGCACCAAGCGAACCCATTTTCGACCCAACCTTGAAGCCTAAGACACTAAAAAATCAAGCAGCGGAACAACAGAACCCCTCCCCCCTTCAGATCGTCTTCTTCGACCCCCACGTTTGTTCATTTTCTTCAGCAATGAGGATCGAAAAACAGAGACCCATTTGGTTCTTCTTCTTCTTCTTCAACCTATAGAGAACTATAAAGCCTGGACCTAGACAGAAGCAGCCAAGCTTCATCACCTTCAGCCGTGCTTCATCACCTTCAACCGTCTCCCTGGAAAAAAAAAACCAAGCATCTTCATCTTCCTTGAGCAGCGACCACAGACAGGACCTAGCGGAAAACGGATAATACGAAGACGAAAATAGGGATACAACTTCACCCCTCCAAATCCCTCTCGCTCCTTCGTCTTTTCCGCCTCACCTCTGTCTCCGACGAGCCTCGCTGGAAGCCGGTTAGTTCGCCATCTGTCGTTCGAGTTTGTCGATTCCAATCGAGGTTCCGCTCATGTTCTTTGTTCGTTTCCGGATCTGTTCATTTCCAACTGAGCCAATCTTTTGTAAGTTATTCGAATATAACTGTTACATCTACTTCTTTCATTGTTGTCTATGTCATTTTTAGACCTTGCATCAGGTGTATGATATTATAACGACTGGTTAGGCCGTCTGTTTGTTGAAAATGAGAGTTATGGATGATTGTTGCATTTTGAAATTTCAAAGGATAACTTATCTTCATAATACGTATTTGAACTCTCTGAAAGTAAAAGGATTGAAATAATAAAGACTTACTACTTAATTCAAAGGAGTCACCTGTCACCCATTTTTTTAAAAGAAATTGTGCTTATGCCAGTAACTAGGCGAATTTTGTATTATTGTTGGATATTCAAGGCTGGAAGCTAGTGAGTTTTGGAGTGTCATTGATTAATTTGGTGAAATGATCCCGTTGTTTGTGTAGTTATTTTTCATAGTTTTGAATTTTCTCATTTAGTTATCTATTGATATGCTTGCTCGAATTGGTTATAGTTGAACATTATTTTGTCACGGTACGGAAATTGGGTTGCTAATCATGAACTGAACTACATCAAATTAGATAAAAGGGCTCGGGTGCGCATTTATGTGATCCGAATCCAAATCTCAACAATGTTAAAATATGTCAAAGACCACGGGTGCATTTATGTGACGTGGTTCAAGATGTGTTTTAATAACGTTGCCATCTTCCTAAAAATGAATAAAAGCGGTTAAGGTTGAAAATGCACATAGGTTTGAACATGTACTAAAATCAGATAATTAAGCCGAATATAATAGTTGAGCGACCGTGCTAAAACCACGGAACTCGGGAATGCCTAACACCTTTTCCCGGGTTAACAGAATTCCTTAATCGGATTTCAAGGTTCGCGGACTGTAGTACAGAGTCAATCTTTTCCTCGATTCGGGATTTGAACCGGTAACTTGGGACACCATAAATTATCCCAAGTGGCGACTCTGAATTTTAAATAAATAATCCCGTTTCGATTGTCACTTAAATTGGAAAACTCCCTTATATACACTCCTTCCGGGGGTGTAGGTAAAAATGAGGTGTGACAGCTCTGGTGACTCTGCTGGGGAACGAACCCAGAATCTCTGGTTCAGGGTTCAGAATTCGAGCTTAGAATAATTGTTGTATTTGGTTTTATTTATTATTTGATTTTATTCACATGTTTGGGCCTAATGTGCTAAGTGCTGCTTTTTACCACTTTGATATTATCTGAACTGTATATACACTGCTACAAAACCCTTTTTTCTCATCTTCGAGGATGTGCTCGCTGGTCGAGACTCCTTATTCTGTTAGTGTCATATCTTGAAATAAGAAAGAGGCTCGGACAAGTTACTAAGCCGAATGACCTTTTGGTTCCCGGTACGTAGCCCCCTCCTCGGCTCGAGTTGTCCGCTCGAGTACACAAGTCTAGAACAAATACCCAGGTTTTGAACCTAGAATAACTCAGCTTCATGTCGGATCCCTAGTAGGAACACTTGTTTGCATCATGTGCACTTGACTTAGGGGACTCAACACATGGGTTGGGTCCGTCTAGGACAGGTATACCCCAAAAAATAAAAGACCATCCTGATGCATCTTATGTGCTACATGTTGCATTTATTCAAGGGTAAAAGGGTCATTTGGCGGACCAATGATAGCTGAGGGTAAATGAAGAAATGAAAAAAAAAAACAATGAAAAAAGAAAGAAGAAAGAAAAAAGAAAAGAAAAAGAGAGGGTGAAGTCTGAAGATAAAGTGAGTGAGGCCTAATTATATTTTCTGTTACATTTTGTTAAGAGAAAAAAAGAGATCTTGGAAAATTCAAAAGATTTTTTTACTTTTTTTACTTTTTCATCATTTTTCAAAAATCAAAAATCAAAAAATGGGAAAAAGAAAATAAAAAAAAGAAGATTTTACATGTTTCATCATTTTTCAAAAAAAAAAAGAGAAAGAAAAAAAACATATTTTCTCTAAATTAGTTGTTATTTCTCGCCCGTATCCTATCTGCCCGAACTACGCATACCTGATTCTCGTCTTTCGGGACGTGATACATAGGCAACCCACATAGGGTCCGGTCTTCCTAGTAAATCTTATGTTCTTGGCTTTGTAGGGTCATAGCCAAATTTTCAAGATCTATCTTGCAATTTACGTGATACATAGGCAACCCACTTCTAGCCATATTTTGGCCAAATAAGCTATTTTGCAAAAATAGCCTCGATCATGTCTTGCATGTGTCTTAGGGAATGTTATTGTCCCACATAGTGCTAGTTTATGTTTTTCTCATACAGGTGTGGATCTACTTACCGGAGTTTGAGCATGACAGATACCCCAGGATCACTACATTCAGGAGCTGCTCGAGGAGCCATTTTATATTTTTGAGTCAATTGTTTTTGTTTTATTTTCTAGTCCTGTATAGTAGTATTTAGTCTTTTAGGTGATGTAGAGTTTGTAATAGTCAGGTTAAGTTTTTCGAGTCTTTTGTTGTTGTATTTCTTATTTTGTATGTGGAAATGTGTTACAAGTCGAAAATCCAGAAAAAAAGAAGAAATTTTATGTTTTTGTTATAAGAAATAAAGAAATTTCTCCTTTGAGATTGTTTTTCCTTTAGGCAATTAATATCTAGGACTTAAAATGAATTATTTTTATATTTTCTCTACTATATTAGGACCAAAATTTAAAAAAAAAAGAGAATTTTCTTTTAGTACTTCTTTAAAATCCTTCTTTAAGGTATTAATTCCAAAATCCAAAAAAATTTTCTTTTGAGGTGTTTCTTGGGGAAATTAGTGAAAAATGAAAAAAAAAATTCTTTTTATTTTCATTAGTACTTTAGGATATTGTACATAGAAAAAAAACATACTTTATCCTTTGTTTATTATTAGAAATTCTTCTTTAGGCAATCAAAATTGAAATCCAAAAATATTTTATTTTATTTTTTTCATTGCTTGTTTCGAAACCTTGCATCATAATATCAAATGAAAATTCTAAATATTTTTCTGTGGTTCACTCTTTATATTTTCTTCCTAAAAAAAAGAAATCAAACAATATCTTTCTCTTCTAGAGTTTTTCCTTAATAGAGTATTTGTTTCAAAGAAAAGAAAAAAATCCGTTAAGCTTGAGTTTAAAATAGGTTATAGAACATTAAGTTTAGAAAATTCAAAAAAAATATTTGCTTAATTTATTTCTCGTTTCTCAGCAGAGTAGTCATTAAGGTAAAAAGAAAAGAAAAAGAAAAAGAAACAGAGAACGTCAGTTTATTTCCTTTATTCCTGATCTGCCAGAACTATGCAAAGATCTGATTTATGCGGGGTCATGATACGTAGACAACCTATATAAGGTTCGATCGAATCATTTTTTTTATTATTAAAAGGAAAAAAATAGAAGGAAAAAAAAAGAGAAAAAAGGAAAAAAGGGGAGGGGGGGGTGAAGTCATGGGATGTGAGAAATGAGAAGGAAGGAAAATGAGCGAGATAAGAAGTGCTAGAAAAACAAAGAAAAGAGAGGTTGAAATGAACAAATTGGGATGATGCCAACTGACCTTTGTACCCTCGAAGTCATTTTAGAACCGATAACTGTGGTTAGGCGCATTGCACATAAAGTGAGATTATCTATTGTTAAATGCCCTAACGCTAACGTGATGGCTTTATTTTGTTATATTCATAGCAGAAGGGTGGTTGGTTTGTGATTTTTAAAGTGATAACTCTTCTCTATAACACAAAGTCAAAAGCCAATGGCAGACAACAACAAAACTGAGTTGGTTGATACCGGTGCCGGAAAGCAGTCGGTTGAACATGACAATGGGTTGATGGAAGAGGTAAAGATGCTAAGACAACACATGGCGGACATGTATCAGGCTTGGATAATTGGAAAGGCACCACCCCTGCCACCACCTAGATTCCTAAATGTTGCCTTTACCCAAGCTCCGGACATAATGCCAGAGGACCCTCCATATTTTCTAGATCCACCCGCTTATCACAGCTTTCCCAACCACCCCAGTATCTTAATCACTCATCTTCCAATTACCTTTTCCAAAAATTGCCCTCCAGTCTTATCCACCATTCCCAACAATGAACACCTACTCAAAGCTCATGATGCCCAATATTACCCCTCAGAGGTTGCCCACAAGGTTCCCAACTCATACAAGCAGGGTCCACGAGATGGGCCTCATATTGTAAATGAAGAGTTCACAAGAAGAAAAGGGCGAGATGGGATACCCAGGAGGCTGAAATGCATAGAACAATCCTTGAAGAACAAGCAAGGAAGGGGAGACCATGGAAGCATGGCTCACAAAGAACTGCCTGTGCCCCCTGACGTTCGTCTGCCGGCGGGGTTTCGAGTGCTAAAGTTTAACTTGTACGATGGGTGTGGAGATCCGGTAGACCATTTGAAGGATTATTGCAGTAAAATGAGAATTGTTGGAGAGAAAGATGACTTGATGATGGCATATTTCAGTGAGATCCTGATTGGGGAAGCTTTGGACTGGCATACTCGTCAGGATGTTGGTAAGTGGCCCACATTGGGTGACATGGATCGAGATTTTGTTCGATACTTTCAATACAGATCATGCGTTACCCCAAACCGCTTCTCCCTATCTAAAATGGAAAAGAAGTCGGAGGAAAGCTTTAGAGAGTTTGGGCTCAGATGGAGGGAGCAAGCTGCTCGAGTTAATACCCCGATTGGTGAAGAAGAAATGGTTGAGCTTTTCCTACAAGCCCAGGGACCCACCTACTTCAGTCATTTAATACCGGCCTTGGGAAAGCCTTTCAATGATGTGTTAAAAATAGGGGAGCTAGTAGAAGAGGGAATCAAGTCAGGCAAAATCATGAGTCGTTCGAAAGAATTCAGAACATCCCAGTAAGCTTGGATGGAAGAAAGAGAAACAAAAAAAATGATCCGATGGGCCTTCCTGCTCGACACTTCCAGCCTCGACATCATCCCCGTAGATATCCTTATGCACCAGATGGCCCTCCCCAATGTTACTTCTCTCCACAGAACTCCCAAAGTCGTACATCACTTTCCCAGTACCCAGCTCCACAAAATGCCTATCCACCCCCACGAGCCTACCAAACCCCCCTGGATCAGGTTTCCGGCCCAATAAAGCATTTAAGAACGAGAGGTTGAGGAAGAAGAAAACCTTCACTCCATTGGGAGAGTTATATGCTAGTCTGTTCCAGAGGCTAAGGAAATTGGACATGTTGAAGCCGATCCAGATAAAAATGCCAAACCATCTTCCAAAGAAGTTTGATTTTTCTCAAAGGTGCGCATATTGATCAGATGCCCCGGGGCATGACATAGAGAAGTGTTGGAATCTGAAGAACGCGATTCAGAAGCTTATTGATGCAGGCGACATTGTCGTGCAAAATCCAGATGCAGCAGACACTAGCCAAAGTCCGTCACTTGTGCATAATGAGACACATATGGTGGGTATGATTTATTTTGAAAAGGAATGTGAGAATTCTTCTAGGATCCTAGTATGTACACGTGCTATGAAGCTTTCAGCGCTATCAGAGGTTGATCCTAAGAACGAGCAGGCAAAGGGAACCCAAAGGCAATCTGTTAAGAACAATGTGATGGAGACTTGTGAAGGTCCTAGTATTGTTGATGCAGAAGTCAATGGCTAAGATGTTGAGTTTGAGGATTGGAAAGATGCTCTTTTCTTGGTTAGCTAGGGAGGATCTTTGGTGGCTTAGTTTGTTGTCATTTCTATTGTCCGGGTTATTTCAGGGTTGTAATCCGGATATTGTCTTGTGACTCAAACCCTTCTATCCTTTTATTTTGTCTAGTTTCTTTAGTCGTAGTATCTCATTTAGTGCTATCTAGGTTTGTTCCAGGGTTGTATCCCATTTTGTTTTACTAGTTTTGTTATTCGAACCATTTCACCGTCTGTCTAATGCAATGTCCTGTCTTTTCCAGTCATTTTCTTTGTTTAGTTTTTTTTCTATCCTTTCATTTTGTCTTTTGTCTAATGCTGGTTCTAGTGACATGACATGCATACAAAATTCTAGGCCTGGTCTTAAAGTCAGTTTAGTTATGAAGCAATGGAATAATTTTGAAGATGCTATGGACATTTTAGGGAAATAATTAAAGACATTTTGAGATCACTTGAAGCCCGAACCATGTTAAACTGGGGCAGATAGAACATAAAGAAACCCTATTGAAATGGATCATGCCGCATCGGGTGGAAGCTAAAGGCAAGTTTACCAAATTGACAGGGTGCCGTTCATGGTAAGAAAAGTGAGAGTGTTGTCCAATCGTGTTTTGTATTTAACAGATGTAGAGGGCAAATGTGTGGATATGGTTATCAATTTTAATGCAGTCAAAAGATATTGTGTATGATTCCGTTGGTTTGTTTAATTGTTTTTGTTTGTACTTGGCATGTTTTGAAGATTGGAATGACGAAGGCATTTTGTTCTGCTATTTAAACACTTTATCCTTTGTTACCCTTTTGAGCCTTATTTATTTCTTTTTCATACCCCTCTTTTAGAATCAGTGGTAAAGTTCAGAAATGCAAGTGCAAAATGTAAGTAAAGGACAAAAAAAAGGAGAAAGAAAAAAATGAAAAGAGAAAGAAAAGAATGAAAAGAAAAAGAAAAAAAGGAAAAAGAGAGGAAAAAAAACAAAAGAAAAAAACAAAAAGAAGAAAAGAAGAGAAAGAAGAAGAAAAGAAAAATCACAACAAAAAAAGTAATTTCTATGACATGAACTACGTTTGACCTGATTCCTTTTAAGGATACGTAGGTAGCCTTACGGTTCGGCCCCATCAAAATAAAAATCAAAAAGTCCCCAAGCGAGAAAGTGGGGCAGAAGTTGTGGTTGTTGTAAGAAATCTAGTTCCGAAAGTTGTAATTTTGAACCCATGATGAGTTGTTTTGAGCCTTTTGATACCCTTTCTTTCTAACCCCATCCAAAAGCCCATATTACGGTCCAAAGAAAGACCTTTCGATCAGTCTTCCAGAGATGCCAAGTCAAGCAAGGAGAAGTAATTCATATCAAGGGCAACACTCTTGTCCAAGCAGAAAAATAATGGAAATTAGAGAGTCTTATTGGTGAAAACCCTCACGGGCACCGTAAGGAGACGGGAACTGAGAGAAATAAAAAATAAGAGAGTCTTATTGGTGAAAACTCCCGCGGGCACCATAAGGCGACGGTAAGTGGAGAGAAAGAATCAAAAATGAGAGAGGCTTGATGGTGAAAACCCTTCGGGCACCACAAGTCGAATAAGGATTGTGAATCAGATTGGATAATCGAAGCATTGAAGCTCAGTTTCATGGTTTAGGGGTATAATAGGAGTTGAACATCAGACTTGTTCAATAGAATTGGCCACAGGTGCATGTCATGGTTATTATAGTTGGTATCCACATCTGATAGGTTTCTACTTTGTAGTTTTCTTGTTAGGAATCACCTCTTTCCTTTGTCCTTTACTCTGTTCCTTTTGTCTTGTTTACTTCCTCTTCCTGAGTCTGTTTGGTCAAAATAAGTGAGAAATGACTTCAAAATTTTTCACCAACTTTCCAATTGCACAAAACGGGATCTGGCCAGCACATCAGTGTCATAAGTCAGAAAAAAACAACAAGCGCACTGAGTTGGTAACAATCAACATGCTTTGGGGCCCATGAGAAATACAAAGGTTTGGTATATTTCAATTCGTGAATAGTGCAACAGGTAGAGGATGTTGGGTGAACGGGTCAAAGGTATTCTCTGTGATGTGATCAACAAAGAAAGTGTTTAACCAATGACAAGCGAGGTCTTCCAAGCAGAAATCAAAGTTATCATGACAAGTGAGGGAACAATAGAATTCAAGGCCAAGGCCAGTGATTTAAGTCAGGAAAGAACAGCATGCGCACTAAGTGGATGACAATTAATGTGCTTTGGAATTCATGAGAAACACAAAGGTGCAGTATACGTCAACACAAGAGCACGATGCGACAAATGGAGGGTGTTAGGTGGACGGTCAAAGGTATTTTTGGTGAAACACAAAGGTTGGTAAATGTCAGTTCATGAGCAATGCAACAGATAAAGGGAATTGGGTCTGATCGGAGAAGGGGTATTTTTTGTAATAAGGATGACAGAGAAAGTGGTTAGTCCATAAGCAAGCAAGGTCCTCGAGTGGAAATCAGTTATCATGGGAAGTGAAGGAGCAATCGCCCTCAAAGTCAAGGCCACAAACCAGCCACCACATTTTAAACTGACAAGATTTTTCCTTAATTGAAACATGGGAAGAAAATTTCGTTTGTTTCGGAGAAACCCTCTGCAAGGAAAAGCAAGCACCAGATAGGTTTGACCGTAAACTCTCAAGACCTTCCTGGAAAATGTGGCCTAGTTTAAAATTCAAAACAATCATGAGTAGCATAATCTAGCATAAATGTACAACAAAGGAATATAAGTTGGTTTCGAAGTTTGCATGTTTAAGATAGGATTCAATTAGGAGTTTTCAGGACCCTCGTGTAAAATGGGACCTAGTTTAAAAATCGAAACAATCATAAGTAGCATAAATGTACCCCAAGGAATATAAGTTGGTTTCAAAGTTTGCATGTTTAAGATAGGATGTAATTAGGAGTTTTCAGGACCCTCATAGATAATTGGATGTAGCTTTAAGACCCTCTTAGATAACAAGATTTAGCGGAAGTCACACCTTTAGAAGATATAACTTAGATTTAAAATTGTCGTTTAGGTAAGAATTGTCAGGAACCCCCTGGATAATGAGACCTAGCTTTCAAATTCTTAGTAATATTTGGTAATATGATTCAGTTTAATACTCACATATGTGCCCAGCCACCAAACTGGGGCAGAAAATCTTCTTTGTTTTTGTCTATTTCGTTGAAGTTAGGAGCCCGCCTGGAGAGCAGGGAATACATTTCAAGTCAGCAGTCAGGAGCCCGCCTAGAGAGCAGGGAATACATTCAAGTCAGTAGTCAGGAGCCCCCCTAGAGAGCAGGGAATACATTCAAGTCAGTAGTAGGAGCCCGCCTGGAGAGCAGGGAATACATTCAAGTCAGTAGTCAGGAGCCCACCTGGAGAGCAGGGAATACATTCAAGTCAATAGTCAGGAGGCCGCCTGGAGAGCAGGGAATACATTCAAGTTTAGCATTCAGGAGCCCGCCTGGAGAGCAGGGAATACATTCAAGTCAGCAGTCAGGAGCCTGCTTGGAGAGCAGGGAATACATTTCAAGTCAGCAATCAGGAGCCCACCTAGAGAACAAGGGAGTACAATTCAAGTTTAAGCTTTCAAGTTCTTATTGATATTTGGTAATGTGATTCGTTTTACACTTACATATGTGCCCAGATACCCAAACGGGGGCAGAAAATCTTCTTTGTTTTTGTCTATTTGTTGAAATCAGGAGCTCGCCTGGAGAGCAGGGAATACATTCAAGTTTAGCAATCAGGAGCCCGGTTGGAAAGCATGGAAATATAATTCAAGTTCAGCAGTCAGGCGCCACCTGGAGAGCAAGGGAATACAGTTCGAGTTCAACAATTAGGCGTCCACCTGAAGAAAAGGAAAAACATCTCAGATTGCAATTCAAGTCAGCAACCAAAGAATCTCGCGGCAAGAATGTGAGTCAACAGTCCGAGGTGATCAACAGAAGTTAGTCACAATAAAGAAAAAAAGAGAAAGGCAAGAAGTGAATCCAAATGCAGAAGTTGATGGAAGATGTGAACTGCTTAAGACATGGTGGAAGTCACAAGAACTACATGTCCGGTCTTGATCCAAAAAGCTGTAGAAGAACGAGCTAGCACTAGTAGCTAACAAGCGCCAAGGTTCAAATCTAAAGTCTGCATGAAGAACCATTCAAGACTCAAGATCAAGCTTTAGAAGACTTATAGATAGGAATCTTGTAACTCGTAGTTAACAGGTTTAGTTAGTCTTTTTCATTTGATTTTTTAATGTAATAACAGGAACCGCGGACCGGAACCTCGGCAGAATGGCACCTCGACCGGATCTCCACCTCGACATACTCCGTCATCTCACTCATCTCTGAACTACACGTGGCTTGATTCTTTTATAGCCAAGGATATGTAGGTAGCTCAGATACCAAGGCTCGGTCACATTCCCCTCTCTCCTAGTTTTAGTCTTTCCAAATAAGGGTCGGGTCAAAAACCTGTCTAGTCAGTCTTTGTCTAAAAACTCTATGCATTTCCAGTCAAATATGGATATTTCAACTCAAAAAAAAGAACGCATATACGCACAAAGCTGCGTAGCTTTTTCAACAAGGAACGACCCCCACCCCCATCTCCGTCTTCTCCAAACGACCCCCAACGTTGCATCAACTTCTTCAACATTAGAAGCACCAGACGACCCCATTTTCGACCCAAACTTGAAACCTAAAACACTAAAAAATCAAGCAGCTGAACAACAGGACCCCTCCCCCCTTCGGATCGTCTTCTTCGACCCCCTCGTTTGTTCATTTTCTTTAGCAACGAGGACCAAAAAACAGAGACCCATTTGGTTGTTCTTCTTCTTCAACCTATAGAGAACTATAACACTTGGACCTAGACAGAAGCAGCCAAGCTTCATCACCTTCAACCGTCTCCCTGAAAAAAAACCAAACATCTTCATCTTCCTTGAGCAGCGACCACGGACAGGACCTAGCGAAAAACAGATAAGACGAAGACGAAAATAGGGATACAACTTCACCCCTCTAAATCCCTCTCGCTCCTTCATATTTTCTGCCTCACCTCTGTCTCCGACGAGCCTCGCCGGAAGCCGATTAGTTCTCCATCTGTCGTTCGAGTTTGTCGATTCTAATCGAGGTTTCGCTCGTCGTTCTTTGTTCGTTTTTGGATCTGTTCATTTCCAACTGAGCCAATCTTTTGTAAGTTATTCGAATATAACTGTTACATCTACTTCTTTCATTGTTGTCTATGTCAGTTTTAGACCTTGCATCAGGTGTATGATATTATAACGACTGGTTAGGCCGTCTGTTTGTTGAAAATGAGAGTCATGGCTAATTGTTGCGTTTTGAAATTTCAAAGGATACCTTGTCTTCATAATATGTATTTGAACTCTCTGAAAGTAAAAGGCTTGAAATAATAAAAACTTACTACTTAATTCAAAGGAGTCACCTGTCACCCGTTTATTTTTAAAAGTAATTGTGCTTATGCCTGTAACTAGGAGAATTTTGTATTATCGTTGGATATTCAAGGCTGGAAGCTAGTGAGTTTTGGAGTGTCATTGATTAATTTGGTGATATGATCCCGTTGTTTGTGTAGTTATTTTTCATAGTTTTGAATGTGCTCATTTAGTTATCTATTCATATGCTTGCTCGAATTGGTTATAGTTGAACAT
The DNA here is from genome assembly GCF_000715075.1 of Nicotiana tabacum. Classification (NCBI taxonomy): domain Eukaryota; kingdom Viridiplantae; phylum Streptophyta; class Magnoliopsida; order Solanales; family Solanaceae; genus Nicotiana; species Nicotiana tabacum. The sequence goes on along the minus strand of NC_134089.1, from coordinate 42,007,986 downwards.
GATTTTGTCAAGGTACGGAAATTGGGTTGCTAATCATGAACTGAACTACATCAAATTAGATAAAAGGGCTCGGGTGCGCATTTATGTGAACCAAATCCAAATCTCAACAATGTTAAAATATGTCAAAGACCACGGGTGCATTTATGTGACGTGGTTCAAGATGTGTTTTAATAACGTTGCCATCTTCCTAAAAATGAATAAAAGCGGTTAAGGTTGAAAATGCACATAGGTTTGAACATGTACTAAAATTAGATAATTAAGCCGAATATAACAGTTGAGTGACCGTGCTAAAACGACAGAACTCGGGAATGCCTAACACCTTCTCCCGGGTTAACAGAATTCCTTACTCGGATTTTTGGTTCGTGGACTGCAGTACAGAGTCAATTTTTTCCTCGATTCGGGATTTGAACCGGTGACTTGGGACACCATAAATTATCCCAAGTGACGACTCTGAATTTTAAATAAGTAATTCCGTTTCGATTGTCACTTAAATTGGAAAAACTCTCTTTTATACACCCCTTCTGGGAGTGTAGGTAAAATGGAGGTGTGACACTCGCTCTCAAGTCATTTCGCAAGAATGCCTCGAGACCCCAAGGACAGGAAGCCACGACCGAGTTCCCGACCTCGGGGCTCGTCGAGGCCTAACTCAGAGATTATGGAGATCGAAACTAGGATAGAAGGGGAAGTTCCCAAGGCACACAGCTAAGTTTGTCAGGGCCAGCCTATCTAGAGTCCATGATGAGGCATCACGTCAAGCCATCCCATCACCATACGTTGTAATTAATGCCCATGTACTTGTTTCCGAGTTCCCCTCCTATATAAAGATGACTCACCCTACCTTGTAAAGGGCTGATGTTGCTCCATTTTCTCCACAAGTGCAATAATATCTCTCTCTCTCTTACTGGCCCGAGCCTACTTTAATATTTATCGCTTTCTCATTTGTTCTTCATTTTACCACCTGGTATTGGGTATAAAGAGCTTATTAAATCGTATCTTAACTATTATCCCATTCCCGACTATCCCCGATAGCTCGAATTCGACCCTGACACTGACCCTGAGGTCCCCTATTGACCAGACCTACACCCAGGCAGCAGGCCCTTCGGTTCAATTACTATCTTGTTTTAGCTTGCATTTCATCATTAAACTCCATATTATTAGCATCAACTGCTCTAACAACTAGCTCAGGAATAGATCACGTATTTTTAGAATCCCATTTACAAATTTAATTGTTGTTACCATTTTTATGGTAAACAAGAATCTTGCATCTACACACTGTATAAGTCTGAACAAGCTGTATCAAGCCATAGTCATAACCAAGATGAAATCACATGATATACCACGTAAGTCAAAAACTCATAATGATAATTTCTAGTCACAGTAGATGCTCAAAACAACATAATGCTGGTAATAAACCTCTTATCAAATAAAGCCTCGATCTAACACCTTCATATACTGCCAATGATGAAAGAAACACGCAAAACTCACAACCATTTGTTGGATCAACAATTTTTGGAATCCCATTCCTTCGATAGGAACTATAGCAAATTTCTAAGCCGATTAGCATCAACATCTTTCCAAATATACCACAATCAGATCTAATACACCCATTCTAGGTATGATGACCTTATCCCATCTAACATAATCACTCTAGTGACATGACACGTCAATACAACTTAAAGCCACAACCCGTGAAACCCGTGCACTAAATAGCAACAATCCACATGTACACAATCCTGAAAATGCCTCAAACGAGAGGACTGCCTCGCAAGCTCAGCAGGTACTGCCACAACGCAATGCTAAGAACCTATCTCACCCACAGAACCAAAACACACAAATCTCATGCAAAGGATCACACCTCAATATAACTCCGCTACAATGTGTGACCCCATCCGAATGTTGGTCCATATTATATACCTCGAGCCACCCTGTTCAAAATCAATAACCCCGCAAAATTCGACATCAAGCACCCAATGTGCATTACCGTAACCACAAAGAGTAAATAACATAATGCCACCATCCGGAAAGAACATAGCCAACGTGCAAATAATCATACAATACCTAAATACTCGTTCTGCACAATTTTTTGCGATAACGCCTAAATAGAACTGCACCATGTGTGCTTATAATCAACGGATCCCAACTCCTCATAGCATAGATGAGTAACCCATAGATCATTCCAGAATACGAATAAGCTCAACAACAACTGAATGGCACATCCCTTAACAATAGCAGTTCGGAGTTAAGAAATCTGACCTGGTGCAGAACACACATCAATATTGGGCCTACCAATGAACCCCAAATCAAATCTAGTCACCACAATAGATAAATAACCCTCCGAAAGTCCACAATGAATAAATTACGACACATACTCTCCTCTAACTAACATTGGTTAGATTTCCACAGTCCGCAACCACGAAACAATCTACTCATGAGAACTCATAGTCTCCAAATCTAAATCACCCATATCCGATCTCAACTCCGCTGCCTGAATGTCTAATGCTTCACCAATTCACGATCATCCCATGAGGACTACTTCTATAATTCTTCTGTGCCACAAAGCAAATTTTGAACATCAGTAGTCGATCAACCAGGGGAGTGTCGCAATACCAATGAAGCATCCATAGATCAAAGTACACTGCCCCTTCTGAAATGTTTACTCTCATCATGCCATACCAAATAGTAATATCATTTACCTAGTCATCTGAAACCATCCATGCTGCCTAAGAATTTATGTCCTTCCCTTCAAAACCGAATCGTGACCTTGCACATGCCAATCTCGATCCCACACAATATACCACATATACTATGCCATCATATGAAAAATATGAGAACTTCATAATCCACTCTGAGTCACCAACAACTATATACTCAATTAGCCAAGAACTTTCCATTTGATTTCATCCGGATAAAATCACCAGATATTACATGCTCGTCACGCCAGTAGGAAATATACTCCTTGAACCGTGGTAGAAACTATTAAGAACTCTCCGAAACCCATTTGCACATAACCAAACCATCAGAACCGAATTTCTCTAACTTAACCAAGCGACACATGCAGCCAAAACCCAATAGTATCGCCACAAAATACCTATAGAAACTCACTACACCATAATTACCCAAAGATTCGATCATATCCATTACCATGCCGATCCAACCTACCACCAAGCTATCCTATTTCTCCGAGTTTCTTCTGAGTTGCCTTCAAATTGATACTTCTCCTCACCATAATACCACAATCCTCAACCAAGACTCAACACATGAGACCCTAGCATAAAACCACACCGCCCTAAGGCTCATAAATCGCTGAATCCTCTCTTAAGCACCCCAAAAGTATGACAATGGGGATACCCGCTCTGAAGAGACCTTCTGTAAATTTAAAGTTGTTCCTTTTACCTTTGTGATACTGAAATGTAAATCCACAATGATATAGAAATATCGCGAGTCTCGACACCATCTAATGTAACTCTCAGATTCTAGCCATATACAAATCTGCAAAATTCTCAATTGTCACATATAAATCTGAAATTTATTAGAACCATTCTCGAGAGTCATCCACTCTATTTAAATCTCAATTGCACCGCCCAAACTGACCGAAGGACCTGTGCTCCATTTGCACAACAACACCCTAAGAAGTAATCCACACTTTTAAGCAACCAAGTAGATTCCTACTCTATGCGCACTACATTTTTCACCAATAACAACTCAAATAATTTCATGATTCTTATATACCCATGAAGCATAATACAACATGTATCCAGAAATTCCTTTACTCAAGTCATCCTTGATGTTACCCTCTGCAGAACATAACTTATTCACAAGTATACCTCAAACCAAAACCAATACGACACATAGTCATGCAATCAACTTATTAATAGCAGACTCCCCCACTTGGCTCAAAGTCATAAATCAAAACACACAATAACTCACGATGTCCATACTTTATTACTGCTATAATACCGTAGTGAGATTCAACTAAATCATTCATAAGCTAATGTAACACCAACCATCTAATATCTCAAATCAACTACAAATCTCGCATTCACCCTTGTAGTAGTCAAGCCAGTTCTCTAAATGATCCAAACTCAAATTGCAACATATATAATGCACTGTTAAAAGAGAACTCGCTACAAAATAATATAGGGATCACACAAACCTCAGGACACCCCGCAGGAGATAACCCATCTTCTTCGCCTCAAACTAACATCTCTTTACACCTTTCCACAGTCATAACTATTGCGCAATCACTTAATCTTCCTGAGTCTGAACTCATATCACGACACGGAAATATACTTTACTCCTTAACTATACAACATGAAAAGATCCTTCAACACACCGATAACTCGAGACTATACATCAAATTAAGATGGAAATCAAGTATCCGATAGTTCTTTCTACACCTCAGGCAAATCCTTCTATCACATTCAAATTATATGAACATATATCGCAGTCACATCATACTCATCACGTAGCCATCCAACCACAAATTCCACTAATAGGGACACTACCAGACGTATAAATTCAAAAGCACGTGCTCACACAATCAACACCTCAGTGCTCAAGCTATAGTCAAAACCCAGCCTTAAGTCCTCCGGATCGCTCCACTATCAACACACAGAAATCATATCTCACACCTTATCCCGGGAATAAAAAGCCATCGATGCACAACTAATACCTAGCGCTCATGCCCGCATATGAATGCGTGGAAGAATTCAAAGGATTACGCTTCAAGCTGAATCAATGCCGCACGATAAGGTATGAAAGATGGGAAGTATATCCTAAATGCCCTGTAGCCTCTCGAAGATAGGTACTGACATCATCATACCGATCCGCAAAACTCTACCAGACACATGCTCATGACTTGTTGAACCTATGAACCTAGAGCTCTAATACCAATCTGTCACGACCCAAACTCCAGTAGTTGTGATGGCACCTAACCCAACCTGCTAGGTTAGCCAATTAATAATTATCCATTTTTATTTAACTTAATAAAATAATTAACAAAGAAATTATCTAAATCTTATACATTTCCCAAGGACTAGTAGTACAAACCTTGAGATTCTAAGAGTAGAGATTTCAAAACTGATAGGAAATAAATACATCTTCTTTTTGAAAAGTACATAAACATAATTATATATTCTAAGGCTACCATGAACAAGAGACAACTACAACTGAGACGCAGGTACATCTTCTAATCCAACTTCCATCGAACATAGCAACATCGACATCCAAATTCTACACGCAATGTACAGTAAGTGTAGTATGAGTATAACTGACCCCATGTACTCAATAAGTAATAAACCTAAACTTAGGTTGAAAGCAGTGACGAGCTGGAACATAGGTCGGGTCCAACACCAATAACCAATAGCAGTTCATAACAGTGTAAAGCAAATAAATAAAGTAATAGCTCAGAGATAAGGTACTCAGCCTTTTCATAGTTTTCCGAAAACAATTCCACTTTTTAAGTATACCAATTAAAGCCCAAATCCTTTACTGAAATCGTTCAAAATATGAGTAAGTTTGAAAATTGTAACTTTTTCCCAAAAATCATTTCAACAGTAAATATGATGTTTCATTTTCTTTCCAGATAGCACGTGTGAAATACCTCTCTATAACCACATATCAATGTGTGTAAAAAGTCATGAATGACGTGATACCATACATCATAAAGAAAATGCATCTCTATGCCTGTATGTCATGTGCATGTCAAATGCGATGCGATTCAGCAATAAAACCATATGCATCCTCTTAGAGTATCAATTCAGCCAGTCCTCCTGGTCACTCAGTCCTCATAGCCACTCAGTCCTCACAACCACTCAGCCCTATCAGTCACTAAGTCATTGCAACTACTCAGTCCACTCAGCCACCCAATCCCCCCAATCACTCGGCACTCGGTACTCGGTACTCGCACTCAGTTGGTACCTGCGCTCACTGGGGATGTGTAGACTCCGTAGAGACTCTTTCAGCCCAAGCTCTATAATAAGCCAATCATGGCAAAGATCAATCAGGCCCTTGGCCTCACTCAAGCATAAATCAATAAAACATGTTGTGGCGTGGAACCCAATCCCATAAGTATCCTCACTATCAGGCCCTCGACCTCACTCATTCATCAATCTCTTCAGTCTCTCGGGATCTCAACGTCATGAAACCATCACGTCATTAATGATATGGTGTATCAATAAATAACAACTGAGACTGAGATATGATATGAATGCATGAATATGACTGAGTACGAAATATCAATGATATCAGTGAGATGACAGCAAGAAACGATCATTATAGGTCCAATCAATATCAACATAAAGCCTAAACATAATATCCAGCATGAATAACAACTCAATTATTTTATCACATGGTGAAAACACAAGTACCAACAAAATAGGACCACTATACAGTTCCATAGAAGCAACAGAGTCACAATTCATAGGGTGCATGCCCACACGCCCGTCACCTAGCATGTGCATCACCTTGATACCTAACACATAACACATAATTTGGAGTTTCATACCCTCAACACTAAGTTTAAAAGAGGTACTTATCTTGAACAAGCCAATTCCAACACTGAGCAAGCCAAGCAATGCTCCAAAAATGCCATCACGCGCGTAGCGACCTCCGTACAGCTCAAAACTAGCCAAAAGCAACTCAAATACATTAGATAAAGCCTAAGGAGACAATTACAAATGATAAAGATCGAATCCTAAGTCAAATCCCAAATCCGACCAAAAACAAACCTGGGCCTGCACCTCAGAACCTGACAAAACTCACAAAATCGGACAACACATTCAATTACGAGTCCAACCATAGTAGTTTCACTCAATTCTGACTTCAAATCGATGTTCAAAACTCAAAAATTCATATTATGAAACTTTAGGCCAAAACCACTAATTTCCTCTTTGAAATTCATCAACCAAATGCTAAAATCGAAGATAAATTCACGAAATATAACCAAAATCGAGTAGAGATCACTCACCCCAATTCATATCATGAAAATTGCTTCAAGAATCGCCTCAATCTGAGCTCAATAACTCCCAAAATGCAAAAATGGCTGAAACCCTCAAAATAGAGTACCTTATAAAGCTGCCCAGGCCTCCTTTTTCGTGAACGCGGGATAACCATCACGTTCACGATGAATAACATTAACTGCCACAAAAAATGCTCCACGCGTTTGCTTCACAAGCCTTGCGAACGCGATACCCACTGGAGAGTAGAACTACACGAGTGCGGCAAATGCGATGAATAAAGATCCCATAGCTCTAGCTTCTAGCTCAACTCTATGCGAAAGCGATCTCTCATACGCGAACGCGAAGGAGACTAGCCCTAGCTCTTCGCGAACGCGGACCAATATTCGCGAACGCTATGAAGAAATTTCCACTTCATCAAAATACATTACGCATTCGCGACACTTAACTCGCGAACACGATGAAGGACTAAGACACCAGATATCAGCAAAATGTAGCAGTGAAAGATGAAGGAAAAATAGCCCGGAATCAATTCAAAACATGCCCGAGCCCCTCGGGACCCCATCCAAACATGCTAACAAGTCCCATAACATAACACGGACCTACTCGAGGCCTAAAACACACATAACCACATTAAAACGACGAATCACACCTCAATTCAAACTCATTGAACTTTGTAACTTCAACTTCCACAACCGATGCCGAAACCTATCAAATCTTGTCTGATTGAACTCAAATTTTGCACACAAGTCATATTAGACATTACGGACCTGCTCCAACCCGTGGAATCGGAATCTGACCCCGATATCAAAAAAATCCACTCCTGGTCAAACTTTCCAAAATTTCAACTTTCGCCATTTCAAGCCAAATTATACTACGGACCTCTAAATCACAATCCGGACACGCTTATAAGTCCAAAATCACCCAACATAGGCGGGAACGTTTCAAATCAAATCAATTGCGAATTAGAACCATTCTTCCAAATCAATTCCGAGTAACTTGAAAACCAAAATTGACGATTCACACAAGTCATAATACATCATATGGAGCTACTCATGCCCTCAAACAACCAAGCGAAGTGAAATTGCTCAAAACGATCGGTCGTGTCGTTACATGACAAGTATCAAATCAATAAGGAAATATCATGTATATTCGGACACCTAGCGATAGTTTGCACGACTTATGTCGAGGTCAAATGACCTGATCCCTTATAATAGTGTACACTGCCGAGGTTGTACGGTCCAATCCATGGATGCATCTCAAATATATTGCTGAGGTCATAAGGACCGATCCATACTGATATTTTATAGCATCGAGGTGTACGACCTGATCCACCAGAATAGAGAAAACTTTTCGAATTATGAGCCACATATTTTCAACATAGGGATAGGAACATAAAAGCATAATTTTTACTAACAATCAAGTATCCCACCAAGAACTCAAGGTAATGACGCTCGTCCTAACATAATCCCTAATCAAATTTTCATTATAAGTTTAAGTAATTAAACTAACAAGTTGAGTTCAAATAATACAAATATTATATTGTAAATTCCTAAGTCTACCCGGACATAATCATGATTTTATCAACATATGAACTCTCGTCACCTCGTACGTACATAACACCTACAACAAGTAGCACATAAAAATTAAAGCACCTATGTGGATAATTCCCTCTTACAATATTAGGAAAGAGATGTAACTTGCTTCCAAGCCCTCTACTCGGCTCACAAACCACACTGGTGGCATTAAAACAATGCCAACCAACCAAAAACTAATCAAATGACGCATAAATCAATCAATATATGTTCAAAAGTTCAAAATTAAATCATTAGAGTAATTTTCCAACCCAGCTTGGAAAGTCCTTAAAAGTCACTCCCGGGCCCAAATGCCCGTATTGCGAAAATTTTTGGGCATAAATGTTATCCATGACATCTCAAATAGATAATTTATATCCAATTCAATAATCAATTTCATGGTAAAATCCCATTTTACTGAACCCTAGGTTTTTTAACATAATCCCATAATTCTACTAATTTCTATGTTAAAATCTACCATAATTCATATACTTAACTTACATTAGGTATAAATCACTCACCTTATAGTGCTTCATGAAAATCTCCCTCCAAGAAGCTTGAAAATCGATCACGAAAAGTGAGAAATGGGAAAAATTAGCCTAAGTCCCGATTTTTAAAATGTGTTCTACCCAGCGACCCTTCTTCGCGATCGCGGAAGTCCCCTCGTGATCAAAGGCAAAAATTATCGCCCCAAATTGCTCTTCAAAAATGCGACCAGGGCGTCGCAATCACGATGGCTATCGTGTCCTACCCTTCGCGAATGCGAAAGCCAATGGCCTGCCATCCCCCACTCAACTCCTTCCACGGAAACACGACTACCCCCTCGCGAACAAGACCCCACCAATGAATGGGAAGCACAAAAATTTCCCCAGTCCAAATCCTTCATCGTGAACGCGAGACTCCCTCGCGTTTGCGAAGAAGGAAATCAGCATTAGGAATCTACCAATATAGACATAGCTCCTGGTGGTCCGAAACACACCCGATCCACCTAGGACCTCGCTAAACTGCACAAACAAGTCCATAAACATAATCCTCACCTATTCGAGGTCTCGGGACACATAAAAGAACATCAAAAACAAGAATCCCACCTCAAAACCAAATTGATCTACCTTTGAACTTCAAACTTCTTCCAACTAACTCTGAACGCGACGAATCATACTTAGACAACTCGGAATGATGCCAAATTTTAGTCACAAGTCACAAATCACTATAAGAATATATTCCAAGAGTCGGAATCCCAAATGGACCTCGATAACACCAAATTATACTTCCAACCAAACGTAGTTAACTCTAAAACCTCCATGACACTAACTTTTAACAATAAGCATCGAAACGCTGCCGGTCCACCCAAAACTCAATCCAAACATATGTCCAAGTCTAAAATCATCATACAAACCTATTGGAACCTTCAAATCCTAATTCCGAGGTTGTTTACTCAAAGTGTTGACTCAAGTCAAATTTGGCCACCTTAGACCACTATTATGGAACTAAGTGTTCTAAATTCAACTCGAACCCTTCCAAAACCAAACCAACCAACCCAGAAAGTTATAAAACACTAAAAGCACATACGAGAAGTCATAAATATGGGAACAGGGATCTAAATAACAAAACGATCGATCGGGTTGTTATTGGATTATATTATGTATTTTTAAGTGCTATAGTTTTATCTTCTCATAAATCTTCTTTTAAAATTGGTAAAGTAATTTTCTGTGTAGCTAATGTTGGCCTGCCTAGAAAGCGGATGTTAGGTGCCATCACACCCCCGTGGTTGGGTTTCAGGTCATGGCATCCAACTGTCTCGCTGCCTCAAATTCTAATCTTTCTGTTTAAATAGATGATGGATATTTCGATGGTACATATATACCTCAAAAGACACACCATATAACCTCCAAATCTTGAGCGCATGCACAATACCTGCCAACTCTAAATCATAGACCGAATACTTCTTCTCTTGGGGCTTCAACCAACGCGATAAATAGACAATTACCCTACCATCATGCATCAAAACACACTGAAGACCCACACACAAAGCATCGCTATAAACTGTATACATTGTTTACCTCGAAAAATGGGGGTAACAATTAAATATAATTTGTGGTTTTAAAGATATGTGATTTATTCTAATACTAGTAGATAAAAAGCAGTACTAAGTTTAAATAAGAAGAATTGATGAACCAAATCAGTGTTGTGAGAACAATGAGGACCTCGAGCTCGACTTTCTTGGGGGCCTCGAGGACATACAGGAACAATGGGGTATGAACAACAAAGTAAAAAGCAATAAAGCTGAAGAACACTTTTTGAGCATGTTAAACAAGAAAAGCGGAGTAGATGGTTCTATTGCTATAAATAATAATTTGTGATACAAATGATTGGAGTCCCCTTTATATAGGAGGAGAAAACCTCAATATAGTGCATTCCTAATTGAGGTAAAGAATTCTATTGGTACAGGTGTACAACGACCTAGTATGAACTTGTACCATTTCGTACAAATCTTATCCTTTAATTTATACCCTGATTCACGTATCCTTGGGAAATTTCCGCTCTTTCTTGGTTGCCCCAAGAATGTACTGCCCTCGATGTAGGTCGTGCCAAGCCTTCGATCTGCTTCCTCGAGGTGTGTGTCTTTTATCTGGGTCCGACCTCTACTTCGAGTCACCCGAACTCGAACTCATAGCCCAATCCAAGACATCAAAATTGGGCTCCTTAATTTTGACTGTATACAGATAGTCCCCGCGTTTCTTAGAATGAAATGCTATGAAATGATTTGAATCTTGATTTTCTCGAGCCTTTAGCAATGATGTCATGCTCGTGATGTAGGCATTTGAAGTGATCGAAACGTCCCGTCGGTCTTTTTCCCAAAGCATTGAATGTACCGCCGGTTCCATCGTCGACTTCCTATAAATAAGGGGTTACTTCACTTATTCCTTATTCATCAACTTTTAGCCCTTTCCCTTCTCTATATCCTCCTCTAATCACCTATTTTTATGGTTCAATCCTGTGACCACAAGGTCACATGGCAGCAACTTTACCAGTTATGCCATGTCTCCCTTTTTGAAAGCTTTACCCCACTAAGTGGGATTATACTGAGTTGTTATTATTATTATTGTTATTGTTGGCTCAAAACAATGAGAGAAGGGCATCGAATTCTTCCCGTGTCAGAAGATATGTGAACTGTACACTGCTACTCATCTCTCTTAACTTCAACCTCGTGTGGCGCTTTATTCCTTTTGCTTTCCATGGAATGAGGTGGCACTGTCATCTACTAACCTTTGCATCCCACACATGTACAACATCTCAAGAAGTGGATTCAAAGTAGTTGTGCTGATAAGACCCATACTCACCAAGTTTTTCACCTGGCCACAATTTTCTCTAAAGATCGAGATGGAGTCCCCGAGGAGGAGGTTCTCGAAGATGTCGTTTTCGAGGATATGCCCCCAAAAGTAGGTTAGGTTCTTGGCTTTTTGTTTCTTCTTCTTTATTTCTGTGTAAGGTACCCTCGTGGGCTTTGTAAACATCTTTTTTCAATATAAAGAATTTCTCTATTTCATCTTCGATTCGTGTTAAATTTCATTCTCCCTTCGTTTGTCAAAAATCCGAGTGTATAAATCTAACGATTAATCCAAATACTGGACCCGAAACATAATAAACCCTTATATTTTAAATCGACCAATATAATACCTCTTAAGGTTCTTTGTTAATCATTGAGCTAAGCTTAAATCGATTTGGTGCGAGTTCGAGACTGCGGGACTCCTGGGTCCGAGTTGAGTGAGAGCAAGGTCTCGAATTTGAAATAAAATTAGCTCTTTAGACTTCGTAGATAGTCCCCTAGTGAGAATTTTCTCGAAGTCGGGTAACCCTTGGGCTTAGTAGTCGAGCGGGTACTCGCTCAGACACGAAAATAAAGTTAGCCTTTAGGCTTCATAGATAGTCTCTGAGTGAGAATTTTCTCGAACGCGGGCAGACTTTGGGCTTAGTAGTCAAGTGAGTAGTTGCTCGAACTTGAAATAAAGTTAGCCTTTAGGCTTCATAGATAATCCTCGAGTGAGAATTTTCTCGAAATCGGGCAGCCCTTGTGATTTGTGACTAATTAATCCTTGTTGCCTTGGTCCTGACACAAATATTGCCATGTCAGCGGTTGAAGTGACTGAAAAGTTGCTCTTTGTCCAATTACCAAAGTCATTAAATGGAAGCAGCTGACGGTCAGCCTTTTGACTTCCTCAGCACGCCTAAGTGACCTTTATAAATAGATAGATTCCACAACCTTGCAAACTTTATTCCCATATTGTTTTCAAAGTCTCATTATCCTTTTTTTAATATCCTTGGGATCTCCCTTCTCCTCACTATGAACACTCTTCACTTTCTTGGATCTTCCGTATTCTGATGGCTAAAACCTCCAAAGCGGTTCCCCAAAAGGAAAAGGCTTGATCTTCTTCTTGATTGGCCAAGGGTAAACTAGTAGTGCCCCCTCGTATCGAGGAATGTATTCCCCTGCCATGTGAAATAAAATCCGACTTTACAATCGAGAAACCTATTTCGAAACCAGGCTGATGCGAGCCCATACCTCGATATGTTTGTCTGGTGACCAAGGCCGAGCTCAAGCAAGTAAAGGAAGATTGTAAATGTGACAATAAAGGAATAGTGATTCCTTCATCCGAGGAGGACATCACCACGTACAAAGTAGGATACTTGAGCGTATACACCTATCCATTTACGTTGGGCCCTTCAATTCCGGCTCAGGGCCCTATAGATCCAGTTATTCTTGACTTTTTCCAACGATACAAAGTGATGCTCGGCCAGATTTACCCCTCATTTTGGTGAATCGTTTACTTAATCAGGTTCTTTTCGAGACAAATCGAGGGAATTTCTTTTACCCTAGATCATTTGATCATACTGTACATTCCCCGACTTTTTCATGGGGGTTTGATAAAGTTGCAATGTCGATCCTTAAAATATCTATTTGCTAGTATCGATGAGGACAATGACCGTAGGTGGATGAGCTGGTTTGTCTGAGTCAGGACCTTCAATCTGATTCCTGCTGATTGGATGTCGTTCCCCGAGGAGTGGAATATGAAACATTAGTAAGCAACAAGTTTATACTTTTATTTTCCATGGCTTTATATATTTTGTTGGTCTAATCCATCTACGATTGTCCAACTGATGCTTGGTTTCTTGGTGGGGTCCCGGACCTCGAGGGCTGGTCTGAAGGCTGGCCTCCGCCTCCTCTTACTCGGAGCATTACCGGTAATATCTGGACAAGGGTAGATGAGAGGCCAAAAACCATGGTGAGCTTGATTGTTTGTACTCTTATGCTTCTACTACGTGATACTGACCTCGATTTCATGTAGGTCTTGGAGACACCATTGAGTTGTGGCTAGCCCTAGCTGATGAAGTGGAGGTTCCGAAGCCATCCAAAGAAAGAAAAAGAAGAAGAGAGTCATCTAAAAATCCCCCGAAACCAAAGAAGAGCATGGCTCCAAGGCCTAAGGCCGATACAATGACTTTATCTCCATAAACAACCCAACGTCTTCAGGAGCAGGAGGAAGAAGAAGATGATGATTGCCGGCTGGTAACCCGTGAAAAAAGAAAAAATGTTGATGCTCCGACACCTATCGAGCCAGTGGCGGTTGATGTGGCTCAATCTGGAGCCGAAGAAATTTTCGAGGGGAGTTCGAACAATGTCTCCGAACCATCATTTAGAAAGAAAACACCTCGCCTAAGAGATCATTTGGAGGGCGAGGCCGAATGACCTGAACCCGAGCCTCTTTAGATAAGAGAAAATGCCCCGAGTGGATCACTTGGTGTGATCAATGTGGATGATTCGCCTCTTGGTCCCGAGTTCTCTGAGGGACAAATTCGAGATGCCAACAATATGAGGTCTTTCAAAGTGGAGGCAAGCCATGAAGGGCATGATATCTTTTGAGAATGTCTCGCAGGGCTTGATGATGGTCCCGACCCCTATGCCTCTTTTATTTTTGATGAGACTCGTAATCTTTTTAAACAAGTGAGTTTTTTGTTTTTATGCCTGCGCCTTTGTTTTAGCTGTTCTGAACCCATCTTCTCTCCTTTTTCATGAAGGTTGTGGTGCTCCATAAGAGGGCATTTTCCAAGTCCCAAGATGATCTTGCTCGATGCAAGGCTGAGCTTAAGAAGACTTTGGAGGATATGGGCGTCGTCAAAGCCCTTTATGCTAAGAAAGATATGGAGATCCACGATTTTCGAGTTGAGTTAACGCAGGCATGCCAAGTTCTAGCCGAGTATATGGAGAAGGTAACACAACTCTCAAAGGTCTGTTACATACCTGTTTGTTTTAGCGACTAGCATTTTTAATTTTCTGTTTCAGTAGAAGGCCGACTTGGAGGCGCAGCTTCGGGAGGAGCTTAAGATGAAAGAAAACGCGACCCTGGAATTGAGGCAAGGTATGGGACAATCTCGCCCCTGAGAAGAAAATTTAAGAGAGCAGTTAGCTTCACTCGAACACCAACTTCGAGGTGTGAAGGAGGAGAGCCAAGTTCGGGGCCTCGAGATCGAGGAGCTTAAAGCCAAATTTTCTGCTGAGCTAGCCAAGGCTAAATCTGATGTTGCAGAAATTATGGCTTCGTAT
The DNA here is from genome assembly GCF_000715075.1 of Nicotiana tabacum. NCBI lineage: Eukaryota > Viridiplantae > Streptophyta > Magnoliopsida > Solanales > Solanaceae > Nicotiana > Nicotiana tabacum. The sequence continues at coordinate 41,992,855 of NC_134089.1, read as the reverse complement.
CGAGCCGATGCCAAAGCAGCTAATGATCGAGCAAGGGAGATCTCTTCTACGACAGAGTTTAAGTTATCAAGTGCCCTTGACCATGATAGGCGACAATCCCGGAGGATGACCCTCGAGGAGATACATGCCCGTGGCTTCGACCATTCGGACAATATTGAAGCGGAGAAGATTTTGGAAGAAGAGGCGGCCGTTCTGCTTTCTGATGAGGATGATTCAGCCAGTGTCTCTGAAAGTGAAGGATATGGGGATGAAGTTGCCGAGGGTGAGGCTATTGAAGACTCAACTCCCGAAGATGCGACTCCTGGAGATGCAGGTGCTAAGGATGTGACCTCGAAGTAGTTTTAGGTCACTTTATTTTGTTTCCTTATAAGCCTTCCTTGTGTAAATATTTCTTGTAGTCACCTTTTGGAAGTACGAGGGAAACTTTTATCTTGTCTTTGGTTTGTACTGGATTTAACATTGTGTTTATTCATGGAAGACTTCGTTTGAATGATTAATCCGAGGATTGGTTTAGGGTTCGAGGTGTTACCAAACCCTTAGATCTTTATCGATAGATGTAATCATTTTTGAGCTAAGTTTAAATTGATCCGATGTAAACTCGGGATATTGTGAGCCTTGAATTCGGATCGAAGTGAAAGCGGAGTCTGGAACTATAAGTTTTTGGCTCTTAAGCCTTTCGAAGTTGTCCCCTGGGCTCTTACATATTCGCCCTTAGGCTCTTTTGAGATTGTCCCTTAGGCTCTTATATATCAGTCCTTAGGCTCTTTTAAGCTGGTCCTAAGGCTCTTTATATTGGGCAGTTTTGTCCTTTAGAATGACTATGTAATTTTTCCCTCATTTCGGCTAAAAGACTTAGTGAAATTTTAGTTATGCCTAAGCATGTGTTTTTGTACTAGCTGGGTTTTTCAAAGGCTCGACGTATTGGAACCTTATTAGTCATTTCGTTTGTGTAAGCATGACCGAATACCTCTAAAGGTTTTTTCGAAGGCCGGTGGTATCGAAGCCTTTGGATAATCCGAGGACTAATTTATCGGAGTCCTTAGTTTTTTTGGGGACTAAATTTATCGAAGCCCTTCATATTCTGCCTTTGCCGAGGGTAGCCTGATTTAATTGATTTTTTTAATAGTTGAAGGCCTCTAATTTATAGCGGAAGTCGGACGTCTCCGAGCCATATTATTTCGGCCGGATCCTTTTCTTACGACTGTAGTCTTTTATATGGTTGTAGCCTTTAGTCCCCGAGTGTGATGGACTTGGCCTTAATATCGAGGGGATGTCTCTTCAAGGTCTTATGAGCTTGAACGTGCCTCTTTGAGGTCTTGTGAGCTAGAATGTACCTTTTTTAGGTCTTATAAGTTTGAGTGTTTGATAACTCGGTATGTCGATAGTCAATAACAGTCCCCGAGTTTTCGGGTGCATTCGGGGTTTTGGCCCTTGCGGGCTAATCTGTTCGGCCAAGAGATCTTTTTGTTCTTTAATCTTCACTAATTCAAGTTGATCCAAGGCTCTTTCAATCTCGGACCGATCCTCTGGCTCTTCTTCAGCCGCAGATATGTTGAGATCAAAATTGAGTCGTTAAATGTGAAAATAGTGGACTTCTTTGAGGCACAAAGTGATATTATATAAAAAATGTTTCTTCAAATAATTGACACATGCATATATGTTTTGCCGCTGGGGGCTCGACTATTCTATGTGGACATGGTTCTTTTGACCGTTTGGCCCATTACAATATTCCCTATTGATGCCCTCCTTGGCATGAATTTCTTTCTTCGAGGATATAACCTCCGAGGGTAATGCCCCCCAGTATTCGAGGTTGATTGAAAAGAAGAGTGATGCATGCTTTAAAGCCTACAGCCTTCATGTAAGAGGGGGTATCTTTGAGGTCGCGAGCCTTTAAAGGCTCCTATCATGTCGAGCTTGTAAGATCCTTTACCAACGACTCCGAGGCCTTGCGACCCGTGATCATGGTATATTTGAGAGCCTTGACCTGGTTGGGGATGATTCTTAATGTCTCGATTTAACACCATGAGGCAGAGAAATTCACTCGTGCCAACTCTGAAGACACGTTTCTCTAGGTTGAGCTTCGTGACGCGTTGCTCTGAAATATTGATTATTTCCTGCAGATGAATTAAAATGGTCCTCTGCGCACAGGAACCTAACAAGTCATATCAACAATATTGTTTTTCATTACTTTACTTGTCTGTTCTTCGTACATCCTGTTGACTGGGTGTTGATACGAAGTTTTTCGAACTGGGGGCCTCTTTATTTGTTTTACTGGTTTGAACCTGGGACTATTGCTCAGTCTATGTGTGGTGATTTAAGGCTGGATCCTTGTCATATCTGAACGGGGCCAAACAATGCAATCTATATCATAAATAATAAAGTAAAAGAGTTTTTTCCTTTGTTCAGGGGTTAATCCCGTTCCCAGGTGTACCTTTCTTTTGGGCAGTTAACTTGGTAGCATCAGGCTTCTGGGGGGTAACGGAGGTTCGAGGAGCTAAGGAGTTCCCCTCTTCACCTTCGGTTACCTATTTATCCTGCTTCCGTATAGACTTGGAGCTGTGATTGCTACTTTGCCACCTGTTTTATCTTTGAAGCTTGACTTTTCCGAGGTCAAGGGTTCCGGCATCGGCACCGCTTCCTTGATTGAAAACATATCTTTTGCAGCATGCTATTCTCCGCGGACTATTTTCACTCCTTCTTTTGTCGGGAACTTCATCATCTGATAGAGGGTTGACGTCATTGCCCTCATGTTGTGTATCCATGACCTTCCGAGGAGTGCGTCATACCTCATGTTGCCTTCGATGACATGAAACCTGGTGTCTTGTATGGTCCTGGCTACGTTTATTGGCAAAATAATTTCTCCCTTTGTTATTTCACTTGCCATGTTGAAACCATTCAGCACCTGGGATGCAAGTACAATCCAATTTTGTAGGCTGAGTTGTTTCACGATCCTCGATCTGATTATGTTTGCAGAGCTACCTAGATCCACTAAAACATGTTTAATCTGAGCTTTATTTAAAATGATAGAGATTACCAGGGCGTCGTTGTGAGGCTGGAATATGTCCTCTGCTTCCATGTCAGAGAATGATAGGGTGTCCTTAGGTACATAGCTCCGAGTCCATTTCTCTTTCGTGATGGATACTTTGGTACGTTTGAATATGGGTCCCTTTGGGACATCGGCTCCACCGATGATTATGTGAATGGCCTGTTGAGGTTCTTCAGGTTCATTTTTCCTGTTTGCATCTCTTTCTCGGAAATGGTTCTTAGCCCGGTCATTGAGAAATTAACAAAGATGCCCTTCATTGAACAACCGGGCTACCTCCTCCCTAAGCTACCTGCAATCCTCGGTCCTATGCCCGTGAGTACCATGATACTTACATATTAAGTTGGGATTCCTCTGAGAAGGGTCGGTCTATATGGGCCTGGGCCATCTAGTATCTTTAACTTTGCCAATGGATGAGACGATACCCAAGGCATCGACACTGAAGTTGTATTCTGATAATTTAGGTACCTCTATCGGTCCCGAGCACCTGTCAAACCCAATTTTGCTGATGAGCCCTCAGGCCTTTTGGCCTCGATCTACTCTCCGATCATTCTGAGGTGGATTACGCCTTGAAATGTTCCTTCTATCTTCGACGTACGGTTGATATATTTCCTTGTTGAATCTTGATCCCCGCCCTAAGTCCCTCGGGGGCTTGACTGCAAATCTGTTAGGATGAACTGAGCTGGCCCCCCCCCCCCCCCCAACTGGTCATCCTCGACCCTAATTTTTGACTAATAACGATTGTGCACATCCGACCATGTCACAACGGGATATTCAATCAAGTTATTCAATTGTCGAGATGCAATCGAGCTTCTTTTGTTCAAACCTTGCATAAAGGCCTGAACTGCCCAGTCATCGAAGATCGGTGGTAATTCCATCTTTTCCATCTGAAACTGGGACACGAACTCCCTTAACATCTCGTCATCCCTTTGTTTTATTTTGAAGATGTCAGATTTTCTTGTGGCCACCTTTATAGTCCCTACATGTGCTTTCACGAAGGCGTCTGCCAACATAGCAAATGAATCTATTGAGTTAGGAGCTATGTTGTGATACCATATCATAGCTCCTTTTGATAGTGTTTCCCCAAAATGTTTCAATAATACTGACTCGATTTCATCGTCATTCAAGTCATTTCCTTTGATTCCACAAGTGTATAAAGTAATATGTTCGTTAGAGTTAGTTGTTCTTTTGTTTTTTGGTATATCGGGCATGCGAAATTTCTTGGGAATAGGCATCAGAGCAGTACTTGGGGAGAAAGGTTTTTGTATGAAATTTTTGGCATCTAGACCTTTTAAAACTGGAGGTGCTCCTGGTATTTGGTCTACCCAGGAGTTATAAGTTTTCACCTTTTTATCGTTGTCTTCTATCTTCTTTTCTCCTGACTCGATTCTTTTAGTTAGTTCCTAGAGCATTTTCATGATTGTGGGGGCAGTCCCCAAGCCGCTTTCGTCGGGCCTTTCTAGCACTGGCTCGTGTCGGGCATTTACTGGCTCGATGGTGTTAGGAGTTATGTTATGACTCTGAAGGTGAGCAATGGCAATTTTCTGAGCTTGCAGCATCTCGAATATCACTTGGAGGCTGACTCCTCCTTCTTCCATCCCTCGTGTTTCTTGGCCTCCTGCTCGGGCTTCCCTATGTGCGTTCCTTGCGGGGTTTGTGCCTGTGTCCATGTTTAGAGCGTTGTAAGAACTGATATCAACTGGCTCCACGTTTGGCACTCCCTCAGGGTTTATGGATGGTACATTGACCCCTATACCACCGTTTTCTCCAAGACCTTCATCTTCGTGAATAGGAGCATTCTCTGTGCTCGACATGATTAAGCCTGAAATCAAAGAATCTTTGACAAGAAAAAGTGTGAAGAATAACGTGTGTTATCAGAAAACTAGCACTAAAACAATCACTATTAAACAAGAAAAGCAGAATAGAATATTCTATTGCAGTGAATAATAATGTGATACAAATGATTGTGGTCCCCTTTATATAGGAGGAGAAAACCCCAATATAGTACATTCCTTATTGAGGTAAAGAATTCTATTGGTACAGGTGTATAACGACCTGGTACGGACCTGTACCATTTCGTACAAATCTTATCCTTTAATTTATGCCCTAATCCACGTGTCCTTGGAAAATTCTTGCTCTTTCTTGATTGCCCTCGAGAATGTACTTCTCTCGATTTAGGTCGTGCCAAGCTTTCGATCTGCTTCCTCGAGGTGTTTGTCTTTCAGCAGGGTTCGGCCTCTGCTTCGAATCACCTGAACTCGAACTTATAGACCAATCCAAGACTTTGAAATCGTGCTCCTTGATTTTGACCATATGCATACATCCCTGATTTTGAGGGCATTACCTAAACTAGAGTCATGGTCAAAGCATTACTTAGCTTCTGAAATCTTTGCTCACACTCATCCGACAACCTGAAAGGAGCACCCTTCTGAGTCAACTTAGTTAATGGGGCTGCAATAGATGAAAATCCCTATAGAAAGTGACAGTAGTAATCTACAAAACCTAAGAAGCTCCTAATCTTTGTAGCGGTAGAAGGTCTGAGCCAACTCTGAACTGCCTCAATCTTCTTATGGTCCACCTTGATCCTATTATTAGATACCACATGGCCCAAGAACGTCATATAACCAACCAAAACTCGCACTTAGAGAACATAGCATACATATTTGTCTCCCTCAAACTCTGAAGCACCATCCTCAAGTGTTGCTCGTGCTCTTCCCTACTACGAGAATATACTAAGATATTCAATGAGCACAATAACAAAGGAATACAAATAAAGCTGGAATACACTTTTCATCAAATGCATAAAAGTTACTATGGAATTAGTCAAGCCAAAAGACAATACTAAGAACTTATAATGCCTATAAGGAGTCCTGAAATCCGTCTTAGGAATATCAGAAGACCTGATCTTCAGTTGATGATAACCCGATCTTAAGTCATTCTTGGAGAACTCCCTAGCACCCTGAAGCTGATCAAGTAAACCATCAATGCACGGTTGTAGATACTTGTTCTTGATGGTAACCTTGTTCAACTGCTTGTAGTTAATACACATTCACATGGAAACATCCTTTTTCTTCACAAATAATATAGGTGCACCCCAAGTGGAAACACTTGGCCTGATGAAACCATTATCTAACAATTCCTGCAACTGTTACGTCAATTCCTTCAACTCCGCTAGGGTCATACAATATGGTGGAATAGAGATAGGCTAGGTACCCGACACTAAATCAATACCAAAAATTAATATCCTTATATGGTGGCATGCCTGGTAGGTCTGTAGGAAACACATTTGGAAACTCCCTCACTACTGGAACTGACTAACGGTATGAGTATCAACATCAACATCTCTCTCAAAGGCAAGATGCCTAACACCCATTCTCAACCACTGGTTGCGCCTTCAGAAAAGAAATCACTCTACTAAGAGAGTGACCAATAGAACCCTTCCATTCCAACCTTGGCAACCCAAGCATTGCCAACATCACAGTCTTAGCGTGACAATCAAGAATAACATGGTATAGAGATAGCCAATCCATACCTAAAATCACCTCAAAATCAACCATATTGAGCTATAAAAGATTAACCATAGTCTTATATCCCCCAATAGAACGATCTTCCATAATAGAATCACTAACAAGTGTAGACACATGAACAGGAATATCAAGATAACCACGAGGCAAATCCAAATATTGAGCAAAGTATGATGTCACATAAGAATAAGCGAAACTAGGGTTGAATAACACTTGAGCATCCCTGTGGCATACTGAAAATATACTTGTGATCACCATATCTGAAGCAACTGCCTCCGGTCTGGCGGAGAATGCATAGCAACGAGCCAGTCCAACACCTGACTGCTAGGCCCCGAACAAACTGAGTTCCACCCTAGCTGGCTGTGCGGGTGGTATAGTTGTTGGCACTAAAACCATGTACTGTGTGTCGTGCTGTGGTGCACTATTCATAAGCCTGAGGCAATCCTTCTTGAGATGACTCAAGCACCCATACTCAAAACATCCCCTCCTCTGACGAGGCTGCTGATTCCATGGCTAACCTTGAGAACCTGAATATCCACCTATAGAACCCTAAACAGATGGATCACAACATGAACTTTGTGTTGACACTTCACTGAAAGATAACTAGCATGGATGAGCACTATATGAACCGTGGCTGACTGAAGAACCATGAGAAATATAATGAGCTGCCTGAATGGGCCTAAAAGGACAACATCTAATGTGATGTGCCTGGCCACAAGATGAGATACCACAAAATCCACCCAAATCATGGGGCCTCTTTGCCTCTCCCTCCTCTCGCTCCTACCTACGAACACCCTCCAAGCAACTGGCAATCTCAACCGCCTAGTGAAAGCTAGTATCAGTCTCTGCCTCTCAGGACATACCATATTGAATACTATAGTTGAGGCCCTCAATGAACTTCCCGACTCTCTCCCCTTCAGTAGGGACAGAAAATAATACACGATGAGCTAACTTTGTGAACCTCATCTTGTACTGATTCACGGTCAAGCCCTCATAGCGTAAATGTTCAAAACTCACTACGCAACTCATTTCTGTGAGTCTAGGGTATGAATTCCTCCAAGAATAGAAGTGAGAACTGATACAAAGTGGTGATATGACAACTGTTTCTCCTCACACTTATAGGTCTACCACCACCTATAGGATAGCCCTATCAGTTAAAAGTAGAAAAATCAACCCCATTGGAGTCCACTAGACCCAATATGCAAAGAATTTGATGACACTGATCAAGAAATCCATGAGCATCCTCTTTAGGCTCTCCATTCAGGAGGATGAAGTCTTTAAAATCTCTCTGTCCTTTTCTGCTCCTCAGCAGTCATGGATGGTCTAATCTCGGTCTGAGCTGTTACGACTGGCTGCATTGATATAACTCCCGATGTATGATAGACCTAAGCTAGCTACTCTAGTGTGCATGCGGCAGAAGTCTAGGCTCCTCCCCTAGCCTGTGAGGTAGCTAGAGCAACAAGGATCATGCTATCTTGAGCCAAAATCGTATACACACTCAAAATTTGGGCGAAAGTCTCCTGAAGACTCAATATAGAATTGTGTCCCTCCAGGGCCTGAGCTAGTCCCACCTGCTCAACCGGAACCTGCTACTCAACATGAGTGGTTGGTGGCTCTATAGTAGATTCCCTAGTAGGGGATCTAGTTGTGGCTCGTGCCTCACCTAGATCTCTACCTCGACCCCAGCCTTTCGTGACCCTAAATTGGGGTACTGGTGCCTGCTCGACCGTACCAAAAGATCATGTACTCACAATGTGTGAAAAAATAGAAGAAATAATATACAAACTTTAGGATAAACTATGCATGATAGAGAATGAAAGAAAGAGAAATCTTTCCTAATAGCCACTCGAAGATAAGAATAGACATCTCTGTAACGATCCGCAAGACTCTATTAGACTTGCTCATGACTCGTGACATTTATACAACCTAGAGTTCAGATACCAACTTGTCACGACCAAAAACTGCCACTGGTCATGATGGCGCCTAACCCACTTTTTAGGAAAGCCAGTCATAAAATAATAACAAAAATATGGTAACGAATTACAGAATATATAAGTCTGAAAGATCAATAACTATAAATAATATCAAATCATAATAGAAATCCCAGAACAGGTAACACTAAATCACGAGCTCTACAATGTGAGTACATGTCTGAAATACATAAATACTATCTGAACAAATAACAACAGTAAATAAACATAGGAAGAGATGCTCGGGACTGCGATCAAGAAGCAGCTCTACCTCGGTCTCCAAACTCAAGGAATTGCTCTAAGTACAACCAACCCAATATACTCTATAGGTATCATTACTAATCTTGGCGAGGTATTATTGCCAAGAATAACCATACTCACTTAACAATCTGCCCAGTTCATAAATATACAAGTACACATCAATGGTACCAACTAAATATGAAACACATGTATAAAAAAATCATTGCACATAGAAGATATGCATTAAAAAAAAGTCAATGTGCATAGGTTAACATATAGAGAAGATATGTATTGTGCCTTCAACTTCCAATTAAAAAACATATAGAGAAGACATGCATAAAGAGGTAAGTATATATTTCAAAACTAGCATATAGAGAAAATATTCAATAAAACATGTATACACTCAAGGTATTTTCGAATAGAGAAAAGATACAAAAATCAAACATTGATCAGTTTTCCTCATACTGCATGTACGTCATCAAGAGAAAAACATGAAATGATGGCCTAGGGGGATGGATCCTTACTCACGCGTTGTACGGACAACTCACATGCTATAATATAACAACCACACGGACCACTCACGTGCTATCATAACTTAAAACTCATGGACCACTCAAGTGCTACCAATCTAGTCCATAACACATATAAATCATATACAAGAATACATGTATATGAATAATGGAATCAAATCATATACTCATGGACTGAATGAAGTGACATGCTAAGGTGTATGCATGTGCAAAGTGTGCTACCATAGCTTAAATTAGGCAAATATACCACAAAATATCAATTAGAATGTTTGAACATGATATTAACCTACATATCATCTCTAGCATAATTCAAGTAGCTCACAAAGGGGTAAGAACATATGAAACATGATAGCCTAAAGCTTAGTATTCATTACAATGAATAACATAGCCTAAGCACTACCTCAAGTATGAATAAAACTCAGTGCACGCACACATGCTCACTCTCGGCACGAAGCCATCATTATCAATTCAAGAAACTAGTGTCCCAAACCAAGGATATGCAAGATACTTACCTCAAACAAGCCAAATCAATACTCCAAAAATCCCTTACCTCGCAAACCGGACTACGAACGATTCCTATCTATCCAAAAATAACTCAATAACATCAAATAAAGCCATAGGAATCAATTCCAAACAATAAAGCTCAAAACTTTACACAATTCCTAAAAATTGAACAAACGTCAAGTTGGAACCACATGGTAAGAGCCGAGTCAAGGGGTATATCCTGACTACCCATAATTCCAAGAGTCCAAATATACGATTAGATTCAAAAACTAAGTCCAAATCGATCTTTAAATCCTCAATTTTTACTCTCTTAAGTTGTATAAAATATCCTTAAATTTCCCTCAAATTTCCATGATTTAGGTGTTAATAATCCATGTAGATTCTTGAATTAATACCAAAAATATATAGAAATCACTTACCCCAAAGTCTTATATGAAAGTCTCCTTCAAAAATAGCCCCTCTACAAGTCTAGGGCTCAAAATATGAGAGAATGGGCTAAAATTCCGAAATTTAAACTTCATATCGTCTGCCCAGCACTACCCGTCGTGAATGCAGCCAATACTTCGGGTTTGCGAAGCACAAAATTCAACACCTAGAAACAAGCCTTTGCATTCGTGGAAGCTCCCTCGTTCTCAACGGATATCAAATTACAAACTCATGAACAGAGGACTCTAGCATACCAAGGTGTAAGCATGTGAGAATTGTAAGACTATAGCTCAGATTAGACGGGTACGCCATACAATAATGAGTATCATATTCAAATAGGAAATCAAAATCTACACGTGAGCTCTCGCGTGATTCAAGAAGTTCATGTTGTCATACAAACATATAAAGCATGATAGCTGGACGCACAATAAAAAAACAATACATGATTCAGTCTAAAGACTACCCTGAGTATGGATAAAACTGGTGCACGTATATACGCTCGTCAACTCGCATGTACGTCACCACCAGCATGTAGCCAATATTATCAATGTAAGCAAAAACGTCCCCCAAACCAACGCCAGGTGAGATACTTATCTCAAATAGTCCAAATCAAACCTCCAACACAAAACGACCTTTGAATGGCCTATACCTAGCTAAATATCAAACAATTGGTCAAACAATGCAAGGAAAAGTGATTTCATACAAAAAAGTCCAATATTTATAATTCTCAAAAAGTCAACAAAAGAGTCAACTCTAGACCGCTTCCTAGAACTCGACACAACTTACAAATTCTGACTATCCACTCATTTACGAAATCAAACATACAAGTCTCATTCAAATTCTACTCCAAATCGGGATTCAAATCTCAATTATTCGCTTTCTAATGTTTAAGACAAAAACCCCAATTTTTCTTTCAAATTCCATGTTCTAAGTGTGTAAATCCATAGAGAAACAAGATATATAATCAAATCCAAGTAAAAATTACTTATCCTCAAAGTAGTGATGAAAATGTCCCCAAACATTGCATCTTTCCGTGCTCCAAAACTCAAAATAATAAAAAAATGAGATAACTAGACTTAAAATCCTCATGCAGGCATCCTCGAACCTGCACATACTTAGCTGTTGGTGTAATGCCACTTGTGCAAAAAAATACTCGTATCTGCGAGATCTCATGCACCAGCCTGACTCCGCTTTTGCGCACAAACACCCACTTTTGCGATGTTGCAAATGCGCCAAAATACCCGCTTTTGCGGTCGCCAAAATATGCCAACCTTCAGCATCTGCGAGCCTCAATATCTCAAGCACTCCTCACATGTGCGACCTATTCTTAATTTTTGCACCCTCGTAGGTGTGACACACCAGCACCAGAAATTTCCAAAATACTCCAAAACGGTCCGAGATCAATCCAAAAAACACATGAGCTTCCTAGTCCCCCCATCAAAACATACCAACAAGTCCTAATACCTTTGATACACTCAAATTTCACTTTAAATAAATAGTGTAACGCGGTCGGTGTCAAATATAATAACCCAACAAGGTTGGGGTCGAATCCCACAGGGAATAAGTGTGAAAAGGTTACTTGAGTCGTGTGAAACTTAACTTAAGTCGTAATTCTATTCCTTTAGCTTAACAAGAGAATGATATAATCGTGATATACAAGATAACTATTTTGTTATGAGAATGTGATTAATTTAATTAAGGAAACCAAGATTGTGTCCCCATCAATGAAATGTAATGCTATCGGTGTTAATATGATATATTTCTAATGGAAGGTCCTTTGATATACAAATAGTTTCTAAATGACTACCCAATATTTTCCAATGGTTGGATAGTATGTTCTCTTTATAATTTTCTCAAATATAAAAGATTTGAAATTAAGAACAACCAATTTATGCCAAGTAGAACCCACTTATTCCTAAGCGATTTCATTAAACAAGGTTTAAAGTCTTGAGTTCTTGATATTCACTTCTACCTAACTCTAACTCACTTTTTCAAGTAAGCAAGAGTAAAATGGAATAAGTTAATGTTTGTAACCACTAACAATAAATAAAGCACAAAAAATGAATAAATATCAACCAACCATTATATATATATTCAATGTTAAACACCCATTTAGGGTCCACAACCTTAGTATTTAAAACTAGCTACTCATACTAAAATACAAAAATAAAGCAATAAATAGAGTCATAAAGCTTACAAAAGTGTAGGATTCTCTCTTCACAAACTTCCAAATTAATGGTGTATTCAATGTCTTCAATGTAGTCCTTTTTCAGACTTAATGACCCACAAAAACCCTAGTAAAACTATTTATAGTGGACTAAAAGTCGGGGTCAATATTGGACAAAAATGCCCCTGCAAACACCTTCTGCGACCGCATAATGGTCGCCGACCATGTATGCGGTCCGCATAATGGTCGCCGACCATGTATGCGGTCCGCATAATCATCATTTCGTCGCACATTTGCAGATCTTTCAATCCCAGGAATCCACCGCATTTGCATTATGCGGTCCGTATATCAGTTATGTGACTGCATTTTCCATTGCAGAAGTGCTACGCAGGTTCTTTCAATTTCAGTTATGTGGTCATTATGCGGCTCGCAGAAGTGTTATGCAACCATATAATGGATCGCACAATCTCCTCTTTATTTGGCAAAATAGCTGCTTCAGTTTGTGGTGGTTATGCGGTCCGCATAGTTCTTCTGCGATCGCATACTTGCAGCATTTCTACTCTTTTGTGGTTTTTGACTTCTTTTCTATGTGTTTGGATCTTCAAGTCTTATGCGCTATAAAAGACCAAAATCATAAAATTTAACTACAAATGCATCGAAAGACGAACTAAAATCTATGTAATTGGTATCAAAAGTGCCGAAATTCTACGACACATCAACCTTATCCAAATGCTCAAAATACCACAACTAATATCAAAACCAAGAATCGAAGATCAAAATCCATCTTTTAACTTTCAAACTTTCCAACTTTAGCAAACACGTCCGAATCATGCCTAAATATTCCGAGTTCCAACCAAACTTTGCGTACAAGTTTTAATCAATTAAAAAACCAATTTAAAGTCCCAGAACACCAATTGAGACCCCCAAACTCAACTTTTGGTCACACCTATGAACTCTCCATACTATCAAATTGCCAACTTTCGGTGAATAGAGCCAAAATCTTCTAAAAACCTCCGAATTCAAATCTGAATCTACACCCAAGTCTAAAATCACCATACAAACCTATAGGAACCATAAAATCACCAATCCGAGGGAATTTACTTAAAATTTTAAATATTGGTCAACTCTAGCAACTCAAGCTACTAAAAATAAAACTAAGTATTCCAATCACTTTTAAACCTTTCTGAAACCGAACCAACTTTTCCCCAAAATCATCAAACATAAAATACACGTACGAGGAGGGCGATGCTCAAATAAATAAAGCGAACACCATGTCATTACAGTTCAATTTTGTTTCAGATTTAGGACACTAACAACGAGTTGATTATCTACCAATCTTCAACATAAGGAGACTGTTCCTCAGGTCTCCTGATTGTGCCGTCTATAAACAAGACTTTTTTCTTGCTCGCAAGGCGTCCTCATTGATCTAGTTCACTCATCCTCCCAAGATTGCCATTAAATGTTTTATCGTATGGAGATGTTGTCTTCCTGTGACTGCTTCCATCGCCACTGGTACTCCTGCCAGCACCACCTTTGTCTTTACCGTCTTCTCTGGCCATGTTTCACCAAAGAGGAGAGAGGAAGAGAAAAGCCTTGTCTTCTTCTATATATATATATATATAGAGAGAGAGAGTATGTATGTATAATTAGTGAACATTAGTCCTAAAAAATATGGCAAACTTTAGTCCTACACGTATAAGGAAAATAGCTAGTTACACTATGGACTACTGGTGCTTCACCTTAGTTACACTGTGGACCACCGGTGCTTCACCTCTCTAACAGGGGCTGAGCTACAGTTGTGGGTGCGGGTTCGGGCGAACCCAGTGACTTTTTCTGAGACTCTATATTTATATTGAAAAATTTATTAAATTATATAGATATATATCACTGCCGAACCCAGTAACAAAAGTGGTGTGGGTTCAATGACAATGGGGTCTGGGTTTGCTGGTAGACACCCGAGTTCGATTCCCTGTGAAATCAATGTTATTTTATTAATTTTATAATATTTTTAGAAAGGACAAACTAAATGAGTAAATGATTCCGTATAATTCCCAATCAACTCCAACGACAACTCCCCTTACTTTCTTCTAAAGTAACATTTTTAATACACTAGCGTTTTTCTTTATGATAAACAAAAGACAAGACTTCTCTAAAGTAACATTTTAAACACACTAGCTTTTTTCTTTCTAATAAACAAAAGACAAAGCTCTAATTCCCAAACAAATCCAACGACAACTCCCCTTACTTTCCTTTAAAGTAACATTTTTAATACACTAGCTTTTTTCTTTCGAATAAACAAAAGACAAAACTCTAAACAAAAACAAACGTCTTCCAACTCCAAACAAGGATGAAATCAAAATTCCCAAAATAAAAAAAAAAACTAGGGTTCTGCTGATATGCTTTGTGACCGTGTGACTCTGTCTCTATTGATTGACTTTTAGACTCTTCTTCGTTTTTCCATTCTTCTTTTTTGATATTTTGCTTCATGTTTTTCTCTTATATTTCATATTTGATAATTATACAAAATCTAATTTTTAATCTTTGATTCCAGGGTTGTCCAACATTTTAACCTCTATTTTCTTTGTCTATTTGTGCTTTTGTACTTTCCAAAAGATCAAATATGGAATTCCCGATAAGCTGACAAGGTATGTGATTCTTTCCAAAAGTTCAAACTGGAGTCTGTCGACGGACAAGGTATGTGGTTGTTGTCCTACTTTTTTTTTTTTTTTAGTTTCTTAGTGAGACTAACTTGCATTCACATGGATTGGTCTTATGCCCTTATTAAGAAGAAAACTTTCATATGTCTACAGTAGAGCTAAAATAGAAGAAAATCCAATGACCTTTTTCGAGACCCTGTATATATAATTTAGAACTCATACACTTATAATCCTAGCTCCGCCTCTGCTCTCTAATATATATACAATATATACACTCCTAATAAAAATCATACACCTAGGCCAAAATGGAAAATTTAAAATTATGTTATATTTAAATATAAAAAAATATCATTTTTTCTGAACAAACTAATAAGGAAATAAATTACACCACATAAAATGCAATGAAAAGAGTAATTATCTACATGTCCGCTCATTCAGACAAATAAATAAAATATTTACGGTTCGTAGATTCGGACTGAGTTATTTATGTGTATGTATATATTTTAAAAGTGGATACGCCTTCATCGCAATTTTTTAGATAGGTCCATGCTCGTCATTCAAGCAAGGACAAGAAGAGAAGGAACCATTCTGGCTATTGTTAAAAAAAAAATTATTTGGAGATATTTCTAGCTGATGATGTCCATCTCATTGAAGAAGTATTAGGCATATGCCTAATAAGAGTTTTCTTTGGTTTGGTAGCCAACCTTTTTGACTTGGTTTGGTTGGTAGCCAACCTTGTTGAATTAGTTTGGTTTGGTAGCCAACCTTGTTGAATTTCTTTGGTTTGGTAGCCAACTTTGTTGAATTGTGAAAAGTGTGTGTAAATTGTCAAATATTGTAGGCTTTAGAGGGTGAAGCTTTGGCTATAAAAGGAGAGCTTCAACTCTCATTTCTTCACACCAACAAAGAGAGAAAGAAAGAGTGAGGTTTCACAAACAAGGTATAAGAAAATAGTCTGTGAGGAAAATAGAGAGTGAGCGATATTGTAGTGAGGTGGGAATATCAAAAGAGGGTTATTTCTTTTGAGTGTTGTAGTGGTCTTTGGAGTATTTACCTCCGACCTACAAAGTGTAAAATTCCTTACTATAGTGATATCAGTTGCTCCTCTCGGGGTCGTGGTTTTTTCCCTTATTCAGAAGGGTTTTCCACGTAAAAATTTTGGTGTCATTGTTACTCTTTTATTCTTGTTAATTACCGTATCTCGGTGCTACATTATTATTCCGCTTTATTACCGTGAATATTATTTTGGTAAGGGGTTTATTCCCAACAACTGGTATCAGAGCACAGGTTCTGCTCGTTCACTGAAATACTATTCACTGTCGGTAGTACTATACTTGGTGAAAAATAAAAATGTCCGGAGTAAAGTACGAGGTAGCAAAATTCAACGGAGATAACGGTTTCTCAACATGGCAAAGAAGGATGAGAGATCTGCTCATCCAACAAGGATTACACAAGGTTCTAGATGTTGATTCCAAAAAGCCTGATACCATGAAAGCTGAGGATTGGGCTGACTTGGATGAAAGAGCTGCTAGTGCAATTAGGTTGCACTTATCAGATGATGTGGTAAATAACATCATTGATGAAGACACTGCACGAGGAGTTTGGACAAGGTTGGAAAGCCTATACATGTCCAAAACGCTGACAAATAAATTGTACCTGAAGAAGCAGTTATACGCCCTACACATGAGTGAAGGTACGAATTTTTTGTCACATTTAAATGTGTTTAACGGACTAATCACACAGCTTTCCAACCTCGGAGTGAAAATCGAGGAAGAAGATAAAGCCATCTTGCTATTGAACTCGTTGCCATCTTCGTACGATAATTTGGCAACAACCATCCTGCACGGTAAGACTACTATTGAGTTGAAAGATGTCACATTGGCTCTTCTACTCAAAGAGAAGATGAGAAAAAAGCCTGAAAATCAAGGACAGGGTCTCATCACAGAAGGTAGATGCAGGAGTTATCAAAGGAGTTCGAACAACTATGGTAGATCCGGAGCTCGTGGGAAGTCAAAGAACCGATCCAAATCAAGAGTCAGAAATTGCTACAACTGTAATCAACCAGGTCACTTCAAAAGAGATTGCCCAAATCCAAGGAAGGGCAAAGGTGAAACCAGTGGCCAGAAGAATGATGACAACACAGCCGCCATGGTGCAAAATAATGATAATGTTGTCCTCTTTATAAATGAGGAAGAGGAATGCGTGCACCTGTCAGGTTCAGAGTCGGAATGGGTGGTTGACACAGCGGCATCTCACCATGCCACACCGGTAAGAGATCTTTTTTGCAGATATGTAGCAGGTGATTTCGGCACAGTGAAAATGGGTAACACAAGTTACTCAAAGATTGCGGGGATTGGTGACATTTGTATCAAGACAAATGTCGGATGCACATTGGTTCTAAAGGATGTGCGGCATGTACCTGATTTACGGATGAACTTGACTCGGGAATTGCTTTAGACCGAGATGGATACGAGAGCTATTTTGCAAATCAAAAGTGGAGACTCACTAAGGGATCATTGGTGATTGCAAAGGGAGTTGCTTGTGGCACGTTGTACAGGACAAATGCAGAAATATGCCAAGGTGAATTGAACGAGGCACAAGATGAGATTTCTGTAGATTTGTGGCACAAGAGAATGGGTCATATGAGCGAGAAGGGATTGCAGATTCTTGCCAAGAAATCACTCATTTCTTATGCTAAAGGTACAACGGTAAAACCTTGTGACTACTGTTTATTTGGTAAGCAGCATAGAGTCTCATTTCAGACATCGTCTGAAAGAAAATTGAATATACTTGATTTAGTATATTCTGATGTTTGCGGCCCAATGGAAATTGAATCAATGGGCGGTAACAAATATTTTGTTACTTTTATTGATGATGCTTCACGAAAATTATGGGTTTATATTTTGAAAACCAAAGATCAGGTGTTTCAAGTTTTCCAGAAGTTTCATGCTCTAGTAGAAAGGGAGACGGGTCGAAAGCTAAAGCGTCTCCGAAGTGACAATGGAGGTGAGTACACTTCAAGGGAATTTGAAGAGTATTGTTCAAGTCATGGGATCAGACATGAAAAGACAGTTCCTGGAACCCCACAGCACAATGGCGTAGCCGAGAGGATGAACCGCACCATTGTGGAGAAGATGAGAAGCATGATCAGAATGGCTAAACTGCCTAAGTCATTCTGGGGTGAAGCAGTTCAGACAGCCTGTTACCTGATCAATAGGAGTCTATCAGTTTCGTTGGCGTTTGAAATCCCAGAGAGAGTTTGGACCAACAAGGAGGTGTCCTACTCGCATCTGAAGGTGTTCGGTTGCAGAGCTTTTGCACATGTACCAAAAGAGCAGAGAACAAAGCTGGATGATAAATCTGTTCCCTGCATATTTATCGGATATGGAGATGAAGAGTTCGGGTACAGACTGTGGGATCCTGTAAAGAAGAAGGTCATCAGAAGCAAAGATGTAGTCTTCCGAGAAAGTGAAGTTGGAACTGCTGCTGATATGTCAGAAAAGGCGAAGAATGGTATAATTCCTAACTTTGTTACTATTCCTTCTACTTCTAACAATCCCACAAGTGCAGAAAGTACGACCGACGAGGTTGCCGAGCAGGGGGAGCAACCTGGTGAGGTTATTGAGCAGGGGGAGCAACTTGATGAAGGTGTCGAGGAAGTGGAGCACCCCACTCAGGGAGAAGAACAACCTCAACCTCTGAGGAGATCAGAGAGGCCAAGGGTAGAGTCACGCAGGTACCCTTCCACAGAGTATGTCCTTATCAGTGATGAGGGGGAGCCAGAAAGTCTTAAGGAGGTGTTGTCCCATCCAGAAAAGAACCAGTGGATGAAAGCTATGCAAGAAGAGATGGAATCTCTACAGAAAAATGGCACATACAAGCTGGTTGAACTTCCAAAGGGTAAAAGACCACTCAAATGCAAATGGGTCTTTAAACTCAAGAAAGATGGAGATGGCAAGCTGGTCAGATACAAAGCTCGATTGGTGGTTAAAGGCTTCGAACAGAAGAAAGGTATTGATTTTGACGAAATTTTCTCCCCCGTTGTTAAAATGACTTCTATTCGAACAATTTTGAGCTTAGCAGCTAGCCTAGATCTTGAAGTGGAGCAGTTGGATGTGAAAACTGCATTTCTTCATGGAGATTTGGAAGAGGAGATTTATATGGAGCAACTAGAAGGATTTGAAGTAGCTGGAAAGAAACACATGGTGTGCAAATTGAATAAGAGTCTTTATGGATTGAAGCAGGCACCAAGGCAGTGGTACATGAAGTTTGACTCATTCATGAAAAGTCAAACATACCTAAAGACCTATTCTGATCCATGTGTATACTTCAAAAGATTTTCTGAGAATAACTTTATTATATTATTGTTGTATGTGGATGACATGTTAATTGTAGGAAAAGACAAGGGGTTGATAGCAAAGTTGAAAGGAGATCTGTCCAAGTCATTTGATATGAAGGACTTGGGCCCAGCACAACAAATTCTAGGGATGAAGATAGTTCGAGAGAGAACAAGTAGAAAGTTGTGGCTATCTCAGGAGAAGTACATTGAACGTGTACTAGAACGCTTCAACATGAAGAATGCTAAGCCAGTCAGCACACCTCTTGCTGGTCATCTAAAGTTGAGTAAGAAGATGTGTCCTACAACAGTGGAGGAGAAAGGGAACATGGCTAAAGTTCCTTATTCTTCAGCAGTCGGAAGCTTGATGCATGCAATAGTATGTACTAGACCTGATATTGCTCACGCAGTTGGTGTTGTCAGCAGGTTTCTTGAAAATCCTGGAAAGGAACATTGGGAAGCAGTCAAGTGGATACTCAGGTACCTGAGAGGTACCACGGGAGATTGTTTGTGCTTTGGAGGATCTGATCCAATCTTGAAGGGCTATACAGATGTTGATATGGCAGGTGACATTGACAACAGAAAATCTACTACTGGATATTTATTTACATTTTCAGGGGGAGCTATATCATGGCAGTCTAAGTTGCAGAAGTGCGTTGCACTTTCAACAACTGAAGCAGAGTACATTGCCGCTACAGAAACTGGCAAGGAGATGATATGGCTCAAGCGATTCCTTCAAGAGCTTGGATTACATCAGAAGGAGTATGTCGTATATTGTGACAGTCAAAGTGCAATAGACCTTAGCAAGAACTCTATGTACCATGCAAGGACCAAACACATTGATGTGAGATATCATTGGATTCGAGAAATGGTAGATGATGAATCTCTAAAAGTCTTGAAGATTTCTACAAGTGAGAATCCCGCAGATATGCTGACCAAGGTGGTACCAAGGAACAAGTTCGAGCTATGCAAAGAACTTGTCGGCATGCACTCAAACTAGAAGACAGTGCTACCTCCTCTGGATGAATGAGACTGGAGGGGAGATTGATGATGTCCATCTCATTGAAGAAGTATTAGGCATGTGCCTAATAAGAGTTTTCTTTGGTTTGGTAGCCAACCTTGTTGACTTGGTTTGGTTGGTAGCCAACCTTGTTGAATTAGTTTGGTTTGGTAGCCAACCTTGTTGAATTTCTTTGGTTTGGTAGCCAACTTTGTTGAATTGTGAAAAGTGTGTGTAAATTGTCAAATATTGTAGGCTTTAGAGGGTGAAGCTTTGGCTATAAAAGGAGAGCTTCAACTCTCATTTCTTCACACCAACAAAGAGAGAAAGAAAGAGTGAGGTTTCACAGACAAGGTATAAGAAAATAGTCTGTGAGGAAAATAGAGAGTGAGCGATATTGTAGTGAGGTGGGAATATCAAAAGAGGGTTATTTCTTTTGAGTGTTGTAGTGGTCTTTGGAGTATTTACCTCCGACCTACAAAGTGTAAAATTCCTTACTATAGTGATATCAGTTTCTCCTCTCGGGGTCGTGGTTTTTTCCCTTATTCAGAAGGGTTTTCCACATAAAAATTTTGGTGTCATTGTTACTCTTTTATTCTTGTTAATTACCGTATCTCGGTGCTACATTATTATTCCGCTTTATTACCGTGAATATTATTTTGGTAAGGGGTTTATTCCCAACACTAGCTAGCAAGAGCTTCTTTATTCTCGAGGGTCGAACTTGAAATTTTCGATTAGGAGTGGAAAAATCTTATATATATCATTAGGGTCCTATATTTTTGTTTTGACTATTGAAGATTCTGGGTAGCATTACATAGGATTTTTGCCTAAACCTATATCTTTAGGACATGTTTTTATTTTTAAAGAAAAAACATAATTTTACGTATCAACCGAAATCAAGAATTTGTTTAAGAATTGGAAGAATAATCCTTCCTCTATATTGCATAAGAACATTTAAAGGGTAAATATTTGTTCTTCCACTGATATTAATTAAAAAAGAACGTTAAAAGATTTATGAACGCAAAAATAAAATTCTAATGAACTGTCCCTGAGGGACGCAAAGAGTAGATTATTTATAAGAAAAAATAACAACTTTTATCGAATATAAGTGTATTAGTGAAAAATAGACTCGTCACGTGAGTCTATTAAATGACAACACATGTCAGCAAAGTTATAAGAAAAGTGAAGAATGACATATAAAGATGATATGTGAAACACCCTCGGGACTAAGCATACTCGTACCGTGCCTGTTAGTGTCGGAACTGACCATCCCGAATTACATGTGATTTACCATCATTATGCCATCAGTTACAAATCAACTATGTAACGTAAAATAAATGCAATAAATGATCGTAACAGTCAGAACAAGGCAATCAATTACGATATTGACTCAACATGTACGAGATTGACTCAATAGGCATGAGATTGACTCATAAATTACGGAATTAACTTATCAGTTACGGAATTTACTCATCAATTATGTAATTTCAGCATTTACATAGATGTTACAAGTCTTCCAAAAGTAACGAATGGATTGAGTAAATGTTCATAATTCAAGGAGATGGTTACTTAGATTTAACCCTATAAATAAATACACTTTTATCACCATTAGGAAAATCTAATTTTCTTCTCTACAATTCTATACATTGTAATTCATAGCATCTTGCTCCCAAGTTAGCCATTGTTCGGTCCTTCAAGCTCTATTCGGATCATCATCCTATCAAGGATTATTCAATAAGAATTATTTCTTCTCTGCTTTATTTTTATTATATTATCTGTCATTAAATTTATTTTTCACTTCTCTATCACGTTGTACTAACGAAAATTTATATCTTTCGGATCAAATCAGTTATTTGTAGCCCGCTATATAAAATTTATTGCTTTGACCTTAGAAATTATTTTTTGGGTTACACAATAAGATTTTTATTAGTCCAATCATATTTTATCACAGAAGTTAAAATAATATAAAATTTTCATATTATGCCAGCAAAAGTGGAATAATAACACTATTGCAACTTGTCTTATTTTGAAGAATTAACCTAATATAATATAAGTATAATTTATGAGAGAGGCTGTAAGTGCATTCTCTCTTTCTCCATTTTCTGGAAAGCACTCATTGAGCATACTGACAGAATGATTGACACTCACGTCTCTATCATGTCTAGTGATTTTGCTATAGTTTACTAGCACATTCTTAGACTAAGACTACGACATCGAATAAGAAAGCTCACTCCATTCCAGGAATCAGTGTATCATATGTTTATAATCTTTATAATAAATATATAATTTATATATACTAGCTAGAAAAAGTAAAGAGTATATTCAATAGGCTATTTGTGTAAAGACCCGTTTTACTTTCCGAGCATTACTTCATAAAAATAAAGTTACAGGCCAAAATTGATGCTATCGTACTAGAGGTGCATTGGCCCAAGTACACTATGAGTCAAATGCAGGAGGTCGAAATGGAATGTCAAGACCCAAAACCCACAAATCATAAGTTTTATTAAATAAAGAAACAAATGAATTTTAAATCATAAGTACATACAATATTAGTAAGACATAAAATAAATGTGACAATATTAATGCAAAACCATTAACATCAACTAGAATATTCAAAACCCGGCATCACAAGTGCATGAACATTTACTAAGGAGTATAACAATAATATAATATTTTTTAGAATGTAAATTAGACAGAATAAAGTAAATAACTATGATGGAGACTCTGTGGGTTGCAACACGCAATGCAACTCACTATAAAGGCCTCTCAATAGCTGCGCCTACGCGCCAAGATGACCACCAAATGAACCTGTCACATATTGCATATTTAGTGCAAAAGTATATCATGAGTACGTAATTCAACGCGTACCAGTAAGTATCTAGCCTAATCCTGGAGAAGTAGTGACGAGGGACCGACATCGACACTCGCTAGTGATCTAATAAAACAATATAATAAATTATTAGTAGATATGAAACACAACAGTAATAATGAGGTAAGATCTATAATTAACATAATCCTCAACTTGATGACAACACAAATTTCTCAAATCTCATGTACTATCTCAACAAATAGAAGAATCAAAGGCAACCTTAAACGGGTAACGGACATCAAGCGCTACTCAAACAAACAAGGCATATTATGTAACTTCCAGATCTTAATCAAGGGGAACCTCATGAATATTTGGACTCCTGGCGATATCATGCATGATTATGCCGAGGTCGTACGGCCCGATCCAGACTAGTGTGTACACTATTGAGGGTTGACCGACGCGAACCAGAGATGCATTTTAATATACTGTCGAGGCATGCAGCCCAATCCACAAGAAATAAAGAAAATTAATGAATCACAAACCACATGTTTGAAACACAGGTACAAGAGCATAACGTAAACATGAATTTTACCGTCTATTAAATATCTCATCAAACAACTCAAGGTGATAAAACACAGCCTAATATGTAATGATCCGACCGGTCATTTTACTTTATAGATCCCTATTCCCTTAATTAAGACTTTCTGTATGTGCTTTTACTATTTTATAACTTGCGGGGATGGTTGGTTTGGTTTTGGAAGGGTTCGGGTTGAATTCGGAATACTTAGTTCCATAATAGTGGCCAAAGATGACCAAGCTTGACTTGAGTTGATGCTTTTAATAAACGATCTCGAAATCAGTATTTAACGGTTGCAATAGAGTCATATGATAATTTTGGACTTGGAAGTATGTTTCAATTGAGTTTTAGGTGGGTCGGGAGCGTTTCAACTCTTATTGTTGAAAGTTGGCATTTTCAAGGTTTTAGAATTTCTTAAGTTTGACTTGAAGTGGATTTTGGTGTCGTCCATGCCTGTTTAGGATTACGAGCCTTGGAATAGATTTGTATTGTGATTTATGACTTGTACATAAAATTTGGCATCATTCCGAGTTGTCTAAGTATGTTTCAACGCGTTCGTAGTTGGATGAAATGAGTTTGAAGCTTAGAAGTCGATTAATGAGGTTTTGAGGCGCGATTCTTGATTTTGTTATTGTTTTATTTGTCCTGAGGCTTTGAGTAAGTCTACAATATGCTTATGGACTAGTTGATACATTTGGACGGAGTCCCGGGTGGCTCCGGTGTGTTTCAGATCATTTGAAGCAAGCTTGAGTTGGCTAAAAACTGCTGGTGTGCTTCGCGATTGTGAAGATAGTCCTGCGATCGTGAAGAAGAAAAAGGGCGAAGCTGGGCTAGAAGGCTTTTGGCCATCGTGACCGCGACCTGGGGATCTCGAGAAAGGAAGGATCAGAAGTGCTTCATTGCGAACTCGACCATCAGGTCGTGAATGCAAAGAGTATTTTGGGAGTGGCAGAAATTGGCCTTTGCAATCGCGAGATATTTTCGCGATCACGAAGAAGGAATCACTGGGAAAACTTGAATTTATTACAGGACTTAGTCTCTTTTCTTTCATTTTCTACTTGGTCTTAGACGAATTTGAGAGAAATTTGTGGGGTATTTTCATCAACATTATGAGGTAAGTTATCCCTATCAATTCTTGAGTTAAATACACAGATTATAGTTAGATTTAACATGCAATTATGGGGAAATTTGTGGGATTTTTATTGGAAATTAGGTTTTGGTAAAAATGGGATATGATCACGAAAAATTTTGAAATTGAAAATAAATTATATATTTGAGTTCATGAAGTCATGGGTAACATTTATCTTCGAAAATATTTGGATTCCGGACACGTGGGCCCGAGGTGATTTTATTGGATTTTCCAGATTTGGTTGGGAAACTAGTTTAATAGTAACTTAAGAACTTTTGAGCATGTATTGATTAGTTTAGACAACTTTTTATTAGTTTCGGTTTGCTCGAAATCATTTGAGGAGTTCTAGTGAGGTTAAAGAGCTGGATAGTGGACTTGGAAGCGAGATAAGTCTCTTGGCTAACCTTGTAAGGGGCAATTTATCCCCTTAGGTGTATTGATTTTTGTGTGATACTTGTTGCGGAGTGCTACGTATGCACGAGGTGACGAGAGTCCGTGCGTAGCTATATCTATGTTATGTCCGGATAGACGTAGATTCACACCATGCCTCAATTATGTTATTTGTACTCATCATGCATATTTGAATTCCTCAATTTATGATTTAGATTGAATTTAGAATAAAATATTGTCTTAGCCTTTTACCGTGGAAAGATTCTGAATTACTTGATGAACTATAGATCCGTGTATTCTCAACTCGCATATATTTCCACGAGCGAGGTAATTTATCTACTCTTACGGGATCGGGCCGTTTGCCTCGGTAGTGTTGTAAACTACTCTTATGGGATTGGGTCGTTCGCCTCGACGGTACTGTGTATCACTACTCTTATGGGATCGGGTCGTTCACCTTGGCAGTACTAAGTATCATTTTCATATGGGATCAGACCGTTCGCCTCGGTAGACTCGTGCTTAGTACTTGAGAATAGAATTGGTTACGGTAATAGTTGAGTAGAGCGTTCGAGGGCGGTTATGATATTTTAGTGATTTGATATAGGTCCATGTTGGAGATTCATGATTTATGCTTTGTATGTTTCATTGGTACTTGTTATACATCCTCCTGTCTAGTTTATGTATTTTTATTAGTGTCTGACCACTAATAAGTGTCAAGTCAATCCCTTGTTACTACTTTTTCGAGGTTAAACTAGATACTTATTGGGTACACATTGTTTTACGTACTCATGCTACACTTCTACACTGAATGTGCATGTACTGAGATAGGTACTTCCATTGGTCACACGAGAATGTAGTTGTACTTCTACGGAGACTTAGTGGTGAGCTACTTGCATTGCTTCGATCTGCAGCACCAGAGTCTCCCTCTACCTTGCTTACTGTTTCTGTCTATTACCTTTCAGACAATAGTTGTATTAGTTTTGTATATTCTCTAGATTGCTCATGCACTTGTGGAACCGAGTTTTGTGGGCTTCTAGAATTTATGTACTGTTGTATTTATTATCACTATCACTGTGGTTTATATGTTATTCACACTTTATATTTTTTAGAAAGAAATATGTACAGTTCCATGAGATTTTACTTTATCCGGTGTTTTATGGAAACTTCTTTTTTTTAAAAAAAAAGTTTAAAAGGGATAATTGAATTGGAGATTTTTGTATGGGCTTGCCTAACAACAACGTTGGTCTCTATCGCGGCCTATTATAGGTTATGGGTCGTGACAGTTTGGTATCAGAACTTTAGGTTCACATAGGTCTCACGAGATATAAGCAGGCCTAGTAAAGTCTTGCAGATCAGTGCGGAGATGTCCGCACATATCTTCGAGAGGCTATAGGGTGTTAGGAAACCTCTAGTTCTTCATCTCTTATTGTGCAGTTGGTATTGTGCTAAGTATCTTTCTATTATTCTCTCACAGTTGGTGAGAACGCGCGCGACAAATGCACCCGGTGGTAGAGGAGCTGCTCCCCCCGTTGCTAGAGGCCAAGGTAGAGCCTGGGGGAGGGCTCCAACTCCTGTTAGAGGATGAGGGCATCCTAGAGTTGCTTCTGTTGTACCACCGGTGGATCCACTAGAGGATCGTATTATTGAGGAGCAAGATGAGGTGGCTGTAGCAGAGCCAGCTCTGACAGATTTCATAAATGCACCGGGATTTCAGGAGGTCATAGGCCTTATGCTGCGAATCATGGACTCTATGATGCAGGATGGTTTATTTCTAGTGGAACCAGCCACATCTCAGGCGGGATGACGAGCACTAAACCCTACTGCTCAGGCTCTAGTGCATGCTACTACTATTTATCAGAACCCAGGTGCACTACCTGCGGGCAGGGTCCAACCAATTGCAGCGGTTGTGCCAGAGCCAAGACCGATCGCGTCCATTGAGCAACAGAAGCGGCTGGATAGATGGACTAGGTTTCGTCCTCCTATCTTTGGGGTGAAAGATTAAAGGACCCATAATATTCCATTGATCGGTACAAGGAGAGGCTATGTAACATGGGGATATTGAAGTCCAACGGGGTGGACTTCACCACCTTTCATCTTGAGGCAAGGCCTTCAGATGGCGGTCTTCTTACCTCCTTAGAATGACATCATATTCTCCTCCCTTGACTTGGGATCAGTTTACACATCTGTTCTTAAAGAAGTACATACCACCTTCAGATAGAGAAGAGCTTCGGGGTTAGTTTGAGCAACTCAATCAATGTCATATATCTGTGACCGACTATGAGGCGAGATTCACTGACTTGTCTCTCCATGAAACTATTACACTCCCCATAGAGGTAGAGAGGCTGTGGCGGTTCATCGTAGGTCTACACCTTGAGATCCAGGTTTCTATGGCCCGTGAGGCAGAGATGGGGACTCCCTTTCATCAGGTTGTGGATATAGCTCGGAGGATTGAGCGTATCCACAACCACAGTGTAGAGATTGTGCCGGGGGATA
This sequence comes from Nicotiana tabacum, assembly GCF_000715075.1. Lineage (NCBI taxonomy): Eukaryota > Viridiplantae > Streptophyta > Magnoliopsida > Solanales > Solanaceae > Nicotiana > Nicotiana tabacum. The sequence continues at coordinate 41,965,063 of NC_134089.1, read as the reverse complement.
AGAAACCCCATCAGTTTGGTGGATTCAGTGGCACCTCACCTAGGGGCAGAGGTCAGTTCATGAGGGGCAAATCTAGTAGGCCCATGCATTCAGCACCACCGCCTACTCGGAGTGCTCTACCAAAACCCTACTTCGATGTTATTTTAGAGAGTACCTACATTCGCCAGCTATTCAGAGTTCCTCTAGTGGGTATTCAGGCCATCAGGGTCTGACTTCGGGTCAGCAGTTCGCCCTTCCAAGAGGTTGTTTTGAGTGTCAGGAGCTTGGCCACGTGAAGAGTTTTGTCCCAGACTTTGGGGAAGGCAGTGCAGTAGGATCATTGCCCCATGATTACTGCACCAACTACTAGGGGTGGTCAAAACCGATCCGAAACCCAAAATCGAACCGAACTGAAGCTCAATGGTTTACTGGTAACGGGTTAATGGCTTAACGGACGGGGAACAAATTGAGATTTTTTATTAACGGCTTATCAATTTTGGGGCGTATTATTTAATTTTCTTAACGGATAATCCGTTAACCTGTTAAGATATATATATATATATATATATATATATATATATATATATATATAAAATTTATTTTTATTTATATATATTAAATATAAAAAAGACAAAAACCCTTGACTTTAGTTTCCAGTACTCTGTCTGTCTAAGATTAACGTTACGCACCTAAGGTCCCAATTCCTAAACGGCTAAACCTAATTCCTAGAAACCCTAACGCCTAAACCAGCAGCCACCACACCAGTCCTCGTCGACTCCCACCAGCCACCGGTCTCCCTCTCGCCGTCTCACCTCTCCTTCTCGCCATAGCCAGAGCAGCAATCAGCAGATAGTAAGTTTCAATGGCCGATCGAATTTGATTAGCTAAATATTTTCAACCAACCTTTTTGTTATTTTTTTAATTGATTTTCTAAATTTGCGGTCATAATGAGGATAACCAAGCTCCCTCTTCTGATACCTGTGAGAAAGTTGCTGGCAGAATCGAACCATTAACATAATATTGCAATTCCTGAATGATTTTTCATATTTATTAAATTTTAAAAAATTATTTTGTTTGGTTGATGATGGTGAATCATCTCTAGAATCAGAGCCACTTCAGATAGCGTAGAAGTTTCTGATTACTACTCTTGAAATAGAGGAGTTACTCTTGTTTCATACATGCCAATCCTATATATTCTTGGGCTAAGTTTTCGGCAAAATTAGAGTGACATCTCTATTTGAATGGACTGAATATTTACCTCGGTGAAATTTTAAAGGAATTCATCTGCTGCTCAATAATATAAAAAAGCCAACTTATGATTGATTAAGGAAAAAAAACAATTTTGTATATGATTATGATTTTTGAAAGATGCTCTTGCTATTTAACTGTCTTGTAAGTATAAAAAGTTGAAAAGGAAACAAAACAAGTTTGTATATGATGTGCTGAATCTATAGTTCAATGCTAATTTTTGTTTCCAATTTTTAAATGTAGTATATATTTATCCATAGACACCAGCAATCTTCTGGTGGTGTTAGTGCTGGATTTTTAAGGGTGTTAGACTCTAACTATTGGTGATGAAGCAATAATTTTTATTCCAACACTTGGACTGATGTTTATTCAAGTGATGATACTTATATTGCAGCTGAATCACATACTGCGTACTAATTGTAGTTTTTATGACTACATGGAATGCTTTGCGGTCCATTACAACTTGATGTCTTTATTCTGATTCCTTTTCTTTTCTTGTTGCAGTGATTCATACATGGCTGAAAATATACAAAGTGATAAGGTGATGATGGGTGAAAGTTGGTGTAATGACTCGGCCAGTTGTTTTGAATAATACAATTTCGTTTCCCCTATTTACTGCTAAATTCATGCCTTACAGTTGTAATGTGACTTGTCGGGGTAATTGGTTAGGGTCCGGTGAGGTTTTTGAAATGAATTGAGACACTTAGTCTCCAAGAAGAAAGCTTAAGTTGAATAATTTGACCGGAAGGTGAAAATTTTGCAAGCGACCCCGAAATGGATTTTTGATGATTCCAATAGCTCAGTATGGTGATTTCGGACTTAGTAGTGTGTCCGGATATTTATTTTGAGGTCCGTAGCTAAATTAGGCTTGAAATGACGAAAATGAGAAATTCAAGTTTGGAAGTTTGATCAGGGAGTTGACTTTTTGATATCGGGGTCGAAATCCAGTTCTGAAAATTTTCATAGCTCCGTTATGTCATTTATGACTTGTGTGCAAAATTTGATATCAATCGGACTTGATTTGATAGGTTTCAGCATTGAATATAGAAGTTGGAAGTTCTTAGTTTCATTAAGCTTGAATTGAGGTGTGATTCGCGGTTTTAGCATTTTTTGATGTGATTTGAAGTTTTGACCAAGTCTTATCATATTTTAGGACTTATTGGTATATTTAGTTGGGGTCCCGGGGGACTCGAGTGTGTTTCGGGTGTGTTTCGGATCATTTTGGGCTACTTTGGATGCTGATTTTCAGATATCTGGTGTTCGCGAAGAAGAATTTGGCCTTAGGAAGTTTGTTCTTTGCGTTCGCGAAGAAGGAAATCTTGGTTGCGTAGGCCTGACTTCGGAGACTCATATCTCACAATCTATAAGGAATTTAGAGATGTCTCAAACACAAAAGTTGTAGCCCGTTGTGTCTAGTTTGTAGAAATGAAATTAATTAGCATTTCGATTTGTGTATAAAAAGTTATGGCAGTTACACTACAGGCTGTCCGGGGAGATTTGAAAATCTCTGCTGCATAGGGCTGACTTTGGAAGCTTATATCTCGCAATATATAATGAATCAGGAAATGAGTAACCTATAAATTTATAGCCCTTGGTGTCTAGTTTTTACAACATCAAACCATTTGTCATTTGCAGTTGTGCACAAAAGGTTATGACAATTCTACTAAAGGTTGTCTGAAATGAGTTTGGAAATCGCTGATGAGGAATTTCCTCATCGCGAACGCGAGAGAAGGGTCGCGAACGCGAAGAACAAACCTCTAGGCAGCAACATAAAGTCCAAATTCGTCCCATTCTTCCCTTTTTGGACCAAGGAAGCTCGGGTGGAGCGATTTTTCGAGGGATTTTCAGAGAAAACAACAGGGTAAGTGTTCTTAACACAATTTTTGATAGATTACTCGAATCCATCGTTGTTTTTAACGTTTGATTGGTGATTTTAAGTTGGAAAATTTTGAAAACCCTCTTGGATAGATTTGAGGATTTGAGGGTCGAAATATTATCGGAATTTAGTAATTTTGATATGGCTAGACTCATGGTTGAATGTGTTGTTAGATTTTGTGAGTTTCGTCGGATTTTGAGACGTGGTCCCCACGGGTGATTTTGAGTTAAATTTCGGATTTTGTTGGAAAATTAGTATTTTCTTATGGAATTAGTTCCTATAATTAGTATTGACTGAAGTGAATTAACTATGGCTAGATTTGGGTCGATTGGAGGTCGATTCAAGGGGCAAAGGCATTTCGGAGTAGGATTTTGCTCGAATTGAGGTAAGTAATGATTGTAAATACTGTCCTGAGGGTTTGAAACCCCAAATTTCACATTGTTGTGCTACTTTGAGGTGACGCACACGCTAGATGACGAGCGTGGAGTCGTGCACCATTGGGGATTGTAACATGGTTCGTCCCGTACGACTGTTAAGTCGCATAATTGATTGAAATCTTATGATATTCCATATTTTAGAGATTGAAATTATATTTTGGGTTGTATGCCATGTTTGGGGCCTTGCGCTGACCTGCAGAGACCCTTAGGGGCATTTTCACTATTTTACCTTACTCTATTTGTTTTGAAAGCATATCCTCATTCAGGGTTTACCGGTTTATTGTCTAAATCTAGTTTTATCACTTTGTTTCTTAAAATGTGAAAACTATTTGGGCCGAGTTCCCAGTTTTACCGAAGGTCCGAGTGATTGTGAGGTTGATGATTGAGATAGACGGAGGGTCTGATTGTGAGGTTGATGACTGAGATAGACCGAGGGTCTGATTGTGAGGTTAATGACTGAGAGAGGCCGATGGCCTGATTGTGAGGATTATATATTTACGGATCAGACTACACGCCGCAACAACTTATATATATATATATGTATATGGATCGGGCTGCACGCTGCAGCGATATGTTGGATCGGACTGCACACCGCAACGATATAGTGCTTGGGCTGTAGGAGCCCCTCCAGAGTTTGCTCACCCCCAGTGAGCGTTGTCGACGAGATATATGGATCGGGCTGCACGCCGCAACGATATGTAGATCGGGCTGCGGGTCGCAGCAGTTTACTATATGGTACCTATTGAGTGTGAGTGTTGAGTGTAAGCGCTGATTGGTAAGAGTTCAGTCATGAGTGACTGAGAGGCTTGCCCGAGGGGCTATATATATACATGTACATGAGTGATGCTTTGCCTGAGGGGCCTGGTTATGGGCTTAGTGTTTTTCACTCCTCCTTAAAGTGAGTTTCTATCGAATATGTTGATTTAATTATTGCTTTCACTCATCTTTATACCGGGCCTCTATTGAAAAGGTTGAGCAAATGCTTTAAGCAACTTTCATTTAAACTGAAGTTTTTAAGTTATGAAATGGTTATGAATTTCTATTTTGCCGAGGGGCTGTATACAAACTATGCTTTGGCCGAGGGGCCGATTATGATTTTCATCACTTTCACTATGTATATATTTTATTAAAACTATATTGAACAGGTTAGAAAGATAATTTTAAAGGATTTTACTGAAGTTGGGAGTTTAACGAAATGATTTGAACGGTATCTTGATTTGGGAACATGTTGTAATCACTGTGGTGTTATGACGTGGCTGACGTGTTTTCTTGTTGCTCAGTCTTTATTTACTCTTATTACTTACTGGGTTGGAGTACTCACATTACTCCCTGCACCTCGTGAAGATTAAGGTATTTCAAAACCCGATAGCGGGTGTGGATTGCCTAGAGGTAGGGTCATCAGAGTTAGCAAGGTGGCTGCACGATGTTTGCAACATTACTTTCCTTCCTCTCATTTTCATTACTGTATTTAGTACATTTTTTGACTCTTGTTGTATTCAGACCTTGGTAGATGCTCATGACTAGTGATACCCCGATATCGGGCTTGTGTAATTATCCTGCACTTTTCTTTTGAGTTTCATTATGAGATTATTGGTTTATAAATAGTATAAAAACAACTTTTATTGGAAAATGGTTGATTCGGGAGTTGTGTCGGCTGACCTAGTTTCACGATAAGCGCCATCATGCGTCGAGTCAGTTTTTGGGTCATGACAAGTTGGTGAGCCTAGGTTACATAGATCTCATGAGTCATGAGCAGGTTTAGTAGAGTCTCGCAGATCGATACGGAGACATCTATACTTATCCTCAGGAGGCTGCAGAACCTTTAGGAAAAACTTCACATTCTTGACTTCTTATCATGCGTCCTTGATTCAGCTTGAAAATTAACTCTTTGATTTCCTTCCACGCATTCGTATGCGTGCATGAGCGCTCAGTATCAGATATGCATCGATGGCTTGTGATTCTCTGATCGAGGGGCGAGATGTGATCTCTGTGTGTTGATGTTGGGACAGTCTAAAAGACTTGGGGCCGGATTTTTGCCTATACCTTGAGCCCGGATTTTTGCCTATACCTTGAGCCCTGAGCTGTTGATTTAGTGAGCGCGTGTTTCTGAATCTATATCTTCTGTTGCATCCCTGTTAAAGGAAGTAATGACTGGATAGCTGCATGGTGAGGGTGAAGTGACTGTGAGATGTGTTCATATGAATCGAATGAGACAAGAAGGGTCTACTTTGGGGCAGCAAGAAATATTAGGTACTTGATTTTCATCTCCATTTGAGGTATAGCCATGAGTTATGGGCTTGTGAAGAATCTTTTCATGTTTCCTAGATGGAAGTGAGGTAAATCTCATATTGCGGTATGAGTTCAGACTTAGGGAGATCAAGCGACTGTGTAATATCTATGACGGTGGAAGGTATACAGAAATGTTAGTTTGAGGTAAAAAAGGTGGGTTATCTCCTGCGGAGTATTCTGAGGTTATGTGATCCTTATATTATCTGTTAGAAGATCTCATTTACAAGTGAACAATATGTGTTAAAATTTAAATTTGGGTCACTTAAGAGAGTGGGCTTGACTGTTACGAGGGTGAAAGCGAGATTTGCAGAAGGTTTAAAGTACTAGACAGTCTGTGTTTCACGATCCATGAAGTATGGAGTTTAATCTTACTTTGGTACTATGGCAGCAATAAAGTATATGTGTATGCGTTATTGTGTGTGTTTGATCTATTGCTTCGAGCCAAGTGGGGGAGTATGATATTTATTAGTTGCATGCATGGGTATGTTCTATATTGGTACCAGTTTAGGCGTACGGGAGAATCAGTTATGGCCTATAGAGTTTGAGATCGAAGATGGCTCGAGTAAAGGAAAATTCTCGACAAAGGTTATAATATGCTTCATAGATGTATGAGAATCACGGAATATCTTGAGTTGTTGTTGGTAAAGGTGCTCGATGCATAGAGTAGGAAGCTACTTGGTTGTTTTAGTATAAGGTTACACTCTACGGTATCGAAGTGCTTTTGAAGCACAGGTTTTTCAGTTCGTTTGATCAGGCTAATTGCAGTTTGAGTAGAGTGAATGACTTTCGAGAATGCTTCTAATGTGTTCAAGATTTTACATGTGATAATTGAATATTTTCAAGTTGTATATGTGGCTAGAAATTGAGTTTCCATTGGAGGATGTCAAGACTTGTGTCATTTCTATATTAATTATAGGGGTCTATATATCAGTATCAGGAAGGTCAAGGTAATGGCTTGGGATTTGCAGGAAGTCTCTTCAGGGTAGGTATTTTGAACATGGTGCTTTTGGGAATATTTAATAAAGTATTCAGCGACTTATGAGCCTTAGACGATGTGGTATTATGCTCGAGTCTCGTGTGGCGAGTCCGGGTCGAGGATTGTGATGTAATAGTAGAAATAAGTATCAAGTTGAAGGTAAATTCAGAGGGACTTGTATAGATGGGATAGCTTGGTAGTAGGTCGGCTCGGTAGGGGAAAGGATATGATGAGTTCTTTGGGTACTTATGAGGTAATGCATTTCTATAGGTGTTTCATGGGAATTTTCTTGGGTTTAGTGACCTGCGTAGCTCGGTTGAGTTAGAAGGATTCGATCCTGATGATTTAGTATTGTGCAAATGGAATTCGGAGAGCTCTAGATGGTTTCCACCACAGTTAGAGAGGTATATTTTTCCTATTGGCGTGAGGAGCATGGGATGTATAGTGATTTTCTTCTAGATGGGATCAATGAGAAGTTCTTTGCTAGTGGTGTACATAGTTGCTTGTGGCTCGGAAGGGATATGAAGTTTTCGTGGTTATCCTAGGATGGTACGGTTTATGCGATATGTTGTGTAGGATTGAGATTTGCATCTGTAAGGTCACAGTTCAGATTTGAAAGGAAGGTCACAAATTCTTAGATAGCATGGGCAGCTTCAGGTGACTAGATAAATGATCATTGATTGGTGTGGCTTGATGAGGGTATACATTTTAGATATGCGATGTGTTTGAGTTATGGATGCTTTACTGGTATTGCAGCACTATCTTTTCTGATTGTCTGATGATATTCCAGTTTGCTTGGTGGCTCAGAAGAATTATAGCTATACCTCTCATGGGATGATTGAGTACTAGAGGTGTGTTATATATGCGAGCGGCAAAATTGGGGTCAGATATGGTAATTCGTGTGCTTTATGAACTTGGAGACTGATAGTTCTCATAAATAGGTTAGCTCGCGGCTATGGACGACAAAGATGTGGGTTAGTTAGTCAGATGGTAGTATGTGCTATGATTCAGTCATTGTGAACCTTCGGAGGGTTATTTATCTGTTGTGGATGACCAGAGTTGATGTGTGGTGCGTAGGTGGGCCCAACAGGGGTGTGTGTTCTGCACCGGGTTGGAATTATTGACTCCGAACTGTTATTGTTGAGAGATGTGTCGTTCGATTGTTGTTGAGCTTATCTCTGTTCTAGAACGATCTATAAGTTACTCTTCTGTGTTACAAAGAGTTGTGATTTGATGGTTATATGCGCATATGGTGCGATTCAATTTGATCTTTATAGTGGAATTTGAGCGAAACGGGTAATTGGGCGTTGCATGATTTGTTGCGCATTGGGTATGTTTTCTCGGACTGATATGTCATTGTGTCATTTGCTTCTCCATGGTTATGGTGATTCACTTTTGGGTGCTAGGCACCAAATTGCACGTGGTTGCTGATTTTGAGCATAGTGACTTGAGGCGATTCATGTGGATCAATGTTTGAATAGGATCACGCATTGCAGCAAGGTTATGTGGGGGTATGATCTTTCTGGTTAGATTCATGTGATCTGTTTCTATGATGTGTGACGAGCTCTCAACATTGTGTTGTGGTGGTACTGTCGAGTTTGTGGTACAACTCTCTCATTTGAGTCATTCTCATGATTTGAGTATGTACGGGTTGTTGCTTATTGGTGCGCGGATTGCATGAGTTGTGGTTTTAGATGGTGCTGATGTGTCATGTGACCAGTGTAGTTGTGTTGGATTAGATGAGATCGTTGGGGATCTAGAATGGATGCAAACAGATTCGGTTTTAGCATGTTGGAAGAATAATATCGAGGTTCGACTTAAAAATTTACTATGATTCTTGCCAAAGGAGAGGGATCTTCTTGAATGGTTGATCTGGGAAATGATTACGAATCTGCGTGTTTCATTTATCATTGGTAGTATATGGAAGTGTTGGAGTAAGACTTTAATTGATAAGAGGTATTATCAGTATTCGGTCGTTTTGGGCAATTGCTGTGATTAGAAGTTATCGCTACAAGTGTTTGAGTTATGTGGTATATCATGTGATTACATCTTGGGTTACGAATATGGGTTGATACAGCTTGTTCATACTTATTCAGAGTATAGATGTGAGGTTCTGATCTTATAAATGATTTCGGAAGTGGAAACTTGGTTCTAAGGTTAATGGGCTGAGCTAGATTATGAAATTTCAGTTATGTTGTGCTGCTGGATCTATTTGAGATAGGGTGACGTGGGATCACCCTCGGGTATGTGCATGCTAAGGTTATGCAGCGATTTGATGGTTTTCATCACAACTCTGGGCACGTTCGAGGACGAACACAAGTTTAAAAGGGGGAGAATGTAACGACCCGGCCGGTCGTCTTGAATAATACAATCTCGTTTTCCCCATTTACTGCTAAATTCATGCTTTACAGTTGTAATGTGACTTGTCGGGGTAATTGGCTAGGGTCCGATGAGGTTTTTGAAATGAATTGAGACACTTCATCTCCAAGAAGAAAGCTTAAGTTGAATAATTTGACCGGAAGGTGAAATATGTGTAAACAACCCCGAAATGGACTTTTGATGATTCCAATAACTCCATATGGTAATTTTGGGCTTTGGAGTGTGTCCTAATATTTATTTCAAGGTCCGTAGCTAAATTAGGCTTGAAATGACGAAAATGAGAAATTTAAGTTTGGAAGTTTGACCGGGGAGTTGACTTTTTGATATCGGGGTCGGAATCCAGTTTTGAAAATTTTCCTACCTCCGTTATGTCATTTATGATTTTCATGCAAAATTTGATGTTAATCGGACTTGATTTGATATGTTTCGGCATCGAATATAGAAGTTGGAAGTTCTTAGTTTCATTAAGCTTGAATTAGGGTGTGATTCGCGGTTTTAGCGTTGTTTGATGTTATTTGAAGTTTTGACCAAGTCCGTATCATGTCTTAGGACTTATTGGAATATTTCGTTGGGGTCCCGGAGGACTCGAGTGTGTTTCGGATCATTTTGGGCTACTTTGGATGCTAATTTTCTGATATCTAGTGTTGTTCTTTGCATTCGTGTGGAGCCTCTCGTGTTCACGAAGAAAGAAATCTCTGTTGCACAGGTCTGACTTCGAAGACTCATATATCACAATCTATAAGAAATTTGGAGCTGATTTAAACACAAAAGTTGTAGCCGTTTGTGTCTAGTGTTTAGAAATGAAATTAATTAGCATTTCTATTTGTGTACAAAAGGTTATGGTAGTTACACCACAGGCTATCCGGGGTGAGTTTGAAAATCTCTGCTGCACAGGGCTGACTTTGGAAGCTTATATCTCGCAATATAATTACTCAGGAAATGCGTAACCTATAAAATTATAGTCCTTGGTGTCTAGTTTTCAGAACATCAAACCATTTATCATTTGGAGTTGTGCGCAAAGAGTTATGACAATTATACTAAAGGCTGTGTGGAATGAGTTTGGAAATCGCTGATGAGGAATTTGCTCATCGCGAACACGAGAGAAGGGTCGCAAACGCGAAGAACAAACCCCTGGGCAGCAGAATAAAGTACAAATTCGTCCTTTCTTCCATTTTTGGACCAAGGAAGCTCGGGTGGAGCGATTTTTCGATGGATTTTCAGAGAAAACAGCGGGGTAAGTGTTCTTAACACAATTTTTGATAGATTACTCGAATCCATCGTTGTTTTTAACATTTGATTGGTGATTTTATGTTGGAAAATTTTGAAAACCCTCTTGGATAGATTTGAGGATTTTGAGGGTCAAAAGGTTATCAGAATTTAGTAATTTTGGTATGGCTAGACTCGTGGTTGAATAGGTTGTTGAATTTTGTGAGTTTCGTCGAATTTCAAGACGTGGGCCCCACAGATGATTTTGAGTTAAATTTCGGATTTTGTTGGAAAATTAGTATTTTCTTATGGAATTAGTTCCTATAATTAGTATTGACTGATTGATTTAACTGTGGCTAGATTCGGGTCGATTGGAGGTCGATTCAAGGGGCAAAGGCATTTTGGAGTAGGATTTTGCTCGAAGTAATGATTGTAAATACTGTCCTAAGGGTTTGAAACCCCGGATTTTACATTGATGTTCTACTTTCAGGTGACGCACACGCTAGATGACGAGTGTGGAGTCGTGCACTGTTGGGGATTGTGACTTGGTCCGTCCCGTACGACTGTTAAGTCGCGTAATTGATTTGAAATCTTATGATATTCCATATTTTAGAGATTGATATTATATTATATTATATTTTGGGTTGTATGCCATGTTTGGGGACTTGTGCCGACCTGCTGAGACCCTTAGGGGCATTTTCACTATTTTTCCTTACTCTATTTGTTTTGAAAGCATATCCTCATTCAGGGTTTACCTGTTTATTGTCTAAATCTAGTTTTATCACTTTGTTTCTTAAAATGTGAAAACTATTTGGGCCGAGTTCCTCGTTTTACCGAAGGTCCGAGTGATTGTGAGGTTGATGACTGAGATAGACCGATGGTCTGATTGTGAGGTTAATGACTGAGAGAGGCCGAGGGCCTGATTGTGAGGATTATATATTTATGGATCGGGCTGCACGCTGCAGCAATATATATATGGATCGGTATGTATGCCACAACGATATGTTGGATAGGGCTGCACGCCGCAGCGATATAGTGCACGCTGCAGCGATATGTTGGATTGGACTGCACAATATGGCTTGATATTGCGCTTGGCCGTAAGGGGCCCCTCCCGGAGTTTGCACACCCCTAGTGAGCGTCGTCGACGAGATATATGGATCGGGCTGCACGCCGCAGCGATATATGGATCGGGCTACGCGCCGCAGCGGTTACTATATGGTACCTATTGAGTGTGAGTGTTGAGTGTGAGCGCTGATTGGTAAGAATTCAGTCATGAGTGACTGAGAGGCTTGCCCGAGGGGATATATTTACATGTACATGAGTGATGCTTTACTGAGGGGCCTGGTTATAAGCTTAGTGTTTTTCACTCATCCTTAAAGTGAGTTTCTATCGAATATGTTGATTTAATTATTGCATTCACTCATCTTTATACCGGGCCTCTATTGAAAAGGTTGAGCAAATGTTTTAAGCAACTTTCATTTAAACTGAAGTTTTTAAGTTATGAAATGGTTATGAATTTCTATTTTGCCGAGGGGATGTATACAAACTATGCTTTGGTCGAGGGGCCGATTATGATTTTCATCACTTTCACTATGTATATATTTTATTAAATCTATATTGAAAAGGTTAGAAAGATAATTGTAAAGGATTTTACTGAAGTTGGGAGTTTAACGAAATGATTTAAGTGGTATCCTGATTTGGGAACATATTGTAATCACTATGGTATTATGACGTGGCTGACGTGTGTTTCCTACTACTCAGTCTTTATTTACTCTTATTACTTACTGGGTTGGAGTACTCACATTACTCCCTGCACCTCGTGTGCAGATTCAGGTATTTTAGAACCCGGTAGCGGGTGCGGATTGCCTAGAGTCAAAGTCATCAGAGTTAACAAGGTGGCTGCACGACGTTCGCAGCACTACTTTCCTTCCTCTCATTTTCATTACTGTATTTAGTACATTTTTTTTGACTCTTGTTGTATTCAGACTTTTATAGATGCTCATGACTAGTGACACCCCGATGTCGGGCTAGTGTAATTATTTCGTACTTTTCTTTTGAGTTTCATTATGAGATTATTGGTTTATAAATAGTATAAAAACAACTTTTATTGGAAAATGGTTAATTCGGGAGTTGTGTCGGCTGGCCTAGTTTCAGGATAGGCGCCATCACGATCGGGTCGGTTTTTAGGTCATGACAGTGGGGCTTCTAATTCAAATGCAATAAGTCAAGCTCAAACAACAGAGTCAAATATAACCAATAAGGAGAAAAAAGTTTGTTGTGTGGGATCATTTTACAGAAATTATTACTTCTAAAGGACAAAAGCAAAATGTGACTATTGCTTTATTGAGTATGTATTTAAGATCAAAGATGGTACGTCGACACTTCTTTCTCATATGCTTAAGTGTCCAAAACGCCCTGCTATTATTGATAAAAAATAATCAAATTTAGGCTTTCAATCTGCTCCGGGGGGTAGTAAGGGTGACGTAGCCGTTGTTACTTGGAAATTTGATCAAGAAGAATGTAGGAAGGCATTATGTCGTATGGTAATAGTTGATGAGCTTCCTTTTAGCTTTTTGAGAAAGAAGGTTTTAGAGACTATGAAAGTGATGCAACCTTATTTTAGGATCCCTTCCCGTAGCACTGTAACTAGGGATTGTTTTGATCTTTTTAATGAAGAAAAGCAAAAGTTGAAGAGGTTTTTTATAGAAACAAAACAAAGAGTATGTATTACCACTGATACTTGGACTTCTATACAAAGAGTCAATTACATGTGTATCACTGCCCATTGGATTGATAGTGAATGGAATATGCATAAGAGAATAATTAATTTTTGTCCTATTGTTAGTCATAAAGGAGAAGAATGGTAAATGGTATTGGTAGGTGCTTACATAAGTGGGGGATCAATAAGATCTTCACGGTCACAGTTGATAATGCAAGCTCAAATAATGTGATAGTAAAAGAATTGTCTAAGCAATTAACAAAAAATGGAACTAATTTGATGAATGTTACTCACCTTCACGTGAGATGTATGGGTCACATCATGAATCTTGTGGTCCAGGATGGTTTATAAGAATCTTCAATGTCTATAGAACGTGTTAGACATGTAGTGAGATATGTTAGGCAGTCTCCTGCGAGGTTGAAGAGGTTTCAAGAATGTTTTGATGTTGAACAACTCAATTCTAAAAAAACTTTATGCTTAGATGTTCCAACTAGATGGAATTCCACCTACTTGATGTTGCGCAGAGCTGTTGAATTTGAAAGTGCATTTTCACATTATGCTTCTAGTGAAATTGGCTTGAGACATTATCTTGAGCATTCTTATATTGATGTTGGAATTCCTACAGGTGAACTTTTGAGTAGTGATTAGGAGAATGCAAAAAGAATTACAAAGTTTCTTAAAATCTTCTATCTTCTTGCTTTGAAGATATCCGGATCACGTTATGTTACATCGAATATTCATTTTCTTGAAATTTGCGCAATTGCTGTCTATTTGAAGCAATTGATAGCAAATGAAGATATAGTTTTAGGTGAAATGGCAAAGAATATGAAAGAAAAGTTTGATAAGTATTGGGGTGATCTAGGGAAAATGAACATGATAATTTTTATCTCTAGTGTCTTCACGATTGGCTTCGAAATGAAAAATTAAAACAACCCATTAGTGTTGAGGAAGACCTTGATAAAATCGAGCAGCTTGAACAAGGTAATAATATTGTTTCTATATTTGTTGTATATAAGTGTTGTTGATATGCTTATATTTATCGCATGACTCATTATTTTAATTTTTTTTCTTCAGATTTAGCCAGCAATAGAAAAGACCCTTCCGTAATTGACGTGTAATGTTAATATATTTGGTAAGATCATTCATCAACAGCTCTACCTATTCCCTGTTTTATTTGGAATTAGGAAGCCAAGTTGGCTTACGTATAGTACCGTATATGTTCTTCATTCTATATGCAATTGTTCTTATGAATAATAGTCACATTTTGTTATTAAACTTAAATTGATGGGAGAAAATTTATGATTACAAGATTTATAGTTTCTCATTGTAATATTAGTTGCACAGCTAAGACAACTCAACACCAATGAATCATGGCCAAGTACTTTATACTTTTTAGGTTGTAATTACATATGTTCAGCCACTACAACTATTTGGAACTCACAAACCATTCTGATCAAAGATCAGAATTTCTTGGAATGTGTTCTTGAATTCTCAAAAGGTATCTAATTTTAGTTGGAGATGTTAATTTGCCCATGTAAAAATTATTGAAATGTTAATTTTTATATATGAAGTAGAGATGGAATTGGAGATCAGCTTTGGTCTTGTTGAGTAGCAGTTGGAGAGCAGGAGAAGAAATAGCAATTTGGTCTTGTTGAGCAGCAACTTTTTCATTCTACAAGTCGCAGTAACTTGTTTTTTCATTCTACAAGCTTTTTCATCACAAGCACCCTATTACTTAATGGCATCAGTCAGTTAGCTAAATGACTGTTGAACTTGTTTAATTCTTTCTGGTTTTGGTGGCAAGAAGGCAGACTAGCTCCTTTGTCTCGCATGATTTACATTTTCGGCATATTAACTGATGCATTTTGGATTCTATCCCTCCTATTTTAAAACTAAATTTTCTATTTCAGATGCTTTAAGATAATGAATTGCTGGAATCATTCTACAGCTTCTCAAGTTAAATGTTTTTCTTGCTTTTGTTGTATACAGTTCATGTTTCATAAAATGATGAAACATGGGAATGTTCTCAGTTTCAACCTTTTAGAAGTAAGTTGCTTTGAAGTGAACCAAAAGATAAAAACCTAAAATGATGTAATGGTGAACTTTAAATATGTGGGATAATCACTGGATAAACATTTGAATGACTTTAGTACATAGTTGAGGATAATCACTGGATAAACATTGAATGGCAGAATGTTGCTGGATCATTACTTCTTTTTAACAGACATGTATGTTTGGTGTAATTTCGATTTGTGAATATGTATGCTAGGTCGATAAATCACCCAATAATTGTTCGATAAGAGCTAAATCGATATCAATTTGCCCGATATCTTATCGGGTGACAAACAGATTAAAACATTTAAAAATCGATAACCGATAAGCCAAACCATTAAGAGTAATAACCGCCTAATCCGCCCGATAAGCAGCCCTACCAACTACCACACTGCCCGCTCATCTGGCTAGAGTTGTAGGGCAAGTGGGTAGGGATCGCCCTAGAGGTGGAAGCCAGTCAAGTGGCACTCCGGCTAGATTCTATGCTTTCCCAGCCAGGCAAGAGGCAGTCGCCTTCAATGCAGTGATCACATGTACTTTTTCTATTTGCGGTAGGGATTTTTCGGTATTATTTGATCCAGGATCTACTTATTCCTATGTTTCATCTCTATATTATCCTTACCTATGTGTATCTCACGAGTCCTTGGGTGTTCTTATATATGTTTCCATGCCATTGAGTGATTCGATTATTGTAGATCGGGTCTATCGGTCCTGTGTAGTGACTTTTTTGTGGTAATGAGACTAGAGCAGATCTTCTATTGCTCGATATGGTTGATTTCAAAGTTATCCTAGGCATGGACTGGTTGTCTCCATACTATGCCATTATTAATTGCCATGCCAAGACTATTACCTTAGAGATGCTTGAGTTTCATAGATTAGAGCGGAGGGGTTCGTCCATCGGTACTTCCAGTCGGGTTATCTCTTTCTTGAAGTTCCGTTATATGGTCGAGAAGGGTTATTTGGCATGATTTTTACAATGTATTTCCTGCTGATCTACCAAGTATGCTTCAGATTCGTATCTTGAGATCTGGGTATCATCAGCTGAAGATTGTGCTTCAGATGTTCCGTAGACGACATTCCGGGCCAGATATGGGCATTATAAGTTTTTAGTGATGTCCTTTGATTGGACTAACACATCGGTGGCGTTTATGGATTTGATTAATCGGGTGTTACAGGTCGTATCTTGACTCATTTTTTATTGTCTTCATTGATGATATATTGATCTACTAGCGTAGTATGGAGGCGCACGAGCAGCATTTGAGGTTAGTGCTTCAGATCTTGCGGGAACATAAGCTTTATGCTAAGTTCTCCAAGTGCGAGTTCTATTTAGATTTCTTGGCTTTCTTGGGGCATGTTGTATCAGGTAAGGGTATTAAGGTGGATTCCAGGAAGATCGAGGCAGTCAAGAGTTGGCCTCGTCCTACCACAACGAACAAGATTAGGAGTTTCTTAGGGTTGGCAAGTTATTATCGTTAGTTTTTGGAAGGCTTCTACTATATTGCAACACCATTGACTTGATTGACCTGAAGGGTGCTACGTTCAGATGGTCCGATGATTGTGAGGCAAGCTTTTAGAAGCTCAAGATCACTTTGACTACACCATTGACTTGGGTTATGTATTGATACAGTAGGGGCAAGTTATTGCATATACTTCACATCAGCTAAAGCCCCATGAGAAGAATTACGTCGTACATGATTTGGAGTTGGTCACAATAGTTCATGCTCTCAAGATCTAGAGGAATTATCTTTATGGGGTATCCTATGAGGTTTACACCGATCACTACAGTTTGCAACATTTGTTTAAGTAGAGGGATCTTAATTTGAGTCAGTGTAAGTGGCTTGAGTTACTGAAGGATTATGATATTACTATCCTATATCATCCGGGCAAGGTGAATGTGGCTGTGGATTCCTGAGTAGAAAAGCTTAGAGTATGGGTAGTTTGGCATTCCTTTCAGCAGAGGAGAGGCCATTGGCTTTGGACATTCAGTCCTTAGCAAACATACTTGTGAATTTGGATATTTCAGAGTCCAGTCGAGCTCTTTCATGTGTTATGGCTCAGTCAACATTATTTGAGCTGACTATATTGTTAGTACAATGATCCGCACTTGTTGGTTCTTAGAGAGATGATGCTACAGGGTAGTGCCAAGGAGGTTACTATCGGTAATGAAGGTGATTAGCGACTCCAAGGTCGTCTATGTATTCCTAATGTCGATGTCCTTAGGGAGAATATTTTAGAGGAGGCGCACAGTTCTTGATATTCTATTCATTTAGGTGCTACAAATATGTATCGCGACTTTAGGCAACATTACTAGTGGAAAAGGATGAAGAAGGACATAGATGAGTATGTGGAGATATGTCTAAATTGCCAGCAGGTCAAATATGAGCACCAGAGGCCAAGTGGCCTACTTCAGCATATGGTTACACCGGAGTGGAAGTGGGAGCGCATCACTATGGATTTCACAGTTGGGTTGTTGAGCATGTTAAGGAAATTCAATGATGCTTGGGTAACTGTCGATTGACTAACCAAGTCTGCACACCTTATTCTAGTAGTGATTACGTACTCTACAAAGAGGTTGGCCTAGATTTATATTCGGGAAACTGTTCGACTGCATGGTATGCCTATTTCAATCATTTCAGATAAAGGCCCTCAGTTCATTTCACATTTTTAGAGAGTAGTACAGAGGAAGTTGCGTACCCGCAGACTCACGGGCAATCGGAGCAGACAATTCAAATTCTAGAGGATATACTCAGAGCATGTGTGATTGACGTCGGAGGGCAGTGGGATGGATTCTTACCATTGGCCGAGCTTGCTTATAACAACAGTTATTAGTCTAGTATAGGGATAGACCTATTAAAGGCTTTATATGGTCGGTGATGTCGTTCCCCATCGGTTGGTTTGAGCTCGGTAAGGCTAGGTTATATGGTACTGATTTGGTAAATGATGCCTTAGATAAGGTGAAGTTGATCCAGGTGCGACTTCGCACAGCACAGTCCATACAAAAGATTTATGAATATCAGAAAGCACGTGAAGCTCTCTTGAAGGTCTCGTCGATGAAGGGTATCATGAGGTTCAGAAAGAAGGGCAAGTTGAATCCAAGGTTTATTGGCCCATTTGAGGTGTTGAAGCGAGTTGGGGATGTTGCTTAAAAGCGTGCTTGGCCTCCTAGTCTATCAGGAGTTCATCCTATCTTTCATGTATCTATGCTCCGGAAGTACCATGCCGATAGGTTGAATGTGTTAGATTACAGTACGGTTCACCTAGATGAAATCTTGGGTTATGAGGAAGAGCCAGTTGCAATTATTGACAGGTAGGTTCGCTAGTTGAGGTCCAAGAAGATTTCTGCGGTAACGTACAGTAGATGGGCCAACCAGTTAAGGAAACGAATTGGGAGTCCGAGGAGGAGATTCTTAGTAGATATCCGCACTTATTCAACACTCCAAGTATGATTCTAGACCCGTTCGAGGACGAACATTTGTTTAAAAGGTGGAGAATGTAACCATCCGATTGGTCGTTTTACTTTATAGATCCCCATTCCCTTATTTATGACTTCCCATATGTGCTTTTATTGTTTTATGAATTGTGGGGATGGTTGGTTTGGTTTTAGAAGGGTTCGGGTTGAATTTGCTACACTTAGTTCCATAATATTGGCCTAAGGTGGCCAAGCTTGACTTGAGTCAACGCTTTTAGTAAACAACCTCGGAATCGGGATTTGAAGGTTTCAATAGTTTCGTATGAAGATTTTGGACTTTGGCGTATGTTCGAAAGGAGTTTCGGGTGGGCCAGGAGCATTTCGATGCTTATTGTTGAAAGTTGGCATTTTGAAGGTTTTAGAATCTTTTAAGTTTGACTTGAAGTGGATTTTGGTGTTATCGATGTCCATTTGGGATTACGAGCCTTGGAATAGGTTCGTATTGTAATTTATGACTTGTGCATAAAATTTGGCATCACTCCGAGTTGTCTAATTATGTTTCGACGCGTCGGGAGTTGGATGAAATGAGTTCGAAGCTTAGAAGTTAATTAATGAAGTTTTGAGGTGCAATTCTTGATTTAGGTGTTGTTTTATGTGTTCTGAGGCTTCGAGTAAATTTGAAATATGCTTATGGACTAGTTGGTACATTTGGACGGGGTCCCCAGTGGCTCGAATGTGTTTCGGACCACTTGGAACAAGTTGGAGTTGACTGAAAACTGCTGGTGTGCTTTGCGATTGCGAAGATAGTCCCGCGATTGCGAAGAGGGGATTTTGGAGGGGCAGTTTATTGACCTTCGCGAACGCGAACAAGGGTCCGTGAACGTGAAGGTGGACCTGGCAGTGCTTCGCGAACGCGGAGGCCCAACCGCGATTACAAAGAATAAAAAGGGAGAAGCTGGGTTGGAAGGCTTTTGGCCTTCGTGAACACGACCTGGGGAACGCGAACATAGAAAGTTGGGAAGCGCTTCATCGGGAACGCAACCATCAGGTCATGAACGCGAAGAGTATTTTGGTAGTGGCAAAAAGTGGCCTTCACAATTGCAAAGAATATTTCGTGATCGCGAAGAAGGAATCGCTGGGCAAACTTGAATTTATTACGGGACTTAGTCTCTTTTCTCTCATTTTCACTTCATCTTGGATGAATTTGAGAGCATTTTGTAAGCGATTTTCATCAACATCACGAGGTAAGTGATCCCTATCAATTCTTGAGTTAATTACATGGATTATAGGTAGATTTAACATGAAATTAGGAAACATTTGTGGGATTTTTGTTGGAACCTAGGGTTTGGTAAGAATTGGGATTCGACCACAAAATTAATTTTGGAATTGAGAATAAATTACATATTTGAGTTCATGAGGTCATGGGTAATATTTATCTTCGAAATTTTTTAGATTCCAGGCACGTGGGCCCGGGGGTGACTTTTATGGACTTTCCGAATTTAGTTGGAAAATTAGTTTAATAGTTAAATTATGAACATTTGGGCATATATTGATTAGTTTATATGACTTTTGATTAGTTTCGGGTTGCTCGGTGTCATTGAAGAGTTCTAGTGAGGTTAAAGAGCTGGATAGTTTACTTAGAAGCGGGGTAAGTCTCTTGCCTAACCTTGTAAGGGGGGATTTATCCCCTTAGGTGTATTGACCGTTATGTGGTACTTATTGTGGGGAGCTATGTACGCACGAGGTGACAATAGTCTGTACGTAATATATTTATATTATTTTTGGGTAGACTTAGATTCACATCATGCCTTAATTGTGTTTTTTGTACCCATCCTGCGTATTTGACTTCCTTAATTTATGACTAAGATTGAAGTTAGAATAAAATATTGACTTAGCCTCTTACTGTGGAAAATTGTGAATTACTTGATGAACTATAGATCTATGTCCTCTCGACTCACATGTATTTCCGCAAGCGAGGTAATTTATCTACTCTGATGGGATCGGGCTGTTTGCCTTGGTAGTGTTGTAACTACTCTTATGGGGTCAGACTGTTCGCCTCGACGGTACTGTGTATCACTACTCTTATGGGACCAGGTCGTTCGCCTTGGCAGTACTAAGTATCATTTTCATATGGGATCGAGCCGTTCACCTCGGCAGACTCGTGCTTAATACTTGAGATTGGAATTGGTTATGATAATAGTTGAGTAGAGCCTTCGAGGCCGGTTATGATATTTTAGTGATTTGATATAGTTCCATGTTGGAGATTCATTATTAATGCTTTGTCTATTTCATTGGTACTTGTTATACATCCTCCATGTCTAGTTTATGTATTTTTATTACTGTTTGACCACTAGTAGGTGTCATGTCGATCCCTTGTTACAATTTCTTCGAGGTTAAACTAAATACTTATTGGGTACGTATTGATTATGTACTCACGCTACACTTCTTGTGACTACCCAAGGGGTCATCACCGTAATTCTTCCTTGTTCTGTGCTCCTGAGGCCTTGAAAACCTCGCTTTTAGTTGCCTCGATTTGCATGCGCAGTTCGGGCGCGTAGCCGGAAAGTTTTTATGTTAGAATATGTGGATTTTGTGAAAAATTTGATGAATTTTGGTATTAATATGCATAATGTTGACTTTGGTCAACATTTTGGGTAAATAGACCCGAACCTGTGATTCGACGGTCCCGGAGGGTCCGTAGGAAAATATGGGACTTGGGCGTGTGCCCGAAATCAAATTCCGAGGTCCCAAGCCCGAGAAATGAATTTTTGAAAGAAATTATTTTCTGAAATTTGATATGAAAATTTGAAATGAAAAGGAGTTAGAAAATATAGGTATCAGGCTCGTATTTTGGTTCCGACGGCCAGTACAAGTCTTAAATATGTGTTAAGCACTATCTATAAAGTTTGGCTAAAAACGACGTCATATGACGTGTTTCGGACTTAAAATGGAGAATTTGAGTTATGAAAGTTGAAGAAAAAAAATCATGTGTTTGAGGCTTGATCCTATGTATATGATGTTATTTTGGCGATTTGATCGCACGAGTAAGTCCGTAAGATGTTTTTAAGGTTGTGTGCATGTTTGGTTTGGAGCCCCGAGGGCTCGGGTGAGTTTTGAATGGGGCCCGAGAGGTCTTGGACTTAAGAAAATGCAGGTTCAGGTGATGAAGACACCAGCGCAGCCGTGGTCATTTCCGCGCGGTCCGCGTTGGAGCCACGCGGCCGCGATGCATTTTTGTGCAGTCCGCGTGGCTGAGTCTGAGGGATAGGGTTTCAGGTTAACCAGCGCGGCCGCGCACCAAAACAGTGCGGTCCGCGCTGGAAGGGTTCAGAGAAGCCCCAATTTTTCTCCCACTCGACGCGGCCGCAACACATTTTTGTGCGATCCGCGCCAGGTCCTCAGAAAGGTATACAAGTTCGGAAAATCTCAGTCATTTTTCACTTTTCAAAAACCCAAAACCTAAGAGGCGATTTTCCCAACAACTTTTCTTCCCCAAAACGATTGGTAAGTGATTTCTAACTTAATTTCTTTATTCCTTAACATCTTTTAACATAATTTCAACTTCAAATCAAAGATTTTCATGGGGAAAATTGGGTGTTTTGGGTAGAACCTAGGTTTTCTACAAATTGAGAAGTTGGACCTCAATTTGGATTCCGATTTAAAAACAAATCATATATTTGGATTCATGGGGGAATGAGTAACCGGGTTTTGGTCCGAACCTCGAGTTTCGACCACGTGGGTCCGGGGGTATTTTTGACCTTTTTGGGAAAAACCTTGAAAAATCTATTTTCATGCATTGGGGATGATTCATTTAGTAATTATTAATGTGATTAAGTAACTTATGACTAAATTCGAGCGGATTGGTGGTGGAATCAAGAGGTAAAGCTATACTAGAAGCGTGAGTTGAGTTTGGAGCATTCGAGGTAAGTGTTTGTTCTAACTTTGGCTTGAGGGAGTAGGATTAGGATGATATTTGCTACTTGCTAATGTGGAGTACGGTGTATAGGCATGGTGACGGTTATCTATGCACCGGAGTCTAGCATGACCGTGAGTCTTGATTGCTTTTAATTCGTGTGAATACTCCCGTGCCGGGATGTGTAGACTAATATATATATTCTCCCTTGTCGGGATATTTTGGGCTGTTAGTTGTACCCTTGCCGGGTTAAAGGTATTGAGTTGTTATTCTCCCCTTAAGGGGTCTACTATATGAAGTCAGATATTACGATATATATTATGGGATCGTGTGGCACGCCGTCCACTTATATATGATATTATGGGATCGTGTGGCACGCCGTCCACTTATATATGATATTATGGGATCGTGTGGCACACCGTCCACTTATATATGATATTATGGGATCGTGTGGCACGCCGTCCACTTATATATGATATTATGGGATCGTGTGGCACGCCGTCCACTTATATATGATATTATGGGATCGTGTGGCACGCCGTCTACTTATATATGATATTATGGGATCGTGTGGCACGCCGTCCACTTATATATGATATTATGGGATCGTGTGGCATGCCGTCCACTTATATATGATATTATGGGATCGTGTGGCACGCCGTCCACTTATATATGATATTATGGGATCGTGTGGCACGCCGTCCACTTATATATGATATTATGGGATCGTGTGGCACGTCGTCCACTTATATATGATATTATGGGATCGTGTGGCACGCCGTCCACTTATATATGATATTATGGGATCGTGTGGCACGCCGTCCACTTATATATGATATTATGGGATCGTGTGGCACGCCGTCCACTTATATATGATATTATGGGATTGTGTGGCACACCGTCCACTTATATATGATTTTATGGGATCGTGTGGCACGCCGTCCACTTATCATGGGAACCAGAGTCTCTTCTGCTTATTTCCGATATTTCATTTTTACCTGTTACTCCCCGATAGCATGTCCCCTCCTAGCTTTACTTTGTATTATCTTGTTATTGTTTTTTTTCTTGCACTTGTATATATATCTGTACAGGTTAATTGTGGTAGGTCCTGTTTAGCCTCGTCACTACTTCGCCGGGGTTAGGCCAGGCACTTACCAGCACATGGGGTCGGTTGTGCTGATGCTACACTCTGTGCATTTTTGTGAACAGATCTGGGAGCAACTTACGGACCACAGCAGTAGGACTTCTGGGAGCTATCTTCAGTCTAGGGACTCTCGAGGTTGCCTAGCTGGCGTTCACAGGCCGAAGTCCCTTTCCATGTTTTTTTGTTTGTTTATCTTGTATAAGACAAACATGATGTATTTTCCCTTCAGACATTGATTGTAGTATTCTATAGTAGTCCGTGAGCTAGTGACACCATACTCTGGGTAGCATTTTGGTTCAAACTTCCGCACTTTTGGTTTTCAGTTGCTTTAGATTTAAAGTCTCCCGCTTAGATTTTGTCTCGTTTATTATATTGTTTGAAAGAAAGAAGGAAAGGTGTTTTAAATATTTGGCTTGCCTAGCTCCGATAGTAGGCGCCATCACGACACCCGATGGTGGGAAATCCGGGTCGTGACAAGTTGGTATCAGAGCATTAGGTTACTTAGGTCTCACAACTCACGGACAAGCTCAGTAGAGTCTGAGGGATCGGTACGGAGACGTCTGTATTTATCCCGCAGAGGCTACTGAGTTAGGAAAACTTCACCTTGTTCATTCTTGTCGTGCGATTCTGTTTGTCAAGTACTGATTGTCTTTCCACTCTGTTCTTTCGCAGATGGTGAGGACACGTGCTTCCTCTTCTACTGCGCAACAGTCTGATCCCCCAGCAGCAGCCCCTATTAAGGGCAGAGGGCGAGGTCAAGGCCGTTCCATAGGCCGAGGCCGGGATAGAGCTCAGCCCCGAGCAGCATTTCCGAAGACGGAGCCTCAGGTCGATTTTGAGGAGGAGGTTCCGGCCCCAGCTGTTCTAGTGGGCCCAGCTCAGGTCCCAGAGGGTTTCATAGCCACTACAGTGCTTCAGGACGCTTTGGTCCGACTGGTAGGCTTTATGGAGGGCATTTCTAGAGCGGGTTTGCTTCCCGTAACTCTAGCCACATCTCAGGCTGGGGGAGGAGTTCAGACTCCCGATACTCGTACTCCAGAGCCGGTAGCTCCTCAGGCTCAGGTTCCAGTAGTTCAGCCAGCCGTGGCAGTTCAGCCAGCTGTGGCAGCCCAGCCAGGTATTGCGGCTCAGTCCAGCGATGGTGCGGCTATGTCCGCGGATGCTTTGTAGAGGCTTGATCGTTTCACCAAGCTCTTCACAACCACATATAGTGGCACCCCCTCAGAGGATGCTCAGGATTTCATATTCAGCTGTCATGAGGTTCTACGGACTATGGGCATTGTAGAGACCAATGGGGTCGACTTCGCCACTTTTCGCCTGGCAGGATCCGCCAAGACTTGGTGGAGGGATTTCTGTTTAGCCAGGCCAGCAGGGTCGCCATCATTGACCGGGGATCATTTTTAAGAGTTATTTCTGGGGAAGTTTCTTCCAGTTACTCAGCGAGATGCTCTTCGCAGGCAGTTTGAGCGTCTCCAGCAGGGTCCTATGACGGTCACCCAGTATGAGACCCGGTTCATTAATCTTGCTCGTCATGCCATTGTGATACTCCCCACCGATAGAGAGAGGGGGCGGAGGTTTATTGATGGGTTGGCCCAGTCGATCCGTGTACAGATGGCCATGAGTGCCGGTAGTGAGATTTCATTTCAGGAGGCGGCAGATGGTGCCCGCCGGATAGAGATGGCACTTGCTCAGGGAGGTGGTCATGGGTCTGATAAGAGGCCCTACCATTCGGGTAGATTCAGTGGTACCTCATCTGGAGGTAGGGATTCTTATGGTAGAGGTCATCCTTCGAGGCCCTTTCAGTTAGCTCTCCAGGCTTTTCATGGTACACCAGGTGGTCGTGGTTCTCAGCCGCAGTATTTCGACTAGCAGCTTTTCAGTTCACCATCAGTACCTATCAGTGCACCACCCCTCTGTTATTCTCAGCAGCCAAGGACTTGTTATACTTGCGACGATGTGAGTCACATTGCCAGATATTTCCCTCGAGCTTCCAGCAGCTCGCAGCAGCAGGGTCCTCGCCCGATGATCCAGGCACCAGTTGCCCCACAGCCTGCCCAGCCAGCGAGAGGTGGGGGTAGAGAACATAGAGGTGGAGGTAGAGCTCTTAGAGGTGGAGCTCAGACCGTTAGAGGTAGGGGTCAACCAGCAGCAGATCGTCCCAGGGATATGATTCAGGGAGGTGGGGCCCAGCCCCGTTGTTATGCTTTGCCAGCCAGGCCAGAGGCTGAGTCATCAGATGCTGTGATTACAGGTACTATTCTGGTCTGTGATAGGGATGCTTCTGTGCTATTTGATCCCGGATCTACGTATTCATATGTGTCATCCTATTTTGCACCCTATTTGGTTATGCCTAGTGACTTTGATGTTATATTGGGGATGGATTTGTTATCCCCGTACCATGCTATCTTGGATTGCCATTCCAAGACCATGACCTTAGCCTTACCGGATTTACCCCGTTTAGAGTGGAGAGGGACTTCTGGTCATTGTACCCGTAGTGTTATCTCGTATGTGAATGCTCGGCGTATGGTCGAGAAGGGATGTTTGTCCTACTTGGTGTATGTTCGCAATTCTAGAGCGGAGGCCCCTTCTATTGATTCTGTGCCCGTTGTTCGGGAGTTTCCTGAGGTTTTCCCTTCAGACTTGCCGGGTGTGCCGCCCGATAGGGATATCGACTTTTGTATTGATTTGGACCCGGGCACTCAGCGCATTTCTATCCCGCCATATCGTATGGCCCCGCCAGAGTTGAAAGAGTTAAAGGAACAACTGCATGATTTGCTTGAGAAAGGTTTCATTAGACCCAGTGTTTCGCCTTGGGGTGCGCCGGTGTTGTTTGTTAAGAAAAAGGATGGTTCGATGAGAATGTGCATCGATTACCAGCAATTGAACAAGGTTACAATTAAGAATAAGTATCCACTGCTGAGGATCGACGATTTATTCGACCAGCTTCAGGGTGCGAGGGTGTTTTCAAAGATAGATTTGAGATCTGGCTACCACCAGCTGAGGATTAGGGCGTCTGATGTCCCTAAGACAACATTTCGCACTCGGTATGGGCACTATGAGTTTTTGGTCATGTCATTTGGATTGACTAATGCCCCAACAACATTCATGGAGTTGATGAACCGAGTGTTCAGACCTTATTTGGACTTGTTCGTGATAGTCTTCATTGACGATATTCTTATATACTCCCGCAGTTAGGAGGAGCATGAGCAGCACCTCAGAGTGGTCCTTCAGACCCTAAAGGATAATCAGTTGTATGCTAAGTTCTCAAAGTGCGAGTTTTGGTTGAGTTCGGTCGCATTCCTAGGTCATGTCGTATTAGCAGTAGGTATTCAGGTAGACCCGAAGAAGATAGAGGCAGTCAAGAACTGGCCTCGACCAGCTTCAGCTACGGATATTCGGAGTTTCCTGGGGTTAGCAGGTTACTACCGTCGGTTCGTGGAGGGGTTTTCATCCATTGCAGCCCCTATGACCAGATTGACCCAGAAGGGTGCCCAGTTCAAGTGGTCGGATGAGTGTGAGGCGAGCTTTCAGAAGCTCAAGACGGCTCTGACTACGACACCGGTATTGGTTCTGCCCACAGGTTCAGGGCCATATATGGTCTATTGTGATGCGTCTCGTATTGGGCTTGGTGCAGTGTTGATGCAGGAAGGCAAGGTCATTGCTTATGCTTCGAGGTAGTTGAAGTTCCACGAGAAGAATTATCCGATTCATGATCTCGAGTTGGCAGCCATTGTTCATGCCCTGAAGATCTGGAGGCATTACTTATATGGCATGACGTGTGAGGTTTACACTGATCACAAGAGTCTTCAATATCTGTTCAAGAAGAAAGAGTTGAATTTGAGGCAGAGGAGGTGGTTAGAGTTGCTAAAGGATTATGATGTTACTATCTTATACCACCCGGGAAAGGTCAATGTGGTGGCCGATGCATTGAGCAAGAAGTCCGCCAACATGGGTAGTCTTGCTAATATTCCAGTCAGCCAGAGATCGCTTGCTTTGGATGTTCAGGCCTTGGCCAATCGTCTTGTAAGGTTGGATATTTCTGAGCCTAGCATAGTGTTAGCTTGCACGGTTGCTCGTTCCTCACTATTAGAGCATATCCGCGAGCGGCAGTTTGAGGATCCCCATTTGTGTGTCTTGAGAGACACAATGCAGCGTGGAGGTGCCAAGAAAGTAACCTTAGATGATGATGGTGTATTGAGATTGCAGGGGCGAGTTTGTGTGCCCAATGTTGATGGGATTCGAGAGTTGATCTTTCCGGAGGCCCACAGTTCTCGGTATTTTATTCACCCGAGCGCTGCGAAGATGTATCAGGATCTGAGGCAGCACTATTGGTGGCGTAAGATGAAGAAAGACATCGTTGAGCACGTGGCTCGGTGTTTGAATTGTCAGCAGGTTAAGTACGAGCATCAAAGACCCGGTGGTCTATTTCAGAGGATTGCACTTCCCGAGTGGAAGTGGGAGAGGATTATGATGGATTTCGTTACTGGACTCCCGATGACTCGGAAAAAGTTTGATGCAATTTTGGTCATTGTTGATAGGCTGACCAAGTCAGCGCATTTTGTTCCTGTTGCAGCCAACTATTCGTCCAAAAGGTTAGCCGAGATTTATATCAGGGAGATTGTTCACCTTCATGGGGTGCTGCTATCTATCATTTCGGATCGGGGTACGCAGTTTACCTCACATTTCTGGAGAGCGGTTCAGCGAGAGTTGGGTACCTAGGTTGAGCTGAGTACAACATTTCATCCGAGAGGACTATTCAGATTCTTGAGGACATGCTCCAAGCCTGTGTCATTGATTTTGGAGGCTCGTGGGACCAGTTTTTGCCTTTAGCAGAGTTCGCCTACAACAACAACTACCAGTCCAGCATTCAGATGGCTCCGTATGAGGCGTTGTATGGTAGGCGATGTCGGTCTCCAGTTGGATGGTTTGAGCTGGGAGAGGTTCGATTATTGGGTACGGATCTGGTTCAGGAGGCCTTGGACAAGGTCATGATTATTCAGGATAGACTTCGTACAGCTCAGTCCAGATAGAAGAGTTATGCAGACCGCAAGGTCAGAGATGTTGCTTTCATGGTCGGTGAGCGGGTATTGCTTCGTGTATCGCCTATGAAGGGTGTGATGAGATTTGGGAAGAAGGGCAAGCTCAGCCCTAGGTTCATCGGTCCATTTGAGATTCTTGATCGTGTGGGAGAGGTGGCTTATACATTTGCCTTGCCACCTAGCTTGTCAGCTGTGCATCCCGTGTTTCATGTATCTATGCTCCGGAAGTATCGCGGAGATCCATCACACGTGTTGGATTTCAGCACTGTCCAATTGGACAAGGATCTGTCATATGAGGAGGAGCCGGTGGCTATTCTAGACCGGCAGGTTCGACAGTTGAGGTCGAAGAGTTTTCCTTCGGTGCGTGTTCAGTGGAGAGGTCAGCCTCCTAAGGCATCGACCTGGGAGTCCGAGTCCGATATGCGGAGCCGTTATCCTCATTTATTTCCCGACTCAGGTACTTCTTTCTTTTGTCCATTCGAGGACGAACGGTTGTTTTAGAGGTGGAGAATCTGACGACCCAAGGGGTCATCACCGTAATTCTTCCTTGTTCTGTGCTCCCGAGGCCTTGAAAACCTCGCTTTTAGTCGCCTCGATTTGCATGCGCAGTTCGGGCGCGTAGCCGGAAAGTTTTTATGTTAGAATATGTGGATTTTGTGAAAATTTTGATGAATTTTGGTATTAATATGCATAATGTTGACTTCGGTCAACATTTTGGGTAAACGGACCCGGACCTGTGATTCGACGGTCCCGGAGGGTCCGTCGGAAAATATGGGACATGGGCGTGTCCCCGGAATCTAATTCCGAGGTCCCAAGCCCGAGAAATGAATTTTTGAAAGAAACTATTTTCTGAAATTTGATATGAAAATTTGAGATGAAAAGGAGTTAGAAAATATAGGTATCGGGCTCGTATTTTGGTTCCGACGCCCGGTACAAGTCTTAAATATGTGTTAAGCACTATCTGTATATGAAAGTTGAAGAAAGAAAATCATGTGTTTGAGGCTTGATCCTATGTATATGATGTTATTTTGGCAATTTGATCGCACGAGTAAGTCCGTAAGATGTTTTGAAGATTGTGTGCATGTTTGGTTTGGAGCCCCGAGGGGTCGGGTGAGTTTTGAATGGGGCCCGGGAGGTCTTGGACTTAAGAAAATGTAGGTTCAGGTGTTGCAGACACCAGCACGGCCGCGGTCATTTCCGTGCGGTCCGCGCTGGAGCTGCGCGGCCGCGATGCATTTTTGTGCGGTCCGCGTGGTTGAGTCTGAGGGCTAGGGTTTCAGGTTAACCAGCGCGGCCGCGCACCAAAACAGTGCGGTCCGCGCTGGAAGGGTTCAGAGAAGCCCCAATTTTTCTCCCACTCGGCGCGGCCGCAACACATTTTTTTGCGGTCCGTGCCAGGTCCTCAGAAAGGTATACAAGTTCGGAAAATCTCAGTCATTTTTCACTTTTCAAAAACCCAAAACCTAAGAGGCGATTTTCCCAACAACTTTTCTTCCCCAAAACGATTGGTAAGTGATTTCTAACTTAATTTCTTTATTCCTTAACATCTTTTAACATAATGTCAACTTCAAATCAAATATTTTCATGGGGAAAATTGGGTGTTTTGGGTAGAACCTAGGTTTTCTACAAATTGAGAAGTTGGACCTCAATTTGGGGTCCGCTTTAAAAACAAATCATATATTTGGATTCATGGGGGATGAGTAACCGGGTTTTGGTCCGAACCTCGAGTTTCGACCACTTGGGTCCGGGGGTATTTTGACCTTTTTGGGAAAAACCTTGAAAAATCTATTTTCATGCATTTGGGTTGATTCATTTAGTAATTATTAATGTGATTAAGTAACTTATGACTAGATTCGAGCGGATTGGTGGTGTAATCAAGAGGTAAAGCTATACTAGAAGCGTGAGTTGAGTTTGGAGCATTCGAGGTAAGTGTTTGTTCTAACTTTGGCTTGAGGGAATAAGATTAGGATGTTATTTGCTACTTGCTAAAGTGGAGTACGGTGTATAGGCATGTTGACGGTTATCTATGCACCGGAGTCTAGCATGACCGTGAGTCTTGATTGCTTATAATTCGAATAATGTGACACAAGCTCCTTGTTTATTTGATAAGTTTCATATAATGTGAACGGTTGAGGAAGAATGATTTAAAAGGAGAATGTGTTGTGAATACTCCCTTGCCGGGATGTGTAGACTGATATATATATTCTCCCTTGTCGGGATATTCTGGGCTGTTAGCTGTACCTTGCCGGGTTAAAGGTATTGAGTTGTTATTCTTCCTTGAAGGGGTCTACTATATGAAGTCAGATATTACGATCTATATTATGGGATCGTGTGGCACGCCGTCCACTTATATATGATATTATGGGATCGTGTGGCACGCCGTCCACTTATATATGATATTATGGGATCGTGTGGCATGCCGTCCACTTATATATGATATTATGGGATCGTGTGGCACGCCGTCCACTTATATATGATATTATGGGATCGTGTGGCACGTCGTCCACTTATATATGATATTATGGGATCGTGTGGCACGTCGTCCACTTATATATGATATTATGGGATCGTGTGGCACGCCGTCCACTTATATATGATATTATGGGATCGTGTGGCACGTCGTCCACTTATATATGATATTATGGGATCGTGTGGCACGCCGTCCACTTATATATGATATTATGGGATCGTGTGGCACGCCGTCCACTTATATATGATATTATGTACAGGTTAATTGTGGTAGGTCCTGTTTAGCCTCGTCACTACTTCGTCGGGGTTAGGCCAGACACTTACCAGCACATCGGGTCGGTTGTGTTGATGCTACACTCTGTGCATTTTTGTGCACAGATCAGGGAGCAGCTTACGGACCACAGCAGTAGGACTTCTGGGAGCTATCTTCAGTCTAGGGACTCTCGAGGTAGCCTAGCTGGCGTTCGCAGGCCGAAGTTCCTTTCCATGTTTTTTTTGTTTGTTTATCTTATATCAGACAAACATGATGTATTTTCCCTTCAGACATTGATTGTAGTATTCTGTAGTAGTCCGTGAGCTAGTGACACCAGACTCTGGGTATCATTTTGGTTCAAACTTCCGCACTTTTGGTTTTCAGTTGCTTTATATTTAAAGTCTTCCGCTTAGATTTTGTCTCGTTTATTATATTATTTGAAATAAAGCAGGAAAGGTGTTTTAAATATTTGGCTTGCCTAGCTCCGATAGTAGGCGCCATCATGACACCCGATGGTGGGAAATCCGGGTCGTGACACTTCTGCACTGAATGTGAAGGTAATGAGATAGGTACTTCTAGTGCTCACACGGTCATGTAGCCGCACTTCCATGGAGACTTAGTGGTGAGCTTCTTGCTTTGTTTTAATCTGCAGCACCGGAGTCTCCCTCTACCTTCTTTATTGTTTTTGCCTATTGCAATTCAGACAATAGTTGTATTAGTTTTGTATATTCTCTAAATTGTTCATGCACTTGTGGAACCGAATTTTTGAGGCTTCTAGCATTTATGTACTGTTGTATTTATTATCACTATCATCGTGGTTTATGTGTTATTCACGATTGATATTTTTGAGAAAGAAGCATATATAGTTACATGAGATTTAACTTTATTCGGTGATTTTAAGGAAACTTCTGTTTTTAAAAAAAAGTTTAAAAGGGATAACTGAATTGGAGATTCACATGTGGGCTTGCCTAACGGCGGTGTTCGGCGCTACCACGACCTATTATAGGTTTTGGGTTGTGACATAATAAATTCCCAAATCAATTTCAATTATAAGTTCATGTAATTAAACTAGCAAATTGAGTTCAAATAAGTCAAATATTACATGATAAACTCCTAAGTCTATTCGGACATAAACATACTTTTAGCTACGTACAGACTCTCATCACCTCGTGTACGTAGCACTCATAACTAGTAGCACATAACAACTTAATACCTACGGGGTGGTTTCCACCTTCACAAGGTTATATAGAAGACTTAAATCACTCTGAAGTTCCATAACCAGCTCCAATGCCTCTCTAACACCTCAAATTGGTGCCCATCAATCTGAAACTAGTCAAACAACATGCAAAACCATTAAAAATATACTCCAACACTCATAACTGATAAATTTATAATAATTTCTAACTCCGCTCGGAAAGTCAACAAAGTCAACCCTCGAGCCCACATGCCCGGATTCCGAAAATGTTTGAAGTTAAACATTACCCATAACACCACAAACCCAAATATATAATTTATTCTCAATTCCATAACCAATTTCGTGGTCAAAATCCAAAAATATCAGATTCTAGATTTTCTTTCAAAATCTCACAATTTCTATAAATTTTCATGTTTAAATCCATATACGACTTGTGTATTTACTTTCAATAAGTAGGAATCACTTACATTGTGTTGCTTGCTGAAAATCTCCTCAAAGTAACTCCCAAAATTCGTCCACCCAAGTTAAAAGGAGAGAAAAGTGAGCCAACTCCCTAATTAAAACAACTTTGCCCAGGACCGACCTTCTTCGTGAACGCGGCCTGACCCTCACGTTCGCGAAGAGAAACCTGCTCCAGGGAATGCTAGACAAAGATCACGAACACGATGACAAAGCTCATGAACACGATGATTCACCATGCAATCTATTCGCGGACACAACCTCTCCACTGCGAACGTGAAAGCCAAGCTTCCACCCAGCTTCTTCCCCTACGCGAACGCGATCCTCTGTCGCGAACGCGTTCCTCTGTCGTGAACGCGATCCTCTGTCGTGAACGCATTGTACATCCTCCCACACATTTGCAAATGTGGGTCCTTCTTTGCGAATGAGAGCACCCCTACGCTTTTGCGATGAATAAAACCAGAACAAGCAACAACAACAGCAAAATATGGAGAAATGATCTGAAACAACCCTAAAACTCACCCGAGGCTGTCGGGACCCCGTTCAGTCATACCAACCAGTCCCAATACCTTATCTAAACTTATACAAAGGTTCGAAACACCACGAATAACATTAAAACCATGAATCGATGATCAAGATCCTTCTTTTAACATTTTAACTCCAACGAACGTGTCTGAATCGTACTAAAATGTTCTGAAATGACGCCAAATTTTACGTACAAGTCATGAACCGTGATAAGATCCTATTCCAAGGATCAGAATCCCAAATGGATATCGATAACACCAAAGTCCACTTCAAATCAAACTTAGGAAATTCTAAAACTTTCAAAATGCCAACTTTTCATATTAAGCACTGAAACGCTCCCGGTCCATCCGATACTAAACCCGAACATACTCTCAAGTCCAAAATGATCGTACGAACCTATTGGAATATTCAAATCCCTATTTCGCGGTCGTTTACTCAAAAGTCAAACCTTGGTCAACTTCTTCCAACTTAAAGCTTCAGAATTTAGAATTTTCCTTTCGAATCAACTCCGAACTTCCCGAAGTTCAAATCTGACTACACATACAAGTCATAATACATAAAGTGAAGCTACTCCATGTACTCCAACCGCTGAACGATGCACTAGAGTTCAAAATGATCGGTCAGGTCGTTATATGGAATAAGGTTCCAAGCTATCTAAATTCAACTTGGATCATAGGGCTGCTTATCAGGCCAACTAGCTAGATATTTATGCTTCACAAAATTGCTTGTTAGTTATCGACTCGTAAATATACCAATTTGTTATCTGATAAGATATCGGACATATTGATATTATGTTAGTGATTATCGAACAATAAACAACAGATAGACGATCCAATCACAATCACACTCCAGTAGGCTAATGAAACTCTCACTATTAATGACAATTTCTTCTTCTTTAATTCTTTTATAAGCAAGCTAAAATATAAAGCAGGGATCTTAACTAGATAATAGAAGTTCAGTTAAACGTAAATATGGATATATTTTGCTTCAATTACCAAGTTAAATAATTCATTAGAGCAACAAGGTATCAAGAACTATCCCGATATGTCTAGTCATACCCCAAAATAAGTTATGATGATGACATTGAAGATTTGGCTGCTAAAAAGGTGCTTCATTATAAGTTTGACTGGTGCCATTATGTCCTAAGTATTATTGAGAAAAATAGAGAATGTTGTTGAGTGCTACTGAGATTTAGGAAAACAAGAAATTAGGATTTCAATTAGTGGAAGAGATATTTCATAGAAATAGGGATAAAAATATATAAATATAATAATTCATAATCAGTTACGGTTTACCCATAAGCAAATTGAGTAATTCTCCCCTGAGCCGCTAAATCATAATTATAAAATTTTAATCCGTTCACCAATCGTTACTCCGATAACCTAATACCAATTAGCCACTAAACCATTTTCACAATTAAATTATCGGTTATGGTTCAATTTTGAACAGTCTTATTGGATAAACCTTTAGCCCATTTCTGCCTGTTCCATTTTATTTTGCATCATATTGAACTTTATATAAAGAAACAACGGGAGGGAAAATGGAGAAAGGAAAGAAGATAGAGAAGAAGAAGGAAAACTGATGGAAACAACTCTTGGAAAAGTTTAATTTAATTTCTCCTCGTACTCATTTAGAATATGTCAAACATTATATAAAAGGACGTAAAAATAATTATTTTATTGAATAGATAAATACATAAATAAATAAGAGAATGCAATAGGACTATGTTATCAGAGGCCGACATGCCATAACCATAACCAATTATGAATAGCCCAAAAAGAAATCTGATTAACCGTCATGTCATCGGGCACATTAGGATAGATATCAATTCACTAGCATCATGTGAGAACATTGTGGCCAGTTGTGGTCCTAAAATCCTCACCCTCTTTAGAAGATGTTTATAGACTATATTTAAAGTAAAAAGAATATCTAATCTTGTTTGGGAACATCAATTATGTGGCAAAGAGGCCAACGTTTTAGTTTGCAGTATGAATCTTCACATATTTAATGAATCATATATTATTACATCATTGAAATTTGAAGTATTAAATATGCTCAACGATACATCACATATTTCCTCATGAGCTACAAACTCTCATCTTGTACTTCTCAACCTGATTTCCCTTCCTCTCTGTCACGACCCAAAATCAACCGTTGTGATGACGCCTATCGTAGAACTAGGTTAGCCTCTACTTAACAACTCATCACAATAAGGATAACTTTGAAAATAACAACGGAAACATTTAACATTAAGAAACTTTTTTGAAAACAGAATAAATTCCCAAAATGAGATACAATCTAACCCAGAACTGGGGCGTCACTGAGTACATGAGCGTCTAAATCAGAGACAGTCCACTACAGAGTCTAAAGAAAATAAACTGAAATACCGCTAGTGATAAAGAAGGAGAGTCAAGGCCTGCGAACGTCGTGCAGCTACCTTGATAGTCTCCGAGCTCTGAAGCCTCAATCAGCAACTGCCACCGTGACCAGAAGCCCTTGGATCTGCACACGAGGTGCAGGGAGTACTGTGAGTACATCAACTCAACAAGTAACGAGTCCAAACTTTGGACTGAAAGATAGTGACGAACTCAACCAAAATAAATATAATAGAAATAACTTTGCAGAAACGTAGGCATACTTTTAAATTAAATAGGTAGCTCAAAAAGTAAAGTAAAGCAGATCCGAACCGCATAAAGAATATAACTCTACTACCGCTACATGCCAAGGCGCATACTGTACGTGATGCATCATGTTGTCAGCCTCATGTGCTCACACTCTAAAATGCTCAACCACTCGATATTGTATATGGACAATGCAACCCAGGGAAGATCCATCCCGGTATATATATATATATCACCGACTATAAGTCACCCAGTACCGAGGAAGGCCAATCCCCCTCATGGAGAAGATCAATCTTGAGGTATCAATTACTTCGGATAAGATCCATGTCCAGGGAAGATCCATCCCCCAATAATATCATTCGTGCTCACTGAATATGTGTTACAGACTCCGGAGGGGCTCCTACAGCCCAAGCGCTATCATAACATCAACATAACTGCTATAACGTGCAGCCCGATCCCATAACCGTCACTCATAATCTGGCTCTCGGCATCGCTCAGTCATCAATCTCTCCAGTCTCACTCACAGGATCACTATGTCATGAAAACTAGCCCGAAACATTGACATGATATATCAATAAGCAACAAGTGGGACTTAGATATGATATGAAATGCATGAACATGACTGAGTACAAAATAACAGTGAGATTAGTGAGATGATAGCAAGAAACGACCACTAGGGGTCCCAACAGTACCGACATAAAGTCTAAATATAATATCTAGCATGATTTGACAGTTCAATTATTTTATCACATGATGAAAACATGGATATCAACAAGATAGAGTCACTATACAGTGCCATGGAATCATCCAGGTCACATTTCTCACGTTGCATGCCCGCATGCCCGTCACTTGGCATGTGTGTCACCTTAATACCAATCACATAACATATAATTCGGGGTTTCGAACCCTCAGAACCAAGTTTGAAAGCGTTGCTTACTTCAATCCGCACAAAATCCTACTCCGCAATGCCTTTGCCCCTCAAATCGATCTCCAAACATCCTCAATCTGGTCACAACTAGTACAATATAATCAATAAAGTCTAAAGGGATCAATTCCACATGAAAACTAAATTATAACCAAAATTAGAAATCGGCTTAAACCCAGCCCACCCACGTCTCGAAATCCGACAAAAGTCACAAAACCCGAAATCACATTCACTCACGAGTCTAACCATAACAAATTTATGAAAATCCGACATCAAATGGTTACTCAAATCCCCAAAATTCATTCTCCAAATCCCTAGCCTCAAACCCCCAAATTTCACCTCAACACCACACAATCTAAGTGGAAAAATCAATGGGGAAACAAGATTTATGATTTAAAAAAAATGAGTACAAGAAGCTTACCTCAATAATCCCCTAAAAAATCCTCCCCAAAATCTCCTAAGTCCGAGTCTAAAATGTTGAAATAAGACTAAAATTGCGAACCTCTTGTTTTTAGACATTATACCCAGGCTTTTCGCACTGCGACCTTCTATCCACATCATCAAAGCCGTATCTACGGTAATTCCCGCTTCTACCGAAGTCAGTTACCCCAGTTTCCTCCACTTCTGCAATCACTGTACTGCATTTGCACATATTGCAGGAGCGGAAATCACATCACACCTGCGGACCCATACTCGCACCTCCACCCAACTGTCCGCTTCTACGACCATTGCAGGTGGGGGAAAGTGTTCGCACATGTGACCTCTGCCCATCTCGTCCTTGGTCGCATTTGCGATCCCTGCAATGCTTCTGCAGGATCGCACCTGCGATGCCTACTCCGCAGGTGCGGTTACACCAGTAGCAGTAGCACTTCAGCTACATTCCCCAACTCAAAATCAAGTCGTTAGCCACCCGAAATCACCCAGAGACCCTCGGGACCTCAACCAAATGTACCATCAAGTCCCGAAACATCATATGAACTTATTTGAATCCTAAAATCACCTTAAATAACATCAAAAACATGAATTACACACGGATTCAAGCCTAATGAACTTTGGAATTTTTAAATTCTTCAAACGACGCCGAAACCCATCGAACACGTCCGATTAATCTCAAATTTTTCACACGTCATAAATGATACCACGAACATACTCCAATTCCCAAAAATAAAATCCGGCCCTGATATCAAAATTTCCACTGCCGGTCAAATTCGCCAAAATTCTAACTTTTGCTAATTCAAGCCTAATTCTACTAAAGACCTCCAAATCACATTCAAGACGCGCTCCTAAGTCCTAAATCACCTAACGGAGCTAAAAGAACCATCAAAATTCAAATCCGAGGTCATTTACACTTAAGTAGACATTCGGTTGACTTTTCCAACTTAAGCTTTCAATTAAGAGACTAAGTGCCTCAATTTACTCCGAAATCACTCCGGACAAATGGGGGAATGGTGCTATAACTCTCGAAACGACCGGCCGGATCGTTGCATCCTCCCCCTCTTAAAAAATGTTCGTCCTCGAACGAGTCTAGAAACATACCTGGAGCCTTAAATAGGTGTGGATATCTGCTATGTATCTCTTGCTCGGTCTCCCAAGTAGCCTTCTCCACAATATGACCTCTCCACTGCACCTTCACTGAAGCTATATCCTCTGACCTCAACTTTTGAACCTGACGCTCCAAAATAGCCACCGGCTCCACATCATAAGTCAAATCACCATCTAACTAAATTGTGCTGAAATCCAAGACATGAGATGGATTGCCTATATACTTTTGAATCATAGAAACATGAAACACTAGATGCACACTCGATAAGCTAGGTGGCAAAGCAAGCTCATAGGCCACCTCCCTAATCCTCCGAAGCACCTCAAACGACACAATAAACTGAGGGCTTAACTTTCCCTTCTTCCCAAATCTCATAACACCCTTCATGATTGAAACCTTCAATAAAAACTTCTCCCCAACCATGTAAGACACATCACAGACGTTTTTGTAAGTATAACTCTTCTGCCTCGACTGCGCTGTGCAAAGCTGCTCCCGAATCAATTTCACCTAGTCCAATGTATCCTGAACCAAGTCTGTACCCAAAAGCCTAGCCTTATTCGGCTCAAACTAACCCACCGGAGATCTACACCGCCTCCCATAAAAAGCCTCACGCAGAGCCATCTGAATACTTGACTTGTAACTGTTCTTGTAAGAAGGCATCAATGACACAAGTGAGTAGCATGTCCTCTAATATCTGGGTAGTGCTCTCAGACTGTCCGTCCGTCTAAGGATGAAATGTTGTGCTCAACTCAACCTGAGTGCCAACTCTCACTGCAAGGCCCTCCAAAACTACGATGTAAACTGCGTGCCTCTATCTGAAATGATTGAAACCGGTACCCCATGAAGGCGAACAATCTCTCAGATGTAAATCTCAGAAAACTGCTCCGAATGATAAGTAGTACCAACTAGAATGAAGTGCATGGATTTGGTTAGCGTATTCACAATCACCCAATGTATACGGTGAAATTGGAGGGTCCAATTCTCATTATCGAAGAACCTCAAAAGACCATCTCGACGTCTCGAGGTTTCAAGGTTGTGGTCGAGTGTCCTCCCTCGATATTCATTGATGCTCGATCTTGGGACAACGTTGAACACGACCATGGTAGAAGTGGGGAGTTCCCAAGGTACATGGTTAGGGTTGACAGAGCCTAGTGGACTACTCTAAAACCCGAATCAGGGTGCCATCTAGTTGTCACATCTCCGTATATTTGTAATTAATGCTTGTTTTACTATGATGTGATTCCCCTCCTATATAAAGGGCATCTTTATCACTTTGTAAGGGGCTATTGCTTCAGGTTCTCCACACGAAATAAACAAGAACATTCTATTTGCTGTCTAACATACTCTCTTTATATTATTGCTTTCATTTATTATCTTCATAGTTGTTCTTCATTTATTTCTTATCATTGGCCATAAAGAGCCTCTGTTAATTTTATTCCAATTGTTAGTCATACTTCGACCCCCCTCGATAGCTCCCTACCGAGCTCCGGAATCTACCTCAAGGCCCCGATAATTGGCCTATCAGTTTGGTTATCTCTTCTCTCCTTGCTCTTATCTCATTTCTAAACTTCAAACATAGCATCAACTATTTAACAAACTAGTACGAAAATAGATCACGTATTTTTAGAATCCCATAATCAAATTTAATTGTTATCACCATTTTTACGGTAAACAGTTTGGCGCCCACCGTGGGGCTAAAAATAATAGTGATTATTTTCTTGCTGGTGTTGTCACATAACACAAGTTATCTTTCACATCTGTTCTTGTCCAAGATCTTCGATTTCTGGTCAAAATGTCTAACTTAGTAAATGGAGGTGAAAACAACAATCTTGAGGACCACAGAGAAAACGGTGTGGGTGTTCCAGGTGTTGATGTGCCACCGCAAAATCCTAGGAATGCGCCAGAACCAATCCCCATGGATGCGGTCTCACACGATGCCCAACGCATCGACATAAGCTCCCACACTGATAGGAGCGTGCGCCAAGGGGATCCACAAGAAGCTCATAAAACCCTTACCAGGAAAAAGTGTGAGGTTAGCCTTCATGTTATTTTTGAAATGTTGCAGGCACAACAGCTAGATATTGCTCAGTTGCAAAGTCACCAGAAAACTCCTAGCATTATAGTACCAGGGACAGCTCCCCCAACCGAACAGGTACCAGAGAGATCAAACAATAACGGTCGATAGCCGACCCTGTCATCGTAAAAATGCTCGAGGACCGCACAAGAGGATCGAATCGGGCGAGAAAATGATAGAAGCCAATGACAAAAAGGTCAAAACCTACAACTTCAGGGTTGATCAAATTCCGGGCGCACCCCCCGGTCCTGAAAGGTGTGCATTAGAAGAAGTTCATACAAAGGTCGTTCCCAAAGGAAGCGGCCCCAAAACCCATTCCAAAGAAGTGCAGAATGCCAGAACTCCTAAAGTACAACGGGACCTCAGACCCCAATGAACACGTTAATGCCTACACTTGCGCAGTGAAGGGCAACAATATAAACGACGACGGGATAGAGTCCGTCTTAATAAAAAAGTTCGGAGAAACACTCTCGAAGGGGGTCGTGATGTGGTATCACAACCTAGATCCTAACTCCATAGACTCATTTGCCATGCTAGCGGACTCCTTCATAAAAGCACATATCGGTGCCATAAAAGTAGCAACGAGGAAATCAGATGTCTTCAAGACCAAGCAAAGGGAGAGCGAGATGCTGTCAGTATTCATATCTCACCTTCAAATGGAACAAATGGAACTACCACCGGTCTCTAACAACTGGGCGGTGCAGGCCTTCACTTAAGGTCTAAATGAGCGAAGCTCGGTGGCTTCGAGGCAGCTGAAAGAGAATCTGGTCGAATATCCCGCCGTAACCTGGTCGAACGTCCAAAATCGATACCAGTCGAAAATCAGGGTCGAAGATGACCAGCTGCACCGAAGATAGAACGAACACCCCGAGGCACAATCCACCTCATAACGATCGAAGTATGGACCGAGGGAAGAATCCTCGGGGGCTCATCAACAGAGCCAGATTTGATAGGAACGCAGGGCTAGCAGAGGCACCTCACTTATCAGAATATAACTTCAACATCGATGTATCGAACATCATGTTTGCCATCAGTAAAATCAGAGATGACAGGTGGCCCAGGCCTGTACAATCAGATCCTTCACAAAGGAATCATAACTTGGTGTGTGAATTTCACAACATGCACGGCCATAGGACCGACGATTGCCACCAACTCCGAGAGGAAGTGGCCAGACTACTCCATGAAGGTCACCTCCGAGAATTCTTATGAGACCGGGCCAAAAACCAATTTTGAGAAAGAGAGGCGGCCAAGAAGAACAAAACAAATGAGCCACAACATGTCATCCACATGAT
Organism: Nicotiana tabacum; assembly: GCF_000715075.1. Classification (NCBI taxonomy): domain Eukaryota; kingdom Viridiplantae; phylum Streptophyta; class Magnoliopsida; order Solanales; family Solanaceae; genus Nicotiana; species Nicotiana tabacum. Next base: position 41,923,044 of record NC_134089.1, on the reverse strand, counting down.
CTTGGGAGGCGTCGATGCCCCACAGGAACCCGTTATAAGAAAGACAAAAATATCCATCACTAGAGAAAAGCAAACCCTAGGGTATATACCCGAGGATGACCTCACATTCAGTGAGAAGGACACCGAGACCTTGTCTCAACCCTACAATGATGCACTGGTAATCTCTTTCCTTGTAAATTCTGTTCAAATAAAATGTGTACTCGTAGATCCAGGTAGCTCGGCCAACATTATCAGGTCGAGGGTGGTAGAGCAGCTCGGATTGCTTGACCAAATCGTGCCCGCCACTCGAGTCCTCAATGGATTCAACATGGCAAGTGAAACAACGAAAGGAGAAATCACCCTCCCTGTCAACGTGGCCGGAATGACCCAAAATGCCAAATTTCATGCCATCTATTGAGACATGAGATACAACGCCTTGCTAGGAAGGCCGTGGATAAACTGCATGAGAGCAGTACCATCCACCCTCCATCAAATAATGAAATTCCCGACAAAAGATGGGATAAAAACCATCTATAGGGAGCAGCATGTGACAAAGGAAATATTTGCGGTGCATGACGTAGCGCCGGTGCCAGTACCTCCACCATCGAAGGAGCCAAAGGATAAGAAAACGATAAAGTAGTGATGAAAAGATGCATTATCGGCTACGTCTGACTTAACAAAATGAAGGACCGTGCCGAGTCCTCGTAATAAAAGATTGAGTCACACCGAGAGCCGAAGCGCCATTGCACTAAGGTATGACCGTCTCCCTTTTTCGGTTGCATTTTATACTAACTGAAATGCAGGTACCCGGTCGAAATAGCCGAAGCTCTTCCCAGGCCGAAGGCCTTAGGTTTCAAAAGCATGGCAAGGTTTTTAATGAGGAAACATCTATGTGCTACCTAAAGAAGATCCAACAAGTATTCAAGGCCTCTTTTGCAATCAACCTCGAACATTGAGGGGCATCCCCCCGGGAGGCCATCCACTCGGAAAAGACACAAAATGCCAAATGGGGTCCTAATAGGAAAATGATGTACCGGGCCAAACGGTCGAACGAACTGTGTTAGTATAGGCAGGCCCCCCGACGGCGAAAACATGTACACTTGTACCAAATAATTGAAGAATATTTTTTATCAAAGCATCTCACACTCCAAAAGAAGCTCGGCATCCCCACAAACTCCGCTGAAAATGCCCCGAACACTCGGGGACTGGCGTCAACAATTCAACACCTGAATGACCTCCGGGTTGGGACTCCAAGCTCATAAGCCCTCAATGAGGCAACTTGAAAATCATGAAATGTCTCCAAAGCTGAAAGTGCCCCGAATACTCGGGGACTGGCATCAAATTCTCCAAAAAACACACGACCTCAGGGTCGGAATCTCCGAAATCATAAGCCCTCAATGAGGCAATACAAAGTTCACAAGTAATGGCTTCCGAGATAAGGTACCCTCGATGACTCAAGGACTGTCACCAATCGCCATTCATTAAAAAACCCGAGGCCATAAGACCCCGAGCAGGCAGACAGTAGCAACAATATCTATAAGACCTCAAGCAAGGAATGAACAATACTTGTACCAAGTATCCAAAACTCTAAGACCTAAAAGGCATGTAAAACTTGTAAGACCTTACTAAAGACATAGACCCGATCTCAAAGTTTCGGCTATATATCAAACTTGTAAGACCACTAAAAAGGCATACCCTCGATGTAGATGCCGAAACTACTTCGTTTGGGACTCAAAGGCTCTGGCTGAACACAAATGACTCAGGTCACACGGTTGTACCAGCCCGACCGTCGCCACAAAATCACAGACCTTTAATTACTTCGAATCTACTTCAAAAAGACCAGTTAAATAGGATACCCTTGATACAGGAAAAAGTGCTTCGACCATGTCAGCTCCTAAACATCGACTTCGAGATACTCAGCCTTCGAGCCAAACCTCCCGAGGTGCTCGATCATCGCAATATAACGACTCATAATCGAGGTTTTTATTAGGACGTTGAAGAGTCAGGCAAACACTATTGCAAAAATCCTTATCAAGGGAAAAATAAAGCCCACATAAATAGTCGCATCGACCAAAGTGTAAGATCCATTGTCGTCAGCCTAATGAGCCTCAGGGCCACACACATAAAAAGTCACTTCGACCCAAGGCGTAAGAACCATTATCTCCAGTCCACACCAATACAAACTTGAGGGTCGAATGAGCTCGAGTAGTAACACTATTCGGAGACTGAACCCAAAATAGTTAACTAAATATGCCTAAGATCAAGGCATAAGGGCCATTATCGCCAGCCCACACAAATACAAACTTAAGGGTCGAATGAGCTCGGGTCGTAACTTGATTCGGAGACTGAACCCAAAATAGTTAACTAAATATTCCTAAGAGCAAGGTGTAAGGGCCATTATCGCCAGCCCATACAAATACAAAACTTGAGGGTCGAATGAGCTCGAGTCGTAACTCGATTCGGAGACTGGATCCAAAATAGTTAATTAAATATGCCTAAGAGCAAGGCGTAAGAGCCATTGTCGCTAGCCCACACTAAAAAAGGCCGCATCGGCCCAAGGCGTAAGAGCCATTATCGCCAGCCCGCATAAAAGGTCACAGCGACCAAGCACATAAGAGCCTATGGCCCAGCCTAATGAGCCCCAGGGCCATATCGCGACTCTAAGGATTCCTACCAACTCAAAGACCAGTTCACCTGGCCAAATTTAAGACAGGAAGGGATACAAAAGAAATAAAGCTGCAAAGTTCTCTTTTATTCACATATGCGAAAAAGATCTCCATCTACAAACATGTTATGAAAATGCTACATACAGATGGTAGATTCTATACCCCCTGGGGGCTATAGCCTGTCGGCCTCATCTTTACTTTCTTCAGCATCGAGCAAGAGTGACCGAGCATCACGCTCTTCCACCCTCGCTCGCGCCAACTCCTCTGAAAGGACAAAACCCCTAGCACGAATCTCCTCGAGGGTCTCTCTCCGAGATTTGTAGCAACCGTATTCTTCAATCCTCTCTTTATGGTCGAGGATCCTTCTCAGCTCAGCTTGAGCCTCAGCAGCATCCTTTGAATAAATCGTCATCTCCTGGTCACCCTTAGTTAGGCTCATTGTAGCTTATTCACGAGCATTAATGATCTCAGCCTAGACTTTCGAAAGCTCGGACTCAAGCTTCGCAATCATATCTGCTTGAACTGAAGCGTCATCAAGAACTAAGCAAAGTTGAGCCTCAAAAGCGAGAACTTTAGACAAAGCATCCTTCCCCTCTAAAGCCTGAGCCTCCGTCCGAGCTTTTAGCTGATCATACGCATGCCTGGCCCGGTCAGCTTCATCTCGAAGGCGCTCTAGGGCCTCCATCTTTTTCTGTAACTAAAATAAATGAAGAGTTAGCCTCAAAAACTAGAAGGCAGAATACACACTTACCCGGAATAGAAAATTACCTGCTCCTTCAAGTAGTTCTAATAATTCAAGCTCCGGCCCACCTCATACCGCAAGTATACCAACTCGACCTCCTTTTCATCGCAAAGGAGCTTAAGGGATCTCTTCTCATCTAGAGCTTTTCGCAGTCTAGCTTCATGATGAAGCAGCCCGGACTTAAGCTTGTCGAATGCTTGCAAAAGAAAACCCATAAGGAAGGGAAGGCACAAAGCTCGAAAAACCTATGCCGAAAGTCACCATATAGTGAAGCCTCTAGGCATCCTTGAAGGCCGAACGCACACCTACCAACCCAGTTCTCCCAGCTCTAAAAGGGTCGACTCCGGTCGAGGCACGGTCGCTCGGTGTATGCGACCCTAGATTTCTAGTAGACCTCGAAGTACTGTTGATAGAAAAAGAAGGTGACGGAAATGGAGAAATCACCTTTCCAAAATCAGGAACAACGGATGCGGCAGGCTCGGATGATGCTTCCGCTCTGAAGCCCTAGTCCTGTTTCGCCGTGCTTTGTGTACCATCGCCCTGTGAAAGCATCTTTTGCTTATTGTCGTCATTCTTTAGCCCGGAAGCCGGCAATCTTTCCCTCTCTCCAGAGGAGCGCAGCCTCACCTCGGCAGGCTCTCCGATGCCTACAACATTAAGATTAATATGCATAAAGGGAAAATGCCTCTCCTGATGAGGGAATGGAAAGGAAAAAAAAAAGAAAACGCACCATGGTATTTTGCTTCCCATCTGCCCCGGACAAAGCTCGCCACTTGCGCTCGCCACAGGTCGAGCGGGTTACTAACTTCCAAACCCAATCCGGCAAATCAGGAATATCTCCCATTACCCATGACACCGCTTCAGTAAAAGAAAAAGAAGGCACGATTACTAAATCAGCTTGCGCCAGATATAAAACAAAGAAGGTAGGAAATTCTTCGCTTACATGTATAATTCCATTCCTCAGGGAATGGCATGAGCTCTACAAGGATAATGTCAGTGGTCAGCACTCGGACGAAGCGGCTTATCCACTCCCGGTCTCCATCTTCCTCATCATCAACAACGAAGGGCGTGGTCGATCGACATAACAAGGCTAGCAGACCTTGATGGTGAAAGGGCCGGTATAGCCTGATAAGATGACTAAGAGTAAATTCAAGCCCTGCCTTCTCCGCGAAAAATCTCACCATCAATACTGTTCGCCAAAATGAGGGATGGATATGAACCAAGGTAACCCGATACTCTAAGTAGAAGTCGAGTACAACCCTATCAAGGTGGACTAGTGTGAAAGTATATGTGTACACATGAAAGAATCTATTGGCACGATCCGTGATGCCCTCACCTGGGGGAAGTATCTGTAACACTATCATTTCACCCCATCCGCATTCTTTTTTCACTAACCCAAGATGCCCTTCTCCTATAGAAGAAGAAATCTTCAAGGCATACTCTCGTTGGTCCTGAATGCCGGAGGCAGAGTTCTCTCCTCTCTGTCGGGTGGACCCCGATGTGGTAGTCATGGATATAGCAAAATTGGAGAACTAAAGAGGGAATCTGTGCAAGTACGTTAGTACTGAAATAATGAAAGGTTTGATGAGAAAAGAGAAAGGCAACTGCTTAAAACGGTGGGATCTCCAAAAGAGCATAAACAATCCTATTTATACATGGAAGAAACAGCAACAATCCGTTTGCCTCAAAACTAAGTAGAAACACTGACCGATGTTGTCATCGCCAGTCCTGAGGTGGTATCCGACCTCAAAGACCTCTATCAAAGGGAAGGTTAGGCTCCAGGAAGCCAACAATACCTTCGCCAGCCCCGAGGTGGTACCCAACCTCGAGGACCTCTATTAGAAAAAAGGTTAGGCTCTAAGAAGCCAATAACACCTTTTCCAGTCTTAAGGTGGTACCCGACCTCGAGGACCTTCGTAAAAAAGGAGTTAGGCTCCGAGGAAATAAGAACTTAAACTCCATGCGTATGGGCTTGGCCTCGGGGTACTGTCTGAGTTCGGACGAACCCTCTTCCAGAATCTATCTACAATGCCTTAAGGCTATCTACACTAAGTTCAAAGCAAGTTTCCAGTTGTTCCGGATTTGAACGAACCTCCACTCAGAGACTGCCCTCGAAAGTTCAAAGGTAGCCCCTGTCCACGGGCTTTTGAGCAAACTTCTCCTCAAAGGCTACCATGGAGCCTAAGTGATAAATCACATTTTCAGTGCTCGAAGCATTACTTTCATTCGACTCGAAGTAAGGAACCCGAAGACCCGATTTCATCGACCCAATCCAGGCTCGGCCTAAGGAACGACAAAGGGTTACACGAGAATCCATGTTGATCAATCAGAAATCAGGAAAAAAGACTCACATCTAGGCTCGATGTTGGCACCAACCGGTATAATCATACATTCAGAATCTCCATAGACGTAAATAAAGGCAAATACAGCAAGCATCGAAGACAAAATTGAAGAAACTACTTTGTATTTAGAAGACACTTGATTACAAAAGCCCTCAAAGGGTCATAACGTATAATTACAAAAGTTCACAAGGAGTCCTTACACAGAAACAAAGAAGCAAAAAATGTACATATGCAAGAGAAGCATAGAGTCTAATCAATTCTCGAGGGTTTATCCTCGGCGGCGGTATCCTCGAGCGTCATCCCCTTGGGTATGCATCCTAAGCGGCAGTATCTTCTACCACCACCATCTCAGGGGGCTCGTCTCGGTCTTCCAAAGCAGTGTCTTCAATGGAGAAGATGAAGAGGAGGAAATTGGAGAAGCAGTAGGGGATGAAAACTGCCATAGCCCGCCAAAGGATGAGGACCCTCATCGGCCAAGAGAACCTTGGAGCGGTAAGAAACTTGGCGAGCATCGGCCTTACTTGCACGGCTACTTGGAGTCCACTTCTTGGGACATTGAGCTTTGAAAACTACCAGTCAGGGGCGAAGTGCCACACCGAACCGGGGTATGAAGGTGAGCAGCGGTGTATAATTTGAGCACCCTCATGAGCAGCGGTGTATAGTCCAAATACCTTCCCAAGATGGAAGAGATCAGCCTCCTTATCTCCTCGTCTCGAGCCAATGGCGACAATAATAGCAACAACAACAACAACAACAACAAGATAATATGATCTCGCTTGACCGAGGAAAGCCCAAGTAAAAGGCTATGGCGTTGCTGGTAAAAACGCCGCCATAAGATCTTGAGGCCATGAACCCTAACATGGTGGGTAGCAATGGAGGAAGATAATGGGAACAAGGGGATGAAAAGGTGTTGAAAGGCACTTGGATGGAAAGATAGTACCAGAAGGCCCCCATTTATAAGGGTGATAGTATGGCCAACAACGCCATCAATGCCTCTGAAAGATGGACCAGCATGGGCAATCAATATGCCATTGGAAACTGGATTGACGATGATACGGACACGTTGGAGAATGGGAATCGGCAGCGCATTGAATGACACTGAAAAGACAAGTCCATGGGATGTCCCGATTATCGTGAAAGCTTACGTCAAAAGTATGATATCATCAGCATGACGTCCTTACAGGAAGTCCAAAGAGTTGGATGTCAAAATCATTTCTTATCGCTCTTCTCTAAGAAATGTGGGGACTATCTATATACGGTGAAATTGGAGGGTCCAATTTCTCATTATCGAAGCACCTCAAAAGACCATCTCGAAGTCTCGAGATTGCAAGGTTATGGTCGAGTTTCCTCCCTCGAGGTTCATCAATGCTCGATCTTGGGACAATGTTGACCACGATCATGGTATAAGTGGGGAGTTTCAAAGGTACACGGCTAGGGTTGACAGAGCCTAGTGGACTACTCTAAAACCTGAATCAGGGTGTCGTCTCTTTGTCACATCTCCGTATCTTTGTAATTAATGCTTGTTGTACTATGATGGGATTCCCTTCCTATATAAAGGGGATCCTTGTCACTTTGTAAGGGGCTATTGCTTTAGTTGCTCCACACTAAATATACAAGAACATTGTATTTGCTCTCTAACATACCCTCTTGATATTATTGCTTTCATTTATTATCCTCATAGTTGTTCTTCATTTATTGTTTATCATTGGCCATAAAGAGCCTCCGTTAATTTTATTCCAACTGTTACTCATACTTCAACCCCCCTCAATAGCTCCCCGCCGAGCTCCGAAATCGACCTCGAGGCCCCGAATTGACAAGCTTGAGGCCCCAATAATTGGCCTATCAGTTTGGTTATCACTTCGCTCCTTGCTCTTATCTCATTTCTAAACTTCACACATAGCATCAACTGCTTAACAAACTAGCATAAAAATAGATCACATATTTTTAGAATCCCATAATCAAATTTAATTGTTATTACCATTTTCACGGTAAACACCCAAATAGCACCGAACTTCCACAAAGTCTATGGGAGCCCAACTACGAAATCCATGGTGATCTGCTCCCACTTCCACTCTAGAATCTCTATCCTCTGAAGCAATCCACCCGATCTCTGATGCTCATATTTTACCTGCTAGTAGTAGAGACACCGAGCTACAAACCCAACTATATCCTTCTTCATTCTCCTCCACAAATAGTGCTATCTCAAATCCTGATACATTTTCGAGGCACCTGGATGAATGGAATACCGCAAGTTATGGGCCTCTTCAAGAATCAAATCCCGTAGCCCATCTAAAATGGGCACACATATCCGGTCCTGCATCCTTAACATCTCATCATCACCAATAGTCACATCTCTGGCATTACCTTGATGAACTTTTCCCTTGAGGACAAGAAAATAATGATCATCATAGTGGCGCTCTATGATGCGATCAAATAAGGAATACCGAGAAACCACACAATCTAAAACCCGATTAGGCTCCGAAATATCCAACCTCATAAACGGGTTGGTCAAATCTTGAACATTGACTGCAAGAGGTCTCTCACCAATAGGAAGGAATACAAGACTACCCATACTCACCGCCTTCCTACTCAAGGCATCGGCCACCACGTTATCCTTTCCCAAATGGTGCAAAATAGTAATAATATAGTCCTTTAGCAGCTACAACCATCTTAGCTGCCTCAAATTGAGATCATTCTGTTTGAACAAGTGCTAGAGGCTACGATGATCAATAAATATCACACAAGACATACCATATAGATAGTGCCTCCAAATCTTCAATGCATGAACAATTGCAGCCAACTCCAAATCATGAACTGGGTAGTTCTTCTCATGGGGCATCAACTGGCACGAAGCATAAGCAATCACTCTACCCTTATGCATCAAAACACACCCAATATCGATCCGATAAGAATCACAATATACTGTATAAGAACCAGAAGTTAATGGTAGAACTAGAATTGGAGTTGTGGTCAAGGCAGTCTTGAGCTTTTGAAAGCTCGCCTCACACTCATCTGACCACCTGAAAGGAGCACCATTTTGGGTCAATTTGGTCAAGGGAGATGGAATAGACAAGAAATCCTACATGAACTGACAGTAATAACCAGTCAAACCAAGAAAGCTCTGAATCTCTGTAACTGAGGACGGTCTGGGCCAACTATGAACTACCTCTATCTTCTTTGGATCCACCTGAAATACCCTCACTGGAAATCACGTGCCCCAAGAAGGCCACTGAACTGAGCCAAAACTCACACTTGGAGAACTTGCATAAAGCCCTTCCTTCCTCAACCGCTGCAACACAACCCTCAAATGTTGGGCGTGCTCCTCCTAGATATGAGAGTACACCAGGATATCATCAATGAACACAATAATAAACGAGCTGAGATAAGGCTGAAACACACTGTTCATCATATGCATGAACGCTGCTAGGGCGTTGGTCAGACTGAAAGACATCACAGGGAACTCATAATTACCATAACGGATCCTGAAAGTTGTCTTAAGAATATTCGAGTTTCGAATCTTCAAATGGTGATACCCTGACCTCAAGTCAATCTTAGAGAATACCCTCGCTCCCTAAAGCTGGTCAAATAGAGCATCAATACACAGAAAATGATACTTGTTCTTGATGGTGACTTTGTTCAATGGCCTCTAGTCAATGCACATTCTCATAGTGTCATCCTTCTTCTTCACAAACAGAATTGGTGCACCCCAAGGTGAAATACTAGGCCTAATAAAACCCTTCTTAAGGAGTTCCTGAAGCTTCTCCTTCAACTCTTTCAACTTAGCCGGTTCCATACTGTATATAGGAATAGAAATGGGCTAAGTTCCCGACACTAAATCAATACCAAAGTCAATATCTATGTCCGGCTGCATGCCCAACAGGTCTATAGGAAACACATCTGGAAAATCTCGCACCACCGGAACAGAATCAATAGTAGGGGTCTCTGTACTAACGTCCCTCACAAAGGCCAAATAAGAAAGACAACCCTTCCCAACCATCTGTTAAGCCTTCAAGTATGAAATCACTCTACTAGGAACATATTCTAAAGAACCTCGCCACTCAATCCATGGCAATTCTGGCATCGCCAACATTACAGTCTTAGCGTGATAGTCTAAAATAGCATGACATTGAGACAACCAGTCCATACCAAATATCACATCAAAATCAATCATACTAAGTAGCAAAAGATCAACTCTAGTCTCCAATCACCCGATAGTCAATACGCACGACCTGTATACATGGTCCACAACAATAGTATCACCTACCGGCATAGATACATGAACAGATGAAGCTAAAGACTCACGAGGCATATCCAGATAATGAGCAAAATACGATGACGCATATGAATAGGTGGAACCATGGTCAAATAATATAGAATATCTCGATTCCATATGGAGACAATACCTGTGCTCACTCTGTCGGAAGCAATAACATCCGATCTGGTAGGAAATGCATAGAAATGGTCTTGACCGCCACTTGATCGGTCTCCCTCTCTAGGTGACCCCTAGCTGACTTAGCTCCAACCCGGGCTAGCTAGGTGGGTAGTGAAGTAACTAGTGCTGAAGTCGAAGGCTAACTCCTCTGCTGAGATGAACCTCCTGAAAGGCAGGGACAATGCCTCTTGATATGACCTAGATCTCCACACTCGAAACAACCTCTCCGAGCAAATGGCGGTGGGATTGAAGGGAGCCCCAAGCATCGGGATAACTGTTAGAAGGCCCATCATAGATTAACCCTAAGTTGATAGTGCATGAGATAAACTCTTGAGCTAAAAGGGCACTGAGAGATGAGTGACCCTGATGTGAACTGTGAGAACCATGGCCAGATGATGCACCATGGTGAACTGGGCGAGTCATCTGAACATGACTGTAAGGACAACATCTATCGTGGTGGAACTGACCTCCAGAAGGAACACCACCAAAACTACCTGATCCACGAGACCTCTTGGCCTATCTCTCAACCCGCTCTTGATTATGGACCAACTCTATCTGCCGAGCAATGTCGACAACCTCCTCGATGGTAGCACCAGTCTCTCTCTGGTCATAAGCACCAACAGCTAAAATGTGAGGCCATAAATAAACCTCCTGATCCTCTCCCTATCAGTGGGAACCAACCAAACCGCATGACGGGCTGACATAGAAAAGCTCATCTCGTACTACGTCATAGCTATATCATCCTGATGCAACTGCTTGAACTGTCTGTGAAGCTCCTCTCTGCAATACTACGACACATACTTCTCTAAAAAGAGAATGGAGAACTCCTACCATATAATTGACGATGCACCAACCAGCCTACGCCTCTCATAAGCCTCCCACCAGGTGAATGGAGCCCTAGAGTACTGAAAAGTAGTGAACGAGACCTCACTGGTCTCCAAAATACTTGCTGTATGGAGCATCCTCCAACACTTATCTAAGAAACCTTGTGTATCCTTTCCCTCTACACCACTAAACGATAGAGTCTTGACTCTCCCAAACCTCTCCAATCTATGTTGCTCATTATCAGGCATAATAAGAACCACAGAGTCCTGAGCAGCTACAACCGGCTAGGCTGGTGGTGCTCCTGGTGTCTAGAGTCCCTATATCACTTGCTCTGGTGTGCGGGCAGTGGGAGTCTGAGTACCATCCCCAGCCTGAGAAGTGGATGTTGCGGCCGAATCAAAGACTACCTGAGCAAGACTGGTGCACATGGTCCAAATCTGAGTTAAGGCATCCTGAAGGCTTGGAATCATAATGGGCACAGCTAGTGCCTGAGCTGGTCCTGCTGGTGCATCCACAACTAGGACCTAATCCTAAACTGGGGCAACTGGTGGATCTGCAGGTGCTACATCGGCTGTTGTGCGAGCTGCTCCTTTGCCTCTATTGTGGCCTCTACCACGACCTCGGCCTCTCACGGCCCTGGCTGGTGGTACTGATGGTTGTCCGTTCTACCTAGTAGTACAAGTCCTCACATCTGTGAGAGAATAGAATAAAAAAGTTTAGTTACAAGAATCAACAAATTTGCACGACAAGAATTCAATAATGTGAATTTTCCTAGGGGTTCTGCAGCCTATCGAAGATAAGTACAGACGTCTCTGTACCGATCCAAAATACTCTATTAAACCAACTCATGACTCATGAGACCTATGTAACCTAGGCTCTAATACCAACTTGTCACGACCCAAAATCAGTCGTCGTGATGGCGCCTATCGTGGAACTAGGCCAGCCTCTACTTAACACCTCATCACAATAAGAATAACTTTGAAAATAACAACGGAAACATTTAACATTTTAGAAACCTTTTGAAAATAGAATAAATTCCCAAAATGTGATATAATCCAACCTAAAACCAGGGTGTCACAGAGTACATTAGCGTCTAAATCTGAATACAGTCCATATAGAGTCTAAAGAAAATAAACTAAAATACAACTAGTGATAAAGAATGATAATCAAGGCCTGCGAACATCGTGCAACTACCTTGATACTCTCCGAGCTCTGGAGCCTCAATCAGCAACCACCGTCGGGACCAGAAGCTCGTGGATCTGCACACGAGGTGTAGGGAGTAATGTGAGTACATCCAACTTAGTAAGTAATGAGTCTAAACTTGACTGAAAGGTAGTGACGAACTCAACCGGTACAGATATAATAGAAATGATTATGCAGAAACACAGGCATGCTTTGAAATTAAATAGGCAGCTCAAAACAGTAAAGTAAAGCAGATATGAACCGCAAAAAGAATATAACTCTGCTATCTCTACATGTCAATGCACATATTGTACGTGATACATCATGATGTCAGCCTCATGTGCTCACACTCTCAAATGCTCAACCACTCGGTACTGTATATGGCCCATACGGCTCAGGGAAGATCCATCTCGGAATATATATATCGCTAACTATAAGTCACCCAGTACCGATGAAGGCCAGTCCAGCCCTATGGAGAAGATCTATCTCCAGGTATCAAGTAGTTCGAACAAGATTCATGTCTAGGGAAGATCCATCCCTCAATAATATCATCCACGCTCACTAGAAGTGTGTTACAGACTCCAGAGGGCTCCTACAGCCCAAACACTATCATAACATCAATATAACCGCTGCGACATGTAGTCCGATCCCATAACTATCACTCATAATCAAGCTCTCACCCTCGCTCAGTCATCAAACTATCCAGTCTCACTCACGGGATCACAATTTCATGAAAATTATCCTGAAACAATGATATGATGTATCAATAAGCAGCAACTGAGACTGAGATATAATATGATATGAAATGCATGAACATGACTGAGTACATAATATCAATAAAATCAGTGAGATGAAAGCAAGAAACAAACATTAGGGGTCCCACAGTACCGGCATAAAGCCTAAACATAATATCTAGCATGATTTGGCAGTTCAATTACTTGATCACATGATAAAACACGGATATCAATAAGATAGAATCACTATACAGTGCCATGGAATCATCCGTGTCACAATTCTCACGGTGCATGGTGGGACGCCCTTCACTTAGAATATATGTCACCTTACCAATCACATAACACATAATTCGATGTTTCGAACCCTGAAAACCAAGTTTGAAAGCGTTACTTACCTCAATCCAGGCAAAATCCTACTCCGTAATGCTTTTGCCCCTTAAATCGGTCTCCAAACGTTCCGAATTTAGTCACAAGTAGTACAATACAATCAATAAAGGCTAAAGGGATCAATTCCACAAGAAAACTACTAAATTATAGCCAAAATTCAAAATCAGCTAAAACCGGCCCCCTGCCCACGTCTAGAAATCCGACAAAAGTTACAAAACACAAAAGCCCAATCACTCATGCGTCTAACCATACCAAATTTATAAAAATCCCACATCAAATGGTCACCCAAATCTGCTAAATTCATTCTCCATATCCCTATCCTCAAACCCCCAAATTTCTCCTCAACACCACACAATCTAGGTGGGAAAATCAATGGGGAAACAAAATTTATGATAAAAAACGATAACTAGAAGCTTACCTCAATAATCCCCTCGAAAATCCTCTACAAAATCGCTTAAGTCCGAGTCCAAAATGTTGAAATAAGACTAAAATCGTGAACCCTTGTTTTTAAACATTATGCCCAGGCTTTTCGCACCTGCGGCCTTCTATCCGCATCTACGGAGCCGCATCTGCAGTAAAATCCCTGCTTCTACGGAAGTCACTTACCCCAACTTCCTCTGCTTCTGCGGAAGTCACTTACCCCAGCTTCCTCCACTTCTACTATCATTGTATGTGCACGTGCCGAAATCACATCACACCTCCGGACCCATACTCGCACATGCACCCCACTGTCCGCTTCTACGACCATCGCAGGTGCGGGAAAGTCTTCGTACCTGCGACCTCAGCCTATCTCGTCCTTGGTCGTATTTGCGATCCTTACCACGCTTCTGCGGGCTCGCACCTGTGATGCCCACTACGCAGGTGCGGTTACACCTGTAGCAGCAGCACTTCAGCTGCATTCCCAAACTCAAAATCAAGTCGTAAGCCACCCGAAATCACCCTGAGACCCTAGGACCTCAACCAAACATATCATTAAGTCCAAAAACATCATGCGAACTTAGTTAAATCCGAAAATCACCTCAAACAACATCAAAAACATGAATTACACATGGATTCAAGCCTAATGAACTTTGAAATTTTCAAATTCTACAAACGACGCTGAAACCCACCGAATTACATCTGATTGACCTCAAATTTTGCACAGAAGTCATAAATGACACCACGAACCTACTTCAATTCCTGGAAATCAAATTTGACCCCGATATCAAAATTTCCATTGCCGGTCACATTCTCTAATATTTCAACTTTTGTCAATTTAAGCCTAATTCTACTACGGATCTCCAAATCTCATTTTGGACGCTCTCCTAAGTCCAAAATCACCTAACGGAGCTAACAGAACTATCAAAATTTAAATATGAGGTCATTTGCACTTAAGTCGATATCTGGTCAATTTTTCCAACTTTAACTTTTAATTAAGACACTAAGTGCCTCAATTCACTCCGAAAGACCCCAACCAACCAACCCGATAAGTCACAATACATCTGTAGAACACAAAAGAAGCAGGAAATAGAGGAACGGGGCTATAAAGCTCGAAACGACCGGCCGGGTCGTTATACTCTCCTCCATATATAAAATTAAAAAAAATAATATTAAAGTAATCAAAAACACTTGTATACGCAATGTGTGAAATGACTACCCTAACCAACGAACAAGACTCACATTTTTGCAGATAAAAAGCAGCACATACATGAGTACAAAAGAAGAACGGAACATTTTCAAGTATTTCACCACTTAAGTTGGGCAAATACTATAACATAAAATAAAAGGAATTTTTACCTCATATAGCAAAGGTTAATACCTTATTTATTTTAAATAAATACCATTTAAATAAATTATATTCTATAGATACCTTTTATGTTTTATAGCAAAATTTCTAATTTTGGTTATCTCCTACTTTTAAGCCACTAAACACGCTATGTTTTATTTTTTTCTCTTCCTTTTCTGATTTTTCTCTCTCATAATTACCGTATTTCATAAAAACTTCTCAATACACGTTCTTTCTGTCTCTATTTTGATACACTCTATTCTCTTTCCCATTCCCTGTAAACATGCTAAAAACCAGAGAAACCTCTCACCCACACTGATGCTTCCTTCTTCACCAATCTCGGCGTAAACCATAATTTCCTTTAGATTATTGTCATTTGTTTTTATAATTAGTGTGGTAAGTATTAAATTTTTTTGATTTTCGCTATTTTTGTTTATTCTCAACATCTCTACTCACCAAGTTTTCTCTAATCAACAGTATCCAAGCGTATTCTCATAATGTCTGATTCAACACCCCGCAAGTTGATTACCAGAGGTATACCCACTAAAATTCTCACATTCGATTGGCCCTCTTACTCCTTTCAAATAACTCAAGGAAAATTGGATGCAGGTTTAGCCAAAAATATGGCATTGGACAAGAGAACAAAATCTCACCATGTTAGTTTCAAGAAACTCAAGTTGAGAAATCATTGAAGGAAACAAGACTTCCCATTGCAGAAAAGAGGAAAAAACATATTTCTGAAGCTTCATCTGTCAAGGGGAAGGAGGTTGAAGCAAGTAAAAGCTCGGATACACTGGAAGAAAAGGTAATTTCTGATGTATTTATCTGTATTGTTGATGTATTCGTCTGTATTTATATGTATAAACCTATTGACTTCTTTGTTTTTTATATATATATAAATACATGTACATGTATTTAGATGTATTCAAAAAGTATATTCAATGTATTTTTATACTTACAAAAATCAATTATACAAATATGTATATGTATTCTGATGTATGCAAATTGACTTTTATTGAATTGTATGTTGCATAATGCATTTAGATATATTTAGATGTATTCAAATAGTTCTTTCACCATTTTTTACCTTACTAGATTGACCTTTTCATATTGCATATAGTTGTTATAAGGATTTTCAAAGTTCCCATCACTGATTTATTCTAATTGTAATGTCTTTATTTGTTGTATGCAATGTCTTTATTTGTTGTATGCGTATGTATTCTATCACTGACATCTTACTCCAGTTTATTTTTGCAGTTTGTATTTAGTTGTATTCATATCAGTTGTACTATGAAATATGTGTTGTATTCAGTTGTATCTATATGTATTTATTCTTGTTAAAAGTAGGAAATTAAGTTGTTTGTGAAAAAATAGCCTATATTTGCACCGCATATCAGTGTATATACTAACACTGACATATTATCTGACCTCAAAGAAAATCTTACTCCTGAGCATTACAAACAACTGGGTAATACTTGTTTTGTAAATTTCCTTCAAATGAAGCGTTGTGAAGTCCAACATCAACTCTTCGGATGCTTCATGGCTCTCCAGTTAGAAGGGAGTCCTGATGATGTATTTTCAATAGACGTCAATGGTACTACATTATCTTTCTCAATAAGGGAGTTTGCGCTGGTGACTGGCCTCAAATGTGTTGGTAACCTTGCTGATTTTCAGTTCAATGAAAAGGTTCCTAACAGGATTATTGAGACATACTTTGGCGATGCCAATCTTGTCAAAAAGAAAGATTTATTGAAATGCTTTGCTGACAAGAATTGGGGTCACGACAACGATGGGGATGACTTAAAGATAGTTGTGTTGTATTTAATACACACTTTCATATTTTCATCCTAGAAGAACAGCACAACCATCCCAAGGCTACATTTTGACTTGGTCGAGAGTGGGAGCTATTCTGAATACCCATGGGGTATAAAAGCATTTGAAAGCCTGATAAAATCTATTAGCAAGAAGATGGATGCTCCGAAGAAGTACTACAGGATAGCTGGGATGCCTCTAGCTATGCAAGTTTGGTTTTATGAGTGCTGTTCAAAATGTTGATCCCAAGATTGCACTGCGAGTTGATAATGTGGTACCCAGAATACTCAATTGGAGATCCACCGAAAATCAGCCAAACTTTGCTTATCTGATGAACAGCATGTTCAATGACAAGGGAAACATGGTAATTTACAATTTGTTAGGTGGCTAGTTTATAATTTACTAATCATTACTATTGCATACAGTTGCATATAGTTATTGCTGCATACAGTTGTTGCTGCCTTCATTATTAAAGATGCATACAGTTGCATATAATTTACTAATCATTACTGATGCCTTCATTTGAATACAAATTACATTTTGATTTCAGATTTGCATACAGCCATGGTAGTAAGACTTTGATTGTATTTCATTTTTCAGATTGTTTACAAGGACATCTGTCTAACTGATATAGAGCTTGCCGTTACTCGGATTCCTCCAGTAGGCATTGCTGTTGAGAATAGTCCTACTCCTACTCATTCAGACAAGTCGGCAGAGGATTCAGATGACTTTTCTCCTACACCTGATCTTCAGTCTAAGAAGAAACATGCTGCAAGTGTTGGTACATTTTCATCACCGCCCCATATAAAGCATAAAGAACAGATTATTCATCCCTCAAATACAAAGAATCAATCCAAGATCCCTCCTGTTGGTGTATCTGAAATTGCACAAAATGTTTTTCATCACAATCAGCCGGCAGATTCCAAAAATGATGAAGTACTTCTTTGAGGAAAGACCTAAATTCTTTCAAAGAATACGTGAGTTTTTTATAAACATATTAAACATTACAATTTAGTGCTTAACATTCGTATATTCTTGGCGCAGTTTTCTAATTATTTATGTCTTGCTAAGGTTGTGGGAGAGTTCAAGTCTCTAAGATCATTGATCAATGATAACTTTAAGATGCTTTCTGAACATCTTCAAGACAATCAGCAAAAGGAAAGTGTACACCAGGGAAAGGAAACCACATGGAGACGTAATGATGGTATTGAAATGTCATATGATGCCAACTTGCAAGATAATCCAAAAGGTCACAAACAGACTGATACAGCTGTCGGCGATAATGTTGAGGTTTACCATTTTTTAAACTCTTTAGTATATGTTTATATATCCTGTTTGCTCTTATTCGGATTAATCATATATAAAATAATTTGTAACATTGTGAAATACAAGTATATACACAATACTTCAGTATTTTTAATTATCTTAATCCTATATGCATTTGTATATTTCTGACTTTATTTCTACATAATTATTGTGATCTTCGCATGTTATATCTAGATGTATTCATATATATTAAAACATGATACTTGTATATATTTAAGCTTCCTCTATATAGTAATGTTATTATACATCAATTAGATGCATTTAAATACTGCCCCAAATATGTAATGTATATATATGCATTTAGATGTATTCTTAACATGTTGTCCAATGTATTTAAAATCTCCACTTAAATATAGCCTCAACAAAATACAAATTCAAGATCAAATTATAATGTATTTATATGTATTTAGATGTATTCATACCATCAGTTACTTTATGTATATAGGTCATTTATAATACACTAACATTGATGTATACGTCTAACAGAATACAGTGGTTAATGCTCTTTGTGTAGAGTCAAGAGTGGAGGGGAATACTACATCGGAGGTGCCATGCAATATACCACCTATAGTCCAAGAGGGTGTATCTACAGATTACTATGTATCGCAATTTGATATGGACGACAAGTTTCTTCCAAGTCAAATTCCAGAAACTAGAATTGTGATACACAATAGTGCAAAAAATGTTGAATCAACCCCATTACCTTCTCATAGGAATCGACGACCAAGTAGATGGTATTCTTCGCCTTACGAGTCTAACTTCGACTCCGCAGGTTAGTATTTTATAAACTTATGATCTATTTCCCCATTGTATTTATAATTAAAAGTCTCTATTCATGAATTCAATGAACAACGGGTACCTCAGTAAAGTTGACTCCCATATTTAAAAAAGACACCCCTTTGAGGATGATTCAATAACGGGGCCACATCCTACGTTAATCATTCAGGAATACAAGAAATGGGTTCGTGATGGTCTTCTCGCTAGACATGAATAGAAGTGAGTTTTTTCAACGGTATGTCTATTATGTATTTATATTTTTTAAAATGAATATAATGTTTTTTTATATCATACTTGTAGAAGTAATTTGGAAGACCATTACAAGAAGAACAAGTCAACACTTCATATCCCTTTGGATTTTGGAGTTGATCAAGCCAATTCAAAAAATTGGTTTTACCTTCTATCGTTTGACGGTAAACTATGGGATGACAATGTAAGTTTTACCCCTTCCAACTCCACTATAATTCATTTATTTAGGATTGGTTTGTCTAGTTGTCTAATTCACAAATTGAGCTCTCACACTGTCATGACCCCATTTCTCCCTCCGTGAACTGCCGTGATGGCACCTAGTCTCTACGACTAGGTAAGCCTAACAAATGCAGAAAATAACAAAACTTGCGGAAGAAATAATTAAAAGCTAAAATAACTGAATAAAATAGTATTTAAAATGTCGCTCGGCATAACAATACAACTTCTCGAAAACTAACAACATTTCCCAAAACCCGGATTCTCTTGAAACCACAAGCCTTGGAATGTCTACCAGTGTCTAACTCCAGAATATCTAATAAGGAAAAGAAAATACAGAAGGGCTAATACAATAAGGAGAGTAGAAATGGATTCCTCGGTCTGCGGACGTGGTGGATATACCTCGAAGTCTCTGGAATAGTCGCCTCGCCTCAAGGGTGATAGGATTGAGTCAAAGTACCTAGATCTGCACATGAAAAACATGCGCAGAAATGGCATGAGTACACCACAACGGTACTCAGTAAGTGTCAAGTCTAACCTCGGTCGGGTAGTGACGAGGAAGGTCAGGGCCCTACTGAGGTTAAATAAATTATAAAGTTTGACAGTGTAGAACAGATCAGTATAAATACCAAATCCTAAGGGGAAAGTCCCCCACACAAGGTTAGACAAGTCACTTACCTCGAACCAGCTCAAATCAACCTGAAACCACGCTCTTGCCATGAGTACTCGACTCCAAATGGCCTAAATCTATTCAATTCAATTGTATAATGTAAATAACACTTCTAGTAACTGATTCTACAAAGAAATTCTAAGCTAATGCGCGAAATTAGGTAAAATAACCAAAATTCCCCTTGGTCCCACGTCTTGGAATCGGGTAAAATTTACTTTTCCAGAATCCTCACACTCTCACGAGTTCAGTCATACCAATAGTGCCAAAATCGAACCTCAAATGGTCCCTCAAATCATCACTCAAGTGTCTCCAATTAGTCAAGCCCTAACCCTCAAATTACCGCTGATTTTCCTTAATTTTTCATGCTTATAATGATAAAAAAATTACTCCAATAATGAGTTTAGGGACCAAAGACCTTACCCCAATGAACTCCTCTAGAAATTCCTTTTTGCAAAATGCTCCCCAAGCTTTTTCCAGTTTGAAAAGAGGTGACAAATAGTTAAATTTCGCGAAGGCAAGTGTTTATATATTTCTACCCAGTTAATCCGCTTCTGCGGCCCTAGGACTGCATCTGCAGTCCCGCTTCTGCGATGACATGGTCACATCTGCGACCTTTCACTTAAACACCAGCTTTCGCACCTGCGATTACCCATTTGCAGATGTGGTACCGTTTCTTCGGTAAGTCTCTCGCATCAGCGAACCCTGTTGATCCTCCCTAATTTCTCTTATGCGATTGCTCCGCCGCTTCTGCGGCTCTGCACCTGCAGGACCCAACCGCAGGTGCGGTTATGATAGATGTCAGCACCTTCAACTGTTTCAAACCACTTCCAATTCTTCCGACAACCATCCGAAATCATCTCAAGGCCCCCGGGACCTCAACCAAAAGCACATACAAGTCTAATACCACTGTCCAAACTTATACCAATCCTTAAAACACCTAAAACAACATCGAAACGACGAATCAAGCACGGATTCAAGCCTAAGAACTCCAAAACTCTAAAAATACGCTTTCGATCAAAAAGTCTATCAAACCTCATCCGAGTGACCTGAAAGTTTTCACACACGTCACATTCAACACTATAGAGCTACTCCAACTTCCGGAATTCCATTCCGACCCTCAGATCAAAATCTCACTATCAAACCGGAAACTTCAAAAATCGACTTTCGGCATTTCAAGTCTAAATTAGCTACGAACCTCCAAAACACCATCCGAACACACTCCTAAACCCGAAATCACCCAATGGAGCTAACGGAACCATTAGAGTTCCATTTCGACGCCATCTTCACATTGTTCTGACTACGGTCAAATTTCCAACACTTAAGCTCTCATGTAGGGACTAAGTATCCTAAAACTCTCCGAAACTCAAAACCGAACATCCCAGCAAATCAAAATAGTAGAAATAAACATGGGAAAAACAGTTAATAGGGGATCGGGGCGTTAATTCTTAAGGCGACCAACCGGGTCGTCACATCCTCCTACACTTAAACATTCGTTCTTCCTCGAACGAGCATAGAGACATACCTGAAGTAGTGAAAAAATGAGGGTAACGGCTGCGTATATCCCTCTCGGTCTCCCAGGTATCCTCCTCAATCGGCTAGCCCCGCCACTGAACCTTCACTGATGCAATGTTCTTTGACCTCAGCTTTCTAACCTGCCTGTCCAATATTGCCACTGGCTCCTCAAAGCATCCTAAATCACCTTGACCTTCTCCAAAGCATCCTGAACCAAGTCTGTGCCCAACAATCTAGCCTCGCCCGGCTCGAACCAACCCACCGGAGATCTACACCACCTACCATATAAAGATTCATACGGTGCCATCTGAATGCTGGACTGGTAGTTGTTGTTGTAGGCAAACTCTTCCAATGGCAAGAACTGATCCCAAGACCCTCCAAACTCAATCACACACGCGTAGAGCATATCCTCAAGAATCTGAATAGTGCGCTCAGAGTGTCCGTCCGTCTGAGGGTGAAATGTTGTACTCAACTTCACCCGAGTGCCCAACTCATATTGAACGTCCCTCTAGAACCATGATATGAACTGAGTACCTCTATCTGAAATGATGGACACTGGAATACCATGAAGACAAACAATCTCCCGGATATAAATATCTGATAGGCGCTCCGAAGAATAGGTAGTACACATGGGAATGAAGTGCGCGGACTTAGTCAGCCGATCCGCGATCACCCAAATAGCATCAAATTTTCTCAAAGTCCGTGGGAGACCAACTACAAAGTCCATGGTGATTCTCTCTTACTTCCACTCTGGAATCTCTATCTGCTGAAGCAACCCACCCGGTCTCTAGTGCTCCTACTTCACCTGCTGACAGTTAAGGCACCGAGCTACAAATCCAACTATATCCTTCTTCATCCGCCTCCACCAATAGTGCTGCCTCAAATCCTGATACATCTTCGCGGCACCTGAATGGATATAACACCGCGAACTATGGGCCTCTTCGGGAATCAACTCCCAAAGCCCATCAGCATTAGGTACACAAATCCGACCCTGTATCCTCAATACCTCGTCATCACCAATAGTCACATCTCTGGCATCACCATGCAGAACCTTGTCCTTGAGGACAAGCAAATGAGGGTCATCATACTGACGCTCCCTGATACGATCAAATAAGGAAGACCGAGAAACCATGCAAGCTAGAACCCGACTGGGCTCCGAAAGATCCAATCTCACAAACTGGCTGGCTAAGGCCTGAACATCCATCGCCATAGGCCTCTCTAATAAGGTAAATAAGCCAAACTCCCCAAATTCTCTGCTCGATGACTCAAGGCATCAACCACAACATTGGCCTTGCCCGGGTGATACAAAATAGTGATATCATAGTCCTTTAGCAATTCTAACCATCTCCACTGCCGCAAATTTAGATCCTTTTTCTTGAACATGTGCTGCAAGCTCCGATGATTAGTATAAATCTCACAAGGAATAACGTACAAATAATGGCGCCAGATCTTTAGGGCTTGAACAATGGCAGCTAACCCTAGGTCATGGACTGGATAATTCTTTTCATAAACCTTTAACTGTCTGGACGCGTAGGCAATCACCCTACTGTCCTGCATCAAAACCGCTCCAAGGCCAATCCTCGAGGCATCTCAATAGATCGTATAAGACCCCCAATCTATAGGCAATATTAAAACTGGGGTTGTAGTCAAAGCTGTTTTGAGCTTCTAACAGCTCGCCTCATACTTTTTCGTCCACTGGAACGGAGCACCCTTCTGGGTTAGTCTGGTCATAGGGGCTGCAATTGATGAAAACCCCTCAACTAAACGATAGTAATAACCCGCCGAGCCAAGAAAACTGTGGATCTCTGTAGCTGAGGATGGTCTGGGCCAACTCTACACGACCTTTACTTTCTTCGAATCCACTTGAATACCCCCACTCGATATCACGTGGCGTAAGAATGCCACGGAATCCAACTAAAACTCACATTTTGTGAACTTAGCATATAACTTCTTTTCTCTCAAGGTTTGGAGCACTATAATCAGGTGTTGCTCATGATCTTCATGACTCCAGGAATACACCAGAATATCATCAATAAAGATAATGACGAACGAGTCAAGATATGGCCGGAACACACTGTGCATCAAATGCATAAAGGCTGCTGGGGCATTGCTCAACCCAAATAACATAACAAGGAACTCGTAAAGACCATACCGAGTCCTGAAAGCAGCTTTCAGGATATCTGGCTCCCGAATCTTCAACTGATGGTAACTTGAGCGCAAGTCAATCTTAGAAAACACACGTACAACATGAAGCTGGTCAAATAGATCGTCAATGCTAGGTAAAGGATAACGGTTCTTCACTGTAACCTTGTTCAACTAGCTATAATCAATACACATATGCATAGAACCATCCTTTTTCTTCACAAACAAGACATGAGCACCCCAAGGTGATACACTAAGCCGAATGAAACCCTTATCAAGCAATTCCTGTAATTGATCCTTCAACTCCTTCAACTTAGGAGGAGCCATACGATACGGAGGAATAGAAATGGGCTGAGTGCCCGACAACAGATCAATGCCAAAATTAATATCTCTATCCGGCGACATGCCCAGAAGATCAGCTGGAAACACATCGGGAAAATCCCGTACTACTAGGACTGAATCAACTGAAGGGGTATCAATACTAACATCTCTTACATAAGCTAGATACGCATCACACCCCTTCTCAACCATATGCTGAGCTTTAAGAAAAGAAATAACTCTACTGGGAGTGTGATCTTATGTACCCCTCCACTCAACACGCGGTACACCTAGCATAGCCAGCGTCACGGTTTTGGAGTGACAATCAAGAATAGCATAATGGGGCGACAACCAGTCCATGCCCAAGATAATATCAAAATCTACCATGCTGAGAACCAATAAATCGGCTCTGATCTCAAAACTACTAAGAGCAACCAAACACGACCGATAAATGTGGTCCACAACAAGATAATCTCCCACATGAGTAGAAACATAAACAGGGGAACTCAAAGAATCCCGGGGTACACCCAAATGCAGAGCAAAATAAGAATACACATAAGAGTAAGTGGAGCCTAGATCGAATAGAACCGATACATATCTGTGATAAACTAGTATGATACCTGTGATGATAGAATCGGAGGCAACACCCTCGGTACGGGCAGGAAAGGCATAGTATATGGTCTGGCCTACCCCTCTAGGGTGACCTCTACCTTACCGACCTTCACCACTAGCTGGCTGAGTAGGTGGGGTAGCAACTGGAACTGTAATCATAGCCTGAGAACTCTGCGGGGCACGCTGTGGCTGAAAGGTCTGTGGAGGTGCACCCGTCCCAAGTCTGGGGCAATCCCTCACCATATGGCGTGTGTCACCATACTCAAAACAATCCCTGGGAGGATGTGGCAACTGTGACTGGCTCAGGCTAGGTCTGCTAGACTGACCTTTGAAAACATCCCGCGCGGGAGGTGCGCTAGAAACTAGAGTTGCATAATAAGGCTCATAAGGCCTAGGAGGAGCTAGAATACCACAAAAAACTGGAAGAGCTGAATGAATAGGGCGAGTCATATAACCCCTACCATGACGACCTACAACTGGGGCACGGGCACCAGAATAATGGCCCGACTCTCGAGACCTCTTAGCCTCCCTCTCCTCTCTCTCCCTAGCATGCATACCCTCAATCCTCCTAGCAATGCTCACCACCTGCTGATAGGAAATATCCATCTCCAACTCACGAGCCATGCTAGAACTGATGTTGGGAATAAGGCCCTCAATAAATCGGCGAACCCTCTTGCGAACAGTAGAAACCAAGGTTGGTGCTTGTCTAGCCAAACTAGTGTAACAGACAGCATACTCTGAGACATTCATATCACGCTGGCGCAAATGCTCAAACTCTGCGTGCCATGTGTCCCTGAGGCTCTGAGGAACATACTCTCTCAGGAACAGATTTGAAAACTGAGTCCAAGTCAGTGAATCAGCCTCATCCGGACTGTCTAACTCATAGGTGTGCCACTACTCACAGGCGGCTCCTCGAAGCTGGAAGGTAGTGAAGGAAACCTAGCTTGACCCTGATATACCCATGGTACGGAAAATGCGGTAACACTCACAGAAATCACAGAGCATCATCCGATGCTAGACCACTAAATACAAGAGGCTTGTACTTCTTGAACCTCTCAACCCTTAGTTGCTCGTCCTCAAAAACTGCTGCCCTATCCTCGGGCTATTCTCGAACTGCAGGTTGTACAGGAATAATCTCAGGGACCTGCTCAACATGCACTCGCTACTCAGGAGTGCAGGCGGCAGGAGTCTGTGCTCCTCCCCCGACCTGAGACGTAGCTGCAGCAAGGGGAAGCAACCCTGCTTGAGCCATAGTAGCGTACATGCTTATGAACTGTGCCAGAGTCTCCTGAAGTGTTGGAGTAGTAGCAGCAGTAGGCGTATCATGTGCCTGGAATCTGGTTGGAACTACTAGTGGTACCTTGATGGCAGCCCGCAGGGGTGCTCTGGCTGCACCACGTGCGCGTCTTCGGCCTCTACCCCGGCTACGGCCTCTAACGGCTATAGTAGGGGGCGCGGGTGCCTGATCAACTCGGGTAGCGCGTGTCCTCACCATCTGTGAGAAAATAGAAGATAGAAGTTTAGAAATCTCGCACGACAAGGAAATCAAATGTAGTTGAATTTTCCTAACAGTTACCTAGCCTCTCGTAGATAAGTACAGATGTCTCCGTACCGATCAGTGAGACTCTAATGAACCGACTTGTGATTCATGACTCCTATGAACCTACAGCTCTAATACCAACTTGTCACGACCCTAGTTCACCCTCCGTTAACTGTCGTGATAGCACCTAGTCTCTACGACTAGGTAAGCCTAACAAATACGGAAAATAAACTTGTGGAAGAAATAATTAAAAGCCAAAGTAACTGAATGAAATAGTATTTAAAATGCCGCTCGGCATATACAATACAACTTCTCGAAAACTAACAACACTTTTCAAAACCCAGAATCTCATGAAACCACAAGCCTTGGAATGTCTACTAGTGTCTAACTCCAGAATATCTAACAAGGAAAAGAAAATACAGAAGGGCAAATACAATAGGGAGAGTAGAAAGGGACTCCTCGGTCTGCGGACGCGGCAGATATACCTCGAACTCTCTGGAACAGTCGCCTCTCCTCAAGGGTGATAAGATTGAGTCAAAGTACCTGGATCTGCACATGAAAAACATGCACCGAAAGGGCATGAGTACACCACAACGGTACTCAATAAGTGCTAAGCCTAACCTCGGTCGGGTAGTGACGAGGAAGGTCAGGGCGCTACTGAGGTTAAATAAAATATAAAGTTCAACAGTGTAGAATAGATCAGTATAAATAAGTACATCAATAAAAGTAACACAAGATATAAATGTGTAACAACAACTATTACAGAGGCAAGAGAAACACATAAAGAAATAAGGTTCATCACAAAAATAATAATCAGGGATCTCCCAGGATACCGTCCTGTAGTCCCAATTATACATATCCAATGGATCTCCCGGGATCCCATCTCATAGTCCAACTCATAGTGCATGGGGATCTACCGAAATCCTATTCCGTAGTCCCAAATGTAAATACCCAGTACTAGGGGAATCTACCGGGTGTAGTCCTATAGTTCCATATAACTGTGCAGGGGGATCTACCGGAATCCCACATCCATAGTTCCAAATAAATGGACAATGGGGAGCTACCGGAATCCCACATCTGTATTCCCAAATAAACATACAAGGGAGAGCTAACGGAATCCCACATCCGTAGTCCCAAATGTAATTACACAGCAACATCAGGAAAATATTCAGAAATGTCAATTTCATATCAAGGCAAACAAGTAATTCTAGCCTAGCATGCTACATAGAATTCAAGTAAAGCAGTTTGAGCAAATAAGGCAATTAAAACACTTAGACATGCTTTCCTAAGCTAACAACCGGCTGTAAATGCAGGTAATATAAACAGGAAAAGAGACACACTAGTAAGTACTTAATGAAAACTGAATTTTCAACAATTAGCACAAGTACGCACTCGTTACCTCACGTACAAGGCATTTCAATTAACAGTAATACCAAATCCTAAGGGGAAGGTCCCCCACAAAAGGTTAGACAAGCCACTTACCTCGATCCGTCTCAAATCAATCCGAAACCACGCTCTTGCCACGAGTACTCGACTCCAAATGGCCCAAATCTATTCCATTCAATTGCATAATATAAATAACACTTCAAGTAATTGATTCTACAAAGAAATTCTAAGCTAATGCGCGAAATTAGGTAAAATGACCAAAATGCCCCTTGGGTTCATGTCTCGGAATCGGGTAAAATTTACATTTCCAGAATTCTCACACTCTCACGAGTTTAATCATACCAAAAGTACAAAAATCGGACCTCAAATGGTTACTCAAATTATCACTCAAAGATCTCAAATTAGTCAAGCCCTAACCCCCAAATTACCACTGAATTTCCTTAATTTTTCATGCTTATAATAATAAAAAATCACTCTAATAATGAGTTTAGGGACCAAAGACCTTACCCCAATGAACTCCACTAAAAATCCCTCTTTGAAAAATGCTCCCCAAGCTTCTTCCCGTTTGAAAAGAGGTGAAAAATAGCTAAATTTTGCGAAGGCAAGTATTTATATGTTTCTGCCCAATTAACCCGCTTCTACGGCCTTGGGACCGCATCTGCAGTCCCACTTCTGTGAGGACATGATCGCATCTGCGACCTTTCACTTAAAGACCGGCTTCCGCACCTGCGATTACCCATTCGCATATGCAGTACCACTTCTGCGGTAAGTCTCCCACATCTGCGGACCCTGCTGATCCTCCCCAATTCCTTTTCTGCGATTGCTTCTCCTCTTTTACGGCTCCACACCTACGGGACCCAACCGCAGGTGCGGTTATGACAGATATCAGCTACTTCAAACCACTTCCAATTCTTCCGACAACCATTCGAAATCATCCTGAGGCCCCCGGGACCTCAACCAAAAGAACAAACAAGTCTAATACCATTGTCCAAACTTATACCAATCCTTAAACACCTAAAACAACATCGAAACGACGAATCAACCACGAATTCATGCTTAAGAACTCCAAAACTCTAAAAATATACTTTCGATCAAAAAGTTTATCAAACCTCATTTGAATGACCTAATATTTTGCACACATGTCACATTCAACACTATAGAGCTATTCCAACTTTCGGAATTCCATTCTGACCCTCGAATCAAAATCTAACTATCGAACCGAAAACTTCAAAATTCGACTTTCGGCATTTCAAGCCTATATTAGCTATGGACCTCCAAAACACCATCCGAACACACTTCTAAAACCGAATTCACCCAACGGAGCTAACGGAACTATCAGAATTCCATTCTGAGACCGTCTTCACACTGTTCCAATTACGGTCAAATTTGTAACACTTAAGCTCTCATGTAAGCACTAAGTGTCCCAAAACTCTCCGAATCTCAAAGCTGAACATTCCGGCAAATCAAAATAGTACAAATAAACATAGGAAAAGCAGTTAATAGGGGATCGGAGCATTAATTTTTAAGACGACATGCCGGGTTGTCAGACACACAAATTTGTCTTACATGATTTTTATGTATTCAATTGTACTCAGATGTATCTTTTACATCTAATGTATTCAAGTGTATTCAGATGTATTTTAACAGTACTCAGTAGTTTTAAATAACAGATGTGTTTAACTGAATCTGTATGAGGTATTTAATGGCCTCATTAGTCTTGAATAACAGATGTATTTTACTGCATTCAGATGTATTTTAACAATACTCAGTAGTTTTAAATAATAGATGTATTTAACTGAATCTGTATGATGTATTTAATGGCCTCATTAGTCTTAAATAACAATGTATTTAACTGTATTCCGATGTATTTTAACGGTGCTTAGTAGTTTTAAATTACATATGTATTTAACTGAATCTGTATGATGTATTTAATGGCCTCATTAGTCTTAAATAACAATGTATTTAACTGTATTCAGATGTATTTTAACAGTACCTAGTAGTTTTAAATAACAGATGTATTTAACTGAATTTGTATGATGTATTTAATTGAATATTAGTCTTGAATAACAAATGTATTTAATTGTATTTAGATGTATTTTAACAGTACTCAGTAGTTTTAAATAACATATGTATTTAACTGAATTTGTATGATGTATTTAATTGAATATTCGTCTTGAATAACAAATGTATTTAACTGTATTCAGATGTATTTTAACAGTACTCGGTCGTTTTAAATAACAGATGTATTTAACTAAATCTGTTTGAGGTATTTAACTGAATATTCACTTATTATATTCATTTACTTTTCCTTAATTTCATTCATTGTACTAACACTATATAATTAAATTTGTATATAGCATATTGATGTCATATTCTACTATCTGAGAAAGAAGGGAAAGTACAACCAAATAACCAACTTCAAGTATACAACTGTTGATTGTATATTCAAGACAAGAATCGCAGAAATCTTCGACAGGTATGCTGATACAGATAGTAATGCAAATGTAGCCAAAGAAGAGGATGTTGTATGTGAGTACATAAGGGGCTACAGATTGCTAGCTAATGTACCTTGGCATACTATTAACAATGTCTTGATACCAGTCAACTTGAAAGACAAACTACACTGGATATTGGCTATTGTCTCATTCAAGGAGAGATGTATCAAAGTGTATGACTCATACAGATCTGCAGGTCATGATGCCTATGTAGCTTCTGAGATAGATAAGCTTGCTAAGCTTGTACCTCTGTATCTATCAATCAGTGGCTTTTACAGAGATAGTCAAGGCATAGATTGGTCTACTTACTCAGCATACACTGACAAGTCACATACTGATCCCTTTGAAGTTGTTTTCATATCAAATCTGCCTCAACAAAAAGATGGGAGAATGTATGTGTTCATTCATCATGCTTGTATCATTTTAAAACTCTAATTGTATGAATTATTTTCAATTGTTTCCATTCAGGGATTGTGGGGTGCATGTTGCGGCATACGTAGAGTTTCTGAGCACTCTTGGTGAGGTTCCACAGACAACATTTGATTCCAATCTACTCCGTCAAAGATATGGTGCTCTCCACTGGTATTATGCTATGCGGAAGATAGATGCTGATGCCATAAGCGAGAATGAAGCACCCTCAAAGATTGCTAGGCAAATCACGGAGTCAGATTCAAAGTTGCAGATAGTATTAGAGTAGCTTTAGGTGAATGTAGTTTTGGAAGGTTGTTTTAGGTGAATACTGTTTTTTGAATAGTTTTTTGATGAAGATGTTATTCAGTTAGAAAAAACCATGTTTTAATCACTTTATCAACAATGTTCATATATGACCATTGCAACTTTTCAATCTATGTTTCATTTTTTTGTTCATAAGTATTCATGCTTATTCTACCGTTTCTATTCATATGTATATTACAGGATATATTCATATGTATTTAACAGGGCGTATAAGTATGTATAAAGATTCAGTCACTTGGCTTGTATATCAAAGTCAGAAACTGTATATTACAGGTCAATACGTATGTACTCACCTTGATGTATTTATTTTACTTAAGTAGTTTATATTCATACTTATACAAATCTATAAGTAATTGTACTTATTTTGTTTGATTTGTATAGTCAAGGCAGACAAAATGTATAAGATAATTTATATTTTTGTATGTATTTAACATTGTATATTAGTATGTAATCAGCTCCAGCCATGTGCATTGTATATCCAATTCAGAGACTGAATAATACAATGGCTATAATGATATATTCAGCAGAATGTATATGTATTTATTGAAATTGTTATATTATAGCTGAGTATATAGCTGTATTGAGATGTATTGTGGTTGGTTATGTATATACAAGTCAGGCACTGTCTATAATAGATTGTCTAAGCATTTGTTGACAAGGTTGTATTCGAATGTATTTAACACAATACTGCAACTAACTATATCCAGAATCTATTCACGAAAAGGTTCAAACTGTATTACTTCAAAATATCATCGGAATCTATGACAAATCATTGGAGCACTAATATATGGCAGAGTGTTAACTAAATCCTACGTGGAACATTTCTACATGTTCACTTATTATGTCCTCACTACCTACATATGCTACAAGAATGTTGATTTTTCGGCTACAACAATTCACTGAAAGGTTTACGCGCTTCTTCTTTGGCCTTCCAGGAAGTCTTTTTCCATTTGGGTGGTAATATGTAACAACCCGACCGGTCGTTTTGAGCTATTGCGCTTTGATCGACAGTTCTCGGGCATGACTTGCCCCGTGTTATGTATTATGAATGATGTATATCGTTGGTTTTGGTTTTCAAAAAAAAAATCGGAATGAATTTGAAAGAATAGTCTTAGTTGAAAGCTTTGAATTTGAAAGGTTTGACCAAGAGTTGACTTATGTGTAAATGATCTCGGATCGGAATTTTTATGATTTGTCTAGCTCTATTAGGTGATTTATGACTTAGGAGCGCGATCGTAATTGGTTTTGGAGGTTCGGTGTGGAATTTGGCTTGAATTGGCGAAAGTAGTATTTTAGCGATTTCCGGTTGATAGGTGAGATTTTGATCCAAGGGTCGGAATGGAATTCTGAGATTTTCTGTAGCTTCATTATGTGATTTGGGATGTGTGTGAAAAATTTCATGTCATTCAGAGATGATTTGGTCGGGTTTTTGATCAAATGCGTGTTTCGGAAGTTTTTGGAAAACTTAGGCTTGAATTCGATGTGAATTGATGGTTTTGATGTTGTTTGAGGTGTTTTATTGATTGGAAAAAGTTTGAATGATGTTATGAGGTGTGTTGGCATGTTTGGTCGGGGTCACATGAGGCTCGGATAAGTTTTGGAAGAGTTTTTGGAAGATTTTTGCCGTTTTGAGCATAAGTACGTAATGATCCAAAGGTCCATTTTTAGTTCTAGAGATTGAAATTTGATTTCGAGACTTCTGGAATTTTGATAATGAATTATAGGACTGATCTAGAAAGTTTGGTCTAATTTCATCAAGTCGCGATTGGGTTTTTGACGCGAAACATCTGTTAATTGTTTAACGAGCGAAATGAATATCGTACTGAGCAAACGAGCTCCGAATTGAGTTTCGATTGAAGGACTATGTTCGTATCATTACTTGTAACTCATAGGAACAAGAATCATCGAATTCAGAGTTCGTATGATGGATTTAAAGCCTTTTTGGTGAAAATAAATATTGTTGGTGCAGAAGGTTCTGGGGTGCACCTTTAGCGACCAGATGTGGCACCTTTAGCGACCGGAAAGGTCTTTTAGCGACCAGAATGGGCTTTATTAGTGTTTTTCTGTTTTTGTAGCTCATTTTCACGTTTTTCTTGTGAAAGAACACGGCTTGGGGCAATTTTTGAGCAAGAAATCATGGGAAATCTTGAGGTAAGTCACTTGTGATAATTTCTACTCCATAATATTGAAGTATCATCGAATAATCCGACTAGATTACATGTGTTTTGAGGAGTAAATTGAGGATTTAGGCCTAGGGATTTGAAAATAAGATTTGAAGATTTGAGGGTCGAGTTGATGTCCGATTTTGGTAAATTTTATATGTATAGACTCGTGGCGAGATAAGGAATTCGTTGATGTTAATTTTTCTGAATTTCGAGAAGTGGTCCCGGGGCTCGGGTTTTGCCAAATTTTGGGATTTTGATGTTTTTCAGTTATTTTCGATTGGGTATTGTTCCTATAACATAATGTGACATATTCGTTCTGATTTTGGATAGATTCGACGCACGAAGAGGCCAATTCGAGAGGCAAGGGCATAGCGAGCTAGACTTTTGGCCGTCTAGAGGTGAGTAATTGATGTAAATGATGTCCTGAGGGTTTGAAACCCCGGAATTTCACATTGTAACGCTATATTGAGGTGACTTGCATGCCGGATAATGGGCGTGGGGTAGAGCTCCATTGGGAATTGTGTCTTGGTCCGTCCCGAAAGAAGTTTTTATCGTGTTTTCTACTTGAACTAAATTGAGAATCATCCTTACTTAGATTTGATTGTTACATTTGGGCTTCTTGCCAATTATTTGAATCCTTCAAGGATTGATATCACTGTTTTCGCATATTTTGCATATCATTTGATCTCAGTCCAAGGTTTTAAATACTGTTTTGCAAACTCAGCCATCTTTCTAAGATTTGAAAACTTAAATGATATTTCTAAATGATATTTCGGGCTGAGAACTATTGTTTTACGAATGCCCAAGGGGCTTATCATGATTTCTGGACTGAGCATGGATCGGGCTGCGTGCCGCAACAGTGTTATATTGATTTTGAGGCCGAGAGCCTGGTTGATTACATTGATATTGAGGCCGAGAGCCTAGTTGATTACATTGATATTGAGGCCGAGAGCCTGGGTGATTATACTAATATTGATATGAGGTCGAGGGCCTAAATTTGATGCCACGAGATGGCTTGATATTGCGCTTGGGCTGTAGGAGCCCCTCCGGAGTCTGTACACACCCCCAATGAGCGCTGTCGACGATAAATAAATATGGATGGCTCGGGTTGCACGCCGCAGTGGGTACCAGAGGGTACCGTCATATGCATTGCATTGCACTCATGCATTTATTCCTTATTTGTATTATCTGCTATAATAATTATGTGCTCTTATTTCATTGACTGGTTGCTTCATACTGTTCTGAGCCTGAGAGGCTGATACTGTTCTGAGATACTGAGCCCGAGGGGCAAATTTCTACTTATTATTTTGATACTGAGCCCGAGGGGCAGATTTGTACTTGTTATTTTGATATTGAGCCCGAGGGGCAAATTTCTAATTGTTGTTTTGATATTGAGCCCGAGGGGCAGATTTCTACTTGTCATTTTACTGCCAAATTACCTATTTTACTGGTTTAAAAGAAATTTCACATGATATTTCACTGAATTGTTATTTTAAATGATTTCACTGCTTTTGTATAGAATGTTGTGTGCCTTAACGTGTTTTCTTACATTCAGTCATTATTTATATTTATTACTCACTAGGTCGGAGTACTCACATTACTCCCTACACCATGTGTGCATGTACAGGTATTCCTGATGCATAGAGCGAGTTTTCTACTGTTCAGTTTTCATCGGAGTTATCGAGGTAGCTGCATGGCGTTCGCAGACCCGTTTTCTCCCTTATCTTCTGTTATTTATGATATCTTCAGACTTTGTTCCTAATTCCATACTTTGTAGAATTTTAGTAAACTCTATAGTAGCTCATGACTTGTGATACCCCGGTTAGGGTTCAGTTGTGTTGGATTTTTGTATTTTATCTATACTTTCCGCTATTGGATATTATTAAACCATGTTTATACTATAATTGTGTTAATTAATTATCTTAAAAGGATGAATTGGGTTGAATGGTTGGCCTTGTCTTCATGAAAGGCGCCATCACGACCAGGTTCAGGAATTGGGTCGTGACAAGTTGGTATCAGAGCCTAGGTTACTAGGTCTCGTGAGTCATGAGCAGGTTTTGTAGAGTCTCGCGGATCGGTATGGAGACGTCTTAATTTATCCTCGAGAGGCTGCAGAACCTTTAGGAAAACTTCATATTCCTGAATTCTTATCGTGCGTCCTTGATTCAGCTGGAAAAAAGTAACTCTTACAATTCCATCCACGTGTTCTTATGCGCGAACGAGTGCTCAGTATTAGATGTGCCTTGATGGCTTGTAATTCCCCGGTCGAAGGGCGAGACTTAATCGTTGTGAGTTTGATGTTAGGCCAGTCTGGAGGACTTGAGGTTGGATCATTGCCTATGGCTTGAGCACCGAAGTGTTGATTGTGCGAGCAAGAGTTTTGAAATTATATGTTCGGTATTGTCCCTATTAGTGGGAATGATGGTTGGATAGCCACGTGAGGAGTATGTTAGTACTGCGAGATATATCTATATGACTTGGAGGTGACGAGGAAGGGCGGCAAGATGATAGATGAACTATTAAGTGTTTGATTTTCATTGTGATCTGATGTGTAGCCCCGAGTTATGGGTGCGTGAAGAATCTTTTCATGTCTCCTGTTTGGAGTGAAGTAAATTTCATGTTACGGTATGAGTTTAGACTCAGGAAGACTAAGTGATTGTGTAATGTGAATGACGGTGGAAGGTATACAAAAATATTAATTAGAAGTGAAACAGGTGGGTTATCTCCTGCGGAGTGTTCTAAGGTGGTGCGATCTTACACTATCTATTAGAAGATCTCATTTACAAGTGAAGAATATGCGTTGAAATCTAAATTTGGTTGCCTAGAGAGTGGGCTTAACTGTTATGTGAGTGGATTCAAGAATTGCAGAAGAGTTAAAATTTCAGATGATTTGTGTTTCCACAAGCTTATGAAGGAGTGAGTTCAATCTCACTATGGTATTACGGCAATAATAGAGTATGTGCGTTATGATTTATTGAGTGCGTTTTGATCTATGTCTTTGAGTCAAGTTGGGTAGTTTGCTATTAAATAAGTTGATTGCACGATTATGTGCTATATTGGTTCTAGTTTGAGGCGTGTTGGTGAGTCGGTTATTGCTTACGGGGATTAAGGTCAATCAGGCGGTGGACGGGCCTATTTTTTTATGCTATTGCTTTAGATGTTGTCATTACAGGAATTGTCCAGTCTGCCACAGATATGCCTCTGTATTATTCGATCCCGGTTCCACATATTCTTATGTGTCCTCATAATTTGCTCATTATTTGGGTACGCCCCGAGAGTTTCCTTTTTTACCTATTCATGTATCTACCCCGGTGGGCGATACTGTTGTTGTGGACCATGTGTACCGGTCATGTGTTATGATTATTGAGGGTCTGGAGACCCGAGTTGATCTATTGCTATTGAGCATGGTGGACTTTGATGTTATATTGGGCATGGATTGGTTATTTCCATGTCATGTTATTCTAGACTGTCATGCTAAGACAGTTATTTTGGCTATGCCGGGTGTACCGCGGATCGAGTGGCGTGGTATGACTGATTATGTTCCTAGTAGAGTAATTTCTTTCTTGAAAGCCCAGCGTATAGTTGGGAAGGGTTGTTTGTCATATCTAGCATTTGTGCTAGATGTTGGAACTGAGACTACTAGTATCGATTCTATCCCAGTTGTGAGGGATTTTTCATCCATTTCATTGCCTTTGACCAAGTTGACTCAGAAGGGTGCACCATTTGTATGGTCGGACGAATGTGAGAAGAGCTTTCAGAAGCTCAAGACAGCTTTGACCAAAGATCCAGTGTTGGTTTTTCCATCAGCTTCAGATTCATATACCGTATATTGTGATGCTTTACAGATGTTTTATGGCAATATTTTTGGGTTGGTGACCTACATGACCTGGTCAAGCCAGAGGAATTCTGTTTTGATAACTTGGGTATGTGTGAGCAGATTTGAAAGTTTTCTTGATGGTTTTTACCATAGTTCGAGCCGGATATCTTCTACCGGTGTACAGAACATATTGTATATTACGAACTCCTCCTAAATGGGAGCAAATAGAAGATTTCTAACTGCCGGAATGTAATTTTCCTATAGCCCAAAAATTTCTAATGAGATTTTGTGTTTGCAACAAGATGGCATGATAGACGTGGTGTGTGGTACATGATTAATATTTTCATGTGCAACGTGGCAGTTCATTCTTAAAGGGAAGGTCACAAGTTCTGGATGGAATAGTCAGTTTCAGGTATTTAGATGAATGTTATAACTGCTCGGTAAGACCTTAGAAGGGTGCACACTATATTTTAACCAACAAATGTCTATTGGTATTTCAACACCCACTTGGTTGATCGACTGCCAATATTTCGATCTTGCTATGTATTGTAGGAAAATTTTGAGAATAATTATCATGAAATGATCGTACTTGAGGGATGTGTCAGTCATTGAGTGCTGAGGTTGTGATCAGTTACGGTGATTTATGTAATCTAGGAATTTGGAGACGGGGAATTCTCAAAAATATACTATTTCGGGATTGTGGCATGTTTGAGGTGAGTGTCTTATCTAAACTCTTTTGATGCACTAGTTGAGCTAATTGATGGTGATAACTATGCGCTGTTAGCGAGAATATATGTGAGGGTTGAACCTGTGTGCAAGCACCGAGCTAATATTCATGCTCGGAAGATACGTAGGCTATGATATGCCTAGAGTGGGATATTGGGCTAAGGTATAATGTTTCTCGTATTCGTAACTCTGTTAAGAACTATCTGGACTATACTTGAGATTTCCAAGATGCTAAATTCCAGAACAAACTTGGTAATTACTAATTCTGTGTTAACTTGCTAATTTGAGCTATGACAGCGCAGTTTGCTCATGCCTACGATATAGAGTGTTATTTATTCCAGTCAAGGAGAATGAGAATCTTGTTTCAGTTAGCATATACATGTGTACTTGTTGGATTGCTTCTATATGATATGCTTGGACTGGAGGTATGTGACCGTGCCGGGTGGATTATGTTATTGGCAGCTAAGTTGCTCGTGAGGTTGATGTCAATGTGAGCTATAGAAGAGCCGGTTATTATTATTCTATTCATATATCTTGGTTCCACTGTGATTGACGAGCCCATAGCATATCGTTGGGGTGGTACTTGTGGAACTTGCAAAGCGACTCTTTTCTTTAAGGTATTCTCCCTTTTTGGGGTAACCGAATGGCGCAATAGTGAGGTTTTCCGGTATGGCATTATATTATGTACTTCTCCGTGGGTATGGTGATTCACTGGTGGTACTAGATATCAAATTGTGCTTGGTTGATGATTTTGAGCATGGTGACTTGGGGCGTCTCATGTGAACTAGTGTCTGGATAGGGTCGCGCATGGTAGCGAAGCTATGTGGAGATATGACCTTACGGGTTAGATTCGTATGTTATATTTCTATGATGTGAGACGGGTTCTCAGCCTTGTGTTGTGGTGGTACTGGTGAGCTTGAGGTACAACTCTTTCGTTTGAGTCATTTTCATGAATTGAGTATGCCCGAGCTATTGCTTATTGGTGCGCGTATTGTGCGAGTGGTGGCTTAGGCCTGTATTGATGTGTCATGTCACCAAAATAATATGTTGGATTAGAAGAGATCAGTGGGATCATTAATGAATACGAACGGATTTGATTTCAGCATGTTGGAAGGATAATATCGAGTTTCGGCACAGAAATTTGATGTAGCATTTGCCAAAGGAGAAGTGGCTTCATGAATGGTTGATATGGAAAATGGTTATGGCATACCACGTGATTTAGTTAGCATTGGCAGTATGTAAAAGTGTTGATATGACACTTTAGTTGATAAGAGTTTTTCTATCGGTATTCGGGTGTTGTGTGCAACTGCTGTGATTAGAAGTTATCACTACAAGCGTTTGAGTTATGTGGTCTATCATGTAATTGCACCTGAGGTTGCAGGTATCGGTTATTACAGCTGGTTCGGGCTTATTCTGAATATAGATGTGAGGTTCTAACCTTGTGTATGATTTCGGAAATGGAAATGTGGTTCTAAGGTTATGGGCTAGATTGTGTTGTGAAATTTCAGTTATATTGTGCTATCGGAACTATATGAGATAGAGTGACGTGGGATCACCCCCGGTATGTGTTTGGTAAGGTTATTTGGCTATTGGTTAGCTTCTAGAACAACTCTGGAACGTTCGAGGACGAACGCATGTATAAGTGAGGGAGGATGTAACGACCCGACCGGTCGTTTTGAGCTTTTGCGCTTTGATCGCCAGTTCTCGGGCATGACTTGCCCGGTGTTATGTATTATGACTGATGTAGATCGTTGGTTTTGGTTTTCAAAAAAAAAAATCGGAATGAATTTGAAAGAATAGTCTTAGTTGAAAGCTTTGAATTTGAAAGGTTTGACCAAGAGTTGACTTATGTGTAAATGATATCGGAACGGAATTTTATGATTTTTCTAGCTCCATTAGGTGATTTATGACTTAGGAGCGCGATCGTAATTGGTTTTGGAGGTTCGGTGTGGAATTTGGCTTGAATTGGCGAAAGTAGTATTTTAGCGATTTCCGGTTGATAGGTGAGATTTTGATCCAAGGGTCGGAATAGAATTCCGAGATTTTCTGTAGCTTCATTATGTGATTTGGGATGTGTGTGCAAAATTTCATGTCATTCGGAGGTGATTTGGTCGAGTTTTCGATCAAATGCGTGTTTCGGAAGTTTTTGGAAAACTTATGCTTGAATTCGATGTGAATTGATGGTTTTGATGTTTTTTGAGGTGTTTTGTTGATTGGAAAAAGTTTGAATGATGTTATGGGGTGTGTTGGCATATTTGGTCGGGGTCACATGAGGCTCGGATAAGTTTTGGAAGAGTTTTTGGAAGATTTTTGTCGTTTTGAGCATAAGCACGTAATGATCCAAATGTCCATTTTTAGTTCTAGAGATTGAAATTTGATTTCGAGACTTCCAAAATTTTGATAATGAATTATAGGACTGATCTACAAAGTTTGGTCTAATTTCATCAAGTCGCGATTGGGTTTTTGACGCGAAACATTTGTTAATTGTTTAACAAGCGAAATGGATATCGTACTGAGCAAACGAGCTCTGAATTGAGTTTCGATTAAAGGACTATGTTCGTATCATTATTTGTGACTCATAGGAACAAGAATCATCGAATTCAGAGTTCGTATGGTGGAGTTAGAGCCTTTTTAGTGAAAATAAATATTGCCGGTGCAGAAGGTTCTGGGGTGCACCTTTAGCGACCAGATTTGGCACCTTTAGCGACCGGAAAGGTCTTTTAGTGACCAGAATGGGCTTTATTAGTGCTGTTCTGTTTTTTTTAGCTCATTTTCACGTTTTTCTTGTGAAAGAACACGACTTGGGGCGATTTTTGAGCAAGAAATCATGGGAAATCTTGAGGTAAGTCACTTGTGATCATTTCTACTCCATAATATTGAATTATCATCGCATAATCCGACTAGATTACATGTTTTTACGGAGTTAATTGGGGATTTAGGCCTAGGGATTTGAAAATAAGATTTGAAGATTTGAGGGTCGAGTTGATGTCCGATTTTGGTAAATTTTATATGTATAGACTCGTGGAGAGATAAGGAATCCGTTGATGTTAATTTTTCTGAATTTTGAGAAGTGGGCTCGGGGCTCGGGTTTTGCCAAATTTCGGGATTTTGATGTTTTTCAGTTATTTTCGATTGGGTATTTTTCCTACAGCATAATGTGACATATTCGTTCTGATTTTGGATAGATTCGACGCACGAAGAGGCCAATTCGAGAGGCAAGGGCATAGCGAGCTAGATTTTTGGCCGTCTTGAGGCGAGTAATTGATGTAAATGATGTCCTGAGGGTTTGAAACCCCGGAATTTCACATCGTAACGCTATATTGAGGTGACTTGCACGCCGGATAACGGGCGTGGGGCAGAGCACCATTGGGAATTGTGACTTGGTCCGTCCCGAGAGATGTTTTTACCATGTTTTCTA
Organism: Nicotiana tabacum; assembly: GCF_000715075.1. Classification (NCBI taxonomy): domain Eukaryota; kingdom Viridiplantae; phylum Streptophyta; class Magnoliopsida; order Solanales; family Solanaceae; genus Nicotiana; species Nicotiana tabacum. The sequence goes on along the minus strand of NC_134089.1, from coordinate 41,882,074 downwards.
CTTGAACTAAATTGAGAATCATCCTTACTTAGATTTGATTGTTACATTTGGGCTTCTTGCCAATTATTTGAATCCTTCAGGGATTGATATCACTGTTTTCGCATATTCTGCATATCATTTGATCTCAGTCCAATGTTTTAAATACTGTTTTGCAAACTCAGCCATCTTTCTAAGATTTGAAAACTTAAATGATATTTCTAAATGATATTTCGGGCTGAGAACTATTGTTTTACGAATGCCCAAGGGGCTTATGATGATTTCTGGACTGAGCATGGATCGGGGCTGCGCGCCGCAACATTGTTACATTGATTTTGAGGCCGAGAGCCTGGTTGATTACATTGATATTGAGGCCGAGAGCCTGGTTGATTACATTGATATTGAGGCCGAGAGCCTGGTTGATTACATTGATATTGAGGCCGAGAGGCTGGGTGATTATACTAATATTGATATGAGGCCTAGGGCCTAGATTTGATGCCACGAGATGGCTTGATATTGCGCTTGGGTTGTAGAAGCCCTTCCGGAGTCTGTACACACCCCCAGTGAGCGTCGTCGACGATAAATAAATATGGATGGCCCGGGCTGCACGCCGCAGTAGGTACCAGAGGGTACTGTCATATGCATTGCATTACACTCATGCATTTATTCCTTATCTGCATTATCTGCCATAATAATTATGTGCTCTTATTTCATTGACTAGTTGCTTCATACTGTTCTGAGCCTGAGAGGCTGATACTGTTCTGAGATACTAAGCCCGAGGGGCAGATTTCTACTTATTATTTTCATACTGAGCCCGAGGGGCAGATTTCTAATTATTATTTTGATACTGAGCCCGAGGGGCAGATTTCTACTTGTTATTTTGATACTGAGCCCGAGGGGCTGATTTCTACTTGTTGTTTTGATATTGAGTTCGAGGGGCAGATTTCTACTCGTCATTTTACTGCCAAATTACTTGTTTTACTGGTTTAAAAGAAATTTCACATGATATTTCACTGAATTGTTATTTTAAATGATTTCACTACTTCTGTATAGAATGTTGTGTGCCTTAACGTGTTTTCTTACCTTCAGTCATTATTTATATTTATTACTCGTTGGGTCGGAGTACTCACATTACTCACTTGCACCATGTGTGCAGGTACAGGTATTCCTGAGGCATAGAGCGAGTTTTCTGCTGTTCAGTTTTCATCGGAGTTATCGAGGTAGCTGCATGGCGTTCGCAGACCCGTTTTCTCCCTTATCTTCTGTTATTTATGATATCTTCAGACTTTGTTCCTAATTCCATACTTTGTAGAATTTTAGTAAACTCTGTAGTAGCTCATGACTTGTGACACCCCAGTTAGGGCTGAGTTGGGTTGGATTTCCGTATTTTATCTATACTTTCCGCTATTGGATATTATTAAACCATGTTTATACTATAATTGTGTTAATTAATTGTCTTAAAAGGATGAATTGGGTTGAATGGCTGGCCTTGTCTTCATGAGAGGCGTCATCACGACCAGGTTCGGGAATTGGGTCGTGACATAATACAACTTCCTCTGCAACATGTGCTGGTATATTCCATTTATTTCTGTCCGGTAGCGGGTACACAGGCACATCATATGTCATTACAACAGAATTTGGTTTGTAATAGCTAGAGCAATAATCTTCTGGTATTAGAAACTTGCTCTTCAATACAGCCCAAGCATGTGGGCATGGTAATTCATCAACTTGGAACCTCCCGCAAACACATTTTTTCTCTAACATGCAGACAGTGTAATTCCTCCTTTCATCAGTAACCGTATGTAAGTATTCAGTCGATGGTACCACCTACATTTAAACATAGACCTATAAGTTTTGAGCACATATAAAAAACTTTCATTTATATACCATAGAATAGACGTATTAAATATACAACAGTATGAATTAAATCAAATATTTATTGAATACAAACATATTTCTGTATGTATAATGCAGAATTATTTCAGTTAAATAATGCATCATATATGTAAATGCAAAATTATTCAGTTAAATAAATGAATTTCTATATGTGTAATGCAAAATTATTCAGTTAAATACAACTGAAATGTCAAAATATAGAAGAATACATCATATATGTAGACCGGCAGACTATAAACTATAATTACGTCTTAGCTTATGAATACACTGTTATACATCTAACATCTACTTAACTTTAGGCAGCTGAAAAGAAACAAAAACATTATAAGGCTACTGCATGATAATACAAATGAATACATCTATCTAAAAAAAGGTATAAATTATTTCAGAAAATATTTAGCTATCTAAAGAAAGAGCTAAATATATGATACAATGACATTAAAATAAAACTTACAGTCATGCGTGTAGACATTGCCTCATTCAAATTTAGCATCTCTTAGTATATTTTTTCCAAGCGTTATGTATGTCTGTGTCGCTTCTTTGTGGTTACTGCAATTCCAACGTCCAAACATCTTCCTAACTTCTTCGAGGAAGTCGTATATTGTCAGTTCCCTTGCTGACACTAGTGCAGCATTGATTGACTCAGTAATATTTGACGTCATGGTCCATCCGCTGTTAATAGGTGCATACAACCTAGCCCATTTTTCGTATCCAGCTAACTCCAAGTATTCTTTCACCCTAATATCTACCTTCTCCACCTTCTCCATTAGACTGTCAAATTCAGCTTGTATGTATGCTTTTGCCATCGAGAAGTATATCTCGCTCAACTTTGCATGGCTCTTTTTGAATTTCATATATACGCTGTTCCACAGATGCCATATACAGGAAAAATGCGGTACATCTGGATACACTCTCGATACAGATTTTAAGATACTCTCATTTCTATCTGAAACGATGCACATGTTTTCCCTGTCACCGTATGCTATCTTGAATTGCTCAAAGAACCACGTCCAAGCAGCATCGTTCTTAGAATCAATAACACTATATGCTAGTGGAAATATATGACCTGTAAAGACAATTACATACATATTTTTAAAATATGTATTTCAATCTTTACAATATTAACAAAATTTATTATAATTCACGTACTCACCTGCACCATCCAACGTGCTGGCCGAGACGAATGTCCCGATATAGTAAGATTTTAGGTGACTTCCGTCCACAACCACAATGGGTCTACAATGATTAAACCCCTTTATAAAGGCATACAAAGATATATACACATACATGAATTCATTTTTGGGCAATTTTACCATTCTAATGTGCGAACCTGGATATGTCATATCCTTTGTATATAAGTATCCTAGTAATTTTTTGTATGAATCAGTCGGTTCACCTCTCAAAAAATTCATTGCCTTTTCTTTAGCCCACCACGCCAACATGTAGCTAACATCTACACCTAAATATGATTTTACATCATCAATAATATCCTTTAGGATATATTTCCTCTTGTGATTAGTAAGATTGGGCCTAATCTTACCACCTATATGGCTGCTACTTGCCTGGCGCTGCTCATACACCTTATCCTTCAACAAACATGTATGCTTATCAATGAACTCTCTCACTTTGAATAGTTATAATTTGTTAATGCTCAAAGCCTTACACCTCCATTCACAATCTTCTGACATACATAATAATGCATAGCTAAAAAGAATATATCATTATACAAATGATTAGCATAAATGCTTACAAAAAAATCATACAAATACACATGAATACAAATACGCCTATAGTTATTTGTGCAAATAATACAACTGAATACTTCTATAGTTATATGCATACATTTATATACAACTAGTAAACCAAAGAGGAAATCAATGAGAGCCACTGTAATAAGTTTATACAAGTAAAATACACAAGAATGCATGTATTTGAAGACCATAAAAAAATAGTTAACAACATCAGTGAAGATCAATTGTCTTACAAATATGCATAAACACATCAACATATAACTTACAACTCCAACCATGAATACAATATACAACAAAAACAAAGAATAATAAAATAGACTCAAACCTGACAGAATTAGACCTATCAACCCGGAATTGAAACCTTTGAGATATAGCATAATGCTCTATCACCTCTTTTAATGTAGCCTTATCCTTATATACTTGTCCAGCCATAACCTCCCTTTGATTAGTTTTTGAAATTTTCAAATCCTTATCTAGTTCGAACACCCCAATTGCTTGTCCTAAATTGACAAAATCTAGAGCAAGTGTATCATCTGTATCGGACTCATACCTTTGAACTGCTTCGTCTATTTGCACAATATCGCCTTGAAAACTACCTCCGGATACAAGTTCTTTTTCAATCGTTGTTATGCACAAAGGATACATACCGAATTCTCTGTTCTCTTTTTTCAACTCTACATACACACTGTAACCCATATCATTGTGTATTTCCATTGGCGTGTAATTTCCTTCTACTTTGTATTGAATTTTAATGGACTTTGAGCTCAAATCTATGCCCAGTTGATTAGATATTGACGCAACCAAATCCTTATACGACGCATACGCCTTTATCAGTATTCCCTCAATTGAATAATCGACGTAATTGCTCTCACTGTTCCACTTGCCAGAATGCTGCAACAACACTGTTAAACTTTCCATATGTACGTAATTGTATCAATCACAATTTTTCATTGTTGAAAAGAGAACTGGGTACGCACCAGAACTACAGAAGAAAAGGGAGAACTTAAAATCAAGATGTTGCTCTACTTTAGGTTATTTTTTCCGATTGAAAAACTTTCGTGAAGGGAGGAATACAGATTTATGGGCAACAGTTTGTGTTAGTTGAGTTATATTAGGAGAATATTAGGTAAATTGATTTCCTTTCCGTTTTAAACCAGTTGAAAGGTCCATATTTTACGCAAAATACGTTACTATATTTTGGAATACACCTCGTAAATACAGTTGAATACATCTGAATATTAGCTGAACTTCCCTGATTTACGCCTATTTTTGCTTTTGTATTCATGAATACATTAGCTTAAATACATCGAATACATCTTATAACCACATAAAAGGTATCTATAAACAGTAATATAGCAGATGGTATCTATAGATGGCTAATTACTACTAAAAGATAGTACTTTATGAAAATTTCTCAAAACAAAACTATACATATATACGATCAGTGGGTCGTGAGGCGGGAGTTTTACTTAATATGGGGTGAGGCGTACGCCGCAAGACATGGAGCGTAAGCCCCACAGATCTTTAAAAATTTAATTTATAAATTAATAATATAGCATAATAACACAAAAAATATCAAAAATACATTAAAAGTTCAAGAAAATTAAAAAAAAAAATAAAGAAACTCATACAAAATAAAATATCAAGCATGTTTTTATTAGTATAAACAATGAAATTGTGTTAAAGTTACTATGAAATATAAATCTACTATAACGTCTAAATCTTCAAATAAATAAAAATTATAATTCCTTAAAAGTATTATCAAACATAACTATACATTTTACCTCCCTAAAATTAGTGACTTAATAAATTTTGTTAATATTGTATTTAAAATATTACTCCTTAATGAGTAAATATAAAAGTGCTTTTAAATAGCAGCATAATAAAAGTCTATTAATCTTAAGAAACATAGAACTAAGCTATGATGATCTAGTAAGTAAAGATATAAATTTGTTATCTATTTTCAAAAGAAATGTACAAATGATATTTACCCACACGATGTTCTCTATTAGTAATATGCAATATTATGGTTCGTTATTTGAGTTATTTATAATCTTCATATTCCTATAGATGAATAAAACTTTAATTGTTCATTCGTTAAAGAATTTTAAGAGTCAACAATGCTAATTAGTGAATTCAACACATGATTTGCATAGGAACTGTTGGGCGAGCCCCGAACGTAGAGCGTTAGGCATGTTTAGGGCGCACGGTCGGACGATTAATTGGGACGTAAGCTTCACAAAACAAAGCCCCACACATGAGCTTCAAGGCATTTTGGTAGTGCCCCATCCCGGTGCTAGCCCCGAACCGAGTCCTAGAGAAGCCTTTTAAAACACTGTATAAACCGAAAATTGCAGCAACTCCCTTATTGAGAATAAAACCAATTGGGCAGTCCTCCAGTTCACCTTTATATAACTTAAAATAAATAGCATTATATCTTCTACTTACTTTCTACACATATTCAACAAAAGGTCATTCTCCCAAAAAGGAAAAAGAAATGGCTTGCATTGCTCCTTCAGAGTCAATGAATAATTGCGAGGCTGATCAGACACTCACTAAAAATGTCCAACCAGTTATCAACTTTTCTTCCATATTGGAGGATGAAGAAACTGATCAATACACTGATAATTTGCATGAGAATTCTTATATTCTTGGGATCAAAGAGTATATAGCGAATAGGAATCTTCACTTATCTAAAGTCATTTCCAGAGAGAAAAGAGCAGCTGTTTTGATATGCCTCTTTGAAGGCCTTGAAGGTGAACTACGTGTAATTCTCACCAAAAGATCCATGAAACTTTCTACTCATCCAGGTAATATCTCTAATTTCTTTTTTTGCCCATGTGTATCTGCATTGAAATACGATTAAATTCGAATTTACGTGGAGAAGTCTCACATTGGGGTAAAGTACCCCAAACAAATACGACTCCATATGCAGGGCTCGAACCAAAAACTTCTCGTTAAGGCTAAAAGAATATTTTCTACTCCACCACAACCAGCGTTTGTTCTCCAACTTTTGTTTTCCCGTCAATTTTAACTTTGCACTTTGATAAATTTTTTTGAGTACATTTTTTCTTTTGAACGAAAAGTAGCGCATTTGAATATCAGTCTCGTGTATAGCATATGGCTTCAAATTAACGAATCATTAGGACTTAAGTGGTTAACTAATTAAATCTTGGATTAGTTATTAAAAATTAAGCTAATCTTATTTTCGAATTTGCATAGATGGCCAAGTATGTATCCTTTTACCTTATTTTCTTGGACAGGAAATGTCTACCAAATTCTAATTGTGTAAATTAATTTGTTTACAGATTGAACGTAGACATATTTGTGAAAACGAGCAATTCTATTTTGGATTGAGATTAGATTCCTCGGCAGTGTATACCATTATAGTAGATTATTTGCATTGCTTTCTATGTTAAGATTAGAATTGTTGTAGGTTACATTAATCTTATGATGTAAGCAAATATAAACGGTCAGAGCATAGAAGTTAAACTCTTAAGTTTTAGGAAACGGGAATGCAACACGAGAATATCCAACTTTTTCAGCCACTTTAAAGTTTTACTAAAAACAAACATATGAAGAAATTGACTCTTTATAATCATATGCCGATCCAAAATAATTTTAGTTTATGAGTTCCTAAACCAACCTCAAGGAAATACGATATTAGTAATTAGGTTCACCGCCGAGTATTTATAAATATTTAATGGATTCTGCAATATATATAAGTAAGTTCACGTGAACCTATAACAGACCCTTCAAATCCGCCCATGTTTATAATATAATGTTTATTATGATGAAGGAGAGGTAGCCTTGCCTGGTGGAAAGATGGATGAAGAAGATTTAGATGATTCTGCTACTGCTCTGAGAGAAGCAACAGAGGAGATTGGTTTGCAATCCAGTCTTGTTCAAGTTATTACTAACCTTGAACCATTCATATCGTTGGTATATACAATTTTTTGAAATATATATAATTTAATATCACTTCTTTATTTATATATAAACTAATTTCTACTTTAAGGTAGATAAATAATTGGTTACTGAAAAGCATTCATCATAAGTACAATTTTTATTATTGCAGCATCTACTTACAGTTGTACCAGTAGTGGGGCTATTGTCTAGAGTAGAAGAATTCAAGCCCGCCCTTAATGCCGACGAAGTTGATGCTATTTTTGATGTACCCTTGGATATGTTTCTTAAGGTATTTATTACTTCATGCTCTTTAATTTTTAGAGTTTAAGTTTAATGTACTAATGATATAGTAATATTTTTAGTCAGAATACTAAACTAATTGGCAGTTAAAACTTAAAAGAACATTGAGTTTTTTTTTTTTTTAATTTTGTATTATGTCAGCGTGAGATAAATTTGAATGGAGAAAAATGGCCAATGATGATTCATTTAACTAATCCTAACTTATTTGAAATTGAGGCGTAATTAATAGTTATTGTTGCTGGTTATTTATAAAATAATTATAAATAAATCTATTTGAAAATCATTGATTGATAATTAACCTAATAAAAAAATAACTAACTTACTATTACTGTTTAATAGTACTCATATAATATTTTCTATATTTAATTTTTTATTTTAATATACAGGAAGATAATCACAGACGTTTGGAAAAGGAGTGGGGAAGATTGAAATATGTATGTCACATATTTGAATATGAGTCGCCTAATAAGCAAGAAATTTTTCATATAGGAGGATTGACAGCAAGCATTTTGATTCATGCTGCATCTGTCATTTATCAAGAGCCTCCTTCTTTTTCTGAATATCTTCCTGATTTTAGTCAATTACAATTTACCCTGAACAAGAAAGGCAGCTGCTAACTTTGGATAGAGACGGATCTAGAGTTTAAGCTCTATATATAGGTTCAAATGAATCCCGATATTCATACGCTACATTTGCCTCTGACTTTGGATACGGTGCACTTGTTTTTTTTTTTTTTTTTTCCGGTTTTCTTCTGAAATAACTTTTGTAGATCATCAATAAGTCGTTCTATATCCTTCAAAAGTAGTCATCAACAGCAAAGTTGATTATGAACTTAGCTGAAAAAAGAAAGGCTCACATGGTCCGAGGAGAGTTTAGTGAAAAATATTCGCCTCTATGTCTTTGCTATATATTAAACGTAGATTCTTGTCTCATTATATATTTACCATGTTTACACAATGCAAGAAAAAGAAAAAAAAAAGAGTAAATAAAACTACTTAAAGGGTAATTGGAAATTAAAAAATTGTGTAACACCGTGTTTGGATGGTTGTTACGCATCATTTCATAATGTATCGTATCATATTGTATTGTATTGTATCTGTATCGTTTGATAAATACAATGTTTGGATAGATTGTGTCGTTTGTCATCGTTTCATGATATCATACACCAGCAATACGAAGAATAAACTTGCAATATTATAAAGAAAAATTATGATACAGGGTAAAATTACTATATAAAAAGGTAGGGTAAATGATAAAATAAAATAATTTAATAATAATAAATGGTGAGATTGAGAGAAAAAGACAAGGTAACAATGCGACCACACCAAATCGGTCGTTACATAAAGTGGCACATTTTGTCGTTATGTAACGACAGATTTAACGATACGATACAATAAAATTTAAGTAACAATCAAAACAAACATTGTATTTAAAGTAACAATACGATACGATACAATGGATAACAACCATCCAAACAAGCTATAAGTTCAACAATAAAAATTATGGATTTAACTTATATTCACTAAAAGTATTCTATACTCTCAATGTATTTAACCTATAGGTTATAGCAAGTAAGGGCGGCCGGAGGGTAAGGCAGCCAAAGCAAGGGCTTTAGGCCTCCAAATTTTAGGGGCCCCATATTTACTAGTAGCAGATTTATAATTTATTTTTTTTAAAAAAATAAGTAGCTTAAAGTAAAAATATAAATTTTTAATAAAAAGGATAAAAAATTGATTTGCAACTGATATTGATCGTTGAGATTTGAATAAGTGCATAAAAATATCTATTATTTACTATTTAGTAGAAAAAATGAGACCAATAATAAATAAGTATTTGCAAAAATATTATCTTAACCTCGAGAATTCTTTAAAACATAATAGACACTCTGATATGATGGTTTAACTTATTTTTTGAATGAAAAGTGTTAAAAATAATACAAGCAGAAGATAATACTCTAGTTAATATACGCAATCAAATAAAATGACTTGATTATTTTCTAAATGCTTATATTCCTTGTGCTTTAATTTGATTGTTTTGGATGACATGATTTCGAGTGCTAGTTGTTTTGCCTTTTCTTTTTGGGTTAAATAATGAATTACGTAAGACTGCTTCGGCGTATACAAGATATATGAGTTACATAATATTATCTTTCAAATCTTAATCCAAGGAAGGAATGAGTTAAAACTTATCAACATTTTCAGAGTTGGAAAATATCTGGAAAAGAAAATGGGGAACATTTGGAAACGAGGTTTGAAACTACAGTAACCTATTGCTTGAGAAAAAAATGTGTAGAGAGTTCGATTATTATAAAAAAATAAAAATTAAAGAGTACATGTTTAATCTTGTTCAAACAATAATGATGATTTGCCACATTCAACCGAACTTAGCATGTACAACACATATAAATGGAAAGAGGTGTATATTAATAGTTCAAGATGACGGTGCATTCAATAGAAATAAGTGTAAATCAATCAAATTCTTATGCTTGTCATATAAAGAAACGCAATAATATAAATGATGCTCAAGGGCATTAGGGCAACATGTGAATCCAACTAGTTCTCTCTGATATATATATATATATATATATATATATATATATATATATATATATATATATATATATATATATATATAGAGAGAGAGAGAGAGAGAGAGAGAGAGAGAAAGAGAGAGAAAATTATTTGAATTGTGATTACTTCTTTATAGATACACGAATATCACTTTTCAATTGTGTTTCTAAATTCTAGGATCTACGATAAGATAATTATAGTAATTACACACATAAAAATAGATAATAAAAAATTAAAAAATAAAATCAAAACTCAATATTTTATATTACAAATAAAGGAGAACGGAAATTTAAACTTGAAATAGATAAATATGTGTTAAGCTATATGTTTTAGATTTATGTTTTGTTAATAATAATAATAATAATCTATATATCTTCTATCTATTTATTTTGTTAAATCAAATCAACCCAAAATTATGCAAGCTGTTGAATTGAAAAATAAAATAAACCAAATCTTATTCAAGCTATTGAATTGGAAAAGAAAACTCCAAAGACAAAAAAAAAATACCTTGAGATTCTGGTAAGTAGAGGGAAAAAGCTCATTCTCTCTCCTCTCTCTTGCGATCAACTGCACGCTGGCGACTGCCCTTCATGGCCTCCACGGCCGGCGGCCAGCCTCCTCCTGAGGTTGGTCTGTCGTCTCCCTCCCCCTCTCAGCCATTTCCAACCTCTACAAACCCTAATACAAACCCTAATCCACCTAAAACCTTTGCGAATTTATTAAACCCTACTGTCATAAATACGCCCATGCAAACCCTAGCTACGTTACCATTGAAACCAGTTGAGTTCCTTCATGGAGAACCAGTTGTGAAGTGGAAGAAATAAGAAGTGAAGCAATCCATTGTACAACAAGGGCTTCAACTTGCAGTTCTTGGGAAATTTTCATATGGGAAGCCTGTTATTGGTGAATTACGTAAAGTGATTCCAATTCAATGTGAGATTAAGGGTCATTGTTCAGTTGGCTGGATTGAAGATGATTATGTGTTAATTAGGCTATCTTTATTGGAGGATTATGTTCATCTTCTCTCAAATCCAACTTTTTATTTAAAGGCTCATCAGACATGTGGCAGATGCATTGTACAAAATGGAATCCATGGTGGACACTTGATGTAAAGACTCCAATTGCCATAGCGTGGATTAGTTTTCCAGAACTTCTTCCAAATTTCTTTGATAAGGAATTTGTATTTTCATTAGCTCGTGCAGTTGGTAATATTACATGTAGACCTAGCAACTTAAAATGGGACTAGACCTAGTTGTGCTAAGGTAAAGGTGGAAGTGAATTTGCTAGGTAATTTTCCTAAACGAATTAGGATTGTTGAAGAAGCTGATGAATCTGGGACAGAAGAGTTCAAATGGATTAGGATTAAGTATGATTATATGCCTAAATATTGCAAGCCTTGCAAGAAACAAGGGCATAGTGAGGCAGAATGTGGAGTAATTCATCCTGAGTTACGCAAGAGATTTGACGAAGATGTTGAGGATCAAGGCAAGGAGAAGACAGTTGTGGTGAGTACTGAAGCAATTGGTACAGTTGCAAATTCAACAAAGGTTCTGTCAAGTGGAAAGGTGGTTGGTAAGCCTATTACTAATCATGCCAAGCAGGAATGGATACAAGCAAGGAAGAACAAATATCAACGGGGGGTCACATTGTTGATAACAAACAAGGTAAGGAAGCTGACAAAGGTAAAGGGAAGGCCAAACTTGAGGAAGTAGCAACCAAGAACAAGTTTAATGCATTAGAGATTGAGGAAGGTCATCAACCTATTCTACAAATTACTAATGGCAAAGGTGAGGATCATAGCAATGGTAAGGAGAAGGAACATGGGGAAAATCAATCAAAGGAGGGCTCTGAGAAGGAAAAAGAAGACACTACTGGAGCTTCAATCCCTAATCCTACTAATACTAAACCAGCGGGAGGAAGTCATCAACAAGAACTTAAGTGTGTGAAGAAGGAAGCAGAGAAGAAAGTGTTAGAAGATCAGCATAATGGGAACTTATCCAAGGCTAATCCTATTGTTCCTAGTGATCAAAGTACTGACGAAAAGGCTAATAAGGAATCCACAATTGACTGGGTTCATCGAAGGTTTGAAACTATCAAAGAGGAGCTAAGGCAACTAAATATGACTACAAACCAATCATGTCAAAATATGTCGTCTCAAACATTTGCAGATTATGGGAAGCTTGAGAACCTTGATGAGATAAACTCAACAAAGGCTGTAGGGAGTGATTCAATTGAGGTAGAGGATAATCAAATAGGCAAGACCAATACAACAGGAGACAAAGTGAGGGACAACAACCCACCTAGTGAACTAGGCCTAAAGCCAGGCTCCCCAGGCATTAGGCTGGCGACGCCAGGCCTAAACCCAGGCACCCCAGGCGTTAGGCTGGCGACACCAGGCCTGGCGCCAGGGTCACCTGATGAAGCAACGATAGTTAATCCTATCCTTAGTGCAACTGGAAAGATTTTGGCATATGTAAATGGTGTTCCGGTGTATGCATTGGAGAACAAATTTGATGATAAAGTGAAGGTTAGGGATGATACAGTAGGATCAGAGATAACAATGAAAAGAATGATGAGCATGCAATTGTTCCAAGAGCATCTGGGGAAATAAAGGAAGTGCCTATGGAATATGGTACTGATCAAATTATGTAGCTGCAGCTTAATGTTCTACTGAAGACTCCACTACAACATCTACATAATTTAGCTACACACAATGTGACACCAATTGATGAAGACTTAATGAGACAAAATCCTATGGAGGATGAGGGAGATGATGAATCAACAGAAGAAAACTTCAAATAGGTGGCTAGGGATGGGGATCTATCACCTACAGCTAGTGCTAAAAGAGGCAAAAAACAAAGAAGAATCAGAATAAAGAGTCACAACAACCTTTAAGAATTTTGCCAAGGAGGGCAGCTTCTCTATCTAAATGATGATCAAGATATTAATATGGAATATAAGGTCTGTGACTACACAGCAGGCCTTTCCTAGGATGATCAACATGAATAGGGAGCATACCTTTTATGTAGTTGCATTGATGGAACCTTTTGAAAAGAAGATATTCATTGATAGATATAGAATAAGGTTGAATCTGGAGATGACTTATGCAAATATTAATGGGCAAATATGGTTGTTCTTTGATGCAGTGGTGGAATGGGAATTAGTGGAGGATATTGAGTAACAGGTGACTATGAGAGTGCTTCACCATAACCTAGGGAAGCACATGCTGATGGCATTTGTTTATGGAAAATGTTAAGCAATTGAGAGGTTGTAATTGTGGGATCACTTGTATTACTTAGCAAGTGATATGAAATTGCCATGGTTGGTAGGAGGGGATTTTAATGTGATATTACATGAAGATGAAAAAATAAGAGGACTACTAGTACACCCGCCTGAATATGAGGATTTTGCATTTTGTGTAAATTCTTGTGGTTTGTTTGAGCAAGGATACAAAGGAAGTCCATTTACATGATGGAATGGGAGATCCAATGTTGTGCGTATATTCAAAAGATTGGATAGGATATTTGTGAATTTGCCATTTCAGAACATGTTGTCAACTATTGAAGTTGAACATCTAATCAGAACTGGATTAGATCATGCATCATTATTAATGACATCTGGGGAGCAAACCACCAATTTTGTCAAGCCTTTCAAGTTCTTGAACTTTTGGACTAAACATACTACATTTATGGATGTGGTTAGGCAGAATTGGGAAGCTAATTTCATAGGGGATCTATTTTTGATGCTCAAGAGGGTGAAGGCAACACTGTCAAAATGGAGTAGTGAAACATTTGGTGATATCTTCAAGCAATTGGCTATTTTGGAGGACATTATTAGGGTAAAAGAGATGTTGTTTGAAGAAGAGCCTTCAATTGAAAACAGGATTGTGCTTCAAAAGGCACAATCTGAATTGAAGAAATACTTGAGTATTGAGGAGTAGTATTGGAAGGAAAAAGTTGTGATGACTTGGTTTGCTGAAGGAGATAGGAATACAAGTTTCTTTCACAATTATGTCAATGGTAAAAGACAAAAATTACAATTGAAGAGGATCAAAACTGGAAATGGGGTATGGATTGAAGACCAGGAGCAATAGGCTACAGCTGCAGTGGACTTTTATCAAGAACAGTTCACAAATGAAGGTGATGCATCTGAATTTCCTTGCTCAATAATGTACCTTCAATGGTCACTATGGAATAGAATTTGGAACTTAGCATGTTGCCAACAGTTGAAGAGGTAAGGACAGTACTAGTTTTTGAGCTTAGTGGGGAGAGTGCTAGTGGTCCAGATGGATTCACTAGCCTATTTTATCAAACATGCTGGGATGTTATTGGTGCTGATATACACAACATGGTGCTACACTTCTATGGAGGAGCTGCACTGCCTAAATCCATCACTCACACCAATCTAGTGTTGCTGCCTAAGAAACCTAGAGTGGAGACCTTTTCTGACTTAAGACCTATTAGCTTGAACAACTTCATTAACAAGGTCTTGTCTACAGTGTTACAAGATAGATTGGAAAATTTTTGCCTTCTCTAATATCTCCTAATCAATTCGGATTTGTGAAGGATAGGAGTATATTTGAGAGCATTTTATTAACTCAAGAAATTATCACTAACATAAGGTTAAGGAGAAAGCCAGCTAATGTGGTGATCAAGCTTGATATGGCTAAGGCTTATGATAGGGTTTCATGGAAGTACTTATTGCATGTACTAAGGAAGATGGAATTTTCTGAGCACTTCATCAACATGGTGTGAAACTTGATGTTAAATAACTGGTATTTAGTATTGGTGAACGGACAATCATCAGGGTTCTTTAAGTCTACAAGGAGTGTAAAGCAAGGGGATCCTCTATCACCAGCATTGTTCATTCTTTCAGCTGAGGTACATTCTAGGTCTTTGAATAAGCTATTTGAAGACAGGACATTTGTGGGATTTGGAATGCCTAAGTGGTTTGATCCTTTAAACCACTTGGCATATGTTGATGATACTATAATCTTTGCTTCTGCTCATCCTCCATCCTTGAGCAAGATTATGGTAGTGTTGGGGAACTATGAGAAGATATCAGGCCAGATGATCAACAAAGATAAGAGTTCATACTACATGTATTCCAGGATTTCCAATGGATTGTGTTAGGCAGTTAGAGCTATTACAGAATTTGCAAAAGGTAAATTCCCCTTCACATATCTAGGGTGTCCTATTTTCTACACTAGAAGGAGGAAAGAATATTATGAGGATCTTATCAAGTAAGTAAAGGCTAAATTGCATTCATGGAAAGGAAAGTTGTTGTCATTTGGAGGAAAGGCAACACTCATTACTAGTGTGTTGCAAAGTATGTCAGTCCACATGTTATCAGTCATGCATCCACCAAAAAATGTCCTGGAGCATCTCATAAGATTTTTGCTATATTTATTTGGAGCACAAAGGAAGAAGGGAGAAGCAGACATTGGGCCTCATGGCAAAATCTTTGCCTTCCTAAAGAGGAAGGGGGCTTAGGTTTTAGGTCCTTACATGATGTGTCGAGGGCATTGTTTGCTAAACTATGGTGGAGGTTTAGGACCACAAAATCTTTGTGGTCTAATTTCATGTGGAATAAATATTGCAAGAAGGAGATACCAACAGTGGTGCAGTTTAGAAGGGGTTCAAATGTTTGGAGAAAAATGATGAATGATAGGGAAGAAGTAGAACATGAGATCCTATGGGAATTGAAGAGTGGAACAACTAATATTTGGCATGAAAATTGGATTGGATTGGGTGCACTTTATCATGTTTTACCTCAAGACTTTCCCATCAATGAAGACCTTCAGGATGTGGCAGAATTACGGTAAGGTGAAACATGGGATGATCAACTGCTAGATCAAACCTTCAATGAGGAAATTGCAGAACATATAAGGCTAAATGTACATTATGAAGGCAGTGAGGGATATTGGGTGTTGATACCCTATTTTTCCCTGTATTTTTTATATGCAAAACACCTTTCAAAATAGAATGTATATACATATATAAGTATATCCCAAGGTTACATTATTTTTCTCAATTTTTCAAAGATTTTCAAATCAATTTACCGCCATATTTTATCAAGAAAACCCCAATAATTATCCCCAAATTATCATTTTGGTGATTTATTATTGGATTCTCATATTTATATTAAAATATAGCAAAGACATTTTTCACATTTTTTCTACAAATTTATTTGTTTTTTTTAAGGATAAAATTGCATAATTGCAATATTAGCCATTTTTATGTTTAAATCTGTCTCATGTTTATAAAGTGGGATTCTGTATTTTTAAATTGATAATTATACGTAAGACATTTTAGTTCTTTTTAATTTGTTTTTAGAAATTTGTTTATTTTTTTTATAAATTAAATAGGAAAAAGGGGCTATTTAACTTCTAGCCACATTTGGCCTTTTAATTTGGCCTAATTAAACCCAATATCCAATCCAAATTAAACCAACCCAAGACCCAAGCCCAATCCTAAATCTACCCGACCCAACCCAGACTAAATCCTGGCCGTTGATCATTTTTTATCAACGGTCCAGATCCGCCCTTACCAAATTAAACCAAACGACCCCCCAAGACCCCTCTCATTACTCACTCAACCGACTCTCTCTCTGTCTCTCTATCTCTGGTTCTCTCTAGAACCTTCCCCCTTCCCCTCCTCTCCGATGAGTTCCATCCATCTTCTCCGGCCACCTCCTGGCCTGAATCCATGGTGGTTTCACCACCCACCAGCCTTTTATGGCTTCTCACGCTTGGTTACTGACGTTTCATGACTTGACCATGAAAATCTGGGTCCAGACCCTTGTTGATTCAAGTTTCACGGCCATCTCCGGCCTTGCTCCGGCAAGCTATGTCTGTTTCGAGCTTGACCTCGACTCCTCCTGCTTAGATCCAAGCCTTTCTCACCGTTTGGGTTTCTCTGAAACCCTAGCTTTTGGGGTTTTTCTGATCTCTGTAGATATGTTCCAAATCCATGTCCCTAAGCTTTTAAACAATTTTCTGATATTTCTTTCAAAAGTTATGTTTTCAAAGCCTTTATTTTCCGATCTAGGGTTTTTAGATGTTTTTCTGATTTTTTTTTTCTTTTGTGTGCTTCTTCTACTATGTTTTTTCTATTGTGATCTGTGTGTTTCTTCTACTACATTTCTTCTACTGTGTTATCATTAAGTTTCTGCTACCATGTTCTTATCAGTTTCCTCTACTGTGTTTTTAAGTTTATGCTACTGTGTTATTAATCAGTTTCTTCTACTATGCTTCTCATTAGTTTCTTCTACTATGTTTCTTTTACTGTGTCTCGCATGTTGTTCTTTTACTATGCTTCTCATGAATTTCTACTACTGAAAGAGCATGCTAAGGGTCTCAATTACCTTTCTAAGACCTCTGAACCTATTTCGATTAGTATCTTTTCCTTGATTGCTTGTCCTCTCACCTCTGCACTCGATTGATGGTAAAACCCCTAGAATTTGGGGGTTCATCTGAGTTTTGAGACCATTGGTTATGTGATTTGCTTGTGCTTCATCTCTGAACTTGCCTGATTTCAAAAACCCTAATCTTTTGGACCTATTTGAGTTCCTAGAGTTGTTTCATCCACTGCTTCATTAAGTTTCAAAATCATTGTTTCAATTTTGTTTCTTCATATGATTCTGACTTTTGCTAAACTCTATAAGACCTTCTACTTGACCCCTTTTTCGCATGCCTGATACTTGTGTGCTATTTATATGTGCTAAACTTCCCTCTAATAAGGCTTTCAATTTTTGATTAATTTCAGACTTCCTTTGTACAAGTTTGATTGATTTCTTTCCTTGTTTGTTGACTGCCCTGTTACTTGACTTAAGTTAAAAAACTTTTCTCAGCTTTTCTGACTTGGTTCATTCATGGACCAGTGATTACAAAATCTTTGATCCTTGATTTACTAGCTACTAATTGATTTCTCTTACCTTATTTATGCAACTGTGTATTTCAAAGTTCTACCCCTAAAATAAACTTCTATGTATTTACCCCTAATTGCCTATTTTGCACAAGATGTTTATTTGATTTTTTTCCTTAAATAGTTTTACCTTTTGAGTCCAAATTCCTTAATTAAAGGAAGTCTTGTGTTGATTGATTCTTAATTGACATCCAGTTCCTTAATTGTTTTCTTACCTTATTTCTGCCTGTTTTTCACTCTATAAATACACAACTTTTTCATTAGCACACCCATCACTCATAACCTTTCTGAACTTACACTTACACGCAATAGCATTCTCTCTTATTGTCTGCATTGTGGCCTGTTTACAAGACCTACTGCTTTCTCTATTTGTTTCTTTGAAACTGGTATGTCCTGATTTAAGCTTTAGCATCACAACAAAGTATTTATTTACTGCTTTTGTATCTATGTCTACTCACTGTTTCTGTATAGTTCAACACTTACTTTAGCATGATGATTTCTTTCTGCCTATTCTATTCTGAATCCCAAACCCCTGCCCCTATGTGATTGAGCTATGGTTTCAGGCATGGTAATATGCAAATTATTGTCCATGAATTAAATTTGATCCCTTGGGATCCTAGCCTCTAAATAGTATGTTCTAACAGGCTTATGGGTATGCAGACATTCTTCATTGCTGGGCCTGCCCACAGCCTGTCCTTGCCTCTTTCAATTTCCCTATCCCCCATGATCTGCTTATGTGTACTTATCTGTACCTATTTCCCTCTCATTCCCCCTTTTTGAATTCTGTTTCTACACTTGCACACTCTCTTAGTCTTTAAGTTATGCCCCTCTCTTGTGAGCCTTTCCTTGGGACCCTTTGAGCTCCCTCTGAACTTGGACACTTGAGGGCTGGCCCTTCCACACTACACTTGTCCTAATTTGATAATAAATTTGGGTGTGAGCATTGCCCATAGTCCTTTTTGAGGCTCTTAGGGAACTTTGACACACTCGAATGGGAGAAAGGCTTTAGATCTTGATCTTATGGAGTTGGTTTACCTCATATTTCAGACATGAAGTCTGAATCGGGCTTCCCTTTGGTTGTACTTTTATTTACATTTTTTTGATTTATTTTACTTTATTCTGGGCTGTAATAATTTGCAATAAACTCTTGGGGATGACTAGTGAAAAGGGTGGGTAACTATGTATGCAAATGGTAGATACCATGCCTATAGGTCATTCTAAATTCTGCAACTTTCATATAGAAATCATGCTTATAAATCATTCTGAATTCTACATATGCATGTAGAAAATATGCCTATAGGTTATTTTGAATCTTGTATATCCATTTTCATCTAGAAATAATGTTCATAGGTTTTAAACAGTCAACTGCATATAGATATCATGTTCATGTCTTAAAACAAATTCTGCCAGTTAGATACCATGTTTAGAGGTTAAAACCCGTCTTCAGTACCTAGATATCATGCCTATAAAGTTTCTTCACTTTTACCATGTCTATAAGGCTTCTGATCAACTACGCATAGAAAGCATGTCTATAGGAATTATTAATCGAATCTGAATCGTTTCATTCACGTCTAGAGCTAAATCAGTAATAACAAGGATCGTCATTTGCAGAACTCATGACCTTCGTAAAAAACTTGCTTTCTTTAATAATCTCACAACCTTTTTAACCAGTACGTATTCAGTTTATTATTATTGCTTTCTGAATTCAGTAGATATCATGCCTATAGGATCCTTGTACAACCCTTAAGCAAGCCTTAGGGCGAAGTTATAAACTGAATCTATGCTATTAACTACAACCAGCAGGCAGGCCTGATTCGGGCTTCTTATATGAATTAAGTAATAAATCAGTCTGCCTCAACCTTTATGTTCTTAATCAGACCATAAATAGTATGTAAAAGTCATGCTAATTATGTGTTTTCTTTGTTCAAGGAGGTATATCTGAGCCTTTTACTTGTTATGTACTTTCCCCCAACTTGCTATACATATTTTTGTATGTCGACTTAGAATTTTGCCTTTGAAACTACAAATAAGCTTAATATCCCTCCCCCTTAGGATTAGTAGTCCTAAATGCCTTCGGGTACTGATAGGATTGGGACGGGTAATAGTATGCAATAAGTAAACGAGACCATTCCGCGCTTTAATACCTTAACGGGGTGGGAAAGGGTAGATATGGATATGATGACCACGCGATAACGTCTCGTGTATCCCCTTACTGAGGAGTGATTACCGGATGTTGTATGGAGTGATCCATATTATTAATAAACCTAGGACCCCCCCTTTTCCCTTTATTTCTTTGTTTCTTCTAAAGATTTCAAACTATTTCAGCTTCCTTTTAATTCTTTCCAATTTTACTTGTAACCATTATGTGAAAATCCCCTCTTATTTGAAGTTTTATTTGCCTACATGTTATTTGCACTTAAATTCACAATAATAGTCTTGCTGGGAACCACACTAGTGGATCCTGAGGGGTGCCTAACACCTTCCTTTTGGGATAATTTCAAGCCCTTACCCAATCTCTGGTTACTCAAATCAAATCTTCTTGGTGTCCTAACGCACCTTAATTATTAGGTGGCGACTCTCCAATTCAAACCTAAATTCCCCAAAAGGGAATGAGTTGTCCTCCCAAATGTCATAAACCCGATTTCGCGAGAAAAAGGCGGCGCGACAGCATGGCGACTCCGCTGGGGATCTTTTAGGCTTTTACCATTTTAGACTATTATTTGACATTTTCTTTATATGCCTTTATTTGTTTAATACCTTTAAGCATTCAATTACCCTTCTCAACTATAAAACTGACTTGTCTTTTTGTTTCTTTCCTTTATTTCTTTTGCTGCTTTCCTTTACTGCTTTCCTTTATTACTGCTTTAAATTGTGAAGAACTGTTGTATTTACTGCTTTCTCAACGTGCAAATATGTGACAACCTGCTTTAGTTATTGCATAAACATGTTTTCAACATCATATTCCACTTGTGCCAAACAAAATACCACAGAAACGCTTATAATGAGTGGTTGCACTCTTCCGATATTATCACCCCCTAAATCCGACAAAGGCATGTTTGCGGTAAAACCAGTTGATCAACGGTGTTGTCGACGGTTCCGCGCCTTTCCCTCTTGAGTTGTCCGCTCAAAGGTACCAGTCTAAAACCCTATAGAAACCTTACTATGTTTAATTGTCCATGCATCATACTCAAACCTAGCCGAGTCAGTTATGTTGTCCACATAATGACTCTTTAAGATAGCCTTGTCCAAAGTCCACTGGGTTTCCCTAAAACCCAAACGGACACTACCACATTTTGTGCATTCATTTGGAGAACTAAATATTTTTATGCCAATTATTGATATTTAATAGTCGAGTCTGGTGGGGATAAGGACCTAACCCTT
This sequence comes from Nicotiana tabacum, assembly GCF_000715075.1. Lineage (NCBI taxonomy): Eukaryota > Viridiplantae > Streptophyta > Magnoliopsida > Solanales > Solanaceae > Nicotiana > Nicotiana tabacum. Next base: position 41,860,366 of record NC_134089.1, on the reverse strand, counting down.
TTGTTTTGCAGAAATATGAGGCACGAAGTCCCCAGATTCGGCATGGTCACCAACATCCACCCAAAATTGCTAAGCTGGTGGGAGGATCTTCATTCCAGTGATCAGACTCTTGTCCGGAAATACCTAGGAAATCTACCTTCTCTCCTGGAAACCCTACCTAACAATAAGATCATAGAAACTGCTACTCTATTTTGGGATTGTGATAGATCTGTGTTCCGCTTTGGGGACATTGAGATGTCACCCTTGCTGGAGGAAATAGGAGGATTAGCTGGTATACCATGGGAAACTCCAGGTTTGTTAATGCCGGAAAACTGCAAGGGTAGAGGTTTCCTCAAAATGATAGGTCTAAAGAAGAATCCAGACTTGACATGCTTGAAAGAGTCGTATATTCCCTTTGATTATTTGTACGAGAGGTACGGTCACAACAAATCTTACCGAACTTATCCTAATGAGTTCGCCCTCACATCATTGGGGCATATTCATTGAAGGGTCTTTGTCTTCATGTTTTGCTTCCTGGGGATGATAGTGTTTCCAATGAAGAAAGCAAGGATCCACACCAGGCTAGCTATGATAACCAAAACTCTAATGGAGGGAATTGGTGGGAAACCATTTAGCATAGTGCCCATGATCATTGTAGAGATATACCGAGCCTTGGAGAAGTGTCAATAAGGAGCCAAACATTTTGAGGGCTATAATTTGCTACTCCAGCTCTGGCTCATGGAGCATCTCCAAAGGGGTGAATATCAGCAAGAGATTCAGCGAAGGGATTGGGATGATCACATAGCCGTCCATCATCCAAGACGAACAAAATACATGCCCAACGTGTTTGCCCAGCCAGAAGACGCCAAGGGGTGGTTAGAGCTGTTTGAAAATCTAACTAAGGATCAAGTACAATAGATGTTCGAGTGGTTCCCTACTGAGTAATTCATCGCCCGATCCAGGGATGTACCGTTTCTGATACTAATTGGTTTGAGAAGAACCTACCCTTACATCCCTCTCCGAGTTATGAGACAGGCTGGTAGGAAGCAGGTTATACCAAAGGTCGACAAGATAAGTCACTTCCACGATGAATTTCAGGATGATGATAGCCCTTATGAGTGCCAAGCTCAGCATGTGTGGCACTGCAAAATCGTCATGGGAAAGGATACCATCGAGCCAGACAGATACCATGTTGATTGTACTCCATACTATTGAGGCTGGCTGGAGGATAATCATAATGGTCTGGGTCAAAACCCGGGTTTGTTCGAGGTCACAGAATCATAGATGAAAAGGCCGAGGCACAGGTCAAATACAATCAACTGCACAAGAGGATTCGGGAATGTGAAAGCGAGCACCGTGAGATACAAGAAGCCCACCAAAAGCTGATTGAAGAGTGGAAAGACATGGTTGTCAGTGCCAACAAGCTACTAGGATATTTGGAGCGGGGTTTAGTAGAGATGGAAAGAAAATTTCTCAAAATAATCGAGGATTGCCAGAATGCTGAAGGAAATGAGGGCGAACACCTAGCTAGAGCCTACCTGTTGCTGGGACTTCGCGAATTGGTGAAGCCGTTCGATGGAGCCATAGATGCCGAGTTTGGGGAAGGTCCTTCTGGGACCAAATAGATAGGAGCTCATTCTTTCACTTTGAGAAATGTAATAAGGCCGATGGCCACTAGTGACATTTTATTTCCTGTTAATTAGTGTCGTTTTGGGCTTCATCTACTTTTTATCAATAAAATGAGGCATTTAGCACTCTAAGTTCTCCAAATAAATTTGTCGCTAGGCCTACCTCGGGCACAAAGAGGTTCCCCAAGTTAGGACACGATTTACATTCTTGCACTATGTATTTAAATATCGCAACATTTTTCTTATAATCCTCACTAACTTGTTACCTTTTTGTTTTATCCCCTCCTCAAAGGTTAGTTCGTGTACTCTGGCATCATCATCCTATTCCACGAGATCCAGGGGCCCTCCACCCACTCCTCCTCTTAGTCTTATCAGAAACAAGAACAAAGGGAATATGGAAGATTCGAACAACACCAGAAAGGAAAACCTAACTGAACGGGTAGAGGTCACTCATGGTACTTAGGTTTCCAAAGAAAGTGCGTCCCAACTCGAGCAGAAACTATTGAAGTTCTAGGAGGAACTTGATCAAGTTCGGAACCTAGCGAATTTGTCATTTTCCCTCACCACTTCCGATGTCAATTTCCCAAATGCTCAGAACCCCATACCTCCACAAAATGTCCCAAAGACACAAAACCATCTCGCTCCTCACCACCATTGCAACACTTGCCACACCTCCAACAATACTTCACTACTCATCCCAAAACCGTTGAACTCCACAAATGACAATTTCCACGCTCTTCATAACACCCCCATCTATGTGGAGACCGTACCACACTCCACCCAACCCATCTCAAGTACACCCGAGTCTGATGATAAAGACTCACTCATCAGGAACCTGGCTGAAGAACTTAAGAAGTTGACTAGCCGAATTCAGGGCATCGAAAGAAGTAAGGGGATTGAAGGGTTGAACTACAAAGCTATTTGCATACAACCCGATGTCAAACTGCCCGAGGGTAAGTTCGAGATGTTTGATGGTATAGAGGATCCAAGAGTTCATTTGAGAACATACTGCGACAAGCTGGTCAGAGTAGGAAAGGATGAAAGGATCCGCATGAAACTTTTCATGAGGAGTCTAAAAGAAGATGCTCTATCTTAGTACATTAGCCAAGACCCGAAGAAATGGTTGACGTGGGTGAGTATGGTATCCGACTTTATGGACAGATTCAGGTTCAACACAGAAAATGCACCAGATGTATTCTACATCTAGAACATAAAGAAGAAGCCCACGGAAACATTCCGCGAGTATGCTACTCGCTGGAGATCAGAAGCTGCTAAGGTCAGGCCTGCTTTAGAGAAGGAACAAATGAACAAGTTTTTTGTCCGGGCTCAAGACTCGTAGTATTATGAAAGGCTAATGTTGATTGAGAACCATAAATTTTCTAACATCATCAAGCTGGGAGAAAGGATCGAAGAAGGCATCAAAAGTGGTAAGGTTACAAACTTTGAAGCCTTGCAAGCTACCAATAAGGCTTTACAGTCTGGTGGTACATCTAAGAAAAGAGACGTAGGTGCCGTAATGGTAGCACAGAGAACCAAATCCCATATCAAATACCAAACCTATCCAATACCTCCACTCACATATTAGCCTACTCCGAACTACTAGGCACCCTCACCCTCTTACCAAACTCCACCACCCACTTATCAATAACCTCCACCTCTCACATATCAACCTACCTCACCAAGATATTCCCAACCTGCACATGTCTACTAAGCCTATAATGCTCAACCACCCCACTATCAATCACCTCCCATACATCAAAACTTTCCTACCCCTCGACCAAATTTTGACCGAAGACCTCCCAAACAGTATATCGCCATTGCTAAACCTATTGACCAGTTCTACGTAAGGATCGAAGCTGCTGGTTATGGCATCCCTATCCCTACCACAACCCCTGAGAACCCTTCTCGATGGGTCAACCTAAAGAAATCTTGTGCATACCATTCCGATATGAAAGGACATACCATCGACGAATGTCGCTCCCTGAAAGACAAGATCCAGGCCCTAATTGATAACAAGATTATTGTGGCAAAGGAGCCTGCTCTGAATGTCCGCAATAACCCTCTGCCAGACCATAAGGGTAGAGGTGTTCACATGATTAAAATAGATGATGATTAGGACCCCAAGGGATTGATCGGTTTGATTATAGAAGGCGACGATCCAAAGAAGACAATAGTCACCCTTAATCCGATTGTAGTCCAGATTCAGCCTTCTGGGGACACCGAGGTAAATATTTCCATGCCACTTGAGTTTGAAGCACCATCCTCTGCAAAGATGCCAATGCCGATTGAGGTCGAATTTATGTCACCAGCAAATGCACCTACACCCTTCAAAATTGTAGTTTTACCGACTAAGGTGCATGCTCCATTCAGAGTAAAGATAGCCACGCCAATTCTGGTGGCAATGTCTTCCATAACACCATTCCATACAAATACCATACCTTGGGACTACACAACCGAGGCAAGAAGAAAAGGGAAGGTCAAGTTCGGGGAAGCCATTGCGGTACATGGTATGACAAGAACCAATAGGGTTTATACGCCGGAACATTTGGCTGAGTCAAGCAAGCAGGCCTCTGGCCGGCCAACCATCACTGAAACCGGGCCCGATGACCTCTGGGGAAAGATACAAGCCAAGGAATACTCGTTCATTGATCAGCTGAACAAAACGCCAGCACAAATTTCTATCCTAGCTTTGCTACAAAATTCCGATGCACACAAGAATGCCTTGTTAAAGGTGCTAAGTGAGGCATATGTACCAAGAAACATCACCGGAGGAGAGATGGCAAACATGGTAGGGCAGGTATTAGAAAGTCACAAGATCACTTTTCATGACGATGAGATGCCACCCGAAGGATTGAGTCACAACAAGGCATTGCACATCAACGTGCAATGTGAAGATTATTTTATCACCAGAATCCTGATTGATTTAGGGTCCAGCCTCAACATTTGTCCGTTGGTAACACTCAGGACATTGGGAAAGGGGCTGCATGAGATCAAGGACGGGGCCATCAACGTCAAAGCTTTTGACAGTTCCCAAAGGTCCACCATTGGGGAAATCAGCTTGTGTTTGCAAACGGGGCCTACTTGGTTCGATGTTGATTTTCAAGTGATAGACATGCCAACATCTTACAATTTGTTGTTGGGACGACCATGAATTTATGCCGCTGGGGCCGTAGCGTCAACACTACATCAGGCGGTGAGATTTGAGTGGAACCACCAAGAGGTGATCATTCGTGGCGACGGTAACAATCCCATATACAGTCGCCAAACCATCCCAGCAAGCGGAGACAAAAGAAATATAGGCGGGGAGACCGATCACCACATCGAGCGAGTCAACGTCGTCAACAAGGACAAATGGTGGGACAATAAAATTGAAAGCATATTGAACTGGAGCGGATACGATCCTGGAAAGGGACTTGGCAAGAACCTCTAAGGAATCGCTAAGCCTATCAAACTAAAGAAACATGGCACCACCTTCGGTCTGGGATATGAGTACACTTGGGAGGAATTCAACAACTGGTATCCACCATGACGCGGTCCTTACTATCCGCTGGAGCAGCCAATACCACATTTGGAGTAGACTTTCTAGCCAGCCGATGTTATCTATGAGTCAGAAGAAGAGGAAGCACTGGCAGCAGTGAGGAATTTGGTCATAAAATATGATGATATGGATTGCTGTGTTGTTTTCGAGGAGGAGGGGGAGGAAGGCCCTTCCATACGGTAGTAAGCAGAGGACCATGCCTCAATAACTGGAGCATCAGAACCACTAGAGCCGGAAAACCTCGGGGTAGCAAGGCTGAACAAGCATCATGCACTATCTTTTATTTTTACTAGTTGACTTTCCTTTCGCATTTTAAAATTTTGCAATAAGATCTTCAATGTTCAAAACAGTTATGGAATTTATCAAAGCGTTTCGACTTTCCCTATAAATCTTAGTCTTATTAGTTTAGTTATACAACATTACTATTACTTATCTTGATGAACCAATGACTGTGACATGCAACGATACAACGCAACAAACGGACATAGATTCAGAGGAAGATGACATACCAGAAGAGATTGTTAAAGAAGTCTAGAATTTTGAGAACAGACCTAAGTCCAACCTAGACGAGACTAAGATTGTTAACCTGGGAGATGCAGAGAACGTCAAAGAAACACGAATCAGCATTCATTTGTCACCGTCAGAAAAGGAAGAGTATACATAATTTCTAAGGGAACATGAGGACATATTCTCCTGGTCGTATGATGACATGACTGGTCTGAGTACATCTATTCTGGCACACAAACTACCAACTGATCCAACATGTCCGCCGGTAAAGCAAAAACTTAGAAAGTTCAAGCCTGATATGAGTTTGAAAATCAAAGAAGAAGTCACTAAGCAGGTCAAAGCCAAGGTTCTCAGGGTAGTAGAATATCCGACATGGTTAGCCAACATTGTGCTGGTACCAAAGAAGGACGGGAAGGTCAGAGTCTGTGTCGACTACCTGGATCTCAACCGGGCCAGTCCAAAAGACGACTTCCCCTTGCCGAACATACATATCCTGATCGACAATTGCGCCAAACATGAGTTGCAGTCATTTATAGATTGTTTTGCGGGGTATCATCATATCTGGATGGATTAAGAAGATGCTGAGAAAATGGCTTTCATTACGCCGTGAGGGATGTACTGTTACAAGATGATCCCGTTCGGATTAAAAAATGTTGGGGCCACCTATATGAGGGCCATGACCACCATTTTCCACGATATGATACACAAGGAGATCGAAGTATATGTAGACGATGTAATCATCAAGTCCAAGAAAGCCACTGATCACATAGAAGATTTGAGGAAGTTCTTCAATAGACTAAGAAGGTATAACCTAAAACTGAATCCCGCGAAGTGCGTATTTGGGGTTCCTACCGGAAAACTACTTGGGTTCATTGTAAGTCGCCGAGGAATAGAACTGGATCCATCAAAGGTCAAAGCTATTCAAGAGTTTCCACCGCCAAAGAATAAGAAGGACGTAATGAGTTTCTTGGGGAGACTTAACTATATTAGCCGGCTCATAGCACAATCTGCAGTTATCTGTGAGCCAATCTTTAAGATGTTGAAGAAGGATGCCGCTACCAAATGGACTGATGACTGCCAAAAGGCCTTTGACAGAATCAAGGAGTACCTATCAACACCACCAGTTTTGGTCCCGCCTGAGCCAGATAGACCTCTATTACTCTACCTAGCTGTATTAGATGGAGCGTTCGGTTGTGTTCTGGGGCAACATGATGAAATGGGGAGGAAGGAGCAGGCCATCTATTACCTCAGTAAGAAGTTCACCCCGTACGAGGCCTAGTATTCTCTGTTAGAATGCACCTATTATGCTTTAACTTGGGTAGCTCAGAAGTTGAGGCACTACTTATGTGCCTACACTACATATCTCATATCAGGGATGGATCCTTTAAAGTACATCTTTCAGAAGCCCATGCATACCGGCAAGCTAGACAAGTGGCAAATCCTGTTGAGTGAATTTGACATTGTCTACGTAACTCAGAAAGCGATCAGAGGATAGGGACTAGCAGATCACCTTGCCAAGAATCCCGTGGATGGAGAATACGAACCCTAAAAATGTATTTTCCTAACGAAGAGGTATCATTCATAGGAGAAGATATTGCAGAATCCTATGAAGGTTGGAGAATATTTTTCGATGGAGCATAAAATTTCAAAGGAGTCGCCATAGGAGCAGTCCTAGTATCAAAACCAGCCAGCATTATCCGGTGTTTGCCAAACTCAGGTTTTCTTGCACCAACACATGGCCGAGTACGAAGCCTGCATCTTAGGGCTCAAGATGGCCATTGACATGAACATTCAAGAGGTGCTAGTAATTGGGGATTCAAACTTTCTTATACATCAGGTCCGAGAAGAATGGGCAACTAAGAACTCCAAGATACATCCTTATTTGCATCATGTACAGGAGTTGAGAAAGAGGGTCACAAAGACAGAGTTCCAGCATGTTCCCAAAGTCCAGAATGAGTTTGTCGATGCATTGGCTACCCTATCATCCATGATACAACATCCAGACAAGAACTTCATTGATCCCATTCCGGTAAATATCTATGATCAGCCAGCTTATTATGCTCATGTCGAAGAAGAAGCAGATGGAAAACCTTGGTTTCATGATATCAAGGAATATTTGGCAAAAGGAGAATACCCAGAACTTGCGAACACTACTCAAAAGTGCACACTTCGAAGGTTGTATAACAATTTCTTTCACAGCGGAGGAATCCTATATAGGAGGACTTCGGATTTGGGATTACTAAGGTGTGTCGACGCGAAGGAAACATCTAAACTACTAGAAGAAATCCATGCTAGGACCTGCGGTCCACATATGAACGGTTTCATCTTAGACAAGAAGATACTCCGGGCTGGTTACTTTTGGATGACTATGGAGACAGACTGCATCCAGTATGTCCGAAAATGCCACCGCTGCTAGATACATGCAAACATGATCAAGGTACCCCCAAATGAGCTTACTGCAACAAGCTCACCCTGGTCGTTCGCTGCCTAGGGAATGGATGTTATTAGACCAATCGAGCCTGCCGCCTCCAACGGGCACAGGTTTATCCTAGTAGCAATCGACTATTTCACCAAATAGGTCAAGGTAGCATCTTACAGAGAAGTGACTAAGAAAGTCGTGGCAGATTTCGTTCGCGACCGTATCGTTTGTCGGCTCGGGATTCCGGAGTCAATCATCACTGATAATGGTTCCAATCTCAACAGTGACCTGATGAAAGCCATATGTGAAACCTTCAAGATCAAACACAAGAATTCTACAGCCTACAGACCTCAGATGAACGGATCCGTAGAAGCCGCCAATAAGAATATCAAGAAGATACTAAGGAAAATGATAGAGAAGCATAAGCAGTGGCACGAGAGGCTATCATTTGCTTTATTGGGATATCGCACCATAGTCCGCACATCAACCAGAGCAACCCCCTATATGCTAGTTTACGGTACAGAGGCCGTCATTTCCACTGAGGTAGAAATTCCCTCCCTAAGGATCATACAGAAAGCTGGGCTCGACAATGCAGAGTGGGTAAAGAGTCGTTACGAGCAGCTGGCTCTTATCGATGGAAAAAGAATGAATACAGTTTGCCATGGTCAACTTTATCAGAACAGAATGTCCAGAGCCTTCAAAAAAAGAGTCAAGCCGAGACTGTTCACACCGGGGCAGCTAGTGTTAAAGAAAATTTTTCCGCATCAAGATGAAGCCAAGGGGAAATTCTCTCCCAACTAGCAGGTTCCATACATGGTTCACTGGGTTCTGATAGGAGGATACCTCATACTCACAGAAATGGACGGACAAGTCCGGCCGAAGCTGATCAATTCGGATGCAGTCAAGCATTACTATGTGTAATCTTTATGCTTTCCTCATATGATGTAATTTGAACTACGCCTGACCTGATTCCCATCTAAGAGGGGATACGTAGGCAGCCATATGGGTTCGGTCACAATTCAATAAACTTTTCATTCCCCCCCCCCCCAATTGGAAACTGGGGCAGAATTTTGAGGAGGGCCCTCAAAATTCCGAAGCAATTTCAGCTAGTCATCGCAAGCAGCCGTCAGAAGCATCAACCCAGTAAACTGGGGCAGAATTTTGAGGAGGACCCTCAAAATTCCGTAACAAGAAAGGTCGCAATGTCTTGAACCACGTCGCAGTCGTCGGTTCATCTAAAGAAAACTATTCTCGATTATGTATTTATGTTATATTTTACTAATTCATGCATGTCTGTCGCCAAAATTGCTTTGTTTAGCAACGCTACCCCAATGATACGTACAGTATCACTAGATCAGAGTCGAGAAGGTCAAGCAAAGCCAACAGGGATACGAACTAACCTCCCCTCTGCAAAACTTACGATTTTTCTTCGGATGCAGACATTTGGATTGTGAAACCATCCGACATGCTATACATTCACGAGATAAACAGTGTTCAGGAATACAACTCTCAGAATTGTTCTTACCAGCATTTTCTATCCACGCACGCCGACGATATTCCCTATATCGCAATGTCCCCATCAGTCACAATGTCGCAACCTGCTATCAGCTAAGAAACTCTATTACCATTTGCTCTTTCATTTCTTTTTCCTGCATTGCATAAGGCTACCATTCTACCTTCCGAGACTAAGCGTTGTCTCTATCTCCATTTCCTGCATTGCATAAGGCTACCATTCTACCTTCTGAGACTAAGCACTATCTCTATCTGCATTTCCTGCATTGCATAAGGCTACCATTCTGCCTTCCGAGAATAAGCATTGTCTCCATCTGCATTTGCTGCATTGCATAAGGCTACCATTCTTCCTTCTGAGACTAAGCACTGTCTTCATCTGCATTTCCTACATTGCATAAGGCAACCATTCTGCCTTCCCAGATGAAGCACTGTCTCCATCTGCATTTCCTGCATTGCATAAGGCTACCATTCTGCCTTCCGAGACTAAGCACTATCTCCATCGGCATTTCCTGCATTGCATAAGGCTACCATTTTACCTTCCGAGACTAAGCACTGTCTCCATCTGCATTTCCTACATTGTATAAGGCTACCATTCTACCTTCCGAGACTAAGCACTGTCTCCATCTACATTTCCTGCATTGCATAAGGCTACCATTCTGCCTTCCGAGGTTAAGCTCTACCTCTATCTGCACTTGCATGGCTGAAAGATCGCTGCTTTTTTACACTTGCATGGCTGAAAGATCGCCGTTTTAGTTTACACTCGCATGGCTAAAAGATTGCCGCTTTATTTTACACTTGCATGGCTGAAAGATCTCCACTTTATGCATTGCATGGGCTGAAAGATCGCCAAATACTGCATCTCATGGGCTAAAAGACCGCCAAATTATCCAAAGGTGTCATTGTTCGGAGACACCATTTTCAGAGCCCGAGAATGCCATTCTATGCCCTGAGGATCTCCTTTAATCTTTTGCATATCATTATTCAAAGGCATCATAGTTCGGAGGCATCATTTTCATAGCCCGAGAGCATTATTTCATAGCCTGTGAATACTTTATTTTATGATTCATGGCCCAGGACATCATGGTCTGAGGATGTCACCCTAACCGCCCAAAGACAGCATTCATGGTCCAACGGGAACTTGCATCATGTTTAAATTTACGCACAATATATGCTTGTATTGCTTATTTGCAGGTAAAACGGCGAGCAACGGCTATCTCAGCAGGAGCAATCTCGCTCCAGTTCCCGCAACCCTATTAGACCTTAACCATTCATCCTGACATGATTGCGCACGTTCTTGAAAAGGTCTCCATCGGCATACTGCGCCGACGGATCCTAAACTAAATATGGCCTGATTCCTATAAGACCAGGGATATGTAGGCAGCTCAGGAGCCAGAGCACGGCCAATCTCTTCAAACCATTTCGTTCGGTCAAAAATTGACCATCATATCTTTACCCGACAACTCTTTCATCATTCCCGGGTAAAGAGGGACAGCTGTTGATACCCAATTTTTTCCTATATATTTTTATATGCAACACACCTTTAAAAATAGCATGTATATGTATATATAAGTATATCCCAATGTTACATTATTTTTCTTAATTTTTAAAAGATTTTCAAATCAATTTACCGTCTTATTTTATCAAGAAAAACCCAATAATTATCCCCAAATTATCATTTTGGTGATTTATTATTGGATTCTAATTTTTATATTAAAATATAGCTAAGACATTTTTCAAATTTGTTTTACAAATTTATTTGGTTTTTTTAAGGATAAAATTGCATAATTGCAATATAAGCCATTTTTATGTTTAAATCCGTCTCATGCTTCTAAAGTGGGATTCTGTATTTTTAAATTGACAATTATTTATAAGTCATCTTAGTGCTTTTAATTTGTTTTCAGAATTTTTTTTATTTTTTTTATAAATTAAATGGGGAAAAGGGGATATTTAACTTATAGCCACATTTGGCCTAATTAAACCCAATACCGAACCCAAATTAAACCAAACCAAGACCCAAGCCCAATCCTAAATCTACCCGACCCAACCCAGACTAAATCCTGGTCATTGATCATTTTTGATCGACGGTCCAGATCCGCCCTTACCAAATTAAACCAAACAACCCCCGAGACCCCTCTCATTCCTCACTCAACCGACTCTCTCTCTCTCTATGTATCTCTGGTTCTCTATTGAACCTTCCCCCTTCCCCTCCTCTCTGATGAGTTCCATCCATCTTCTTCGGCCACCTCCTGGCCTGAATCCATGGTGGTTTCACTACCCACCAGCCTTCTATGGCTCCTCACGCTTGGTTACTGAAGTTTCATGACTTGACCACGAAGAGCTGGGTCCAGACCCTTGTTGATTCAATTTTCACGGCTATCTCTGGCCTTGCTCTGGCAAGCCATGTCTGTTTCAAGCCTGACCTCGACTCCTTCTACTTAGATCCAAGCATTTCTCACCATTTGGGTTTCTTTGAAACCCTAAATTTTGAGGTTTTTCTGCTCTCTATAGATCTATTCCAGATCCATATTTTCCCTAAGCTTTAAACAATTTTCTAATATTTCTTTCAAAAATTATGCTTTCAAAGCCTTTATTTTCCGATCTAGGGTTTTTAGATGTTTCTCTGATTTTTCTTTTTCTTTTGTGTGCTTCTTCGACTATGTTTCTTCTACTGTGATCTTTGTGTTTCTTCTATAGTGTTATCTTTAAGTTTTTGCTACCATGTTCTTATTAGTTTCCTCTACTGTATTTTTAAGTTTCTGCTACTGTGTTCTTAATCAGTTTCTTCTACTATGTTTCTCATTAGCTTCTTCTACTATGTTTCTTTTACTGTGTCTTGCATGTTGTTCTTTTACTATGCTTCTCATGAGTTTCTACTACTGAAAGAGCATCCTAAGGGTCTCAGTTCCCTTTCTGAGACTTCTGAACCTGTTTCGATTAGTATCTTTTCCTTGATTGCTTATCCTCTCACCTCTGCACTCGATTGATGGAAAAAACTCTAGAATTTGAGGCTTCATCTGAGTTTTGAGGCCATTGGCTATGTGATTTGCTTGTGCTTCATCTCTGAACATGCCTGATTTCAAAAACCCTAATCTTTTGGACCTATTTGAGTTCCTGGAGTTGTTTCATCTACTACTTCATTAAGTTTCAAAATCATTGTTTCAATTTTGTTTCTTCATATGATTCTGACTTTTTCTAAACTCTATAAGACCTTTTGCTTGACCCTTTTTTGCATGCCTGATACTTGTGTGCTCTTTATATGTGCTAAACTTCCCTCTAGAAGGGCTTCAATTTTTGATTAATTTCAGACTTCCTTTGTACAAGTTTTATTGATTTCTTTCCTTGTTTGCTGACTACCCTGTTACTTGACTTAAGTTAAAAAAATGTTTCTCAGCTTTTCTGACTTGTTTCATTCATAGACTAGTGATTACAAAATCTTTGATCCTTGATTTACTGGCTACTAATTGATTTCTCTTACCTTATTTATGCAATTGTGTATTTCAAAGCTCTGCCCCTAAAATAAACTTCTATGTATTTACCCCTAATTGCCTACTTTGCACAAGATGTTTATTTGATTTCTTTCCTTAAATAGTTTTACCTTTTGAGTCCAAATTCCTTAATTAAAGGAAGACTTGTGTTGATTGATTCTTAATTGACATCCAGTTCCTTAATTGTTTTCTTACCTTATTTCTGCATGTTTTTCACACACAAATACATGACACTTTCATTAGCACACCCATCACTCATAGTCTTTCTGAACTTACACTTACACACAATAGCATTCTCTCTTATTGTCTGCATTGTGGCCTGTTTACAAGACCTACTGCTTTCTCTATTTGTTTCTTTGAAACTGGTATGTCCTGATTTAAGCTTTAGCACCACAACAAAGTGTTTATTTACTGCTTTTGTATCTATGTCAACTCACTATTTCTGTATAGTTCAACACTTACTTTAGCATGCTAATTTCTTTCTGCCTGTTCTATTCTGAATCCCAAACCCCTACCCCTTATGTGTTTGAGCTATGGTTTAAGGCATGGCAATATGCAAATTATTGTCCATGAATTAAATTTGATCCTTTGGGATCCTAGCCTCTAAATAGTGTGTTCTAACATGGTTATGGGTATGCTGGCATTCTCCATTGCTGGGCATACCCACAGCCCGCCCTTGCCTCTTTCAATTTCCCTATCCCCCCTAAACCCCTTATGTGTACTTATCTGTAGCTATTTCCCTCTTTTCCCCCTTTTAGAACATTGTTTCTGCACTTGCACACTCTCTTAGTGAGCCTTGCCTTGGGACCCTTTGAGCTCCCTCTGAACTTGGACACTTGAGGGCTGGCCCTTTCACACTGCACTTGTCCTAATCTGATAATACATTTGGGTATGAGCATTGCCCGTAGTCCTTTTTGAGGCTCTTAGGGAACTTTGACACACTCGAAAGGGAGAAAGGCTTTGGATCTTGATCTTATGGAGTTTGTTTACCTCATACTTCAGACATGAAGTCTGAATCGGGCTTCCCTTTGGTTGTACTTTTATTTACATTTTCTGATGTATTTTACTTTTTCTGGGCTATAATAATTTGCAATAAATCTTGGGAATGGCTAGTGAAAAGGGCGGGTAACTATGTATGCAAAGGGTAGATACTATGCTTATAGGTCATTCTAAATTCTGCAACTTTCATATAGAAATCATGCCTATAAGTCATTCTGAATTCTGCATATGCATATAGAAAATATGCCTATAGGTCATTCTGAATATTGTATATCCATTTTCATCTAGAAATCATGTTCATAGGTTTTAAACAATCAACTGCATATAGATATCATGTTCATGTCTTAAAATAAATTCTGCCAGTTAGATACCATGTTTAGAGGTTAAAACCCGTCTTCAGCACCTAGATATCATGCTTATAAGGTCTCTACACTTTTACTATGTCTATAATGCTTCTGACCAACTACGCGTAGAAAGCATGTCTATAGGAATTATTAATCGAATCTGAATCGCTTCATTCACGTCTAGAGCTAAACCAGTAATAACAAGGATCATCATTTGCAGAACTCATGACCTTCATAAAAAACTTGATTTCTTTAATCATCTGACAACCTTTTTAACCAGTACGTATTCAGTTTATTATTATTGCTTTCTAAATTCAGTAGATACCATGCCTATAGGATCCTTGTCCAACCCTTAGGCAAGCCTTAGGGCGAAGTTATAAACTGAATCTGTGTTATTAACTACAACAAGCAGGCAGGCCTGATTCGGGCTTCTTATATGAATTATGTAATAAATTAGTCTGCCTCAACTTTTAAGTTCTTAACCAGACCATAAACACTATGTGAAAGTCATGCTAATTATGTGTTTTCTTTATTCAAGGAGGTATATCTGAGCCTTTTACTTGTTATGTACTTTCCCCCAACTTGCTATACATGTTTTTGTATGTCGCCTTAGAATTTTGCTTTTGAAACTACAAATAAGCCTAATATCCCTCCCCCTTAGGATTAGTAGTCCTAAATGCCTCCGGGACTGATAAGGATTGGGATGGGTAATAGCATGCAATAAGTAAAGGAGACCATTCCGCACTTTAATACCTTAACGGGGTGGGAAATGGTAGATATGGATATGATGACCACGCGATAACGTCTCGTATATCCCCTCACTGCGGAGTGATTACCGGATGTTGTGTGGCGTGATCCATATTATTAATAAACCTAGGACTCCCCTTTTTTCCTTTGTTTCTTTGTTTCTTCTAAAGATTTCAAACTATTTCAGCTTCCTTTTAATTCTTTCCAATTTTGTTTGTAACCATTATGTAAAAATCCCCTCTTATTTGAAGTTTTATTTGCCTACATGTTATTTGCACTTAAATGCACAATAATAGTCTGGTCGGAACCACACTAGTGGATCCTGAGGGGTGCCTAACACCTTCCCCTTGGGATAATTTCAAGCCCTTACCCAATCTCTGGTTACTCAAATCAAACCTTCTTGGTGTCTTAATGCACCTTAATCATTAGGTGGCGACTCTTAAATTCAAACCCAAATTCCCCAAAAGGGAATGAGTTGTCCTCCCAAATGTTATAAACCCGATTTAGCGAGAAAAAGGGGGTGCGGCATTGGGATAGGCCATACTGGATGCTAACTCCTTCAAGCAAATTCAGTGTTAGTAGTGCTTGGCAAATTGTAAGGCATAGAGCTGATCCTAATCAGGAATTCAAGTTAATGTGGATTAAAGGCTTACCATTTAAGATATCCTTCTTTTTGAGGAGATTGTGGAGGAAGAAAATAGCCACTGATGACATATGGAGGAGGCAAGGGAAAATGGTGATGCCTAGGCATTGGTGTTGTCAGCAGCCCCAAGAGGAATCTATTGAGCACATATTTATCACAAGTCCTACTGCTTCTAAATTATGGAACTTGTTCATGGGGGCTGTTGGAATTACTGTGCCATTGATTCTATTGAAGCAGGTTATAAGGCATTAGTGGTATGCTCAATGTTGTACAAAGCTAAAGCCATTGTTTCAAGCAGTATCGGCTATCATCACTTGGGAACTTTGGAAGATAATAAAGGCAGGTAAGCATGGGGGTTCAGTGTCAACAAATATGGTGATTCATGATATCAATAGAACATTGCATCAACTAGCAAGAGTGAGGTATGCTTGGATGCCTAATATTCCCTTGTTATGGCCAGACATAACTCAATATTTTGAAGGATATAAACCTATATTGATCACTACAAGAGTAACACGGCAGCTTCCTTTTCATGGTTGGTACAAATGCAATACTGATGGAGCCTTAAAAGGAAATCCTGGTCCTAGCTTATTAGGCGTTTTTGTGAGGAATGATGAAGGTGATGTGGTGTATGCAAGGGCAGTAGACCTAGGAGTGACAACTAATGTGGTGGCTGAAGCTAAGGCTATTCTTCAAGGATTGGAATACTGTGTGGAGCATGATCTTCACCCTCTTATATTGGAGACTAACTCATTAGTGATGAAGAAAGTAATAGAAGGGGAATGTGATCCTCTTTGGGTAATTGCAAATGATGTGAAGAAAATTAGAGAGATGAAGGGCAACTTCAATGTGATCTTTCAACATGTGTTCAGAGAAGGCAACTCAGTGGCGGATTTTATAGCTAACATTGTTTTCTTTTTTGCAGGTACATCTGAGTTTCATTCATTTACTGAACTGCCTAGTGCAGGGAGTAGGTTGATTAATCTAGACAAGTTGGGTTAGAATAGCAAAAAGAAGAGCCTCAGACTGATGGCTTCACAGGATTGGAATCTGCACAAACCTGCTTGTGTCTTTTATGTCTCATTCTGGATGCTATTGAGGTACATTCTAGTAGTATTAGCATGGTCACATGCTCATTCTAAGGGTGCTTTGATAGTGTACATGAACAATGTGATAAGCATGTATTGGATGGTGCAATTTATTCTACTTCTGATATGTTCAAATGTTAAGGAAATGGTTGAATCTGTTATGTGGAATTCCTGGAGATTGTTGAATCATTTCTCAGTGGTATTAACACGTCATCATGATCAATCTGAGGATTGTTTAGTAATATTTAGAATGGTTTCTACATTAAAGGTTCGGGAAGACAAGGATCTGCACTTACAAGAACATAAAATCACCTTGCTCTGGTGTCGCTAGCTTAAAGCCAGCCCTGGCCTGGTTTTCGTCTTGCAACGCCTGATTAAAGTCAGCCCAACCTGGCTTTTGCCTTGCAAAGCCTGCTTAAAGCCAGCCCCAGCCTGGCTTTTGCCTTGCAAAGACTGCTTAAAGTCAGCCCCAGCCTGGCTTTTGCCTTGAAAAGCCTGCTTAAAGCCAGCCCCAACCTGACTTTTGCCTTGAAAAGCCTGTCTAAAGCCAGCCCCAGCCTGGCTTTTGCCTTGAAAAGCCTACTTAAGCTAGCCCCAGCCTGGCTTTTGCCTTGAAAAGCCTGCTTAAAGCCAGCTCCAGCCTGGCTTTTGCCTTGAAAAGCCTGCTTAAAGCCAGCCTCAAGATAAGTGTGGCCATGCTTTTTTACATAATAATATTGAGGATTGACCACATAATTTATACTTAGATAGACTCAGTACACTGCATATGGAGATCATATTGTAGCAACACTAATGATTGGAAGATCATATTGGCTTCAATTCTGTGGTGGAGATGTTTGGAATTCATTCTAGCCTATGGACTGGATACACCGGCGCCTGGTGGGAGCTTGATAGGTGCTTCTTGGTATTTTTTACTGGCAATTAGATTCACATACACTGACAGGAGAAGGAACCATTCAATGGAAAATGTTGTAATAACTAGTTCATTAGACTTTACCTTTCCTATCTTTTTAGTAGCTAGTAGCTTCATGCAACTTCTATTTTGGTTTGGACATCTTGTAAGCTTTGGACCCATTTTGGGATTTTATTTATATATTAGCCACTAGGCAGCCTGCCTAGTGGTATATTTGCTAAAAAAAATATTGGCAAAAAAAAAGTGCTTGTTGAGGTTTGAACCTTTGACCTCTTGAAGCAAAAATCAAACACAAAATCAATGAACAAATAGTATAAAAAGAAGGGGGGGGGGTGATGAATTTATACTTTGAATGAATTTAAAAAATAAAATAAAGATAACAAATAAATCATACTCAAGATATTATTGATAAGTTTACAACTTAATTAATCCGAGCAACAAAATAGAAGAATAAAAGTAGATGAAATTTTATTACAAGAAAAAAATCATGGTCTTCTGTAGTATATAATAATGGGAGTAGCGGACAAGGATGTGAACAATTTTAATTTATGGATGACTTAATAACATGGACAAAGAATAAAAAAGTGAGAAAAATATATAAGTAAATAACTTCACTGTAGAGTTATTTAAAAGGATAAGACTATTGCTAGAAATAGGTCAGCGGCATGTTAAATAATTCTTTGTAAACACCTATTGTTTGTAAGATAGTTTGTTATTGGCAAGTTGGAAGTTGGATTCTTCCCACATCGGAAGAAAGAAGTTCCGTGCCTGTCATGTGAAACACTTCCGGGACCGACCTTACTCGTACCGTACCTGTTAGCCTCGGAACTGATCATTATAAAATAGCACATAACAAGCACGAGATTGTCTCAACAGGCACGAGACTGACTCAACAGGCACGAGATTGTCTCAACAGGCATGAGACTGACTCAACAGGCACGAGATTGTCTCAACAGGCACGAGACTGACTCAACAGGCACGAGATTGTCTCAACAGGCACGAGACTGACTCAACAGGTACGAGATTAACTCAACAGGCACAAGATCCTAGAGTTAATTATTTATTTGAATTTTAAATACAAAATTCGAATAAATAGTCGTGTCTATTTGTGAAACAAGACATCCTATCAGAAAGGGTCTGTTTGTTGCCTATAAATACACAAGAATTCCAACGAAGAGGATATAGAAAATCACAAGTGTTACTGCGGGCTTTGTTGTATCCTGAAGAGAATCGTTTTGTATTTTCCCTAAATTAGTATACAGGCGATAACTCTTTAAGGACAGTCGATTTTCACGCCTCAAAGCCAGTTTTGATTATTATTTTTCTAACAATCTTAAAGAGTTATTCTGTTATGGAGAAATTGATGTCTGTTGTTGAGAATCCGAAGGAGTTCATCAAACTTGATCGCTTTGATGGAACGAACTTTACCCGTTGGAGAGACAAGATGATATTCTTGTTGTCCGCTCTCAATATCTACTATGTTCTTGATTCTGCCTTGCCTCTGATGTCTGAGCCCACAGTAGAAGATTCTAATGTAGTCAAGGAAGAAAGGAAGAAACAAGAACATGATGAACTGTTATGTCGCGGCCATATTCTGAATACTTTGACAGATCGACTCTATGATCTTTACTGCAATCTGATGTCGCCAAGAGAGATTTGGACTGCTCTACAAACTGCATACCAGAATGAAAAATGAGGTATTGACAAATTCCTGGCTCTGCAGTACTTTGAATTTAAAATATTTGATACTATGCCTATAATGGATCAGATTCATGAACTGCAAATCTTAGTATCAAAACTAAGTGATCTTGAAGTTAAAATTCCTGATGCACTTCAAATAGGTGCTATTCTTTCGAAATTGCCTTCCTCTTGGAATGACTATAGAAAGAAAATCCTACATTCTATGGATAAAATGACTGTGGAACAATTTCGTACTCACATTCAAATTGAAAGTGAGACTCATGCTCGCGATGTTATTAGTCAGCCTTCGAGTTCCGCAGTCAATTTTGTCAGTCAGAATGGTTCAGGAAGTGGGAACAAACATCTGAAAGTTTCCAAAAAGTCTTCTTTTAAAAAGAGAAAGAACTTTAGTTGTCATCATTGTGGAAAGAAAGGCCATATGATTTGGGACTGCAGAAATAGAAAGGCAGGAATAAATTTCAATGCAGGCAATACCGAAAAGTCTAGAAAGATTGAAAAATCTGGAAATTCTGAAAAGGCAAACATAGTGGAAAATTCTGCCCAAGGACTGGTTGCCGGTTTCCGCAATGCAAATTGGTATGGTCATAGAGTTGAATGTGGCTACCGCTGCTACAAATACTCAAGACTGGTGGCTAGATTCGGGTGCTACTATTTATGTCTGTTATGACAAAATGATGTTCAAGACATATGCAGAAGTGTAGGATTCTGAACAAGTCTTGATGGGAAACCATGTTGCGGAAGATGTTGCTGGAAAAGGAAGTATTGAGATTAACTTCACATCTGGCCAGAAGTAGACGTTACTGAATGTGTATCATGTTCCTGATATCAAGAAAAACTTAATGTCCGCTGCTTTGCTGTCAGAGAAAGGCTTCAAGATAGTTATTAAGTCTGATCATGTAATAGTGTCTAAGAATGGTGTTTTTGTTGGAAAAGGCTATAACTGTAACGGCATGTTCAAATTGAGTATTAATGAAATAAATTATGTTTCTGCTTACATCGTTGAGTCTGATTCTTGTTTATGGCATGCTAGACTAGGACATTTAAATTTTGGCTCCTTGAATTATATGTCCAAAAATGGTTATATCTCATGTAAAACTCAACATATAAAATGTGAAATTTGCATACAAGCAAAGATGACAAAGAAACCATTTCATAAAGTTGAAAGATCCACATAACTATTAGATTTAATACATTCATACTTGTGTGAATTAAATGGAGAATTAACTAGAGGAGGCAAAAGATATTTTATTACTTCTATAGATGACTTCTCTAGATTTACATATGTTTACCTACTTAGAACTAAGGACGAAGCTTTTCAAAAGTTTAAAGAATACAAGTCTGTTGTGGAAAATCAAAGGAGTAGGAAAATTAAAATTATTCAAAGTGATAGAGGCGGAGAATATTTTCCTAACGAATTTAATAAGTTCTATGAAGAGCATGGCCTAATACATCAAATGAGTGCCCCTTATACTCCTCAACAAAATGGGTTAGCGGAAAGAAAAAATAGAACTTTGGTGGATATGGTTAATGCTATGTTACTTAATGCACATTTGCCACATAATTTATGGGGTGAAGCACTACTAACTGCATGTTATATTTTAAATAGAGTGCCTTCAAAAAGTATGCATATTTCGCCTTATGAGCCTTGGAATGGTAGAAAATCAAATTTAAATTATTTTAAAGTGTGGGGGTGTATATCCTATTATAGAGTACCTGACCATCAAAGAACAAAATTGGGTCCTAGAGGAATTAAAAGTGTTTTTATAGGATATGCACAACACTCCAAAGCTTATAGACTGCTAGATCTAGAATCTAATGTCATTATAGAATCTATACATGTTGAATTTATTGAAAATAGATTTATAAATGACAATGTTGATGAAATGACTAAAATAAATGGAAAACATATTGATGCTAATAAACTGTCGCTTTCTGAAATTATTAAAACTAAGGAAAGAAGTGATGATATGCAGATAGAACCAAGGAAAAACCAAAGAATAAGAAAGGAAAAACATCTTGGTTCTGATTTTATTTCTTCACAATCTATAGTATTTCTTGTTGAAGGAGATAGGACAAACGTTTGTAATCAAATTCCAATTGTATTAAATATTGAAGAAGACCCAAAGACATTTCAAGAAGCAATGTCTTCTAGAGACGCTGCTTTTTGGAAAGAGGCCATTAATGATGAAATAGACTCAATTATATCCAACAACACTTGGGTTTTGGTTGATCTTCCTCTTGGATCAAAACCTATAGGTTGTAAGTGGGTCTTTAGGAGAAAGTACAATACAGATGGTTCTGTCCAAACCTTCAAAGCAAGATTAGTTGCAAAAGGTTTCACCCAAAAGGAAGGCATAGACTATTTTGATACATATGCTTTTGTTGCAAGAATAACATCGATTAGAGTCCTTTTATCCTTGGCCTCTATCTATGATCTTTACGTACATCAAATGGATGTTAAACAGCCTTTTTAAATGGGAACCTTAGTGAAGAAATATATATGCAACAACCTGAAGGATTTGTTCTTCCGGAAAACGAGAAGAAAGTTTGTAAATTGATAAAGTCTCTTTATGGTCTTAAATAAGCGCCTAAACAGTGGCATGAAAGATTTGATAGTGTAATACTATCAACCGGATTCGTACATAATAATGCAGACAAGTGCATTTACTCTAAATTTACAAAAGAATATGGAGTAATAATTTGTTTATATGTCGATGACATGCTGATTTTTGGTACGAATCTACAAGGAATTACCGAGACCAAAAAGTATCTAACCTCAGTTTTTAAAATGAAGGATTTAAATGAAGTTGATACTATTTTGGGAATCAAGTTCAAAAGAGATAACAAGCAAGTGACTTTGTCACAAGCACATTATATAGATAAAATCCTTACTAAATTCAGTCATTTAGGAATAAAGGGGTATAATACTCCTTATGATTCTAGTGTTAAGCTAACTGCAAATACTGGAAAGAGCAGTAGCACAGTTGGAGTATGCAAGTGCGATAGGTAGTATGATGTATGCAATGCATTGCACTAGACCCGACATTGCATTTGTTGTTTGTAAACTTTCAAGGTTTACCAGTAATCTAGGTAATGATCATTGGAAAGCAATAAGTAGAGTACTTGGATATTTAAAATATACAAAGCACTTAGGCATTTGCTATAATGGTTTTCCTAATGTATTAGAGGGATATTCTGATGCAAGTTGGATTACAAGTGTTAATGATAATAAATCCACATCAGGATGGATATTTACTCTAGGCGGTGGAGCCATTAGTTGGGCATCCAAGAAACAAACATGTATTTCCCATTCTACTATGGAATCTGAATTTATTGCATTAGCAGCTGCTGGAAAAGAAGCAGAATGGCTGAGGAATATGTTACTTGATATAAAGTTGTGGCCACAACCTATGACAGCCATTTCCATATTCTGTGATAGTGAGACTACAATATGTGTTGCTCACAATAAAATATATAATGGGAAATCGAGACATATAAGCTTGAGACATGCTTATATAAGAGAATTAATTACAAATGGAGCTATAGCTATAATATATGTGAGATCAAATAAGAATTTGGCTGATCCACTTACGAAGCCATTAGGTAGAGATGTAGTACAACAAACTTGTGGAGGGATGGGGCTGAGACCCTTAAATTAAATACAAGGAATAGGAACCCCACTTTGAGTTAGTATACACTCTAACAATATAAGTTCAATGGGTAATAACAAGTTACTTGTATTGTTTAAGCACTGATCTCCTCTTTAGGAGCCCTAATTCTAATGTACTACTTACTGTTATATGAGGAGTTAAGGAGTTGTTAAATGCTTGTTATAACAGGGGCATAAAGACAAACTCCAAAGTGCATACTGTTACATGAAGAGGTTGATTAATCTTAATGGAATTATTAATGTCTGGAGTAACAGGGACATATTAACTAATTCCACCTATATGAATATTGAAGTGGTGCCGCTTCTAGCAAGATTTAAAGGGTTGATCTTGTAAATATTCATGAATTCAGGATGAGCACATGGCCGTAAACGTGCTAAAGCGAATACTGGATTTTCTAAGCTACTAGATAACGCTGTGTGTGTGGTATTTTCGGTTTTGGCACAAGGATTTGTGGTTCAAATCTTAAGATACCATTAACTTTGTCAAAACTTTAATATACTTACACTAAAGGAAAGTTCAAATCTGTAAAAGATACTTTCAATTATTCAATAACAAACTAGTGGGGGGTTGTAAGATAGTTTGTTATTGACAAGTTGGAAGTTGGATTCTTCCCACATCGGAAGAAAGAAGTTCCGTGCCTGTCATGTGAAACACTCCCGGGACCGACCTTACTCGTACCGTGCCTGTTAGCCTCGGAACTGATCATTATGAAATAACACATAACAGGCACGAGATTGTCTCAACAGACACGAGACTGACTCAACAGGCACGAGATTGTCTCAACAGGCATGAGACTGACTCAACAGGCACGAGATTGTCTCAACAGGCACGAGACTGACTCAACAGGCACGAGATTGTCTCAACAGGCACGAGACTGACTCAACAGGCACGAGATTAACTCAACAGGCACGAGATCCTAGAGTTAATTATTTATTTGAATTTTAAATTCAAAATTCGAATAAATAGTCGTGTCTGTTTGTGAAACAAGACATCCTATCAGAAAGGGTCTGTTGGTTGCCTATAAATACACAAGAATTCCAACGAAGTGGATATAGAAAATCACAAGTGTTACTGCAGGCTTTGTTGTATCCTGAAGAGAATCGTTTTGTATTTTCCCTAAATTAGTATACAGGCGATAACTCTTTAAGGACAGTCGATTTGCACGCCTCAAAGCCAGTTTTGATTATTATTTTTCTAACAAGATTGTTAATGGTGAAACTGTTGTGTAACTTGAAAAAATCTGAGATTGATAAAGAAGCGAAAAAATGGAAGAACGCTAATGGGTGAGACCCCCGGTGTATTCTCTCATGTGTGGTGTGTCGTATGTATCCCAAACGTGGAATATCATAGCTAGCCCGGATCTCTATTTTCATGAGGATAGTTACTATGTTGCATGATTTCAAGATAACATGGATATGAATGAGATCCTGTTCTGGGGAATCCAATACTATTCGAAATCGACCAATCATTTTAAAATCATGGACTCCTGCATTTGATTCCAGCCAGTGTTTTAAAATGCGTGAGTATAGAGCGAGACGTTTTACATATGCCTCACTTGGCGTAAGCCCCGTGGTACGGGACGTAAGCCCATGGGTATTTAATTTTAGATATTTTATAAAATAATATAATTACAATAAATATTTATAAATAGGTAAAATTGCATAAAAATTAAAGAAAACTCTAAATGTGTGAAATATATATATAGATATGCTCCATCCCCACAAAAAAACTAGTCAAAATAATTTATTATACGGTACTTACAAACATAAGTAACTTGAGTTGAAAAGAATAAAGTTTTCTACATAGAGAAACAAAAAGGATGACTAACCTGCAATTTGAACTTTGAACCTGCTGCTATGAAGGAGAATGGAGTTCTACTTGTATTTGCTAAAAAAATTGACTATTCGTTACTTTTGGGAGATAGTAGAAGAATAAGATAAAGAATTGGGAAAGACCTTAGGCTTCTATCAATAAAAAATGTCTTGACTTTTAAATTTAATATTTCAGTTTATTTTTAAAACTTTTGAGTAATCACAAGTTTACTTTTGAGAATTTGGTTATTTTATGAAGAACTTATTCATCAAATTTTATTTTCAATTTGAAACAGTCTCTGGGACTTACGCCTCACTACAAAAATACATCTTGAACACTCGGGTGTACGCCCCAAATTGTTGGACGTACGCCTCTTGAGACTTTCGTCCCACACCATCGTCTCGGGGAAATTTTGGTGCGCCTCTCCCCGGAGCTCGTCCCCAAAGTGCCTTTTAAAGCACTAATTTTAGCTTTAAGTTTATGACTGAGATCCATCTTTGGGTCAAGTTCCCAAAATTGCCCATCAGTTGTTGGGGCTGTGGTTCTTGGGGCAGGAATGCAAATGCATTGGGGAAGCCATGGTTTGTTGATGAGTGTACAACCAAGCAAACTAGCATCTCCTACGCAAGAATGTTAATTGAGGTGAATGTCTCTAAACCATTGCTTGGAAAGATCACAATAGTGGAACCCAATGGATAGAAATTTCTGCAGGAGGTGGAGTTTGATTGGAAGCCCCAATTCTGTCCTCAATGCTTAACCATACGATATGTTTGTCCCCCTCAAAAACCTGAGCAACAACTATCTGAGTAATAAGTTAACAATAAGAGAAGAAGTGGTGTAAAGAAGATGGTCCGGGAATAGAAGGCCAAAGATTTACTCTCAACTAGTCAACATGCCGCCCAGAATAAGCAGGTTGTCCATATTGAGGTAGTTCAGCCTCTACCTACCATCAATGAAGAAAGACATCAGCAGAAAGAAGTTGGTTCTCAACATAAAATGCCAACTCTAGGTGGAACAATTGAGACCTCTTTAAAAGGTAAGTAGATAATGCAAAGTCCAGAGTTGAACCTTATTAATTTCCCACGGTTAAGTGTTGGTGTAGTCACAAAAACTACAAGGAAGCCTTTGACTATGCAAAAGGAGGACAAGAGACCTAGACAAGCTAAACCTATAGACTTATGAGGTAAACAAGTTTCTCAATGACTTATCTTATATGGAATATTAGAGGCAGTGACGAAGCCCGTAATTTTTCCAAGAGTGTTCAAACTTGAACGAAGTAAAAAAAAAAATTATCGACAAAAGAGTGTTTCAATATATGTTATATACCTCTAAAACTTAATATTTTACCTATATATACCGTGTAATGTTTTTACGAAGGGTGGGCAATTGACCACCCTTAAGTGAAAGTAGCTTCGTCCATGATTAGAGGTGTAAATAAAGTATATAAATAGAGAGAGCTGAGGAATTATATTACTTCAAAAAATATTAAGCTAATGGGACTGCTGGAAACAGAGTTAAACAATATAGGTGTGCAAAAATTGCTAAAGCTATTTCTCCTACATGGATATACTTAGTAACTATTCCTTTGCTGCTAATGGAAGGATTTGGCTGATGTGGGGTCAAGGCTTATTTAACGTAATAGAGCTGAACATGGAAGCTCAACTTATCAATTGTGAAGTTAGAGACTTAACCTCTATTTTTTAATGTGTCTTGATAGTTGCATATGGCTTCAACACTATGGAGGAAAGGAAATCTTTATGGGACAGTCTTCAAACTATTTCACACACTATTAATCATCCATGGTTAGTGTGTGGGGATTTCAACACAATAACTGCCACTGATAGAATGAGTTGTAGTCCAGTGAGTTTTAATTAAGTAAATGATTTTTCAGACTATATTATTGTTACTATTCTAAGTGAATTACAATGGAAAGGAGAATTCTTCACTTGGACAAATAAGCAATAGGGAGCTGATAGAGTTTGGAGATAAGCAACAGGAAGCTGATAGCGTTAGGAGTGAAATTGTAGAGCATTTGACAAGTGCGATTGGATAATATTGTGAGGCCATATTGTCTTAGAGTATGATCTCCCTAATATATTAGATCATGCCCAACGTTGCCGTCTTTAAAAATTACTAATCATAGTATTAGAGTACCATTCCGATTATTCAATATATGGAGTGAATATGATCAATTCTTAAAGATGATTGATACCATCTGGAAGCTTTAACTATCTAGAGATCCAATGCAGAACGTGTGGAACAAGCTTAAGGCCCTTAGAGCAGCATTCATATAACTGAACCAAAGAGAATTCCAATCTACTTTACTGAGAATTGATCAAGCTAGAGATGATCTAAAATGCGTTGAAGCAGCACTTGCAGCAGTTATGATGGTTCATTTGTGAGCAACGAAAAAGAAGCTATGAAGAACCTTGATAAATGGATCCTACTTGAAGAGAGTGTACAAAGACAAAAGTCTAATCCCAATGAATCCACGTTGTACCCTATTTTGTACTAGTCAAAACACAATACAACTAATGGTCCTTCTGAAGTTGATAAAAGAGAGTCATCACCTAATATTTTAAGGTATATTACAATACATATAGGTTTATGAGATTATTATTCTAATGATCTGTTAACCGGTGAGACTTGGGTAAGGGTTCTAGTTATTCTAAGGAAAAGGTGTTAGGCATCCCTTAAAATCTAACTGAGGTGGCTCCTTAAACTTAAACCAGGTCTGGGGAAAGAAAAATCTATATTCTTCTTAGTTAGTGATTAAAGTGGTTAAGTAAGATTTGTAAAAAATATTTTGAAACCTTGTTTGAAAAACTCATTATTTCGGGATAGGTTGTGTATTCCATTTGAAAAGAGAGATATTATTTGTGAGGTTGTGTAACTTGTAAAGCAAAAGATTTACCCTTTAGAAATATGTCTCAAGTTGGAATACCTTTATCTTTGAAGACTGTTTTAGCGAGAAATGCTCGTATTTAAAAAACTCGTCGATGCCCGTTCTTATAAACTTGATTGTGTGACTATCTTTATTTTTTAAAATAGCCTATTATGGTATGTGATCTGCTTTGAAGCTTTCTCAAGAAGTGTTGGTTTTCGTTCTCAAGTCTGCTACATACTTAAAGTTGAAAATCATTAGTGATAAACGTGAGTAAACTATTTATTTATTGAAAGAACTAGTTTTAAAACTGTTAAGAAGCTCAAGTATGCTAAAGTAACGAAAAGCAGGTGACTTTTTATAATCATATTCGATCCTCCTTTTACCTAAAAGCCATGGTTTGCCAATGTTTCATAAGAAAAACATCAAACAACAATCTATAGCAATGTTAGTTTCCAAATATATATATATATATATATATATATGTCACGACCCAAACCGACCCGGTCGTGATGGCGTCTAACATTAAACTAGGAAAACCGACACATTCCCAATTTAATCCACATTTCATTTAGAACTTAAGAAAAACCATTTTTCAACTGAAATCCGATAAAAGTTATGAAGTCAAAATCACACAAAGCGGAAAAATACAAGCTCGACCTCGGGTGTCACTAAGTCATGAGCCATGCTACAATAGCTTTGAAACATGACAAGACCAAATAGTCTGAAAATAGCAACAATATACTAATAGGAAGATAGGGATGGAGAAAAACGGAACTGCGAATCGACGGGCAGCTACCTCGCTGTCTCCATGAATTCCGCGACCGGAATAGTCAACAACCGCTACCGTGCCCTGAGATACCTGGATCTGCACACGTGAGTACACTAACTAAGTAAGTAACAAATCCAAACTATGGACTGACAGGTAGTGACGAACCAAACCTCAACAAGTAATACATTTAAATAGTACAGAAAAGTATGCATGCTTGCAGTTCAAGTATAAAACTCAATAGTAAATAAATACCATCTGAACAGAACAGAGTATAAAGCTCAGCAAATCTCTATGTACCAATGTATAAAATGCATAAAGGAATGTACCGTGTACCACCACTAACAAGTGCTCAACCACTCGGTACTGTATATGGACATCCAGCCTAGGGAAGATCCATCCCGGAATATATACATATCACTGAGCGCAGTCATCCAGTACCGAGGAAGGCCATTCTAGCCCTATGGAGAAGATCCATCTCTAGGTATAAATACTTCGGACAAGATCCATGTCCAGGGAAGATCCATCCCTCAATAACATCAACTGCACTCACTGGGGTATAAAGACTCCAGAGGGGTTCCTTTCAGCCCAAGCGATATAACAAGCTAACGAAGGCATAATCAATATCCCGTTGCGGCGTGCAGCCCGATCCCACACTATCACTCAATATCAAGTTCTCGACCTCACTTAGTCATGACTCTCCAGTCTCACATACACGGGCTCAAAATGTCATGATACTATCCCGAACAATGATATGATCTGTGAAATAACAATAATTGAGACTGAGATATGATATAATATGCATGAACAGAGCTGAGTATAGAATATCAATGAAGCTAATTATATGACAGCAAAAAACGACCTCTCGGACCTCAACAGTATCGGCGTGAAGCCTTAACATGATAATTATCATGATTTACAGCTCATTAACTTAATCACATAATCACAACACAGATATCAGCAAGAAAGAGTCACTAAGCGGTGCCATGGAATGATCCAAGCTATGATTCTCACGGTGCACGCCCACACGCTCGTCACTTGGCATTTGCGTCACCTCAATAGTAATCATAGAACACATATTTCGGGGTTTCGAACCCTCAGAACCAAGTTTGAAAGTGTTACTTATCTCAAATTAAGCCATAACTCTAGCCCGCGATGCCCTTGCCTCTCGATTCGACCTCCAAATGCTCTGATTCTAACCAAAAATCAGTATACATCATTAAAACACACTAAAGGAACAAAACCCAAGCAAATATAATCAAATTAACTCAAAAATGCTAAAATTGGCCAAACCCGCCCCCGAGCCCACATCTCAGAAGTCGATAAAAATTACATCTCTAGAATTCTTATCCTCCCACGAGTCCATACATACCAAAAATATCGAAATCGGACCTCAAATGGCCTCTCTAATCTCCACACAAAGCTCTCCAAAACTCAAGCCCTAGCCTTCCATTTTAACCCTTAAATCCCACTAATTTCATGTCTAATTAGTTAGAAATCACAATATAATCGAGTATTGAGTTTAAAAACCTTACCTCCAACTGTTACCCCTTGAATCCCTCTTCAATTCCTCTCAAAAAGCTCCAAAACCGAACACAAATGGTGGAAAAATGACCAAATTTCGCGAAAGCCTCTATTTATACCTTCTGCCCAATCGCACCTGCGGTTCCAATGTCGCATCTGCGGTCCGCACCTGCGGATCAATCTCTGCTTCTGTGGATTTTCACTTAAAATCCCTCATCCGCACCTGCGATCAACCTTCCGCACCTGCAGGCTCGCAGGTGCAGCTCACCTTCCGCTTCTGCGATGCCCAAACTGCATCTGCGGTATTTTCCCGCTTCTACACTCATCGCACCTGCGGTCCCCTATCTGCAGGTGCGGAAATAACAGAAGCAGTGAAAATTCTGCAACTCCAAATCAACTCCAAACTTTCCGTCAACCACCCAAATCTATCCCGAGGCCCTCAGGACCTCAACTAAATACCCAAACAAGTCATATATCATCATTCAAACTTATTCCAATCTTTGGAACACTCAAAACAACATCAAAATATCAAATCATCCTCGGATTCAAGCCTAAGGATTTCCAAACTTTTGAATTCCGCAACCGATCCATGTCACACCCCTTTTTTTAATCCAAACTTCACTAACCCCTGCATAAATAAATAAAAGGATTTTGCAAAGCTCAAAAGGGTTTTTCAATTTTGAAAGTGACAAAAATTTGTGTTCAAAAGGAGATAATTCAGGGTCGCCACCTGACGTTTGATTTCGGTGTGTCAGGTCACCGTTTTTCTAAACTAATTTTTTTCCTTTTGAAACACTTGAAACTCCAAAACTAAGTCTGCACTAGAGATTCGGATAAGGGGGTTCATTTGACTCGGGGAGAAGGTGTTAGGCACTCCCCAAGTCCCGTAACTAGTACGGTTGTGTACTCCTAGTTGGATTTTAAAATATTCAAATTGAGGTAAAATCACAAAAAAAACAAAGTAAACATACATGAGGCTCGAGGTCGTCCCCACCAAATAAAAGAAAAAAAATAAAATGAAATAAGTCTTGCTAGCCTATACTACGCCTCCATTGATGTTGCCATGACCTCCATTTACATTTACTTCAGGGCATTCCCCTGTTTAAAATATATACAAATACTTCGGGGCATTCCCTTGATAAATTTACCTATGGAACGACCTTTCGCCTCAAACGAACAAATATCCTAAAGATTGCCTACCCCGATGTGGTCGGCCTAGTCATGCTCCTAGCGGTCCAACCAACGATAGTGAGAATAAAGAACGACAAAATTATATCAAACTCAATCTCAGAACATACGGCAGGCCAAAACTCACATGTAATCCTTAGCTTTCTCCAATGTAAATGATTTTATATTTCCCTCTATGTATAGTGTAAAAGGGAGCAAAATCATCGCAGCCATTGAAGCCATATATAATAACAGATTCATCAATTGAAATTTCCTGGCTTCAGATGTTAAAGGCAACCTAAATCCAACTCCCTTTTTAACATAACCCAATCCCATATTTCATGACAAATTTCAACACAGGCTAGTTCGTGTAAGTCCTAACCAATTGATGTGATCAGGATTAACCAAGCAAAATATGATTAACATGTATCAAACAAACATTTCAACACAAACAACACATAAGTTTTAAAGAATATAAGTTGAGCGGAGAACTAAAGAATCGGACCTGGAAGAGGGAGTTTCAATCAATTCGATGTTGGTAAAATAATACACTTGAAGGCGGCAACTAAAGCTCAATGAACAGAAGCGTATTCCACCAAATGAGCACCAAAACAAACACTTCAAAACCCGACGGCATTCAACGAGCACCCACGAATTCGACACCTTCACTCATTTGAATTCCATCACTTCGAAACTCAAATCGAAATCAAACAAATCAACCGAGAAATTTGCTAAGATTCTGTCCAGAACTTCCTCTCGATCTCTGTCTATGGAAACGAGAAATGGGAAGGTACGCTGGCCGAAAATTGGAGAGAGGAGGTCGTTCTCTTCCTTGTGTCCTAATGTTGAAGAAGCAGGGGGTCTTTTGTGTGAGGGTAACAGTGGGGATCCGTTCATAGGTGTTCAAGGCTAGAAGAGGAAGAAGCCACGACTAAAGGAGTGGTCTGTTCTGGCTAGTGTTTGAATAAGAAGAAGTTGGTGGGGGTCGCTGTTGTGCTTGGGGTCTAGAGTGAGAGCTCACACGGAGATTAATGGAGGTGAGGGAATAGTGGTTAGTATTGTTAGTGGCGAGGGAGTGTCCAGTGGCGTTGGAGGTGGTCCAGCAGCTAAAGGTCATTTTAAGGCTTCTGTTCAGTCCAGGAAGAAGGAGGAGCTGTGTGTTTTTGTCTCCTCCAGAAGATGATCGATTAGGGGGGGGGGTCTTCACGATATATCTCTTCTCCAGGTTCTTTAGGTCTTTTTAGATTGGGTTGGGTCAGGAAATGAGTATTGGGTATTGGGCTTGGATTTATGGGCTAAGGGTTGAATTAGGCTCTAAATCTACCAAATCGGGCTAGACAAATACTGAAAATTTAATTTGCTTTTTTTTTTTAAAAAAAATACTTATAACAAGGTATAAAGTAACTCTTAATTGATTTTAATAAACTATTATATTTAAAATAAAACTAAAAATTAAAGTTGAAACTATTTTTGCATTTTCAAAGATTATATTAAAATAAAATAAAAATAGGTTCAAAGTAATATATCCTCCTAAAAATATCTAATACGTGAATTAAATAGAGAAATATGGAACTATTTTTGTATTTTTAATTTTGTGATAAAATAATGTAAAAGAGTCAAAAATTAGTTGAAATAACTATATTAGACCTAGACTAAGTATTTAAATGCTAAAATATGTAAAATCTTGGGGAGGGTCAAAAATCACATGTCTACAGTTGCCCCTCTTTGACTGAAAACGCGAAGAGTTTTCAGACAAAGAACGACTAGACAGGTTTTTTTGACCCGACCCTTATTTAAAGAGACCAAAAACTAAGAGAAAGGAAGAGAATGTGATCGAGCCCTAGTATCTGAGTTGCCTACATATCCTTGGCAATAAAGGAATCAGGCCACGTGTAGTTCAGAAGTGAATAAGGTGATAGAGTATACTGAGATGGAGAGCCGATTGAGGTACCGTTCCGCCGAAGATCGGGTCCGCGGTTCCGTTATTACATCAAAATCAAAAAAATGAAAAAGACTAACTAAGCCTGTCAGCTATGAGTTACAATATTCCTATCTATAAGTCTTCTGAAGTTTGATCTTGAGTCTTGAATGGTTCTTCATGCAGACTTTAGATTTGAACCTTGATGCTCGTTAGCTGCAGGTGCTAGCTCGTTCTTCTTTAGCTTTTTCAGATGAAGACCGGACATGTAGCGCTCGTGACTTCAACCACGTCTTGAGCAGTTCACATTTTTTTCTGCTTCTGGATTTTGGATTCACTTTCTTTCTTTTCTTTTCTTTTTTTCTTTTTTGGATTGAGACTACTTTTGTTGGTCATCTCGGACTGTTGACTCGCATTCTTGCCACGAGCTTCTGCTACTTCTAACATGAATTGAATTCTGAAATGACTTTGAAAAGAGTTTGAAATGGATTCCCTCGTTCTCCAGGTAGGCGCCTGATTACCAAAAACTTGAATTGTATTCCCTCGTTATCCAGGTGGGTGCCTGATTACCAAAAACTTGAATTGTATTCCCTCGTTATCTAAGTGGGTGCCTGATTACCAACAACTTGAATTGTATTCCCTCGTTATCCAGGTGGACGCCTGATTACCAAAATGTGAATTGCATTCCCTCGTTATCCAGGTGGGCGCCTGATTACCAAAACGTGAATTGTATTCCATCGTTATGCAGGTAGGCGCCTGATTACCAACAACTTGAATTGTATTCCCTCGTTATGTAGGTGGGCACCTGATTATCAAAACTTGAATTGTATTCCCTCGTTATCCAGGTGGGTGCCTGATTGCTAAAACTTGAATTGTATTCCCTCGTTATCCAGGTGGGTGCCAGATTGCTAAAACTTGAATTCTATTTCCTCGTTATCCAAGTGGGTGCCTGATTGCTAAAACTTGAATTGTATTCCCTCATTATCCAGGTAGGCGCCTGATTGCTAAAACTTGAATTGTATTCCCTCGTTATCCAGGTGGGCGCCTGATTGCTAAAACTTGAATTGTATTCCCTCGTTATCAAGGAAGGTGCTTGATTGCTAAAACTTGAATTGTATTCCCTCGTTATCTAGGTGGGTGCCTGATTGCTAAAACTTAAATTGTATTCCCTTGTTATCCAGGTGGGCGCCTGATTACCAAAACTTGAATTGTATTCCCTCGTTATCTAGGTGGGCGCCTGATTTCCAAAACTTGAACTGTATTCCCTCGTTATCCAGGTGTGCTCCTGATTTCCAAAAACTTGAATTGTATTTCCTCATTATCCAGGTGGGCGCCTACCATTACAACAAAACAGACAAAATAAAAGAAATTTTCTGCCCCAGTTTGGGATCTGGGCACATCTGTGAGTGTTAATCGAATCATGTTACCTAAAGAGCTCTAAGAATTTAAAAGCTAAATCCCATTATCTAGGAGGGCCCTGAAAACTTCAAATTAAATCTCATCTTAAGAGTGATAACTTTAAAGCTAAATTATATTTTGTAAAGGGAGAACTTACGCTAAAACTTAAAACTAAATCCCATTATCCAGGAGGGTCCTGAAAGCTTTAAAACTAAATCTCATTATCCAGGAGGGTCCTGAAAACTTTTAAATTAAATCGCATTATTCAGGATGGTCCTGCAAAAATTTAAAAACTAAATCCCATTATCCAGGAGGGTCCTGAAAATTTTAAATTAAATCCCATTATCCAAGAGGTCCTGAGAACTTTTAAAATTAAATCTTATTATCCAGGAGGGTCCTGAAAACTTTTAAATTGAATCCCATTATCCAGGAAGGTCCTGAAAATTTTAAATTAAATCCCATTATCCAGGAGGGTCCTGACAACTTTTAAATTAAATCCCATTATCCAGGAGGGTCCTGAAAACTTTTAAAATTAAATCCCATTATCCAAGAGGGTCTTGAGAACTGAGAATGAACTTACCTGAGCCATGCTCTCATCTTGGAAGATTCTGAACAGAATTTCTTGCTCTCTAAACCATGCTTTTCCATGGGAGGTCCCTGTGGATTAAAAAAAATTTCTTGCCCTTGTTTCAGAAAATCTTGTTACTTTGAAAACGTGGTGGTTAGTTTATGGCATCATTGCTGAGTGTATGCTTCCGCGACTTGCCAAGATAACTTTGATTTTAACTTGGACGGCCTTGACTGTTATCGACTGCCAATTTTCTTTCAACCCTTATCATAGAAAATACATCTGCTCCATTCATTCCCAACATCCTCTATTTGTTGCATTTTTCTCATGAATTGACATTTACTGAACCCTTGCATTTCACATGAATTCCAAAGCATGTTGATTGTTACCCACTCAATGCGCATAGCACTTTTCTATGACTTATACCACTTTGATGTGCTAGCCAAATTCATTTTGTGCCATTGGAAAGCTGGTAGTAAATTTTAAAGTCATTTCTCACTTGTTCTGATCAAACAGACCCAAGAAGGGACTCAAACAAACAAGAGGAACAAAATAAGGGACAAGGGAAAGAGATGATACCTAACAAGAAAATTACAAAGTAGAAATTTATCAAATGTGGATACCAACTCTAATGACTATGACATGCACTTTTGGACTAATCTCTCAAACAAGTCTAATATTCAACTCTTGTTGTACTTCTAAGTCATGAAACTGGGCTTCGACGTTCTAGTTGTCCTATTTGATCCACAATCCTCAGTCGACTTGTAGCGCTCTGAAGGGTTTTCACCATCAAGCCTCTCTCATTTTGCTCTTTTCTCAACTCACCGTCGCCTTACGGTGCACATGAGGTTTTTCACCGATAAGACTCTCTCATTTTACCATTTTCTCTCTTTGTGCTGAGATCAAATGTATTACCCATTATGTAGGAAGATCAGACTTTTACCACACACTTTATTTGACATCCTCAAAGATTGGTCGGAAGGTCTTTCTTTGGACCGTAATGTAGGTTTTTGGACATGGTTAGAAAGAAAGGGTGGCATGAAGGCTCAAAATAATTTAAGATAAAAGGGTTCAAAATTACAACTTTTGGAATCAGGTCTTTTGGCAAAATTAAAACTTCTGCCTCAGTTTCTTGGACTTTGGGGATTTTTCTTTTTTGAATTTTTGCTTTGATGGGATTTTTAAGAAAAATTACCCCACTCTTGACTTCGGGGATTATGAAATATTTTATTCTATGTGACCGAACTGTAAGGCTGCCTACGTATCTTGTGGTGACAAGAATCAGGTCAAAGGTAGTTCAAAAGACAAAGTTGTTGTTTTTTTCTTCTTCTTTTCCTTTTCTCTTTTTTTTTTTTTTTCTTTTTCTCTTTTCCTTTTTTTTCTCTTTTTCTTTTCCTTTTCTAGTTCCTAACTCTATTTCTGATTCCAAAAGAGGGGTTTGAAACAAAAAATTAGGGCTCAAAATGGGTAGCAAAGGATAAAAGTGTTTGGGTAGCAGAATAAAATGCCTTTGTCATACCAAACTTTAAGAATGCAAGGCACAAGCATGCAATTGAAGATAAGCACATAAATCATACATAGTATTAATTGACGGCATCATTACAAACAAAAAGTGCTAATGGGCAATACCTTTGTCCCAATGAATGACCCTTGCCAGTTCGAAGCAGACTTGACTCAACCTTATCTTGATGTGGAAGAATGCATTTCAGCACTAACTGATTTACCTCATACTACTTGACAGACATTTCCTTGTTGTATGCTCTTATCAACCTCTCGATTTCCCAAACTTACTACCTCAGTTTCACTTAATTCAAAGTTCAGGTCATCTCAGAATGTGTGAATCTTTAATTGTTTCCTCAAACGCATCCTTTTATCATATTCAAAATTGTGCCATTGCTTCATGATTAGACTAACTTTCAAGATCAGGTTGAGAATTATGCGTGCATGTCATGTCACTAGAGTCGACATGAAAAGAACTATAAAATGAAAAATGACCTAAACAAAAACTGGCTA
The DNA here is from genome assembly GCF_000715075.1 of Nicotiana tabacum. NCBI lineage: Eukaryota > Viridiplantae > Streptophyta > Magnoliopsida > Solanales > Solanaceae > Nicotiana > Nicotiana tabacum. Next base: position 41,823,139 of record NC_134089.1, on the reverse strand, counting down.
GAATTAACAGAAAATAGGTGATTGCATTAGACATATGATGAAAAGGGTTTGAACAAGACAAGCAAAATAGACATGGGTTACAACCCTGGAATAATCCTAAATAATACTAGACGAGTTACTACAGCTAAACGAACTAGACAAAGTGAGAAGAAGAAGAGTTTGAGCCATAAGACAATATCCGAATTACAACCCTGAAATAACCCGGACAAACAGAAATGACAATAAAATAAACCACCAAAACTCCTCACTGGCTAGCCAAGAAAAGAGTGTCTTTCCAATTACCAAGCTCGACATCTTAGCCACTAGGTTGCACATCAAAATTACCGGGACCTTCACCAATTTAAATATCATTAACTTCAGTCAGCAAGTTCCCAAGAGGATTCTGATACTCCCTATCATCACGCATCATCCCCACAAAGCGTGCATCATCATGTGCAGGTAAAGGATTTTGCGTAATGTTCTGGGTGTCATTGTCATGGACAATTATCCCTTCTTGGATCATTCTTTCTATCTCCCTTTTCAAAGCACGACAATCTTCAATGCTATACCCTTGGACATTAGAGTGGTACATGAACCGTACAGTAGGATCAAAAGCTTTTGCATATGGGTGTGGAGTATGGCCAAGGAGCGGCTCAATCAGGCCAGACTGTTTTAACTTTTCAAACAAGCTTGTGTAGGATTCTCCGATTGGCGTAAAACTATTTCTTTGCCTTTGTTCCCCTCTATTCCCCGTTTCCTAGGGTTGTTAGGTGCTCGACAATGTTGTGAAGGTGAAAGAGTATTATGCGGTGCTGGTGCTCGCCATAAGGAGTGACCTAGTGGTTGAACAAATGATATGATGTTGTTCGGAGGATAGTACTGATGTGGATTATGTGGAGCTCGGGGATAGGTTTGGGGTTGGGGTCGGGGTTGAGGCTGAGTATATTGGTGAGGCGGACCCGCTAGGCCATGTCGTGATCCTGAGACAACCATGGCAACGTCATCATGTTTCTTCTTAATTGCTTGTGTTGTGGCTTTTAAGGCAGAATAACTCATGATTTTACTTGACTTCAGTCCCTCTTCCACAATTTCTCCCATCTTTACCACATCATTGAAAGGCTTATCAATGGCTGAGATCAAATGGCCTAAGTAAGTAGGCTCCATGGTTTGAAGAAAGTATTCAACCATCTCATCTTCTTCCATCGGAGGATTGACCCGTGCAGCTTGCTCCCTCCATCGGAAACCATATTTTCTAAAACTTTCACTGGGCTTCTTTTCTACCTTGGCCAGGGACAGGCGATCCGGGACAATGTCTATGTTGTAATAAAAATGCCAAGCAAAGGCCTGAGCCAAATCGTCCCATGTGTACCACATGCTGGAATCCTGGCAGGTGTACCATTCTAGAGCTATTCCACTCAGACTCTGGCTGACGTACGCCATCGATAATTCGTCTTTTCCCCTGGCGCCTCTCATTTTACTGCAATAACCTCTCAGATGAGCTACAGGATCCCCATGTCCGTCATACAAGTCAATGTCACACCTCCTTTTTCCTACCCCGAAAAGGGTGTATAAGGGAGTTTTTTTTTTCAACTTAAAGAGACAATCGAAACGGGATTATTTTATTTAAAATTCAGAGTTGCCACTTGGGATAATTTATGGTGTCCCAAGTCACCGGTTCAAATCCCGAATCGAGGAAAGATTGACTCTGTTTTACAGTCCGCGAACACAGAAATCCGGGTAAAGAATTCTGTTAACCCAGGAGAAGGTGTTAGGCATTCCCGAGTTCCGTGGTTCTAGCATGGTCGCTCAACTGCTACAATTGGCCTATTATTTGATTTTAACACATGTTTTAACCTATGTGCATTTTAACTTTAAACCGCTTTTATTCATTTTTAAAGAAAATTGCATCGTTATTAAAACACGTCTCGAACCACGTCACATAAATGTACCCGTGATTTTTGACATATTTTAACATCGTTGAGATTTGGATTTGGGTCACATAAATGTGCACCCGAGTTTAGGAAAGTAATATTATTAAACTAACACGCCTAAAGCAATTTCGCGTGAGCAATTTGCGAGGGCCATGGAAAATTTGCAAAATGACACGCCTCGATTTTTAAGGATTAAAATTAATTAAATGAGGGCCACGCATTTAGAATTTTATTCGGCATGGCACGCCTCAAATTATTTCAAAAGGGGTTTTATTATTCGGAGTTGTTATAATCGGGTTACATGAAATGTACCCCGAATCCTATGCTACCATTTGAGATAAAATAACATAATCACATGAATAAACCATTCACTAGCTAAACCAGTAAGGGAGCTCAACAACTAGATGAAACTAATTGTAAAGAAAAAAAACGTATTCCATTCACAAAAATTTTATAGAGAACAGAAGCATGTAGTGATAAGTATAGACACGTTTGTGAGGCTTACATATATATATATATATGTGTGTGTGTGTGTGTGTGAGAGAGAGAGAGAGAGAGAGAATTGAATAAGACTCTACTATACATGATTTCATTTTTTTAATAATACATGCTTATACTACATCGTCGGAGAGGTAAATGAGCAAATGTTTTTTTTTATGTGTTTTATTACCATTTTTTGCCATATTTAACTACACCTCTAGCAGAGACAAATTTTAATGCTATTTCCAAGTTAGTAAATAAAAGCAAGGTCAGAATGGAGGTAATGCGTTCCTACCAGAACTACTTACTAGCAATTTGATAGCTCTTACTCATATTAACAAAGACCGAGAAAACATGACCCTTATATACCATATAAAAGACCTGCAATTCAAACTCTCTTTTCTCCTCGTAAAACCAATATCTAATATTATAATTTAACAATTCTATATCATCATTGATTTATCGAGACCATTCAAAGTTCAAACTAAGACTTCCAATCTGGAAAAAAAAAACAAAAAAATCTCCAACAACATGAAATATAGAACATATTTATTGACTCCAAAATTAGCTGGAAACATGTTTAGTTCATTAATTTAAATGCCGAAAATGAAAGGATCATATCACAGAAATCATAATTATCAAGTAACAAGTAACATATTCAATAAATCAACCAGCGACCAACAATGGTGAACTAGCATCAGTGACTTTAAATATTAAAAAAAAACAAATGAAGCCAATAAACAGTCCTTAAGGGACATTGTCACCAACCAGCAAAAGAATCTATGCATCATACAACTAATGATTTAAAATAGGAACACCGTTAAACTACTACAAAGATAAAAAATTGACACTATGCTCCAGATCTTCATATTTCCATATCACAATGCTTTACATTAGGTGGGATTAAAGAACATGTACCTGAGAATAAGGAAAAAACAAAGAGGGAGTGAGGAAGCAGTAATCAACAGCAGCTAACCCAGTTTAATATTCAGCAATGTAACAATAACTTCAAAAATCAAAACAACTTCAAACCAGAAATTCTCAGAATTAAACCATTTTTCAACCCAGAATCAGAACTTCTTTTAAAATCTAAAATTTCTGACTAACAAACGAATTTAAAGAACAGAACTAAGACCAATTTATATCAAAAGATTGCAGAAATTTCTTATGTAATTTCTAGTCGTTTCTCCAGCTCTCTTTCTATCTTTTTTTTCTCTTTCTCTCTTTGGACTCCCTCCTGTATATCTCTGTGTTCTCTCTATTCCTCTTTGTATTCAATGACTATCCGTTTCAGAGTACCAGACTGCCTCCTTAAATGGGCATCTAATTAGTGCATTTTCCACTACAACTTATCTTTTCTATTTTTTAATCCCACTTAACTTAGTGCTTTTAATTTAATTCAGTAGTGTCCTTTCTAAACCTTATCACTTATTAGCAACCACCTAATTTAATTATTGAGGTTCCCTTAAGTTAGACTATCCAAATTACCCCCATGACCCTGTTATTATTTCAGAAAATCACAATGGTCAAGTTGACCCAAGTAGGTGAACAAATTCTTTGGGCCTACATTGAAACTGGGTTAGAAATGAATACCCAAATTAAGTTAACCTATCGATCCATGATAAAACGGAACAGAAAACCAATTTGAATGGTTTCAAACCAAAACCTAATTAAATTACTGACTTTAAAGCTAAACTAATGAACTAGAATTAACTAAATTATCAAGTCGAGACAAGACTAATTAACAATAAGATAAAAAAAATCAGAAATTCAAAAATCATGAATGACAATTAAGCAAGGTGAACAAATAATATAACAAAATTAGAGATTAACGTTCTAAAAACTAGAAGACGAAACTGAAAGGCCAAAGAAATGATTGCAAATGCAGAACTAATCGTAAAAAAAACCTATGTTCAGAAACTAAAACCAATCAACAATACTAAAAAAATATAAGAAAATGGGTAAACGGATGATAAACAAACACAGATAGCGAAAGAGAAATGAATACTTACCAATATTAGCTTGAAACCAAACACCGGATGTCCTGATTTCACGAAACTAATGATGACCGCTTGTTCTTTGTCAAGAACAAACGAAAACCATCAATTTCGCGTGAATCAGCTTTCTAAATCATAAAAATGGAAACCTGGATCATGCATGCCATGGATTTAACGGAAATTAACTTTGGGGTTTAGGGATTTGAACTTTAGATCTAAAATTCGAGAGGTTTGGGCAAGATTTTGAGGGAAAGTAGTTATGAATTTGGAAAGAGGGGGTCGTGGTGGTTCTGGAGTGTAATTCTAGAAGGGATTGGACCACCGGAACCGCCGTGAGGCAATTTCCAGTGGGAAGAGGGCGGTGGCGTGAGGTGGCGTTATATTGGGTCTCTGAAAAGATGAGGGGGAATGAAATGGGAAGGGCCGGGTTTGGGGGGTTTGATATATTAGAACGTTTGATTTAATTAGGGTCGTTGGATGATTGGAATCCAACGGCTCTGATTAAATCATAAATGGAAACGGGGTCGTTTTGGTTTCAACTGGGGCGGTCCGGGTGTGGGAACGGGTCGGGTTGTGAGGAAGGCTTTGGACTGTTCGATCAGGCTGATTCAACGGTCCAGATTGAAACGCCTGAAATGGCGTCGTTTGGTTGAGGCTGGAGACGGACCGGGTATGTGCCTGGTTTTGGGTTGGACTGGGGTAAAAAATTGGTTTGGGCTTGGGCATTAAATTGGATTGGCCCAATTCCGATTTCCTTCTCTTTTATTTAATTCTTTTCTTTTTCTTTTCTTCATTTTTCTTTCAAAATTTGAAATTAAAATCCTAATTAAATTATAAAAGACCTAAATTAGCTTAAAAATATTAATTAACTTTAAATAATACCTATCACAAATAATTAAACACTAAATTAAAAGAAAATCACACAAGTTGACCAAAATACAAAAATATTTTATTTTTATTGTGAATTTTCATTTTTGTAAAACACCTAATTATTAATTAATTCCAAAAATATAAAAATCAAATCTTAAATGCAAATGCTATATTTTTTTGTATTTTTAATGCATTAGTAAAATTAAACATGCGCACAAACATATGCAAACAATCAGGAAAATCACACAATAATTCCTAAAAATAACACATAATTAAAGAAAAGACCTAATTTTGGGAATTCTTTTGGATTAATTCGTATGAGGTAAAAATCACGTGCTCACAGCTGCCCCTCTTTGTCCGGAAACACGAAGAGTTTTCGTGCAAAAATAAAGTGAGCGGATACGAGCGATTTTTGCCTGTTTGAATACTCCGTGGGAAGCATTTTTTGAAAGATTTGACCGAACCTCTGCTTCAAAGGTTTCCTCCATATCCTTGGCTATAAAAGAATCAGGTCAATATAGTTCGGGAAGTTTCGGTAGCTGGGATTACCATGAAGTTGCGGTTTTACTGTTACTGCTGTTGCTGCTGCTGATACTGCCTACTGACCTCCTTATTACACCATGACAAAAATGAAGAAGCTAGATTAAGCTATAATCTATGCTTTACAAAGATTTATTTTCAAACTTGATCTTGTGACTGATGTTGCCTCGTTGACTTTTATTTTCCTTAGAAGTTCCTTTGTGGCTGACTTGAATGGTATTTTTTGAAATGCTTTCCCTTCTTCTCCAGGCGGATGCCTTACCACTGAATCTTGAATTGCATTCCCTCGTTCTTCAGGTGGGCTCCTGAATGCTGAAACTTGAATGTATTCCCTTGTTCTCCAGGTGGGCTCCTGACTGCTGAAGCTTGAATTGCATTCCCTTGTTCTTCAGGTGGGCTCCTGACTACTGAAACTTGAAATGTATTCCCTTGTTCTCCAAGTGGGCTCCTGACAACTCTTAATAGACAAAACAAAGAAAACTTTCTGCCCCAGTTTGGTAGCTGGGCATATATATGAGTGTAAACTAAATCATGTTACCAAATATCAGTAAGAACTTGAAAGCTGACACTTGAATTGTACTCCCTTGCTCTCCAGGTGGGCGCCTGATTCCTGAAACATGAATTGTTGTTCCTTGTTCTCCAGGTGGACCCCTGATTCCTGAATCTTCAACTGCTTTTCCTTGTTCTCCAGGTGGACGCCTGATTGTTGATACTTCAACTGTTGTTCCTTATTCTCCAGGTGGACGCCTGATTGCTGATAGTTCAACTGTTCTTCCTTGTTCTCCAGGTGGATGCCTGATTGCTAGTACTTGGTCATGCTCTTATCTTCAACATCCGTATTGTTCTCCCTATTCTTCAGATGGGCACCTGACTTCAACAAAAATAGACAAAACAAAATAAAATTTTCTGCCCCAGTTTGGTAGCTGGGCGCATCTGTGAGTGTTAAACTGAATCATATTACCAAATATTACTAAGAATTTGAAAGCTAGGTCCCATTATCCAGGGGGTCCTGACAACTCTTAACTAAACGACAATTTTAAATCTAAGCTATATCTTTTAAAGGTATGACTTCTGCTAAATTTTATTATCTAAGAAGGTCTTAAACTACTCCCCATTATCCGGGAGGGTCCTGACAACTCTTAATTAACGACAATTTTAAAGCTAAATTGTATCTACTGAAGGTATGTCTTATGCTAAATCTTGTTATCCAAGCCAGTTTTAAACTACGTCCCATTATCCAGGAGGGTCCCGACAATCAAAAATCAAGTCTTATCTTAAGAGTGACAATTTTACGGCTAAATTGTACTCTCTTATAACAACACTTACTTATCTAATGGAATGCTTAAAGTTACGTCCCATTATTCAGGTGGGTCCTGAAAACTCTTATGCGAACTTTGAAGCCAACTTATATCCCTTTTGGTGCACATTTGTCCTATATTCACTACTTATGTTTTTTTTGGATTTTAACCTAGGTCCCATTTTCCAGGAGGGTCCTGAAGTTTCGAATTGAGTCTTGTCTTAAAAAATGAAAAATTCAAACCAACTTATATTTTCACGAAGTAGAGCATATGTTAGATCTTGTACTCATGAATGTTTTGAATTAAAGCTAAGTCCCATTTTCCAGGAGGGTCCTGAGAATTTATACGATCAAACCTGTATGGTACTTGCTTTCCTTATAGGGTGCTTCCTGAAATAAATGCCATCTTTGCCCCTGTTTCAAATCAAAGAAAATCTTGTCATTTTAAAACGTGGTGGTTAGTTGTGGCATTCTTGCTGGGGATGGTTTTCTTTTTGCCATGCTTTGCTTCAATAGACTGCCTTGAACTGGTCGAAAGGACTGTTTTGACCTCATGACTGATCCTTAACTGCAGGATACCCAACTGTTGTTTTTCACTTCTGACCCTTTTATTCGTAACCATACATCTCTCATGACATTACTGAACCATTCCACCGATTTAACCTTTGCTTACACCTAGGTCCCACTTTTCATCATACTATCTCCAGCTTGTCCTAGCCGTATTTTGCTTTGTGCAATTTTGAGTCTGGTAGTACACTTTGACATTCCTTCTTATTTGTTGGAACAAGGCTAACCTTGGAAGAGCTTTAGAGGAGTAAAAATTAACAGCAATGAAATGCGACGATTTTGAGAATTAAGAATAAAGAAGAAAATCCAAATTTGGATGACTGTTGGAGATAGGAAAAAGGAACTTATCTGAGTGGAGTCACTGGCACCAATGATCATGGTATGCATTTTGGATTAATCAGCCCAGTCTATTTAACCAATCTCCTTTCCAATTGTTTTACTTTGTTCTCCAAGATTTCCACAACCCAATTTTACTTTCTGCCAACTTACGGACCTTGTTTGACTTGCAGTGCCCTGAAAGGTTTTCATCAACAAACCTCTCTCATTCGCTTGTTCCTCAATTCCTTGTCGCCTTATGGTGCCCGCGAAGGTTTTCACCGATAAGACTCTCTTATTTTTACTTTCTCTCAGCTTTCGTCGCCTCATGGTGCCCGTGAAGGTTTTCACCGATAAGATTTTCTCATTTTCATTACTTTTCCTGCTTGGACCAGAGTGTTATCCTGATATGAATCACCTCTATTTGCTCGACTTGGCATCTCTCGAAGACTGATCGGAAGGTATTTTTTTGGACCGTAATGTGGGCTTTTGGATGGGGTTAGAAAGAAAGGGTATCAAAGGCTCAAAACAATTTGACATGGGTTTAAAATTACAACTCTTGGAATCACATTTCTTATTACAAGTACAACTTCTGCCCCAGTCTCTTGCTTGGGGATCTTTTGATATTTTATTTTACTATGACCGAGCCGTGAGGCTGCCTACGTATCCTTATCAGGAATCAGGTCAAACGTATTTCACACATGAATTTCCATGTTGTTATACTTTCTCTTTTCACTTCTTTTCTTTTCTCTTTTCTCTTTTTCTTTCTTCTCTCTCTTTTTGTTTATTGATTCCAAAAGAGGGGTATGAAAGAAATAAATAAAGATCAAAAGGGGGAACAAAGGGTAAAGTGTTTAGATAGCAGAACGAATTGCCTTCGTCATTTCAATCTTCGAAACAATGCCCGGTACAAACAATCAACAATTATAACAAAGAAATCATACATAATATCTCTTGAGTGCATCGGAATTGATGGACATGTATATGCATTTTCCTTCGATATCTGTTAAACATAGAGCACCATCGGACAATACTCTGGTCACAATAAATGTCCCTTGCCAATTCGGGGCGAACTTGCCTTTTGCTTCAACCTGATGTGGAAGGATACGTTTCAACACTTGCTGACCCACTTCAAACTTTCGAGGACGCACCCTTTTGTTGTATGCTCTTGCCATTCTCTTTTGATATAACTGGCCATGACATACTGCTGCCAATCGTTTTTCATCAATCAAGTTCAACTGCTCCAAACGGGTTTTGACCCACTCATCATCATCAATCTTAGCCTCAGCGACAATCCGAAGGGAAGGGATTTAAACTTCTACAGGTATTACTGCTTCAGTGCCATATACCAACAAATAAGGAGTTTCACCTACCGAAGTGCGAACAGTAGTGCGATATCCCAACAATGCAATTGGTAATTTTTCGTGCCATTGCCTCGAACCTTCTACCATTTTCCGAAGTATCTTCTTTATGTTTTTGTTGGCTTCCTCGACTGCTCCATTCGCCTTGGGGCGATATGGGGTAGAATTGCGATGTGTAATCTTAAACTATTGACATACCTCTTCCATCAAGTTACTATTAAGATTAGCACCATTATCTGTGATGATCACCTTAGGGATTCCGAATCGACATATGATATTTGAGTGAACAAAATCGACCACTTCTTTCTTGGTCACCGATTTGAAAGTTTTGGCCTCAACCCACTTGGTGAAATAATCAATGGCTACCAGAATGAACCTGTGCCCGTTGGATGCTGCTGGCTCAATTGGTCCAATGACATCCATGCCCCAAGCAACGAAGGGCCATGGTGTCGACATTGTGTGCAATTCCGATGGTGGAGAATGAATCAAATCTCCGTGTATCTGGCACTGATGACATTTGCACACAAAATTGATACAATCTCACTCCATGGTAAGCCAATAATAGCCTGCTCGGAGAATTTTCTTTGCCAACACATATCCGCTCATATGTGGTCCGCAGACTCCCGAATGTACTTCGGACATGACAGCCGTAGATTGTCTAGCATCTATGCATCTTAATAATCCAAGGTCTGGTGTTCTCTTATACAAAACTCCTTCACTTAAGAAGAATCCATTTGCCAACCGTCGAATTGTTCTCTTTTGATCCCCCGTGGCTTGCACTGGATATATCCCCATTCTGATGTACTCCTTGATATCGTGGAACCATGGTTTGCCATCAAGTTCTTCTTCAATCATGTTACAGTAAGCATGCTGATCTCGGACTTGAATATGCAGAGGATCGACATAAACTTTGTCCGGATGGTGCAACATTGATGCCAGGGTAGCCAAAGCATCAGCGACCTCATTATAGACCCTTGGAATATGCCTGAATTCCACTGATCAAAACCGTTGACAAAGATCATGCAAGCATTGTCGGTACGGTATGAGCTTCAAATCTCGCGTTTCCCATTCTCCTTGAATTTGATGTACCAGAAGATCCGAGTCTCCCAAGACCAAGACTTCCTGGATATCCATGTCTGCAGCTAGCCTTAGACCCAAAATACAGGCTTCATACTCAGCCATATTGTTGGTGCAATAAAACTGAAGTTGAGCCGTAATAGGATAGTGATGCCCTGTTTCAGAAATAAGCATAGCTCCTATTCCGACTCCTTTCATGTTGGCAGCCCCATCAAAGAAAAGTTTCCTGCCTGGTTTTTCAATTTGCTCCAGTTCATCGATATGCATCACTTCTTTATCGGGAAAATAAGTTCTCAATGGCTCGCAATCTTCATCGACCGGGTTTTCGGTTAAATGATCGGCCAATGCTTGGGCTTTCATTGCAGTCCGAGTCACATAGATGATGTCAAATTCTGTGAGCAATATCTGCCACTTCGCAAGTCTTCCTGCGGCATAGGCTTTTGAAAGATATACTTCAACGGATCCAAGCGCGAAATGAGGTAAGTAGTGTAGGATGACAAATAATGTTTCAATTTCTGAGTCACCCAAGTTATGGCACAACATGTCCTTTCCAGATGAGTGTACTTAACCTCATAAGCCGTGAACTTCTTGCTAAGATAATAGATGGCCTGTTCCTTTCTGTCGGTGATGTCATGCTGCCCCAGTACACAGCCAAATGAATTTTCCAAGACTGTCAAGTAAAGAATCAAAGGTCTTCCTGGTTTTGTAGGAACCAACACGGGTGGGTTTGAAAAGTATCCTTTTATCTTATCAAATGCTTCTTGACACTCATCAGTCTACTTGACCGTAGCATCCTTCTTCAGCAATTTGAAAATAGGCTCACAAGTTGTCGTGGGCTGAGCAATAAACCTGCTGATGTAGTTCAACCTCCCTAACAGACTCACCACTTCAGTCCTGCTCCTCAGAGGTGGCAATTCTTGGATGGATTTGATCTTTGATGGGTCCAACTCGATGCCTCGCCAGCTGACTATGAATCCCAACAGCTTTCCGGATGGAACACCAAATGCGCACTTGGCAGGGTTAAGCTTGAGGTTGTACCTGCGAAGTCTCAGGAAGAATTTCCTCAAATCCCCAACGTGGTCGGCTTGATGCTTTGACTTTATGATCACATCATCCACGTATACCTCAATCTCCTTATGTATCATACCATGAAACACCGTAGTCATTTCTCTCATGTAAGTTGCCCCGGCGTTCTTCAAACCAAATGGTATTACCCGGTAGCAATAAGTTCCCCATGGCATGATGAATGTCGTCTTTTCTGCATCTTCTTCATCCATTAGAATCTGATGATACCTGTCATACCTCCTTTTTACCTGTGCCCGCAGGGCGTAAAGGAGTTTTTCCATTTAAAGGACAATCGAAACAGGATTGGTTTATTTAATTCAGAGTCGTCACTTGGGAGATTTATGGTGTCCCAAGTCACCGGTTGAATCCCGAATCGAGGAAAAGAAATGACTCTGTATTACAGTCCGTGAACCAGAAATCCGGATAAGGAATTCTGTTAACCCGGGAGAAGGTGTTAGGCATTCCTGAGTTTCATGGTTTTAGCACGGTCGCTCAACTGTCATATTCGACCTATTTGTCTGATTTTAAACACTTTAAACCTATGTGCAAATTTTGACTTTAACCGCTTTTATTCATTTTTAAGAAGATTGCAATGTTATTAAAACACGTATCGAACTACGTCACATAAATGCACCCGTGGTCTTCGACATATTTTAACATTGTTGAGATTTTGGATTTGGGTCACATAAATGTGCACCCGAGTTTAGGAAGGTATTCTTATTAAAAGACGCGCCTAAAGCAACTAATGCATTGTTAACTTTGCGGGATGCCATGAAAATTTGCTGAAGGACACGTCCCAATTTCTAAGGATTAAAATTAATTAAGTGAGAACCATGCGTTTTGAGATTTTATTTGGCATGACACTCCTCAAATTATTTCAAAGGATTTTATTCAACTAAAGAAAACTACAATGTTTATAAGTTAATATATATATATATATATATATATATATATTTATAAGTTAATATATTTATTTATTTATTTAGAGAAAAGAACAAGTAATGCGAAAATCAGCCACAGTTGACTCCTTACACAGCTCAGTACCAATCTTAAACCATTCCTTCACAAATAAGCTAAGCAATAACAATAACTTCATACCAAGAAATATCTGAGATCAATTTCTATACTTACACTCTTACTTAACATTGAAAGCTAGACTAATCAACAAATAAACCATACTAGGCTACTGAATGAACGACAGCCCTATTCAGATCCCTGGCCTCCTAACAGTCCAAATTAACTTCAAAACAGTCCAAGTTATACAATCCAAAGTCTGTCCAATTTAATTACCAAGCAATTTCAAACTAGTTAATGAAATACAGAGACAAATTCGCGTAGTAATTAGTGATTCCCCCTCATTTTTGATTTCAAAGTTGTTCGCATACATTGAGTGGAACTTCAAATTATGAGAGACAACAGTGTACCTGGAAGTTGAAGTATAAACCAAAAAAAATGAGGGGGTCAGTCAAACAGCAACAGCAATAGCAAATGACCAATCCAGCAGGGTTCAACAACGACAATAGGAGAATTTTCAAAAAACAAATGACACCAGAGAATCTAAGAATCAACCCAGCAATCAATAAACCCAAGCAAATAACCAATCAACTCAGTCGAACAAACCAGATTCAACTTGAAATCATATTCTTGGACCTTTCAAGCTTCAGTTACTGAACAATACCCAGAAAACTTAAGCTATTTTAATCCTAGATGAACTAGAATTAGAAAACTTCCTCAATGGAACAATAATATTTTTTTTTTAGAATTTCTTGTCTGTTTCTCTTTCTCTATCTTTTACTCTCTCTTTTCAGATTGCTTTTTCAATCCCCCTTAACTCTGTCCTAAGTCCCTCCACTTATACCCAAACACTGACCTTGCCAGCTCTCAAGAGCACTCAGGCAGAATTAAGAAACTAATTCTGCCCATGATCTTCTTTAGAACTCCACTAGAGTATTTTTTTTTCATTATCCCTTGTCTTTTCCTTATTTAATGTTCAAGCAGGTATGGGCAACATATTTTAATCAATCCCTTTTAAGCCTCCCCATACCATTATGTTTTGTTCCTCATTAGCACTAAACAAATGCATTAGTTTAATGTTACATTAGTACTTACTGGACAGAACACTTAAACCAAACCATTTCTCCATATTTTAAATCCCAAATTACCCCTAAAGTTACTGTGATTTACTGTCCTAGTCCAATCCCCTGTACCTCATCAGCTATAACCAATTTCCTTAATCAAAATTAAACAGCAACTCAAACTACACATATTAGATCAAATAGCAAACTGATATTAAACTGCTAAGATGCACATGTATTTGGGAATAACTGACTACATTCACAATTCTAAGCCAAACCTAGACAAAAATGAATTAAACATTGTAATATCACGAATTCATATGCAACAAACTAATTGGCAACGGAGAGTAAAGAATCAAACATAACATAATAAGACAATTTGAACCAACAGTAATATCAAACGATCACAGTTTTATACAATCACTCACTGAACTTGCCTAACTCGAAATACTCAACAATGTAAAGAAGAAACTAATCCAGAGTGAAACCAAACAGACAGGGGTTCGAGCGATTTCAACTAAATCCAATTAACTATAAAATCCAATTAATACAGTGATGAAAATTTGGACCAGAAAAAGGTCCAAAAGAGGGGGAAGAAGTAATTGACAAACATAGCAATATAACCTAATTAGGAAAAAAACAAACAACAATCAAAAAAGAAAAAGGAAAAGAAGAGAAATACCTCAAAATCCAAAACCAAATGAACACCGTTCTCATTGACCTTCGTAATTCCGACTTGAACTTCTGAGGCCAAAAATGGACCTTAATCGAGTGTTCTACTAAGGTCGATTAACAACCTCAAAACTCTCCTAATTTTGGACAGGTTCCAGTCTTGGTCTTTTTAAGGTTTGTTAGTCGATTTAAGATTCGACTAGTTCTAATGGGATTCGAACAAAAGTAGGGGTGATTTGGGAACAAGGGAGGTTAGGTGGCTTAGAGGTGTAAGTTTGGGGTTAATCGAGAAGGTGAGATTTTTTGGACGATCTTCGATTGAAGATTCGAAGAGTTCCGTTGAGATTCGAAGTAAACGGAACATGGATTCGTGGAGAGGGTGGCTAGAAGGTTCAGGGGTGTTATTTGGGTGGTCGGCGGCGTTGTTGCCACCGGGTTTCAGGTAAAGGGACATGAGGGCGGCTAGGGTTTCAGGGGGTCGTTTGGTCTCTGGTTCTTGGAGACGAAGGGGAGGGGTTTGGCTTGGGGGGCGTTGGGTAAGGGATTAGATTTATATACCAGAGGGGGAAACGAATCCTGGCCGTTTGATCTGATGAGATCAACGGCCTGGATTGATCATTTAAGTGGAACGGCGCCGTTTAGGCACTCCTGAGACCGGATCCATCTCCGGTAAATGGGTCGGGTTGGGGAATGGGTAAGGGAGAGATGATCTCGGTCGTTGGATTGATTTAACCCAATGGCACTGATTGAAAGTGACATAAACGACGTCGTTTGGGACGTCTGAGTGGGTTGATCAGTTGGACCGGGTTAGACACAAAATTTGGGCTGGATTTGGTCAAAATTAATATGGCCCAGTCCGATTTCTCTTCTATTTTCATTTTTGTTTTATTTTCTTTTTAAACTAATCTTCAAAATTAAAAACCTAAAAATCCTAATTTAAATTGTAAAACCAAAATTAACTTCAAATGCTAATTAACTCTTAAAAACAAATATCACACAAAATTGAATAAAAGAAAATCACACGATTTTGACATTAAATATTAAAATGCGAAGTACATTATTTTTTGTGAATTTTTCATTTTTGTAGAACACACTTAACTACTCCTAATTACAGAATTAAATACTAAATGTCAATGCAACCTATTTTTGTATTTTTCTTTAATTAAAACAAAGATGAACATGCACAGTCAACACGAATAATTAAAAAAATGCCACAAAAATTCTCCAAATTGCGTACAAAGAAAAACTATTTTATTTTTTGATTTCTTTTGGAGTAGTTCCTGTGAGGCAAAAATCACGTGCTCACAGTTTCGCCTCTTTGTCCGAAAACACGAAGAGTTTTCGTACAAAGATAAAGTGAGCGGATACGAGTGATTTTTGCCTGTTTGAACACTCCGTGTGAAGCATTTTCTTGAAAGATTTGACCAAACCTCTGCTTCGAAGGTTTTCCTACATATCCCTAGCTAAAAGGGAATCAGGTCAATGTAGTTCGGGAAGTTTTGGTAGCTAGGACTGCCAGGGAGCTGTGGTTTTACTGTTACTATTATTGCTGCTGTTGCCGCTACTTACTGACCTCCTTATTACACCATGCTAAAAGAAACCAAGAAGCTAGACTAAGCTATAGTCTATGAATTACAAAATCTTATCTAGATCTTCAGTATTGCTCTTGTGTCTCTTGTTGCTTTGATGTCTTGCTGACTGGTGTTTCCTCTGACATTTCTTTCTTTCTGTCTTGACTCGTAGTCTTCTCTTGATTGTCGAATTTGAACTGCTTATTTCCTTCTTGTGAGCTTCGAATTATTTTTCCTTCGAAGCTTGAACTGCCTTCTTCTGACTAGTGTTGCCTTCCTTCCGACTTCTGAACTGTAATTTATGCTGGGGATCTTTGTTGCAACCCTCCGCTCCGCTCTCCGGGCGGGCTCCTGACTTCTGCTATGACTTAACAAGATAATACCTCCATTCTCTAGGCGGGCTCCTGACTTCAATAAACCTTAAAATATAACACCTCCATTCTCCAGGCGAGCTCCTGACTTCAACAACTTCTTAAAAATATAACACCTCCATTCTCCAGGCGGGCTCCTGACTTCAACTACTTCTTAAAAATATAACACCTTCATGCTCCAGGCGGGCTCCTGACTTCAACAGCAACTTAAAAATATGACACCTCCATTCTCCAGGCGGGCTCCTGACTCCGACTACAACTTGAAAATATAACACCTCCATTCTCCAGGCGGGCTCCTGACTTCGACTACTTCTTAAAAATATAACACCTCCATTCTCCGGCGGGCTTCTGACTTCGACTACAACTTGAAAATATAACACTTCCATTCTCCAGGCGGGCTCCTGACTTCGACTACTCCTTAAAAATATAACACCTCCATTCTCCAGGTGGGCTCCTGACTTCAACTACTTCTTAAAAATATAACACCTCCATTCTCCAGGAGGGCTCCTGACTTCAACTAAAACTTAAAAATATAACACCTCCATTCTCCAGGAGGGCTCCTGACTTCAACAACTTCTTAAAAATATAACACCTCCATTCTCCAGGCGGGCTCCTGACTTCAACAACTTCCTAGAAATGCATTCTATTGCCGTTGTTCTTTCCTGTCTCTTGAACCATTTTCCTTCTAACTTGAATTATCTTCTTTCAGAACTGCTTCCCTCAAAAACTAGTGTTTCATTCCTCTGAGAACTGCTGGGGATAACACCGGTGTTTCATTCAAAATATGTTATTTTCCTCCTTCAAAGACTACTTCCCTTAAAGCTGGTGTTTTCCTTCCTCTGGAACTACTTCTCTTAAGACTTGTGTTATGTTCCTCCCGAAATTGCTTTCTTTAAAACTTGTTTTGTCTTCTTCTAACTGCTGGGGATACCACTTTTCTCCAAACTTGTGTTATCTTCCTTCTTCCCCAAGTCGGTACCTGACTTCCAGAAAATTTTAAAAAATGAAAGAAAGTTTTCTGCCCCAGTTTAACAATCTTTCTTGTGGCATGTCTTTCTGTCATCAATAACATTTCCTGTCCCTGCTTAAAATCAAATAGAATTTGTTAGAAATGTGGGGATGCTCCTGCTGGGGACGGTTTTCCCTTTCGCTCTTTTCCATGCTCTGCGTTGTTCGACCATCTTGAAACTTGGCTGATAACTTCCGACCTTCTTGATGATTCTGTATTCACCAACTTCTCCACTGTTGTTTTCCACTTTTGCTCCATATTGTCCCGAAATCTTAGACCAATCCATCATTTGGTCTTACAACGGCGTCTTTCCCATCCCATCACATTATCCTCGCATGTCTTATCCCCATTTACCTTGCACCATGTTGGCAACTGGTAGTTAGCTCTGAAAATCCTTCTTAAAAACAAACTACTACTGACCAAAAAGAAATGGAAAATGATGACTTCGAAAGACAGAACAAGAAAAATCTTTCTGAGCAATTGTTTGAAGAGAAAATAACTTATCTGAATGGTATAACCGATCCCAATGGTCATGTCATACATTTTTGGACTAATCAACCTAGTCTATTTACACCAATAAATCTTTCTGATGTCCCTTCCTTACATTCAAAAGGTCCCGCAACCCATCTTCTTTTGCCGAAACAACATCTTTATTCTGCTTGACGTCTCGACGGATCCTTTCCATCAAGCTTATCTCGTTTGCTCCTTTTAATTCCTTGTCACCTTATAGTGCCCTTCGAGGGGTTGTCACTAATAAGACTCTCTCATTTCTCTCAACTCTCGTCGCCTTATGGTGCCTATGAAGGTTTTCACCGATAAGACTCTCTCATTTTATTTCTCTCAACTTCGGTCGCCTTATGGTGCATGTGAAGGTTTTCACCGATAAGACTCTATCATTTTCATTAATTTCCCTGCTTGGACCGGAGTATTACCCTGATACGAATCACCTCTGTTTGCTCGACTCATCATCTCTCGAAAACTGATCAGAAGGTCTTTCTTTGGACCGTAATGTGGGCTTTTGGATGGGATTAGAAAGAAAGGGTATCAAAGTCTCAAAATAATTTGCCATGGGTTTAAGATTACAACTTTTGGAATCACATTTCTTATTACAAAATAACCTCTGCCCCAGTTTCTTGCTTGGGAATCTTTTGACTTTTATTTTACTATGACCGAGCCGTAAAGCTGCCTACGTACCCTTAACAGGGATCAGGTCAAACGTAGGTCACACCTGAATTTCCTTGTTGTTATATTTTTTCACTTCTTTTTTTTTCTTTTTCTTTTCTTTCTTTTTCTCTCTTTTTCGTTATTGATTCCAAAAGAGGGGTATGAAATAAATAAATAAGGCTCAAAAAAGGGGAACAAAGGGTAAAGTGTTTAGATAGTAGAACAAATTGCCTTCGTCATTTCAATCTTCGAAATAATGCCAAATACAAACAATCAACAATTATACCAAAGAAATCATACATAATATCTTTTTACTGCATCAGAATTGATAGCCATGTCTATGCATTTTCCTTCGATATCTGTTAAACATAAAGCACCATTGGACAATACTCTGGTTACAATGAATGGTTCTTGCCAATTTGGGGCGAACTTGTCTTTTGCTTCAACCTGATGTGTAAGGATGTGTTTCAGCACTTGCTGACCCACTTCAAATTTCCGGGGACGCACATTTTTGTTGTATGCTCTTGCCATTCTCTTTTGATATAACTGGCCATGGCACACAACTGCCAATCTCTTTTCATCAATCAAGTTCAACTGCTCCAAACGGGTTTTGACCCACTCATCATCATCAATCTCAGCCTCAGCGACAATCCGAAGGGACGGGATTTCAACTTCCGTCGGTATTACTGCTTCAGTTCCATATACCAACAAATAAGGAGTTGCACCTACCGAAGTACGGACAATAGTGCGATAACCCAGCAACGCAAATGGTAATTTTTCGTGCCATTGCACAGTAGTGTAATTTTTGTTGGCTGCCTCAACTGCTCCATTCGCCTTGGGACAATATGGGGTAGAATGGCGGTGTGTAATCTTAAACTGTTGACATACCTCTTTCATCAAATTGCTATTAAGATTAGCACCGTTATCTGTGATGATCACCTTCGGGATTCCAAATCAACAGATGATATGTGAGTGAACAAAATCGACCACTGCTTTCTTGGTCACAGACTTGAACGTTTTGGCCTCAACCCATTTGGTGAAATAATCAATGGCTACCAGAATGAACCTATGCCCGTTGGATGCTGCTGGCTCAATTGGTCCAATGATATCCATGCCCCAAGCGACGAAGGGCCATGGCGCTGACATTGTGTGTAATTGCGATGGCGGAGAATGAATCAAATCTCCGTGTATCTGGAACTGATGACATTTGCGCACAAAACTAATACAATCTCGCTCCATGGTGAACCAATAATAACCTGCTCGGAGAATTTTCTTTGCCAACACATATCCGCTCATATGTGGTCCGCAGACTCCTGAATGTACTTCGGACATAACAGACGTAGCTTGTCTAGCATCAATGCATATTAACAATCCCAGGTCTGGTGTTCTTTTATATAGAACTCCCCCACTCAAGAAAAATCCGCTTGCCAACTGTCTAATTGTTCTCTTTTGATCCCTCGTGGCTTGCACTGGGTATATCCCTAATCTGATGTATTCCTTGATATCATGGAACCATGGTTCACCATCAAATTCTTCTTTAATCATGTTGCAGTAAGCATGCTGATCTCGTACTTGAATATGCAAAGGATCGACATAGGCTTTGTCCGGATGGTGCAGCACTGACGCTAGGGTAGCCAAAGCATCAGCGACCTCATTATGGACCCTTGGAATATGCCTGAACTCCACTGCTCTAAACCGTTGACAAAGATCATGCAAGCATTGTCGGTATGGTATGAGCTTCAGATCTCGCATTTCCCATTCTCCTTGAATTTGATGTACTAGAAGGTCCAAGTCTCCCAAGACCAAGACTTCCTGGACATCCATGTCTGCAGCTAGCCTTAAACCCAAAATGCATGCTTCGTATTCAGCCATATTGTTGGTACAATAAAAACGAAGTTGAGTTGTAACATGATAGTGATATCCTGTTTCAGAAATAAGCACGACTCCTATTTCCACTCCTTTCATGTTAGCAGCCCCATCAAAGAAAGGTTTCCAACCTGGTTTTTTGGCATGTTCTAGTTCATCAATGTGCATTACCTCTTCATCAGGAAAATAAGTCTTCAGTGGCTCATACTCTTCATTGACCGAGTTCTCGGCCAAATGATCGGCCAATGCTTGGTCTTTCATCGCAGTTTGAGTCACATAGATTATGTCAAACTCTGTGAGCAAAATCTTCCATTTTGCAAGTCTTCCTGTCGGCATTGGCTTTTGAAAGATATACTTCAATTGATCCAAGCGTGAAATGAGGTAAGTAGTGTAGGATGACAAATAATGTTTTAACTTCTGTGCCACCCAAGTTAGGGCGCAACATGTTTTTTCCAAGTGAGTGTACTTGACCTCATAAGCTGTGAACTTCTTGCTAAGATAGTAGATGGCATGTTCTTTTCTGCCGGTGGCGTCATGCTGCCCCAGTACACAGCCAAATGAATTTTCCAGGACAGTCAAGTAAAGAATTAGAGGTCTCCCTGGTTCTGGCGGAACCAGCACAGGTGGGTTTGTCAAGTAACCTTTTATCTTGTCAAATGCTTCTTGACACTCATCAGTCCACTTGATCGCAGTGTCCTTCTTTAACAACTTGAAAATAGGCTCACAAGTTGTCGTGAGCTTAGCAATAAACCTGCTGATGTAGTTCAGCCTTCCTAACAGACTCATCACTTTAGTCTTGTTCCTCGGAGGGGGCAATTCTTGTATGGCTTTGATCTTTGATGGGTCCAACTCGATGCCTCGCCGACTGACAATGAATCCTAATAGTTTTCCAGATGGAGCACCAAATGCACACTTGGCGGGGTTAAGCTTGAGGTTGTACCTGCAAAGCCTCTGGAAGAATTTCCTCAAATCCTCAACGTGGTCGGCCTGATGTTTTGATTTTATGATCACATCATCTACATATACCTCAATATCCTTGTGTATCATATCATGAAACACAGTAGTCATCGCTCTTATATAAGTTGCCCCAGCATTCTTCAACCCAAATGGCATTACTCGGTAGCAATAAGTTCCCCATGTCATGATGAAAGCTGTCTTTTCCGCATCTTCTTTGTCCATTAAAATCTGATGATACCCGGCATAGTAATCCACAAAATATCCAATCTCGCGCTTGGCACAATTGTCAATTAGAATGTGGATATTGGGTAAAGGGAAGTTATCCTTCGGACTTGCTTTGTTGAGATTGTGGTAATCGACGCATACTATGATCTTGCCATCCTTCTTCGGCACAAGCACGACATTAGCCAACCAAACAGGATATCGGGTGACCCGGATAACCTTTGCATCCAACTGTTTGGTAATTTCTTCTTTAATCTTCACGCTGATATCAGTTTTGAACTTCCTCAACTTTTGCTTGACGGGAGGGAATGCTGGATCAGTAGGCAATTTGTGGACCACTAAATCAGTGCTCAAACCCAGCATGTCGTCATATGACCATGCAAAAACATCTTTGTACTCGCTGAGTGCTTTGATTATCTCTTCCCGGATTTCTGGCTCGAGGTGGACACTTATTTTAGTCTCTCGGACATTGTCTGTGTCCCCTAAATTGACGGCTTTTGTGTCATTCAAATTGGGTTTGGGTTTTTCTTCGAAGTGAATTAACTCCTTGGTAATCTCTTCGAAGGCTTCATTCTCATCATCATATTCTGATTCGTAATCACAATCTACTCCATGAACTAACATTTCGGAATCAGATTGATTTTTAAGACTGGGTTGAGGATTCTTCATGCATGACATGTCATTAGAACCAGCGAAAAAGAAATGTATAGAAAAGAAAAGAAAACAAAAAGGAAAACCATCAGGAATGATGAAGAAAGGGAAATTGTATTTCATTGAATGATAAAAGATAACAAGGTTTGTACACTCAAACAGACTGAAAAAAATGAAATCTGGATTACAACTCTGGAATAATCCGTACAAACTTAAAGGAAAATCAAAGCGAACTACCAAGACTCCTTCCGAGTAGGGAGAGGAGTATCCTTCCAATTATTAAGCTTTTTTTGGCCCAACAAATTGCACTTTTGCGTTGCTAGAACCTTCTCCAATCTCCACCATGTTCACACTATCGAACAACTTCTCAAATCTTTCAATCAACTCCTTATCAGGATTTATCACAGAACTGGGAATTGTTGTCACTGGGCGACTCCTTGTACCGGACTTGACAAATGATCTGGAAAGACGTGGGACCGGCTTTGGAAGGACCCATGTCCTCTGTTTCAATTTCCTGGCTATTTTTATGCCTGCGGCTGTGGGCTTGAATCCCAGACCAAATGTTCCCAAGTTTTCAGGAAGAGACACGGGTTGTATGATGCCTTGCAATGCTGATCCCAAACCCTTTCCTGGTACAAAACCATTCTTCAACATTTCATATGCTACCATGACTGATGTGGCGTTTATCTTCGGATTCGGGATACATTTCCCTTCTGGAACTTTCTCGACTGACATTGCGTCCGAAACCTGGTAGACCCATGGTCCCTTGTCATCTTCCACTTCAATGAATGGCACAATGGTGTTGTTGTGAGCGCACAAATTATCTTCGTCGTGCACCACTATTTCCTGTCTGTCCCATTCAAACTTGACCATTTGATGGAGTATTGATGGTACTACTTTAGCGGCATGAATCCACGGTCGCCCTAATAGCAAATTGTAGGAAACAGCTATATCCAGCACTTGGAATTCCATTGTGAATTCTACTAGACCTATGGTCAGCTCCAATATTATGTCCCCGACTAAGTCTTTGCCTCCGCCATCAAATCCCCGCACACAGATACTGTTCTTATGGATCCTCTCATCTTCTACTTTCAGCTTGATTAGAGTGGAGAGAGGACAGATATATGCACTTGAGCCATTGTCAACCAATACTCGAGTAACCACGGCATCCTCGCATTTCAGTGTCAGGTAAAGGGCTTTGTTATGCTCAATATCCTCTACCGGCAATTCATCATCGGAAAAAGTGACTCTGTTTACTTCAAAAATCTTGTTGGCTATCTTTTCCAGATGATTTACCGAGATCTTTTCGGGAACATGGGCCTCATTCAAGATTTTCATCAGGGATTGTCGGTGCTCATCTGAATGGATTAGCAACGAGAGTAATGAGATCTGAGCGGGCGTTTTCCTCAACTGCTCTACAACAGAATAGTCATGCACTTTCATTTTCCTCAAAAATTCCTCTGCCTCTTCTTTAGTTACAGCTTTCTTTACCAGCGTTGAATTATCTTTAGCTCTTCTTAACTCCTCGGGACTAAAATGCCTTCTTGAGCGAGTCAAACCTTGCACTTCACAAACTTCTTCTTTGACTTCTTCCCCCTTGTAAATCACTGTCACCCGTTCATAATTACAAGGAACAACCTTGCGGTTGATTACTGGAAGCTGAGTTACTGGTTTTATAATAACAGGCTCTGTGCGAGCACCCTTCATGACCACAACATGTTTACTTGCAACCCTTGTCACTACCACTTTAGCTTTCTCTGGTTTTACTAGAACAATGCTTGACGACCCTTCTCGGCTACCACAACTGGCTTATCATCTACCACTCTCAACTGGACCACTAATTTCCCACTGGTTACTTTTTCCTTTGAGCTGGTTTCGCTGGAACGGATCATCATTACCGTCTGTGGGGGCTTCCTGGGCTCCCCCTCTTTGTGTATAAACTCAATCATGTGTGTCTCATGGTGAGTTGGCAGTGGATTTTGATTGATATTTGGTGCTTCTAGGGCTTGAACCTCGATCCGATGAGTATCAATAAGCTCTTGCACAACTGTTTTTAGTTTTCAGCATTTCACTGTATCATGCCCAGGGACCCCTGAACAGTACTCACAACTCACCGAGTGGTCAAGATTTCTAGGAGGAGGATTTGGCATTTTAGGCTCAATTGGATTCAACATGCCCAACTGCCTCAATCTATGGAAAAGACTGGTATATGATTCCCCCAGTGGAGTGAATGTCTTTTGCTTTTGTGACCTCTCATTCTTGAGGGCTTGGTTTGGTCAGAAACCTGTCCCGGGGGGGATTTCTGTAGGCCCTTGGGGGTGGATATGTGTTTTTTGGAGCTGGGTATGGATTTTGTGGAGCCGGCGCACGCCATTGTGCGTGTGCCGGGGCTTGGGTATAGGCTTGTGCATGATGGACGGAAAAATGGGGATCTGGCGGTGGGTAGTAGTGCTGTGGAGGGCTATATGAAGTGTGGGGGTAATTTTGGTGGTAGGGTCATGATTGGCTATAGTAGGGTGACAGGCCTCTAGATCCAAACCAGGCTCCGGACTCAACAGTCGTGACATCTTCTTTCTTCTTTTTCCCAAGCACACCCCCAGTGCCGCTTTGAATGGCCTGGGTGGTTGCCTTGATCGCTGAATAACTCATGATCTTGTTGGACTTAAGCCCCTCCTCGACCATGCCTCCCATTTTTACGACCTCATTAAAAGATTTGCCAATTGCGGACACCAGATGACCAAAGTAGGTCGGCTCCAAAGCCTGTAAAAAGTAATCAACCATCTCGCTCTCTTTCATTGGGGGATCTACCCTTGCTGCTTGCTCCCTGTCACACCTCCTTTTTGCGCGCCCCGCCCCGAAGGGTAAAAATGCGTGAGGGAGTTTTTCCAATTTAAGTGACAATATTCGAAATGGGATTATTTATTTAATTCAGAGTCGCCACTTGGGAAAGGTTTGACTTTTGGTGTCGCAAGTCACCGGTTTATCTTGAATCCCAAATCGAGGAAATTTTTCGACTTTTCCAAATGAAGTCTGCGAACCAGAAATTCTAAGTAAGGAATTCTGTTGATCCGAGGGAAGGTGTTAGGCACCCTCGAATCCCGTGGTTCTAGCACGGTCGCTTAAATTGTTATAATGGCTAAATATCTGATTTAAATACATGTTTTGACTTATGTGCTTTTATTAAGTTTAAACCGCTTTTATTATTATCATTTATTTTTATAAAATTGCAACGTCATAAAAATGCATCTCGAACCACGTCACAATCAATGCACCCGTGGTCGTCGACACATTTAGACTCCGTTGAGATTTGGATTTGGGTCACATCAATGTGCACCCGAATTTAAGAATGTAATTTAATTAAGTCGCACCTAGAGCAACTAACGTACTGTTATTTTGGGAAGGCCGTAAAATTCGCTAAACGGCCTGTCCCGAATTCGAAGTATTTTAGTATATACATTTAGAGGGCCCCGCAGCTTGTTCGTTTTTGTTTGTCGAGGCTCGTCTCAATTTTATTTAAAGGATAAACCTATAGTGACTATATTTTTCTATTACGTTTGTCTCTAAAAAATAAAAGGAAGAGGATACCAAATTTACTTGTTTAAACAACTACATACTAAATCTTTAATATGTTTGCCGAATCCGAATTTTTGTTTTATTACGTGATTGGTTGTTTATGAGAGTTACCTCATGACTTGTCTTCAACGAGTGAATACGCTTGTTAATTGGTTAAGGGAGATGGCAAACAAACTAATAACATATACTAAACTTACATTAAACGACCTTCAAATTTGAATTTTAAAACTAGCTTATTTGGGCTTTGATTAATGGAATCAGCTGTTTTATTAGGAAAACTACTACTAATTAAACTCAAAAATGCCTATTAGTTTTCCTCAAAAGCTGTCTCATTATTTTGAAATAGTGAATCTATATCGAAACCCATATTGAGCCTATATCGGAACAAGTAATCTAACAAGGGAGTTGGCGTACATGGCCGAACTGTTAACGTAACCACATGAGAATTTGTCTGGGGTACATTCATCCTGAAGTCAAACGGAATCAAATACAACAGATTTGACAGTTCAGAGGTCTAGACCAAACACATACAGATGCTTGCCATGATTCTATGTTATAATGTCATAACTAAAACAAAACCCAATGGTTATATGCATTAAAACACATCTGATCTAACAAACAAATGCTATCTAATAGTTCATCTCAAATCAGAATGTATGTTAATTCATACAGAGCAATTGCAGTTTGAAGTTACACAAATGTAGGCCAACTTATCATTTAAACTATGGATATATTTTGAACATAAGCATCGTGAAGTAAACAACATTCGTTTCATTATTTCTGCTTCAAAACTTCAAGCTTTCAACAACATATGGTTCAGAAGTTGTGTACCTGGAAGTGTTTACAGTTGAAGAAGAAGGGAAGTCAGCAGAGTAACAATGGCAACAAATGCAGCAGCAGTAACAGCAGACAACAACAGGACAAATCCCAGAACAAAGTGCAACTATAGCCGATAGAACAAGTAGTAACAACACAAACAGCAACACCCAGTGCAATAGACACAATGCTTCAAGACAAAACCAAGTCCAGGAGAACAAACAATGCTACCCAAACAATAGACTTAGTCGAGACTTGGAAGAAATCAGGATTGATTGAACAGGTTGAACAAATGAAACCCAAACAACAGTAGGAAGAAACAATTTCTGATTTTTGTATGTTTTTCTCTCTTGTTTATGTGTCTGTATATGCCTCTCTGTGATATCCCTCTCACTATCTCTTTTCTTTTCAAAATCCAGTGCCAATTTCCAGTCTCGAAATCTGTCTGAGTTGCTCAAAAATCCAGTCTGAGTCCCCCTTTTCTAATGGAAGTTCCCCTGTTTTATAAGCCTAGCATCAGCCCTTTAACAGCCTGTTAGACAAATCAGAACCCCTCCCATGTGATCTGTTTTCTTTCCACTCAACTACTTAAAATAAGACCCTCCCATGATATTCCCTGATAAACCCCTTTTAATCACCTTATTAAACTAAAAAGCAGACATGGGCAGCAGGAATATAACTTGACAGCATATGCTGTCAAGTTATTCCTCATCTCAAAAGGGGCTTTATGCACATGTTGTGCACAAATGCACATGCCACCAATTCAGATGGCAGCTAACAATCCAATCCCTTAAGTTTCTGATTCAAATCAACAACTATAAGTAGCTATACTCGATTCTCAATTTTGATTCAAACAATGTTCAGCAAGAACAGATCAAATTGTTATCATTCAACAACTGAAACTATTTGACGACATGTATCAAATCGACTATACTAATTATAACATATACAATCAAAACCAATAATCAGGAATCCAACAGTATCAACAAAAGGGGGTTCAGATTGCACTGTCAAAACAAAAATGACCCTGGGAACTAATTAAATGACCAATTTCAAATTCAATCGACTATGTAATTTACACACACATACATTATCAGTAAATAAGGAAAAGACTTGAACAAATACAAAAGTCTGGGCAAGGTGGGCAACAACAGTTGATAAAAATTCGAAACACAAACTAAACAAGACGTTTCGGCCATACGAACAGACCTTTAACAAACACATGACATGAATAAAGAAAAGAGAAACAAACTTACCTTAAAATCCTTGGAAAAATCAGAAAACCAAACTCGTATTTGAAGAGAACCTTCTTGGGGTTGAACGGACTTTAATCGAAGTGTTCTCAACTGAGAACACTTCGATTAAGGTCCATTAGACCCTAATGACTTGGCTCAAACGGACACAAACCAGGCATCAGAACTTCTAGGGTTCTTAAGGGTAGATTTGGGATCTAGGTTTCCCTGGTTAGATTCGGACCAAACCAAGCATGGTTTGGTCACGAGGGAGGTCCGGGGACTGCCTGGTATGAAACTGGGGTAGATCGGTGTGGATCGGAGTTCTGCTCGAATCTTCAAATGAAGATTCGAGAAGATGGGGGAAGGTTCGAGATCAATGGTTTGCAGATCTATATTCAGGGTGTCAAGGTGGGGGTCACCGGCGTCCATGCCGCCGGGTTTTTGGTGAGGGGAAAGGGGGGCGGCTAGGGTTCCGTGGTTTGGGGTCTGTGAAGGGGACGACCTAAGGCAGGGGGGTTTGGTTTAGGCGCGGGGTGAAAGGGGAAGGGTTTATATACGGGGGTGAGTAATGGATGTTGGCCGTTGGATTGCTGGTGATCAACGGCTGTGATCTATGTACTAAAGGGAAAACGGCGTCGTTTCAAATACACGGGGCTGGGTTGGACCAAGGTTGAACGGGTCGGGTTTGTTCGTGGGTACGGGGGATGTGATCTTGGCCGTTGATCATTCTGAGATCAACGGCCCAGATCAATAGTGTCTCAACGACGTCGTTTGGACGGTTATGTGGCCAACTCAATTGGACCGGGTAAAACAGGGATCCTGGATTGGGTTATCTTGGTTTTGGGCCTATTTTATTTGGTTCAAACTGGCCCAATCCGGGGATCCTTTTTTCCTTTTCCCTTTTTTTTTCTTTTTAATCTCCTATTTAAAATGCCAACTAATGCTATAAAAACATTAAACAATAATTAACACACAATTAAAATAGCACCACTTAATGACAAAATTGAAAGATGCATTTTTCGCGATTTTTCCTTTTAATAACCGGAATACCGTTCAATTACACACGCCACATTTTTTTTGTTTTTTTTAATAAAAAAAATAAAAATGGGCAAAAATCATAGATAATTAACAAAATGCCACGTGAAAAATCCAAAAATTGTACAGCAAGACCGATTGCTATTATTTGTGTTTCTTATGGAGTGATTGTCGCGTAAAACAAAAATCACGTACTCACAGCTGCCCCTCTTTGTTCGGAAACACGAAGAGTTTTCGTGAAAAGATAAAGTGAGCGGATATGAGCGATTTTTGCCTATTGGACTACTCCGTGTGAAGCATGTTTTGAAAGATCTGACCGAATCTTTGCTTCAAAGATTTCCTACATATCCTGGGCTAAACAAGAATCAGGTCAATGTAGTTCAGGAAGCTTTGGTAGCTGGGACTACCATGGGACTGCAATTCTTGTCGTTACTGTTGTTGCCGCTGCTGTTTCTGCTTACCGACTCCCTTATTACAAACAAAGGAAAATTGAAACTGTACTAACTACGTATGCATGTCAACCGCTAGTTACAAGATTCTTATCTATGATCCTTTGGCGACTTGATCTTGGGTCTTAGTTGATTCTGCTTGTAGACTCCGATCTGAATCTTGATGCTTGCAAGTTGTAGGTGCCTATTTATTTCTGCGACACTGAGTAAGACGGGGTTGGTAGAATTCGGAACCTTGATCAACCTTTGAACGATCTGCCCTTCGCCTTTCCGAATATCTCGACACATCTTCTTTTTGTCTTTTTCTTCTTTTATTCTGAGTTGAGACTCATCTTGTGGGTCATCTCCATCCATGTGTCTCGAGGTCAGACCTGCGGGGAAAAACAAACGAACGAAATTTTCTGCCCCAGTTCTACTAGGAAAATTTTGTGGGTTAGTTGTCGGGAAGTTTACAAAGCTGATGAAGGGATTGGACCACAAAATGCAACTTCAGGATTGGATCCCTAATATTGCCATAAGGTAAAAATGCTCAGTTCAGGGTTGGAGCCCTAATACTGACTAGCTGGGGAGAAGTTCAGTTTAGAGTTGAAACCCTAATACTGACTAACTGGGGAAAAGTTCAGTTTAGGGTTGGGGCCCTAATACTGACTGAATGGAAAAGTTCAGTTTAGGGTTTAAAACCCAAATACTGACTGAATGGAAAGAGTTTAGTTTAGGGTTTAAAACCCTAATGCTGACTGAATGGAAAAAAGTTCAGTTTAGGGTTTAAACCCTAATGCTGACTGAATGGAAAAAAGTTTAGTTTAGGGTTTAAAACCCTAATGCTGACTGAATGGAAAACTTTAGTTTAAGGTTTAAAACCCTAATGCTGACTGAATGGAAAAAGTTCAGTTTAGGGTTTAAAACCCTAATGCTGACTGAATGGAAAAAAATTCAGTTTAGGATTTAAAACCCTAATGCTGACTGAATGGAAAAAAGTTCAGTTTAGGGTTTAAAACCCTAAAGCTGGCTGAATGGAAAAAGTTCAGTTTAGGGTTTAAAACCCTAATGCTGACTGAATGGAAAAAGTTCAGTGGTTAAAACCCTAATGCTGACTAAAGGAAAGAGTTCAGTTTAGGGTTTAAAACCCTAATGCTGACTAAGTGGAAAAAGTTCAGTTTAGGGTTTAAAACCCTAATGCTGACTAAAGGAAAGAGTTCAGTTTAGGGTTTAAAACCCTAATGTTGACTGAATGGAAAAAGTTCAGTTTAGGGTTTAAAACCCTAATGCTGATTAAAGGAAAGAGTTCAGTTTAGGGTTTAAAACCCTAATGCTGACTGAATGGAAAAAGTTCAGTTTAGGGTTTAAAACTCTAATGCTGACTAAAGGAAAGAGTTTAGTTTAGGGTTTAAAACCCTAATGCTGACTGAATGGAAAGAGTTCAGTTTAGGGTTTAAAACCCTAATGTTGACTGAATGGAAAAAAGTTCAGTTTAGGGTTTAAAACTCTAATGCTGACTGAATGGAAAAAATTGAATGGAAAAACTTCAGTTTAGGGTTTGAAATCCTAATGCTGACTGAATGGAAAAAAGTTCAGTTTAGGGTTTAAAACACTAATGCTGACTGAGTGGATAAAAGTTCAGTTTAGGGTTTAAAACCCTAATGCTGACTTAATGGAAAAAAGTTCAGTTTAGGGTTTAAAACCCTAATGCTGACTGAATGGAAAGAGTTCAGTTTAGGGTTTAAAACCCTAATGTTGACTGAATGGAAAAAATTTCAGTTTTGGGTTTAAAACCCTAATGCTGACTGAATGGAAAAAATTGAATGGAAAAACTTCAGTTTAGGGTTTAAAACCCTAATGCTGACTGAATGGAAAAACATCAGTTTAGGGTTTAAAACCCTAATGCTGACTGAATGGAAAAAATTTCAGTTTAGGGTTTAAAACCCTAATGCTGACTGAATGGAAAAAAGTTCAGTTTAGGGTTTAAAACCCTAATGCTGGGACTACCATGGGACTGCAATTCTTGTCGTTACTGTTGTTGCCGCTGCTGTTTCTGCTTACCGACTCCCTTATTACAAATAAAGGAAAATTGAAACTGTACTAACTACGTATGCATGTCAACCGCTAGTTACAAGATTCTTATCAATGATCCTTTGGCGACTTGATCTTGGGTCTTAGCTGATTCTGCTTGTAGACTCCGATCTGAATCTTGATGCTTGCAAGTTGTAGGTGCCTATTTATTTCTGCGACACTGAGTAAGACGGGGTTGGTAGAATTCGGAACCTTGATCAACCTTTGAACGATCTGCCCTTCGCCTTTCCGAATATCTCGACACATCTTCTTTTTGTCTTTTTCTTCTTTTATTCTGAGTTGAGACTCATCTTGTGGGTCATCTCCATCCATGTGTCTCGAGGTCAGACCTGCGGGGAAAAACAAACGAACGAAATTTTCTGCCCTAGTTCTACTAGGAAAATTTTGTGGGTTAGTTGCCGGGAAGTTTACAAAGCTAATAAAGGGATTGGACCACAAAATGCAACTTCAGGATTGGATCCCTAATATTGCCATAAGGTAAAAATGCTCAGTTCAGGGTTGGAGCCCTAATACTGACTAGCTGGGGAGAAGTTCAGTTTAGAGTTGAAACCCTAATACTGACTAACTGGGGAAAAGTTCAGTTTAGGGTTGGGGCCCTAATACTGACTGAATGGAAAAGTTCAGTTTAGGGTTTAAAACCCAAATACTGACTGAATGGAAAGAGTTTAGTTTAGGGTTTAAAACCCTAATGCTGACTGAATGGAAAAAAGTTCAGTTTAGGGTTTAAACCCTAATGCTGACTGAATGGAAAAAAGTTTAGTTTAGGGTTTAAAACCCTAATGCTGACTGAATGGAAAAACTTTAGTTTAAGGTTTAAAACCCTAATGCTGACTGAATGGAAAAAGTTCAGTTTAGGGTTTAAAACCCTAATGCTGACTGAATGGAAAAAAATTCAGTTTAGGATTTAAAACCCTAATGCTGACTGAATGGAAAAAAGTTCAGTTTAGGGTTTAAAACCCTAAAGCTGGCTGAATGGAAAAAGTTCAGTTTAGGGTTTAAAACCCTAATGCTGACTGAATGGAAAAAGTTCAGTTTAGGGTTTAAAACCCTAATGCTGACTGAATGGAAAAAATAAACCCTAATACTGACTGAATGGAAAAAAGTTCAGTTTAGGGTTAAAAACCCTAATGCTGACTGAATGGAAAAAAGTTCAGTTTAGGGTTTAAAACCCTAATGTTGACTGAATGGAAAAAGTTCAGTTTAGGGTTTAAAACCCTAATGCTGACTAAAGGAAAGAGTTCAGTTTAGGGTTTAAAACCCTAATGCTGACTGAATGGAAAAGTTCAGTTTAGGATTTAAAACTCTAATGCGGACTAAAGGAAAGAGTTTAGTTTAGGGTTTAAAACCCTAATGCTGACTGAATGGAAAGAGTTCAGTTTAGGGTTTAAAACCCTAATGTTGACTGAATGGAAAAAAGTTCAGTTTAGGGTTTAAAACTCTAATGCTGACTGAATGGAAAAAATTGAATGGAAAAACTTCAGTTTAGGGTTTGAAATCCTAATGCTGACTGAATGGAAAAAAGTTCAGTTTAGGGTTTAAAACACTAATGCTGACTGAATGGATAAAAGTTCAGTTTAGGGTTTAAAACCCTAATGCTGACTTAATGGAAAAAAGTTCAGTTTAGGGTTTAAAACCCTAATGCTGACTGAATGGAAAGAGTTCAGTTTAGGGTTTAAAACCCTAATGTTGACTGAATGGAAAAAAGTTTAGTTTAGGGTTTAAAACCCTAATGCTGACTGAATGGAAAAATTTGAATGGAAAAACTTCAGTTTAGGGTTTAAAACCCTAATGCTGACTGAATGGAAAAAGTTCAGTTTAGGGTTTAAAACCCTAATGCTGACTGAATGGAAAAAAGTTCAGTTTAGGGTTTAAAACCCTAATGCTGACTGAATGGAAAAAAGTTCAGTTTAGGGTTTAAAACCCTAATGCTGACTGAATGGAAAAAGTTCAGTTTAGGGTTTAAAACCCTAATGCTGACTGAATGGAAAAAGTTCAGTTTAGGGTTTAAAACCCTAATGCTGACTGAATGGAAAAAAGTTCAGTTTAGGGTTTAAAACCCTAATGCTGACTGAATGGATAAAAGTTCAGTTTAGGGTTTAAAACCCTAATGCTGACTTAATGGAAAAAAGTTCAGTTTAGGGTTTAAAACCCTAATGCTGACTAAAGGGAAAAAGTTCAGTTTAGGGTTTAAAACCCTAATCCTGATTAAAGGGAAAAGTTTAGTTTAGGGTTTAAAACCCTAATGCTGACTGAATGGAAAAAGTTCAGTTTAGGATTTAAAATACTAATGCTGACTAAAGGAAAGAGTTCAGTTTAGGGTTTAAAACCCTAATGCTGACTAAAGGGAAAAAGTTCAGTTTAGGGTTTAAAACCTTAATCCTGATTAAAGGGAAAAGTTCAGTTTAGGGTTTAAAACCCTAATGCTGACTAAATGGAAAAAGTTCAGTTTAGGGTTTAAAACCCTAATGTTGACTAAAGGAAAGAGTTCAGTTTAGGGTTTAAAACCTTAATGCTGACTAAAGGGAAAAAGTTCAGTTTAGGGTTTAAAACCCTAATGCTGACTGAATGGAAAAAGTTCAGTTTAGAGTTTAAAACCCTAATGCTGACTAAAGGAAAGAGTTCAGTTTAGGGTTTAAAACCCTAATGCTGACTGAATAGAAAAAGTTCAGTTTAGGGTTTAAAACCCTAATGCTGACTGAATGGAAAAAGTTCAATTTAGTGTTTAAAACCCTAATGCTGACTGAATGGAAAAAGTTCAGTTTAGGGTTTAAAACCCTAATGCTGACTGAATGGAAAAAGTTTAGTTTAGGGTTTAAAACCCTAATGCTGACTAATGGAAAGAGTTCAGTTTAGGGTTTAAAACCCAAATTCTGTCTAAAGGGAAAAGGTTCAGTTTAGGGTTTAAAACCCTAATGCTGACTGAATGGAAAAAAGTTAGTTTAGGGTTTAAAACCCTAATGATGACTGAATGGAAAAAGTTCAGTTTAGGGTTTAAAACCCTAATGCTGACTTAAGGAAAGAGTTCAGTTTAGGGTTTAAAACCTTAATGCTGACTAAAGGGAAAAAGTTCAGTTTAGAGTTTAAAACCCTAATGCTGACTGAATGGAAAAAGTTCAGTTTAGGGTTTAAACCCTAATGCTGACTGAATGGAAAAAAGTTCAGTTTAGGGTTTAAAACCCTAATGCTGACTAAATGGAAAAACTTCAGTTTAAGGTTTAAAACCCTAATGCTGACTGAATAGAAAAAGTTCAGTTTAGGGTTTAAAACTCTAATGCTGACTGAATGGAAAAAAGTTCAGTTTAGGGTTTAAAACCCTAATGCTGACTGAATGGAAAAAAGTTCAGTTTAGGGTTTAAAACCCTAATGCTAACTGAATAGAAAAAGTTCAGTTTAGGGTTTAAAACCCTAAAGTTGACTAAAGGAAAGAGTTCAGTTTAGGGTTTAAAACCCTAATGCTGACTGAAGGGAAAAAGTTCAGTTTAGGGTTTAAAACCCTAATGCTGACTGAATGGAAAAAAGTTAGTTTAGGGTTTAAAACCCTAATGCTGACTGAATGGAAAAAGTTCAGTTTAGGGTTTAAAACCCTAATGCTGACTAAAGGGAAAAAGTTCAGTTTAGGGTTTAAAACCTTAATCCTGATTAAAGGGAAAAGTTCAGTTTAGGGTTTAAAACCCTAATGTTGACTAAATGGAAAAAGTTCAGTTTAGGGTTTAAAACCCTAATGCTGACTAAAGGAAAGAGTTCAGTTTAGGGTTTAAAACCTTAATGCTGACTAAAGGGAAAAAGTTCAGTTTAGGGTTTAAAACACTAATGCTGACTGAACGGAAAAAGTTCAGTTTAGGGTTTAAAACCCTAATGCTGACTGAAGGGAAAAAGTTCAGTTTAGGGTTTAAAACCCTAATGCTGACTGAATGGAAAAAGTTCAGTTTAGGGTTTAAAACCCTAATGCTGACTAAAGGAAAGAGTTCAGTTTAGGGTTTAAAACCCTAATGCTGACTAAAGGGAAAAAGTTCAGTTTAGGGTTTAAAACCTTAATCCTGATTAAAGGGAAAAGTTCAGTTTAGGGTTTAAAACCCTAATGTTGACTAAATGGAAAAAGTTCAGTTTAGGGTTTAAAACCCTAATGCTGACTAAAGGAAAGAGTTCAGTTTAGGGTTTAAAACCTTAATGCTGACTAAAGGGAAAAAGTTCAGTTTAGGGTTTAAAACACTAATGCTGACTGAACGGAAAAAGTTCAGTTTAGGGTTTAAAACCCTAATACTGACTAAAGGAAAGAGTTCAGTTTAGGGTTTAAAACCCTAATGCTGACTGAATGGAAAAAGTTCAGTTTAGGGTTTAAAACCCTAATGCTGACTGAATGGAAAAAGTTCAGTTTAGGGTTTAAAACCCTAATGCTGACTGAATGGAAAAAGTTCAGTTTAGGGTTTAAAACCCTAATGCTGACTGAATGGAAAAAGTTTAGTTTAGGGTTTAAAACCCTAATGCTGACTAAAGGAAAGAGTTTAGTTTAGGGTTTAAAACCCTAATGCTGACTAAAGGGAAAAAGTTCAGTTTAGGGTTTAAAACCCTAATGCTGACTGAATGGAAAAAAGTTAGTTTAGGGATTAAAACCCTAATGCTGACTGAATGGAAAAAGTTCAGTTTAGGGTTTAAAACCCTAATGCTGACTGAATGGATAAAGTTCAGTTTAGGGTTTAAAATCTTAATGCTGACTGAATGGAAAAAAGTTCAGTTTATGGTTTAAAACCCTAATGCTGACTGAATGGAAAATGTTCATTTTAGGGTTTAAAACCCTAATGCTGACTAAAGGAAAGAGTTCAGTTTAGGGTTTAAAACCCTACTGCTGACTAAAGGGAAAAAGTTCAGCTTAGGGTTTAAAACCCTAATGCTGACTGAATGGAAAAAAGTTCAGTTTAGGGTTTAAAACCTTAATGCTGACTGAATGGAAAAAGTTCAGTTTAGGGTTTAAAACCCTAATGCTGACTAAAGTAAAGAGTTCAGTTTAGGGTTTAAAACCCTAATGCTGACTGAATGGAAAAAGTTCAGTTTAGGGTTTAAAACCTTAATACTGACTGAAAGGAAAGAGTTCAGTTTAGGGTTTAAAACCCTAATGCTGACTGAATGGAAAAAGTTCTGTTTAGGGTTTAAACCCCTAATGCTGACTAAAGGAAAGAGTTTAGTTTAGGGTTTAAAACCCTAATGCTGACTGAATGGAAAGAGTTCAGTTTAGGGTTTAAAACCCTAATCCTGATTAAAGGGAAAAGTTCAGTTTAGGGTTTAAAACCCTAATGCTGACTGAATGGAAAAAGTTCAGTTTAGGATTTAAAACACTAATGCTGACTAAAGGAAAGAGTTCAGTTTAGGGTTTAAACCCTAATGCTGACTAAAGGGAAAAAGTTCAGTTTAGACTTTAAAACCTTAATCCTGATTAAAGGGAAAAGTTCAGTTTAGGGTTTAAAACCCTAATGCTGATCAAATGGAAAAAGTTCAGTTTAGGGTTTAAAACCCTAATGCTGACTAAAGGAAAGAGTTCAGTTTAGGGTTTAAAACCTTAATGCTGACTAAAGGGAAAAAGTTCAGTTTAGGGTTTAAAACCCTAATGCTGACTGAATGGAAAAAGTTCAGTTTAGGGTTTAAAACCCTAATGCTGACTGGATGGATAAAAGTTCAGTTTAGGGTTTAAAACCCTAATGTTGACTGAATGGAAAAAGTTCAGTTTAGGGTTTAAAACTCTAATGCTGACTTAATGGAAAAAAGTTCAGTTTAGGGTTTAAAACCCTAATGCTGACTAAAGGGAAAAAGTTCAGTTTAGGGTTTAAAACCCTAATCCTGATTAAAGGGAAAAGTTCAGTTTAGGGTTTAAAACCCTAATGCTGACTGAATGGAAAAAGTTCAGTTTAGGATTTAAAACACTAATGCTGACTAAAGGAAAGAGTTCAGTTTAGGGTTTAAACCCTAATGCTGACTAAAGGGAAAAAGTTCAGTTTAGGGTTTAAAACCTTAATCCTGATTAAAGGGAAAAGTTCAGTTTAGGGTTTAAAACCCTAATGCTGACTAAATGGAAAAAGTTCAGTTTAGGGTTTAAAACCCTAATGCTGACTGAATGGAAAAATTCAGTTTAGGGTTTAAAACCCTAATGCTGACTGAATGGATAAAAGTTCAGTTTAGGGTTTAAAACCCTAATGTTGACTGAATGGAAAAAGTTCAGTTTAGGGTTTAAAACTCTAATGCTGACTTAATGGAAAAAAGTTCAGTTTAGGGTTTAAAACCCTAATGCTGACTAAAGGGAAAAAGTTCAGTTTAGGTTTAAAACCCTAATCCTGATTAAAGGGAAAAGTTCAGTTTAGGGTTTAAAACCCTAATGCTGACTGAATGGAAAAAAGTTCAGTTTAGGGTTTAAAACCCTAATGCTGACTAAAGGAAAGAGTTCAGTTTAGGGTTTAAAACCCTAATGCTGACTAAAGGGAAAAAGTTCAGTTTAGGGTTTAAAACCCTAATGCTGACTGAATGGAAAAAAGTTAGTTTAGGGTTTAAAACCCTAATGCTGACTGAATGGAAAAAGTTCAGTTTAGGGTTTAAAACCTTAATGCTGACTAAAGTAAAGAGTTCAGTTTAGGGTTTAAAACATTAATGCTGACTAAAGGGAAAAAGTTCAGTTTAGAGTTTAAAATCCTAATGCTGACTGAATGGAAAAAAGTTCAGTTTAGGGTTTAAACCCTAATGCTGACTGAATGGAAAAAAGTTTAGTTTAGGGTTTAAAACCCTAATGCTGACTGAATGGAAAAAGTTCAGTTTAGGGTTTAAAACCCTAATGCTGACTGAATGGAAAAAATAAACCCTAATACTGACTGAATGGAAAAAAGTTCAGTTTAGGGTTAAAAACCCTAATGCTGACTGAATGGAAAAAAGTTCAGTTTAGGGTTTAAAACCCTAATGCTGACTGAATGGAAAAAAGTTCAGTTTAGGGTTTAAAACCCTAATGCTAACTGAATGGAAAAAGTTCAGTTTAGGGTTTAAAACCCTAATGCTGACTGAATGGAAAAAGTTCAGTTTAGGGTTTAAAACCCTAA
This sequence comes from Nicotiana tabacum, assembly GCF_000715075.1. Taxonomy (NCBI): domain Eukaryota; kingdom Viridiplantae; phylum Streptophyta; class Magnoliopsida; order Solanales; family Solanaceae; genus Nicotiana; species Nicotiana tabacum. Next base: position 41,784,854 of record NC_134089.1, on the reverse strand, counting down.
TGCTGACTGAATGGAAAAAAGTTCAGTTTAGGGTTTAAAACCCTAATGCTGACTGAATGGATAAAAGTTCAGTTTAGGGTTTAAAACCCTAATGCTGACTTAATGGAAAAAAGTTCAGTTTAGGGTTTAAAACCCTAATGCTGACTAAAGGGAAAAAGTTCAGTTTAGGGTTTAAAACCCTAATCCTGATTAAAGGGAAAAGTTTAGTTTAGGGTTTAAAACCCTAATGCTGACTGAATGGAAAAAGTTCAGTTTAGGATTTAAAACACTAATGCTGACTAAAGGAAAGAGTTCAGTTTAGGGTTTAAAACCCTAATGCTGACTAAAGGGAAAAAGTTCAGTTTAGGGTTTAAAACCTTAATCCTGATTAAAGGGAAAAGTTCAGTTTAGGGTTTAAAACCCTAATGCTGACTAAATGGAAAAAGTTCAGTTTAGGGTTTAAAACCCTAATGTTGACTAAAGGAAAGAGTTCAGTTTAGGGTTTAAAACCTTAATGCTGACTAAAGGGAAAAAGTTCAGTTTAGGGTTTAAAACCCTAATGCTGACTGAATGGAAAAAGTTCAGTTTAGAGTTTAAAACCCTAATGCTGACTAAAGGAAAGAGTTCAGTTTAGGGTTTAAAACCCTAATGCTGACTGAATAGAAAAAGTTCAATTTAGGGTTTAAAACCCTAATGCTGACTGAATGGAAAAAGTTCAGTTTAGGGTTTAAAACCCTAATGCTGACTGAATGGAAAAAAGTTCAGTTTAGGGTTTAAAACCCTAATGCTGACTGAATGGATAAAAGTTCAGTTTAGGGTTTAAAACCCTAATGCTGACTTAATGGAAAAAAGTTCAGTTTAGGGTTTAAAACCCTAATGCTGACTAAAGGGAAAAAGTTCAGTTTAGGGTTTAAAACCCTAATCCTGATTAAAGGGAAAAGTTTAGTTTAGGGTTTAAAACCCTAATGCTGACTGAATGGAAAAAGTTCAGTTTAGGATTTAAAACACTAATGCTGACTAAAGGAAAGAGTTCAGTTTAGGGTTTAAACCCTAATGCTGACTAAAGGGAAAAAGTTCAGTTTAGGGTTTAAAACCTTAATCCTGATTAAAGGGAAAAGTTCAGTTTAGGGTTTAAAACCCTAATGCTGACTAAATGGAAAAAGTTCAGTTTAGGGTTTAAAACCCTAATGCTGACTGAATGGAAAAATTCAGTTTAGGGTTTAAAACCCTAATGCTGACTGAATGGATAAAAGTTCAGTTTAGGGTTTAAAACCCTAATGTTGACTGAATGGAAAAAGTTCAGTTTAGGGTTTAAAACTCTAATGCTGACTTAATGGAAAAAAGTTCAGTTTAGGGTTTAAAACCCTAATGCTGACTAAAGGGAAAAAGTTCAGTTTAGGTTTAAAACCCTAATCCTGATTAAAGGGAAAAGTTCAGTTTAGGGTTTAAAACCCTAATGCTGACTGAATGGAAAAAAGTTCAGTTTAGGGTTTAAAACCCTAATGCTGACTAAAGGAAAGAGTTCAGTTTAGGGTTTAAAACCCTAATGCTGACTAAAGGGAAAAAGTTCAGTTTAGGGTTTAAAACCCTAATGCTGACTGAATGGAAAAAAGTTAGTTTAGGGTTTAAAACCCTAATGCTGACTGAATGGAAAAAGTTCAGTTTAGGGTTTAAAACCTTAATGCTGACTAAAGTAAAGAGTTCAGTTTAGGGTTTAAAACATTAATGCTGACTAAAGGGAAAAAGTTCAGTTTAGAGTTTAAAATCCTAATGCTGACTGAATGGAAAAAAGTTCAGTTTAGGGTTTAAACCCTAATGCTGACTGAATGGAAAAAAGTTTAGTTTAGGGTTTAAAACCCTAATGCTGACTGAATGGAAAAAGTTCAGTTTAGGGTTTAAAACCCTAATGCTGACTGAATGGAAAAAATAAACCCTAATACTGACTGAATGGAAAAAAGTTCAGTTTAGGGTTAAAAACCCTAATGCTGACTGAATGGAAAAAAGTTCAGTTTAGGGTTTAAAACCCTAATGCTGACTGAATGGAAAAAAGTTCAGTTTAGGGTTTAAAACCCTAATGCTAACTGAATGGAAAAAGTTCAGTTTAGGGTTTAAAACCCTAATGCTGACTGAATGGAAAAAGTTCAGTTTAGGGTTTAAAACCCTAATGCTGACTGAATGGAAAAAAGTTCAGTTTAGGGTTTAAAACCCTAATGCTGACTGAATGGATAAAAGTTCAGTTTAGGGTTTAAAACCCTAATGCTGACTTAATGGAAAAAAGTTCAGTTTAGGGTTTAAAACCCTAATGCTGACTAAAGGGAAAAAGTTCAGTTTAGGGTTTAAAACCCTAATCCTGATTAAAGGGAAAAGTTTAGTTTAGGGTTTAAAACCCTAATGCTGACTGAATGGAAAAAGTTCAGTTTAGGATTTAAAACACTAATGCTGACTAAAGGAAAGAGTTCAGTTTAGGGTTTAAAACCCTAATGCTGACTAAAGGGAAAAAGTTCAGTTTAGGGTTTAAAACCTTAATCCTGATTAAAGGGAAAAGTTCAGTTTAGGGTTTAAAACCCTAATGCTGACTAAATGGAAAAAGTTCAGTTTAGGGTTTAAAACCCTAATGTTGACTAAAGGAAAGAGTTCAGTTTAGGGTTTAAAACCTTAATGCTGACTAAAGGGAAAAAGTTCAGTTTAGGGTTTAAAACCCTAATGCTGACTGAATGGAAAAAGTTCAGTTTAGAGTTTAAAACCCTAATGCTGACTAAAGGAAAGAGTTCAGTTTAGGGTTTAAAACCCTAATGCTGACTGAATAGAAAAAGTTCAATTTAGGGTTTAAAACCCTAATGCTGACTGAATGGAAAAAGTTCAGTTTAGGGTTTAAAACCCTAATGCTGACTGAATGGAAAAAGTTCAGTTTAGGGTTTAAAACCCTAATGCTGACTGAATGGATAAAAGTTCAGTTTAGGGTTTAAAACCCTAATGCTGACTTAATGGAAAAAAGTTCAGTTTAGGGTTTAAAACCCTAATGCTGACTAAAGGGAAAAAGTTCAGTTTAGGGTTTAAAACCCTAATCCTGATTAAAGGGAAAAGTTTAGTTTAGGGTTTAAAACCCTAATGCTGACTGAATGGAAAAAGTTCAGTTTAGGATTTAAAACACTAATGCTGACTAAAGGAAAGAGTTCAGTTTAGGGTTTAAAACCCTAATGCTGACTAAAGGGAAAAAGTTCAGTTTAGGGTTTAAAACCTTAATCCTGATTAAAGGGAAAAGTTCAGTTTAGGGTTTAAAACCCTAATGCTGACTAAATGGAAAAAGTTCAGTTTAGGGTTTAAAACCCTAATGTTGACTAAAGGAAAGAGTTCAGTTTAGGGTTTAAAACCTTAATGCTGACTAAAGGGAAAAAGTTCAGTTTAGGGTTTAAAACCCTAATGCTGACTGAATGGAAAAAGTTCAGTTTAGAGTTTAAAACCCTAATGCTGACTAAAGGAAAGAGTTCAGTTTAGGGTTTAAAACCCTAATGCTGACTGAATAGAAAAAGTTCAATTTAGGGTTTAAAACCCTAATGCTGACTGAATGGAAAAAGTTCAGTTTAGGGTTTAAAACCCTAATGCTGACTGAATGGAAAAAAGTTCAGTTTAGGGTTTAAAACCCTAATGCTGACTGAATGGAAAAAGTTTAGTTTAGGGTTTAAAACCCTAATGCTGACTAATGGAAAGAGTTCAGTTTAGGGTTTAAAACCCTAATTCTGTCTAAAGGGAAAAGGTTCAGTTTAGGGTTTAAAACCCTAATGCTGACTGAATGGAAAAAAGTTAGTTTAGGGTTTAAAACCCTAATGATGACTGAATGGAAAAAGTTCAGTTTAGGGTTTAAAACCCTAATGCTGACTTAAGGAAAGAGTTCAGTTTAGGGTTTAAAACCTTAATGCTGACTAAAGGGAAAAAGTTCAGTTTAGGGTTTAAAACACTAATGCTGACTGAACGGAAAAAGTTCAGTTTAGGGTTTAAAACCCTAATACTGACTAAAGGAAAGAGTTCAGTTTAGGGTTTAAAACCCTAATGCTGACTGAATGGAAAAAGTTCAGTTTAGGGTTTAAAACCCTAATGCTGACTGAATGGAAAAAGTTCAGTTTAGGGTTTAAAACCCTAATGCTGACTGAATGGAAAAAAGTTCAGTTTAGGGTTTAAAACCCTAATGCTGACTGAATGGAAAAAGTTCAGTTTAGGGTTTAAAACCCTAATGCTGACTAAAGGAAAGAGTTCAGTTTAGGGTTTAAAACCCTAATGCTGACTAAAGGGAAAAAGTTCAGTTTAGGGTTTAAAACCCTAATGCTGACTGAATGGAAAAAGTTAGTTTAGGGATTAAAACCCTAATGCTGACTGAATGGAAAAAGTTCAGTTTAGGGTTTAAAACCCTAATGCTGACTGAATGGATAAAGTTCAGTTTAGGGTTTAAAACCTTAATGCTGACTGAATGGAAAAAGTTCAGTTTAGGGTTTAAAACCCTAATGCTGACTAAAGTAAAGAGTTCAGTTTAGGGTTTAAAACCCTAATGCTGACTGAATGGAAAAAGTTCAGTTTAGGGTTTAAAACCTTAATACTGACTGAAAGGAAAGAGTTCAGTTTAGGGTTTAAAACCCTAATGCTGACTGAATGGAAAAAGTTCTGTTTAGGGTTTAAACCCCTAATGCTGACTAAAGGAAAGAGTTTAGTTTAGGGTTTAAAACCCTAATGCTGACTGAATGGAAAGAGTTCAGTTTAGGGTTTAAAACCCTAATGTTGACTGAATGGAAAAAAGTTCAGTTTAGGGTTTAAAACCCTAATGCTGACTGAATGGAAAAAACTGAATGGAAAAACTTCAGTTTAGGGTTTAAAACCCTAATGCTGACTGAATGGAAAAACTTCACTTTAGGGTTTAAAACCCTAATGCTGACTGAATGGAAAAAAGTTCAGTTTAGGGTTTAAAACCCTAATGCTGACTGAATGGAAAAAAGTTCAGTTTAGGGTTTAAAACCCTAATGCTGACTGAATGGAAAAAGTTCAGTTTAGGGTTTAAAACCCTAATGCTGACTGAATGGAAAAAATTCAGTTTAGGGTTTAAAACCCTAATGCTGACTAAAGGGAAAAAGTTCAGTTTAGGGTTTAAAACCCTAATCCTGATTAAAGGGAAAAGTTCAGTTTAGGGTTTAAAACCCTAATGCTGACTGAATGGAAAAAGTTCAGTTTAGGATTTAAAACACTAATGCTGACTAAAGGAAAGAGTTCAGTTTAGGGTTTAAACCCTAATGCTGACTAAAGGGAAAAAGTTCAGTTTAGACTTTAAAACCTTAATCCTGATTAAAGGGAAAAGTTCAGTTTAGGGTTTAAAACCCTAATGCTGATCAAATGGAAAAAGTTCAGTTTAGGGTTTAAAACCCTAATGCTGACTAAAGGAAAGAGTTCAGTTTAGGGTTTAAAACCTTAATGCTGACTAAAGGGAAAAAGTTCAGTTTAGGGTTTAAAACCCTAATGCTGACTGAATGGAAAAAGTTCAGTTTAGGGTTTAAAACCCTAATGCTGACTGGATGGATAAAAGTTCAGTTTAGGGTTTAAAACCCTAATGTTGACTGAATGGAAAAAGTTCAGTTTAGGGTTTAAAACTCTAATGCTGACTTAATGGAAAAAAGTTCAGTTTAGGGTTTAAAACCCTAATGCTGACTAAAGGGAAAAAGTTCAGTTTAGGGTTTAAAACCCTAATCCTGATTAAAGGGAAAAGTTCAGTTTAGGGTTTAAAACCCTAATGCTGACTGAATGGAAAAAGTTCAGTTTAGGATTTAAAACACTAATGCTGACTAAAGGAAAGAGTTCAGTTTAGGGTTTAAACCCTAATGCTGACTAAAGGGAAAAAGTTCAGTTTAGGGTTTAAAACCTTAATCCTGATTAAAGGGAAAAGTTCAGTTTAGGGTTTAAAACCCTAATGCTGATTAAATGGAAAAAGTTCAGTTTAGGGTTTAAAACCCTAATGCTGACTGAATGGAAAAAATTCAGTTTAGGGTTTAAAACCCTAATGCTGACTGAATGGATAAAAGTTCAGTTTAGGGTTTAAAACCCTAATGTTGACTGAATGGAAAAAGTTCAGTTTAGGGTTTAAAACTCTAATGCTGACTTAATGGAAAAAAGTTCAGTTTAGGGTTTAAAACCCTAATGCTGACTAAAGGGAAAAAGTTCAGTTTAGGTTTAAAACCCTAATCCTGATTAAAGGGAAAAGTTCAGTTTAGGGTTTAAAACCCTAATGCTGACTGAATGGAAAAAAGTTCAGTTTAGGGTTTAAAACCCTAATGCTGACTAAAGGAAAGAGTTCAGTTTAGGGTTTAAAACCCTAATGCTGACTAAAGGGAAAAAGTTCAGTTTAGGGTTTAAAACCCTAATGCTGACAGAATGGAAAAAAGTTAGTTTAGGATTTAAAACCCTAATGCTGACTGAATGGAAAAAGTTCAGTTTAGGGTTTAAAACCCTAATGCTGACTAAAGTAAAGAGTTCAGTTTAGGGTTTAAAACATTAATGCTGACTAAAGGGAAAAAGTTCAGTTTAGAGTTTAAAATCCTAATGCTGACTGAATGGAAAAAAGTTCAGTTTAGGGTTTAAACCCTAATGCTGACTGAATGGAAAAAAGTTTAGTTTAGGGTTTAAAACCCTAATGCTGACTGAATGGAAAAAGTTCAGTTTAGGGTTTAAAACCCTAATGCTGACTGAATGGAAAAAATAAACCCTAATACTGACTGAATGGAAAAAAGTTCAGTTTAGGGTTAAAAACCCTAATGCTGACTGAATGGAAAAAAGTTCAGTTTAGGGTTTAAAACCCTAATGCTGACTGAATGGAAAAAAGTTCAGTTTAGGGTTTAAAACCCTAATGCTGACTGAATGGAAAAAGTTCAGTTTAGGGTTTAAAACTCTAATGCTGACTTAATGGAAAAAAGTTCAGTTTAGGGTTTAAAACCCTAATGCTGACTAAAGGGAAAAAGTTCAGTTTAGGGTTTAAAACCCTAATCCTGATTAAAGGGAAAAGTTCAGTTTAGGGTTTAAAACCCTAATGCTGACTGAATGGAAAAAGTTCAGTTTAGGATTTAAAACACTAATGCTGACTAAAGGAAAGAGTTCAGTTTAGGGTTTAAACCCTAATGCTGACTAAAGGGAAAAAGTTCAGTTTAGGGTTTAAAACCTTAATCCTGATTAAAGGGAAAAGTTCAGTTTAGGGTTTAAAACCCTAATGCTGATTAAATGGAAAAAGTTCAGTTTAGGGTTTAAAACCCTAATGCTGACTGAATGGAAAAAATTCAGTTTAGGGTTTAAAACCCTAATGCTGACTGAATGGATAAAAGTTCAGTTTAGGGTTTAAAACCCTAATGTTGACTGAATGGAAAAAGTTCAGTTTAGGGTTTAAAACTCTAATGCTGACTTAATGGAAAAAAGTTCAGTTTAGGGTTTAAAACCCTAATGCTGACTAAAGGGAAAAAGTTCAGTTTAGGTTTAAAACCCTAATCCTGATTAAAGGGAAAAGTTCAGTTTAGGGTTTAAAACCCTAATGCTGACTGAATGGAAAAAAGTTCAGTTTAGGGTTTAAAACCCTAATGCTGACTAAAGGAAAGAGTTCAGTTTAGGGTTTAAAACCCTAATGCTGACTAAAGGGAAAAAGTTCAGTTTAGGGTTTAAAACCCTAATGCTGACTGAATGGAAAAAAGTTAGTTTAGGGTTTAAAACCCTAATGCTGACTGAATGGAAAAAGTTCAGTTTAGGGTTTAAAACCCTAATGCTGACTAAAGTAAAGAGTTCAGTTTAGGGTTTAAAACATTAATGCTGACTAAAGGGAAAAAGTTCAGTTTAGAGTTTAAAATCCTAATGCTGACTGAATGGAAAAAAGTTCAGTTTAGGGTTTAAACCCTAATGCTGACTGAATGGAAAAAAGTTTAGTTTAGGGTTTAAAACCCTAATGCTGACTGAATGGAAAAAGTTCAGTTTAGGGTTTAAAACCCTAATGCTGACTGAATGGAAAAAATAAACCCTAATACTGACTGAATGGAAAAAAGTTCAGTTTAGGGTTAAAAACCCTAATGCTGACTGAATGGAAAAAAGTTCAGTTTAGGGTTTAAAACCCTAATGCTGACTGAATGGAAAAAAGTTCAGTTTAGGGTTTAAAACCCTAATGCTGACTGAATGGAAAAAGTTCAGTTTAGGGTTTAAAACCCTAATGCTGACTGAATGGAAAAAGTTCAGTTTAGGGTTTAAAACCCTAATGCTGACTGAATGGAAAAAAGTTCAGTTTAGGGTTTAAAACCCTAATGCTGACTGAATGGATAAAAGTTCAGTTTAGGGTTTAAAACCCTAATGCTGACTTAATGGAAAAAAGTTCAGTTTAGGGTTTAAAACCCTAATGCTGACTAAAGGGAAAAAGTTCAGTTTAGGGTTTAAAACCCTAATCCTGATTAAAGGGAAAAGTTTAGTTTAGGGTTTAAAACCCTAATGCTGACTGAATGGAAAAAGTTCAGTTTAGGATTTAAAACACTAATGCTGACTAAAGGAAAGAGTTCAGTTTAGGGTTTAAAACCCTAATGCTGACTAAAGGGAAAAAGTTCAGTTTAGGGTTTAAAACCTTAATCCTGATTAAAGGGAAAAGTTCAGTTTAGGGTTTAAAACCCTAATGCTGACTAAATGGAAAAAGTTCAGTTTAGGGTTTAAAACCCTAATGTTGACTAAAGGAAAGAGTTCAGTTTAGGGTTTAAAACCTTAATGCTGACTAAAGGGAAAAAGTTCAGTTTAGGGTTTAAAACCCTAATGCTGACTGAATGGAAAAAGTTCAGTTTAGAGTTTAAAACCCTAATGCTGACTAAAGGAAAGAGTTCAGTTTAGGGTTTAAAACCCTAATGCTGACTGAATAGAAAAAGTTCAGTTTAGGGTTTAAAACCCTAATGCTGACTGAATGGAAAAAGTTCAATTTAGTGTTTAAAACCCTAATGCTGACTGAATGGAAAAAAGTTCAGTTTAGGGTTTAAAACCCTAATGCTGACTGAATGGAAAAAGTTTAGTTTAGGGTTTAAAACCCTAATGCTGACTAATGGAAAGAGTTCAGTTTAGGGTTTAAAACCCTAATTCTGTCTAAAGGGAAAAGGTTCAGTTTAGGGTTTAAAACCCTAATGCTGACTGAATGGAAAAAAGTTAGTTTAGGGTTTAAAACCCTAATGATGACTGAATGGAAAAAGTTCAGTTTAGGGTTTAAAACCCTAATGCTGACTTATGGAAAGAGTTCAGTTTAGGGTTTAAAACCTTAATGCTGACTAAAGGGAAAAAGTTCAGTTTAGAGTTTAAAACCCTAATGCTGACTGAATGGAAAAAAGTTCAGTTTAGGGTTTAAACCCTAATGCTGACTGAATGGAAAAAAGTTCAGTTTAGGGTTTAAAACCCTAATGCTGACTAAATGGAAAAACTTCAGTTTAAGGTTTAAAACCCTAATGCTGACTGAATGGAAAAAGTTCAGTTTAGGGTTTAAAACTCTAATGCTGACTGAATGGAAAAAAGTTCAGTTTAGGGTTTAAAACCCTAATGCTGACTAAAGGAAAGAGATCAGTTTAGGGTTTAAAACCCTAATGCTGACTAAAGGGAAAAAGTTCAGTTTAGGGTTTAAAACCCTAATCCTGATTAAAGGGAAAAGTTCAGTTTAGGGTTTAAAACCCTAATGCTGACTGAATGGAAAAAGTTCAGTTTAGGATTTAAAACCCTAATGCTGACTAAAGGAAAGAGTTCAGTTTAGGGTTTAAAACCCTAATGCTGACTAAAGGGAAAAAGTTCAGTTTAGGGTTTAAAACCTTAATCCTGATTAAAGGGAAAAGTTCAGTTTAGGGTTTAAAACCCTAATGTTGACTAAATGGAAAAAGTTCAGTTTAGGGTTTAAAACCCTAATGCTGACTAAAGGAAAGAGTTCAGTTTAGGGTTTAAAACCTTAATGCTGACTAAAGGGAAAAAGTTCAGTTTAGGGTTTAAAACACTAATGCTGACTGAACGGAAAAAGTTCAGTTTAGGGTTTAAAACCCTAATACTGACTAAAGGAAAGAGTTCAGTTTAGGGTTTAAAACCCTAATGCTGACTGAATGGAAAAAGTTCAGTTTAGGGTTTAAAACCCTAATGCTGACTGAATGGAAAAAGTTCAGTTTAGGATTTAAAACCCTAATGCTGACTGAATGGAAAAAAGTTCAGTTTAGGGTTTAAAACCCTAATGCTGACTGAATGGAAAAAGTTTAGTTTAGGGTTTAAAACCCTAATGCTGACTAAAGGAAAGAGTTTAGTTTAGGGTTTAAAACCCTAATGCTGACTAAAGGGAAAAAGTTCAGTTTAGGGTTTAAAACCCTAATGCTGACTGAATGGAAAAAAGTTAGTTTAGGGATTAAAACCCTAATGCTGACTGAATGGAAAAAGTTCAGTTTAGGGTTTAAAACCCTAATGCTGACTGAATGGATAAAGTTCAGTTTAGGGTTTAAAATCTTAATGCTGACTGAATGGAAAAAAGTTCAGTTTATGGTTTAAAACCCTAATGCTGACTGAATGGAAAATGTTCATTTTAGGGTTTAAAACCCTAATGCTGACTAAAGGAAAGAGTTCAGTTTAGGGTTTAAAACCCTAATGCTGACTAAAGGGAAAAAGTTCAGCTTAGGGTTTAAAACCCTAATGCTGACTGAATGGAAAAAAGTTAGTTTAGGGTTTAAAACCTTAATGCTGACTGAATGGAAAAAGTTCAGTTTAGGGTTTAAAACCCTAATGCTAAATAAAGTAAAGAGTTCAGTTTAGGGTTTAAAACCCTAATGCTGACTGAATGGAAAAAGTTCAGTTTAGGGTTTAAAACCTTAATACTGACTGAATGGAAAAAGTTCAGTTTAGGGTTTAAAACCCTAATGCTGACTGAATGGAAAAAGTTCAGTTTAGGGTTTAAAACCCTAATGCTGACTAAAGGAAAGAGTTTAGTTTAGGGTTTAAAACCCTAATGCTGACTGAATGGAAAGAGTTCAGTTTAGGGTTTAAAACCCTAATGTTGACTGAATGGAAAAAAGTTCAGTTTAGGGTTTTTAACCCTAATGCTGACTGAATGGAAAAAATTGAATGGAAAAATTTCAGTTTAGGGTTTAAAACCCTAATGCTGACTGAATGGAAAAACTTCAGTTTAGGGTTTAAAACCCTAATGCTGACTGAATGGAAAAAGTTCAGTTTAGGGTTTAAAACCCTAATGCTGACTGAATGGAAAAAAGTTTAGTTTAGGGTTTAAAACCCTAATGCTGACTGAATGGAAAAAGTTCAGTTTAGGGTTTAAAACCCTAATGCTGACTGAATGGAAAAATTCAGTTTAGGGTTTAAAACCCTAATGCTGACTAAAGGGAAAAAGTTCAGTTTAGGGTTTAAAACCCTAATCCTGATTAAAGGGAAAAGTTCAGTTTAGGGTTTAAAACCCTAATGCTGACTGAATGGAAAAAGTTCAGTTTAGGATTTAAAACACTAATGCTGACTAAAGGAAAGAGTTCAGTTTAGGGTTTAAACCCTAATGCTGACTAAAGGGAAAAAGTTCAGTTTAGACTTTAAAACCTTAATCCTGATTAAAGGGAAAAGTTCAGTTTAGGGTTTAAAACCCTAATGCTGATCAAATGGAAAAAGTTCTAGTTTAGGGTTTAAAACCCTAATGCTGACTAAAGGAAAGAGTTCAGTTTAGGGTTTAAAACCTTAATGCTGACTAAAGGGAAAAAGTTCAGTTTAGGGTTTAAAACCCTAATGCTGACTGAATGGAAAAAGTTCAGTTTAGGGTTTAAAACCCTAATGCTGACTGGATGGATAAAAGTTCAGTTTAGGGTTTAAAACCCTAATGTTGACTGAATGGAAAAAGTTCAGTTTAGGGTTTAAAACTCTAATGCTGACTTAATGGAAAAAAGTTCAGTTTAGGGTTTAAAACCCTAATGCTGACTAAAGGGAAAAAGTTCAGTTTAGGGTTTAAAACCCTAATCCTGATTAAAGGGAAAAGTTCAGTTTAGGGTTTAAAACCCTAATGCTGACTGAATGGAAAAAGTTCAGTTTAGGATTTAAAACACTAATGCTGACTAAAGGAAAGAGTTCAGTTTAGGGTTTAAACCCTAATGCTGACTAAAGGGAAAAAGTTCAGTTTAGGGTTTAAAACCTTAATCCTGATTAAAGGGAAAAGTTCAGTTTAGGGTTTAAAACCCTAATGCTGACTAAATGGAAAAAGTTCAGTTTAGGGTTTAAAACCCTAATGCTGACTGAATGGAAAAAATTCAGTTTAGGGTTTAAAACCCTAATGCTGACTGAATGGATAAAAGTTCAGTTTAGGGTTTAAAACCCTAATGTTGACTGAATGGAAAAAGTTCAGTTTAGGGTTTAAAACTCTAATGCTGACTTAATGGAAAAAAGTTCAGTTTAGGGTTTAAAACCCTAATGCTGACTAAAGGGAAAAAGTTCAGTTTAGGTTTAAAACCCTAATCCTGATTAAAGGGAAAAGTTCAGTTTAGGGTTTAAAACCCTAATGCTGACTGAATGGAAAAAAGTTCAGTTTAGGGTTTAAAACCCTAATGCTGACTAAAGGAAAGAGTTCAGTTTAGGGTTTAAAACCCTAATGCTGACTAAAGGGAAAAAGTTCAGTTTAGGGTTTAAAACCCTAATGCTGACTGAATGGAAAAAAGTTAGTTTAGGGTTTAAAACCCTAATGCTGACTGAATGGAAAAAGTTCAGTTTAGGGTTTAAAACCCTAATGCTGACTAAAGTAAAGAGTTCAGTTTAGGGTTTAAAACATTAATGCTGACTAAAGGGAAAAAGTTCAGTTTAGAGTTTAAAATCCTAATGCTGACTGAATGGAAAAAAGTTCAGTTTAGGGTTTAAACCCTAATGCTGACTGAATGGAAAAAAGTTTAGTTTAGGGTTTAAAACCCTAATGCTGACTGAATGGAAAAAGTTCAGTTTAGGGTTTAAAACCCTAATGCTGACTGAATGGAAAAAATAAACCCTAATACTGACTGAATGGAAAAAAGTTCAGTTTAGGGTTAAAAACCCTAATGCTGACTGAATGGAAAAAAGTTCAGTTTAGGGTTTAAAACCCTAATGCTGACTAAAGGGAAAAAGTTCAGTTTAGGGTTTAAAACCCTAATCCTGATTAAAGGGAAAAGTTCAGTTTAGGGTTTAAAACCCTAATGCTGACTGAATGGAAAAAGTTCAGTTTAGGATTTAAAACACTAATGCTGACTAAAGGAAAGAGTTCAGTTTAGGGTTTAAAACCCTAATGCTGACTAAAGGGAAAAAGTTCAGTTTAGGGTTTAAAACCTTAATCCTGATTAAAGGGAAAAGTTCAGTTTAGGGTTTAAAACCCTAATGCTGACTGAATGGAAAAAGTTCAGTTTAGGGTTTAAAACCCTAATGTTGACTAAAGGAAAGAGTTCAGTTTAGGGTTTAAAACCTTAATGCTGACTAAAGGGAAAAAGTTTAGTTTAGGGTTTAAAACCCTAATGCTGACTGAATGGAAAAAGTTCAGTTTAGGGTTTAAAACCCTAATGCTGACTAAAGGAAAGAGTTCAGTTTAGGGTTTAAAACCCTAATGCTGACTGAAAGAAAAAAGTTCAGTTTAGGGTTTAAAACCCTAATGCTGACTGAATGGAAAAAGTTCAATTTAGGGTTTAAAACCCTAATGCTGACTGAATGGAAAAAAGTTCAGTTTAGGGTTTAAAACCCTAATGCTGACTGAATGGAAAAAGTTTAGTTTAGGGTTTAAAACCCTAATGCTGACTAATGGAAAGAGTTCAGTTTAGGGTTTAAAACCCTAATTCTGTCTAAAGGGAAAAGGTTCAGTTTAGGGTTTAAAACCCTAATGCTGACTGAATGGAAAAAAGTTAGTTTAGGGTTTAAAACCCTAATGATGACTGAATGGAAAAAGTTCAGTTTAGGGTTTAAAACCCTAATGCTGACTTAAGGAAAGAGTTCAGTTTAGGGTTTAAAACCTTAATGCTGACTAAAGGGAAAAAGTTCAGTTTAGAGTTTAAAACCCTAATGCTGACTGAATGGAAAAAAGTTCAGTTTAGGGTTTAAACCCTAATGCTGACTGAATGGAAAAAAGTTCAGTTTAGGGTTTAAAACCCTAATGCTGACTAAATGGAAAAACTTCAGTTTAAGGTTTAAAACCCTAATGCTGACTGAATAGAAAAAGTTCAGTTTAGGGATTAAAACGCTAATGCTGACTGAATGGAAAAAAGTTCAGTTTAGGGTTTAAAACTCTAATGCTGACTAAAGGAAAGAGATCAGTTTATGGTTTAAAACCCTAATGCTGACTAAAGGGAAAAAGTTCAGTTTAGGGTTTAAAACCCTAATCCTGATTAAAGGGAAAAGTTCAGTTTAGGGTTTAAAACCCTAATGCTGACTGAATGGAAAAAGTTCAGTTTAGGATTTAAAACCCTAATGCTGACTAAAGGAAAGAGTTCAGTTTAGGGTTTAAAACCCTAATGCTGACTAAAGGGAAAAAGTTCAGTTTAGGGTTTAAAACCTTAATCCTGATTAAAGGGAAAAGTTCAGTTTAGGGTTTAAAACCCTAATGTTGACTAAATGGAAAAAGTTCAGTTTAGGGTTTAAAACCCTAATGCTGACTAAAGGAAAGAGTTCAGTTTAGGGTTTAAAACCTTAATGCTGACTAAAGGGAAAAAGTTCAGTTTAGGGTTTAAAACACTAATGCTGACTGAACGGAAAAAGTTCAGTTTAGGGTTTAAAACCCTAATACTGACTAAAGGAAAGAGTTCAGTTTAGGGTTTAAAACCCTAATGCTGACTGAATGGAAAAAGTTCAGTTTAGGGTTTAAAACCCTAATGCTGACTGAATGGAAAAAGTTCAGTTTAGGGTTTAAAACCCTAATGCTGACTAAATGGAAAAAAGTTCAGTTTAGGGTTTAAAACCCTAATGCTGACTGAATGGAAAAAGTTTAGTTTAGGGTTTAAAACCCTAATGCTGACTAAAGGAAAGAGTTTAGTTTAGGGTTTAAAACCCTAATGCTGACTAAAGGGAAAAAGTTCAGTTTAGGGTTTAAAACCCTAATGCTGACTGAATGGAAAAAAGTTAGTTTAGGGATTAAAACCCTAATGCTGACTGAATGGAAAAAGTTCAGTTTAGGGTTTAAAACCCTAATGCTGACTGAATGGATAAAGTTCAGTTTAGGGTTTAAAATCTTAATGCTGACTGAATGGAAAAAAGTTCAGTTTATGGTTTAAAACCCTAATGCTGACTGAATGGAAAATGTTCATTTTAGGGTTTAAAACCCTAATGCTGACTAAAGGAAAGAGTTCAGTTTAGGGTTTAAAACCCTAATGCTGACTAAAGGGAAAAAGTTCAGCTTAGGGTTTAAAACCCTAATGCTGACTGAATGGATAAAGTTCAGTTTAGGGTTTAAAACCTTAATGCTGACTGAATGGAAAAAGTTCAGTTTAGGGTTTAAAACCCTAATGCTGACTAAAGTAAAGAGTTCAGTTTAGGGTTTAAAACCCTAATGCTGACTGAATGGAAAAAGTTCAGTTTAGGGTTTAAAACCTTAATACTGACTGAAAGGAAAGAGTTCAGTTTAGGGTTTAAAACCCTAATGCTGACTGAATGGAAAAAGTTCAGTTTAGGGTTTAAAACTCTAATGCTGACTAAAGGAAAGAGTTTAGTTTAGGGTTTAAAACCCTAATGCTGACTGAATGGAAAGAGTTCAGTTTAGGGTTTAAAACCCTAATGTTGACTGAATGGAAAAAAGTTCAGTTTAGGGTTTTTAACCCTAATGCTGACTGAATGGAAAAAATTGAATGGAAAAATTTCAGTTTAGGGTTTAAAACCCTAATGCTGACTGAATGGAAAAACTTCAGTTTAGGGTTTAAAACCCTAATGCTGACTGAATGGAAAAAAGTTCAGTTTAGGGTTTAAAACCCTAATGCTGACTGAATGGAAAAAGTTCAGTTTAGGGTTTAAAACCCTAATGCTGACTGAATGGAAAAAAGTTCAGTTTAGGGTTTAAAACCCTAATGCTGACTGAATGGAAAAAGTTCAGTTTAGGGTTTAAAACCCTAATGCTGACTGAATGGAAAAAATTCAGTTTAGGGTTTAAAACCCTAATGCTGACTAAAGGGAAAAAGTTCAGTTTAGGGTTTAAAACCCTAATCCTGATTAAAGGGAAAAGTTCAGTTTAGGGTTTAAAACCCTAATGCTGACTGAATGGAAAAAGTTCAGTTTAGGATTTAAAACACTAATGCTGACTAAAGGAAAGAGTTCAGTTTAGGGTTTAAACCCTAATGCTGACTAAAGGGAAAAAGTTCAGTTTAGACTTTAAAACCTTAATCCTGATTAAAGGGAAAAGTTCAGTTTAGGGTTTAAAACCCTAATGCTGATCAAATGGAAAAAGTTCAGTTTAGGGTTTAAAACCCTAATGCTGACTAAAGGAAAGAGTTCAGTTTAGGGTTTAAAACCTTAATGCTGACTAAAGGGAAAAAGTTCAGTTTAGGGTTTAAAACCCTAATGCTGACTGAATGGAAAAAGTTCAGTTTAGGGTTTAAAACCCTAATGCTGACTGAATGGATAAAAGTTCAGTTTAGGGTTTAAAACCCTAATGTTGACTGAATGGAAAAAGTTCAGTTTAGGGTTTAAAACTCTAATGCTGACTTAATGGAAAAAAGTTCAGTTTAGGGTTTAAAACCCTAATGCTGACTAAAGGGAAAAAGTTCAGTTTAGGGTTTAAAACCCTAATCCTGATTAAAGGGAAAAGTTCAGTTTAGGGTTTAAAACCCTAATGCTGACTGAATGGAAAAAGTTCAGTTTAGGATTTAAAACACTAATGCTGACTAAAGGAAAGAGTTCAGTTTAGGGTTTAAACCCTAATGCTGACTAAAGGGAAAAAGTTCAGTTTAGGGTTTAAAACCTTAATCCTGATTAAAGGGAAAAGTTCAGTTTAGGGTTTAAAATCCTAATGCTGACTAAATGGAAAAAGTTCAGTTTAGGGTTTAAAACCATAATGCTGACTTAAGGAAAGAGTTTAGTTTAGGGTTTAAAACCTTAATGCTGACTAAAGGGAAAAAGTTCAGTTTAGGGTTTAAAACCCTAATGCTGACTGAATGGAAAAAGTTCAGTTTAGGGTTTAAAACCCTAATGCTGACTAAAGGAAAGAGTTCAGTTTAGGGTTAAAAACCCTAATGCTGACTGAATGGAAAAAGTTCAGTTTAGGGTTTTTAACCCTAATGCTGACTGAATGGAAAAAATTGAATGGAAAAATTTCAGTTTAGGGTTTAAAACCCTAATGCTGACTGAATGGAAAAACTTCAGTTTAGGGTTTAAAACCCTAATGCTGACTGAATGGAAAAAAGTTCAGTTTAGGGTTTAAAACCCTAATGGTGACTGAATGGAAAAAAGTTCAGTTTAGGGTTTAAAACCCTAATGCTGACTGAATGGAAAAAGTTCAGTTTAGGGTTTAAAACCCTAATGCTGACTGAATGGAAAAAATTCAGTTTAGGGTTTAAAACCCTAATGCTGACTAAAGGGAAAAAGTTCAGTTTAGGGTTTAAAACCCTAATCCTGATTAAAGGGAAAAGTTCAGTTTAGGGTTTAAAACCCTAATGCTGACTGAATGGAAAAAGTTCAGTTTAGGATTTAAAACACTAATGCTGACTAAAGGAAAGAGTTCAGTTTAGGGTTTAAACCCTAATGCTGACTAAAGGGAAAAAGTTCAGTTTAGACTTTAAAACCTTAATCCTGATTAAAGGGAAAAGTTCAGTTTAGGGTTTAAAACCCTAATGCTGACAAATGGAAAAAGTTCAGTTTAGGGTTTAAAACCCTAATGCTGACTAAAGGAAAGAGTTCAGTTTAGGGTTTAAAACCTTAATGCTGACTAAAGGGAAAAAGTTCAGTTTAGGGTTTAAAACCCTAATGCTGACTGAATGGAAAAAGTTTAGTTTAGGGTTTAAAACCCTAATGCTGACTGAATGGATAAAAGTTCAGTTTAGGGTTTAAAACCCTAATGTTGACTGAATGGAAAAAGTTCAGTTTAGGGTTTAAAACTCTAATGCTGACTTAATGGAAAAAAGTTCAGTTTAGGGTTTAAAACCCTAATGCTGACTAAAGGGAAAAAGTTCAGTTTAGGGTTTAAAACCCTAATCCTGATTAAAGGGAAAAGTTCAGTTTAGGGTTTAAAACCCTAATGCTGACTGAATGGAAAAAGTTCAGTTTAGGATTTAAAACACTAATGCTGACTAAAGGAAAGAGTTCAGTTTAGGGTTTAAACCCTAATGCTGACTAAAGGGAAAAAGTTCAGTTTAGGGTTTAAAACCTTAATCCTGATTAAAGGGAAAAGTTCAGTTTAGGGTTTAAAATCCTAATGCTGACTAAATGGAAAAAGTTCAGTTTAGGGTTTAAAACCATAATGCTGACTTAAGGAAAGAGTTTAGTTTAGGGTTTAAAACCTTAATGCTGACTAAAGGGAAAAAGTTCAGTTTAGGGTTTAAAACCCTAATGCTGACTGAATGGAAAAAGTTCAGTTTAGGGTTTAAAACCCTAATGCTGACTAAAGGAAAGAGTTCAGTTTAGGGTTAAAAACCCTAATGCTGACTGAATGGAAAAAGTTCAGTTTAGGGTTTTTAACCCTAATGCTGACTGAATGGAAAAAATTGAATGGAAAAATTTCAGTTTAGGGTTTAAAACCCTAATGCTGACTGAATGGAAAAACTTCAGTTTAGGGTTTAAAACCCTAATGCTGACTGAATGGAAAAAAGTTCAGTTTAGGGTTTAAAACCCTAATGGTGACTGAATGGAAAAAGTTCAGTTTAGGGTTTAAAACCCTAATGCTGACTGAATGGAAAAAGTTCAGTTTAGGGTTTAAAACCCTAATGCTGACTGAATGGAAAAATTCAGTTTAGGGTTTAAAACCCTAATGCTGACTAAAGGGAAAAAGTTCAGTTTAGGGTTTAAAACCCTAATCCTGATTAAAGGGAAAAGTTCAGTTTAGGGTTTAAAACCCTAATGCTGACTGAATGGAAAAAGTTCAGTTTAGGATTTAAAACACTAATGCTGACTAAAGGAAAGAGTTCAGTTTAGGGTTTAAACCCTAATGCTGACTAAAGGGAAAAAGTTCAGTTTAGACTTTAAAACCTTAATCCTGATTAAAGGGAAAAGTTCAGTTTAGGGTTTAAAACCCTAATGCTGAAAAATGGAAAAAGTTCAGTTTAGGGTTTAAAACCCTAATGCTGACTAAAGGAAAGAGTTCAGTTTAGGGTTTAAAACCTTAATGCTGACTAAAGGGAAAAAGTTCAGTTTAGGGTTTAAAACCCTAATGCTGACTGAATGGAAAAAGTTCAGTTTAGGGTTTAAAACCCTAATGCTGACTGAATGGATAAAAGTTCAGTTTAGGGTTTAAAACCCTAATGTTGACTGAATGGAAAAAGTTCAGTTTAGGGTTTAAAACTCTAATGCTGACTTAATGGAAAAAAGTTCAGTTTAGGGTTTAAAACCCTAATGCTGACTAAAGGGAAAAAGTTCAGTTTAGGGTTTAAAACCTTAATCCTGATTAAAGGGAAAAGTTCAGTTTAGGGTTTAAAATCCTAATGCTGACTAAATGGAAAAAGTTCAGTTTAGGGTTTAAAACCATAATGCTGACTTAAGGAAAGAGTTTAGTTTAGGGTTTAAAACCTTAATGCTGACTAAAGGGAAAAAGTTCAGTTTAGGGTTTAAAACCCTAATGCTGACTGAATGGAAAAAGTTCAGTTTAGGGTTTAAAACCCTAATGCTGACTAAAGGAAAGAGTTCAGTTTAGGGTTAAAAACCCTAATGCTGACTGAATGGAAAAAGTTCAGTTTAGGGTTTTTAACCCTAATGCTGACTGAATGGAAAAAATTGAATGGAAAAATTTCAGTTTAGGGTTTAAAACCCTAATGCTGACTGAATGGAAAAACTTCAGTTTAGGGTTTAAAACCCTAATGCTGACTGAATGGAAAAAAGTTCAGTTTAGGGTTTAAAACCCTAATGGTGACTGAATGGAAAAAAGTTCAGTTTAGGGTTTAAAACCCTAATGCTGACTGAATGGAAAAAGTTCAGTTTAGGGTTTAAAACCCTAATGCTGACTGAATGGAAAAAATTCAGTTTAGGGTTTAAAACCCTAATGCTGACTAAAGGGAAAAAGTTCAGTTTAGGGTTTAAAACCCTAATCCTGATTAAAGGGAAAAGTTCAGTTTAGGGTTTAAAACCCTAATGCTGACTGAATGGAAAAAGTTCAGTTTAGGATTTAAAACACTAATGCTGACTAAAGGAAAGAGTTCAGTTTAGGGTTTAAACCCTAATGCTGACTAAAGGGAAAAAGTTCAGTTTAGACTTTAAAACCTTAATCCTGATTAAAGGGAAAAGTTCAGTTTAGGGTTTAAAACCCTAATGCTGACAAATGGAAAAAGTTCAGTTTAGGGTTTAAAACCCTAATGCTGACTAAAGGAAAGAGTTCAGTTTAGGGTTTAAAACCTTAATGCTGACTAAAGGGAAAAAGTTCAGTTTAGGGTTTAAAACCCTAATGCTGACTGAATGGAAAAAGTTCAGTTTAGGGTTTAAAACCCTAATGCTGACTGAATGGATAAAAGTTCAGTTTAGGGTTTAAAACCCTAATGTTGACTGAATGGAAAAAGTTCAGTTTAGGGTTTAAAACTCTAATGCTGACTTAATGGAAAAAAGTTCAGTTTAGGGTTTAAAACCCTAATGCTGACTAAAGGGAAAAAGTTCAGTTTAGGGTTTAAAACCCTAATCCTGATTAAAGGGAAAAGTTCAGTTTAGGGTTTAAAACCCTAATGCTGACTGAATGGAAAAAGTTCAGTTTAGGATTTAGAACACTAATGCTGATTAAAGGAAAGAGTTCAGTTTAGGGTTTAAACCCTAATGCTGACTAAAGGGAAAAAGTTCAGTTTAGGGTTTAAAACCTTAATCCTGATTAAAGGGAAAAGTTCAGTTTAGGGTTTAAAACCCTAATGCTGACTAAATGGAAAAAGTTCAGTTTAGGGTTTAAAACCATAATGCTGACTTAAGGAAAGAGTTTAGTTTAGGGTTTAAAACCTTAATGCTGACTAAAGGGAAAGTTCAGTTTAGGGTTTAAAACCCTAATGTTGACTGAATGGAAAAAGTTCAGTTTAGGGTTTAAAACCCTAATGCTGACTAAAGGAAAGAGTTCAGTTTAGGGTTTAAAACCCTAATGCTGACTGAATGGAAAAAGTTCAGTTTAGGGTTTAAAACCCTAGTGCTGACTGAATGGAAAAAGTTCAGTTTAGGGTTTAAAACCCTAATGCTGGCTGAATGGAAAAAAGTTCAGTTTAGGGTTTAAAACCCTAATGCTGACTAAAGGAAAGAGTTCAGTTTAGGGTTTAAAACCCTAATGCTGACTGATGCTGACTGAATGGAAAAAGTTCAGTTTAGGGTTTAAAACCCTAATGCTGACTGAATGGAAAAAATAAACCCTAATGCTGACTAAAGGGAAAAAGTTCAGTTTAGGGTTTAAAACCCTAATGCTGACAGAATGGAAAAAAGTTAGTTTAGGGTTTAAAACCCTAATGCTGACTGAATGGAAAAAGTTCAGTTTAGGGTTTAAAACCCTAATGCTGACTAAAGTAAAGAGATCAGTTTAGGGTTTAAAACATTAATGCTGACTAAAGGGAAAAAGTTCAGTTTAGAGTTTAAAATCCTAATGCTGACTGAATGGAAAAAAGTTCAGTTTAGGGTTTAAACCCTAATGCTGACTGAATGGAAAAAAGTTTAGTTTAGGGTTTAAAACCCTAATGCTGACTGAATGGAAAAAGTTCAGTTTAGGGTTTAAAACCCTAATGCTGACTGAATGGAAAAAGTTCAGTTTAGGGTTTAAAACTCTAATGCTGACTGAATGGAAAAAAGTTCAGTTTAGGGTTTAAAACCCTAATGCTGACTAAAGGAAAGAGATCAGTTTAGGGTTTAAAACCCTAATGCTGACTAAAGGGAAAAAGTTCAGTTTAGGGTTTAAAACCCTAATCCTGATTAAAGGGAAAAGTTCAGTTTAGGGTTTAAAACCCTAATGCTGACTGAATGGAAAAAGTTCAGTTTAGGATTTAAAACCCTAATGCTGACTAAAGGAAAGAGTTCAGTTTAGGGTTTAAAACCATAATGCTGACTAAAGGGAAAAAGTTCAGTTTAGGGTTTAAAACCTTAATCCTGATTAAAGGGAAAAGTTCAGTTTAGGGTTTAAAACCCTAATGCTGACTAAATGGAAAAAGTTCAGTTTAGGGTTTAAAACCCTAATGCTGACTAAAGGAAAGAGTTCAGTTTAGGGTTTAAAACCTTAATGCTGACTAAAGGGAAAAAGTTCAGTTTAGGGTTTAAAACCCTAATGCTGACTGAATGGAAAAAGTTCAGTTTAGGGTTTAAAACCCTAATGCTGACTGAATGGAAAAAGTTCAGTTTAGGGTTTAAAACCCTAATGCTGACTGAATGGAAAGAGTTCAGTTTAGGGTTTAAAACCCTAATGCTGACTGAATGGAAAAAGTTCAGTTTAGGGTTTAAAACCCTAATGCTGACTGAATGGAAAAAAGTTCAGTTTAGGGTTTAAAACCCTAATGCTGACTGAATGGAAAAAGTTTAGTTTAGGGTTTAAAACCCTAATGCTGACTAAAGGAAAGAGTTCAGTTTAGGGTTTAAAACCCTAATGCTGACTAAAGGAAAGAGTTCAGTTTAGGGTTTAAAACCTTAATGCTGACTAAACGGAAAAAGTCCAGTTTAGGGTTTAAAACCCTAATGCTGACTGAATAGAAAAAGTTCAGTTTAGGGTTTAAAACCCTAATGCTGACTAAAGGAAAGAGTTCAGTTTAGGGTTTAAAACCCTAATGCTGACTGAATGGAAAAAGTTCAGTTTAGGGTTTAAAACCCTAATGCTGACTAAATGGAAAAAGTTCAGTTTAGGGTTTAAAATCCTAATGCTGACTGAATGGAAAAAAGTTCAGTTTAGGGTTTAAAACCCTAATGCTGACTGAATGGAAAAAGTTCATTTTAGGGTTTAAAACCCTAATGCTGACTAAAGGAAAGAGTTCAGTTTAGGGTTTAAAACCCTAATGCTGACTAAAGAGAAAAAGTTCAGCTTAGGGTTTAAAACCCTAATGCTGACTGAATGGAAAAAAGTTAGTTTAGGGTTTAAAACCCTAATGCTGACTGAATGGAAAAAGTTCAGTTTAGGGTTTAAAACCCTAATGCTGACTAAAGGAAAGAGTTCAGTTTAGGGTTTAAAACCCTAATGCTGACTGAATGGAAAAAGTTCAGTTTAGGGTTTAAAACCATAATACTGACTGAATGGAAAAAGTTCAGTTTAGGGTTTAAAACCCTAATGCTGACTGAATGGAAAAAAGTTCAGTTTAGGGTTTAAAACCCTAATGCTAACTGAATGGAAAAAGTTCAGTTTAGGGTTTAAAACCCTAATGCTGACTAAAGGAAAGAGTTCAGTTTAGGGTTTAAAACCCTAATGCTGACTAAAGGGAAAAAGTTCAGTTTAGGGTTTAAAACCCTAATGCTGACTGAATGGAAAAAGTTAGTTTAGGGTTTAAAACCCTAATGCTGACTGAATGGAAAAAGTTCAGTTTAGGGTTTTAAACCCTAATGCTGACTAAAGGAAAGAGTTCAGTTTAGGGTTTAAAACCTTAATGCTGACTAAAGTTAAAAAGTTCAGTTTAGGGTTTAAAACCCTAATGCTGACTGAATGGAAAAAGTTCAGTTTAGGGTTTAAAACCCTAATGCTGACTAAATGGAAAAAGTTCAGTTTAGGGTTTAAAACCCTAATGTTGACTGAATGGAAAAAGTTCAGTTTAGGGTTTAAAACCCTAATGCTGACTAAAGGAAAGAGTTCAGTTTAGGGTTTAAAACCCTAATGCTGACTAAAGGGAAAAAGTACAGTTTAGGGTTTAAAACCCTAATGCTGACTGAATGGAAAAAAGTTAGTTTAGGGTTTAAAACCCTAATGCTAACTGAATGGAAAAAGTTCAGTTTAGGGTTTAAAACCCTAATGCTGACTGATGCTGACTGAATGGAAAAAGTTCAGTTTAGGGTTTAAAACCCTAATGCTGACTGAATGGAAAAAATAAACCCTAATACTGACTGAATGGAAAAAAGTTCAGTTTAGGGTTTAAAACCCTAATGCTGACTGAATGGAAAAAAGTTCAGTTTAGGGTTTAAAACCCTAATGCTGACTGAATGGAAAAAGTTCAGTTTAGGGTTTAAAACCCTAATGCTGACTAAAGGAAAGAGTTCAGTTTAGGGTTTAAAACCCTAATGCTGACAGAATGGAAAAAGTTCAGTTTAGGGTTTAAAACCTTAATGCTGACTAAAGGAAAGAGTTTAGTTTAGGGTTTAAAACCCTAATGCTGACTGAATGGAAAGAGTTCAGTTTAGGGTTTAAAACCCTAATGTTGACTAAATGGAAAAAAGTTCAGTTTAGGGTTTAAAACCCTAATGCTGACTGAATGGAAAAAACTGAATGGAAAAACTTCAGTTTAGGGTTTAAAACCCTAATGCTGACTGAATGGAAAAACTTCACTTTAGGGTTTAAAACCCTAATGCTGACTGAATGGAAAAAAGTTCAGTTTAGGGTTTAAAACCCTAATGCTGACTGAATGGAAAAAGTTCAGTTTAGGGTTTAAAACCCTAATGCTGACTGAATGGATAAAAGTTCAGTTTAGGGTTTAAAACCCTAATGCTGACTGAATGGAAAAAGTTCAGTTTAGGGTTTAAAACTCTAATGCTGACTGAATGGAAAAAAGTTCAGTTTAGGGTTTAAAACCCTAATGCTGACTAAAGGAAAGAGATCAGTTTAGGGTTTAAAACCCTAATGCTGACTAAAGCGAAAAAGTTCAGTTTAGGGTTTAAAACCCTAATCCTGATTAAAGGGAAAAGTTCAGTTTAGGGTTTAAAACCCTAATGCTGACTGAATGGAAAAAGTTCAGTTTAGGATTTAAAACCCTAATGCTGACTAAAGGAAAGAGTTCAGTTTAGGGTTTAAAACCTAATGCTGACTAAAGGAAAAAAGTTGAGTTTAGTGTTTAAAACCTTAATCCTGATTAAAGGGAAAAGTTCAGTTTAGGGTTTAAAACCCTAATGCTGACAAAAAGGAAAAAGTTTAGTTTAGGGTTTAAAACCCTAATGCTGACTAAAGGAAAGAGTTCAGTTTAGGGTTTAAAACCTTAATGCTGACTAAAGGGAAAAAGTTCAGTTTAAGGTTTAAAACCTTAATGCTGACTGAATGAAAAAAGTTCAGTGTAGGGTTTAAAACCCTAATGCTGACTAAAGGAAAGAGTTCAGTTTAGGGTTTAAAACCCTAATGCTGACTAAAGGGAAAAAGTACAGTTTAGGGTTTGAAACCCTAATGCTGACTGAATGGAAAAAAGTTAGTTTAGGGTTTAAAACCCTAATGCTAACTGAATGGAAAAAGTTCAGTTTAGGGTTTAAAACCCTAATGCTGACTGATGCTGACTGAATGGAAAAAGTTCAGTTTAGGGTTTAAAACCCTAATGCTGACTGAATGGAAAAAATAAACCCTAATACTGACTGAATGGAAAAAAGTTCAGTTTAGGGTTTAAAACCCTAATGCTGACTGAATGGAAAAAAGTTCAGTTTAGGGTTTAAAACCCTAATGCTGACTGAATGGAAAAAGTTCAGTTTAGGGTTTAAAACCCTAATGCTGACTAAAGGAAAGAGTTCAGTTTAGGGTTTAAAACCCTAATGCTGACTGAATGGAAAAAGTTCAGTTTAGGGTTTAAACCCCTAATGCTGACTAAAGGAAAGAGTTTAGTTTAGGGTTTAAAACCCTAACGCTGACTGAATGGAAAGAGTTCAGTTTAGGGTTTAAAACCCTAATGTTGACTGAATGGAAAAAAGTTCAGTTTAGGGTTTAAAACCCTATTGCTGACTGAATGGAAAAAACTGAATGGAAAAACTTCAGTTTAGGGTTTAAAACCCTAATGCTGACTGAATGGAAAAAGTTCAGTTTAGTGTTTAAAACTCTAATGCTGACTGAATGGAAAAAAGTTCAGTTTAGGGTTTAAAACCCTAATGCTGACTAAAGGAATGAGATCAGTTTAGGGTTTAAAACCCTAATGCTGACTAAAGCGAAAAAGTTCAGTTTAGGGTTTAAAACCCTAATCCTGATTAAAGGGAAAAGTTCAGTTTAGGGTTTAAAACCCTAATGCTGACTGAATGGAAAAAGTTCAGTTTAGGATTTAAAACCCTAATGCTGACTAAAGGAAAGAGTTCAGTTTAGGGTTTAAAACCTAATGCTGACTAAAGGAAAAAAGTTGAGTTTAGTGTTTAAAACCTTAATCCTGATTAAAGGGAAAAGTTCAGTTTAGGGTTTAAAACCCTAATGCTGACAAAAAGGAAAAAGTTTAGTTTAGGGTTTAAAACCCTAATGCTGACTAAAGGAAAGAGTTCAGTTTAGGGTTTAAAACCTTAATGCTGACTAAAGGGAAAAAGTTCAGTTTAAGGTTTAAAACCTTAATGCTGACTGAATGAAAAAAGTTCAGTGTAGGGTTTAAAACCCTAATGCTGACTAAAGGAAAGAGTTCAGTTTAGGGTTTAAAACCCTAATGCTGACTAAAGGGAAAAAGTACAGTTTAGGGTTTGAAACCCTAATGCTGACTGAATGGAAAAAAGTTAGTTTAGGGTTTAAAACCCTAATGCTAACTGAATGGAAAAAGTTCAGTTTAGGGTTTAAAACCC
This sequence comes from Nicotiana tabacum, assembly GCF_000715075.1. NCBI lineage: Eukaryota > Viridiplantae > Streptophyta > Magnoliopsida > Solanales > Solanaceae > Nicotiana > Nicotiana tabacum. Next base: position 41,758,130 of record NC_134089.1, on the reverse strand, counting down.
TAATGCTGACTGATGCTGACTGAATGGAAAAAGTTCAGTTTAGGGTTTAAAACCCTAATGCTGACTGAATGGAAAAAATAAACCCTAATACTGACTGAATGGAAAAAAGTTCAGTTTAGGGTTTAAAACCCTAATGCTGACTGAATGGAAAAAGTTCAGTTTAGGGTTTAAAACCCTAATGCTGACTAAAGGAAAGAGTTCAGTTTAGGGTTTAAAACCCTAATGCTGACTGAATGGAAAAAGTTCAGTTTAGGGTTTAAACCCCTAATGCTGACTAAAGGAAAGAGTTTAGTTTAGGGTTTAAAACCCTAACGCTGACTGAATGGAAAGAGTTCAGTTTAGGGTTTAAAACCCTAATGTTGACTGAATGGAAAAAAGTTCAGTTTAGGGTTTAAAACCCTAATGCTGACTGAATGGAAAAAACTGAATGGAAAAACTTCAGTTTAGGGTTTAAAACCCTAATGCTGACTGAATGGAAAAACTTCACTTTAGGGTTTAAAACCCTAATGCTGACTGAATGGAAAAAAGTTCAGTTTAGGGTTTAAAACCCTAATGCTGACTGAATGGAAAAAAGTTCAGTTTAGGGTTTAAAACCCTAATGCTGACTGAATGGATAAAAGTTCAGTTTAGGGTTTAAAACCCTAATGCTGACTGAATGGAAAAAGTTCAGTTTAGGGTTTAAAACTCTAATGCTGACTGAATGGAAAAAAGTTCAGTTTAGGGTTTAAAACCCTAATGCTGACTAAAGGAAAGAGATCAGTTTAGGGTTTAAAACCCTAATGCTGACTAAAGCGAAAAAGTTCAGTTTAGGGTTTAAAACCCTAATCCTGATTAAAGGGAAAAGTTCAGTTTAGGGTTTAAAACCCTAATGCTGACTGAATGGAAAAAGTTCAGTTTAGGATTTAAAACCCTAATGCTGACTAAAGGAAAGAGTTCAGTTTAGGGTTTAAAACCCTAATGCTGACTAAAGGAAAAAAGTTCAGTTTAGGGTTTAAAACCCTAATGCTGACTGAATGGAAAAAGTTTAGTTTAGGGTTTAAAACCCTAATGCTGACTAAAGGAAAGAGTTCAGTTTAGGGTTTAAAACCTTAATGCTGACTAAAGGGAAAAAGTTCAGTTTAGGGTTTAAAACCCTAATGCTGACTGAATGGAAAAAGTTCAGTTTAGGGTTTAAAACCCTAATGCTAACTGAATGGAAAAAAGTTAGTTTAGGGTTTAAAACTCTAATGCTGACTGAATGGAAAAAGTTCAGTTTAGGGTTTTAAACCCTAATGCTGACTAAAGGAAAGAGTTCAGTTTAAGGTTTAAAACCTTAATGCTGACTAAAGTTAAAAAGTTTAGTTTAGGGTTTAAAACCCTAATGCTGACTGAATGGAAAAATTTCAGTTTAGGGTTTAAAACCCTAATGCTGACTAAAGGAAAGAGTTCAGTTTAGGGTTTAAAACTCTAATGCTGACTGAATGGAAAAAGTTCAGTTTAGGGTTTAAAACCCTAATGCTGACTGAATGGAAAAAAGTTCAGTTTAGGGTTTAAAACCCTAATGCTAACTGAATGGAAAAAGTTCAGTTTAGGGTTTAAAACCCTAATGTTGACTAAAGGAAAGAGTTCAGTTTAGGGTTTAAAACCCTAATGCTGACTAAAGGGAAAAAGTTCAGTTTAGGGTTTAAAACCCTAATGCTGACTGAATGGAAAAAAGTTAGTTTAGGGTTTAAAACCCTAATGCTGACTGAATGGAAAAAGTTCAGTTTAGGGTTTTAAACCCTAATGCTGACTAAAGGAAAGAGTTCAGTTTAGGGTTTAAAACCTTAATGCTGACTAAAGTTAAAAAGTTCAGTTTAGGGTTTAAAACCCTAATGCTGACTGAATGAAAAAAGTTCAGTTTAGGGTTTAAAACCCTAATGCTGACTAAAGGAAAGAGTTCAGTTTAGGGTTTAAAACCCTAATGCTGACTGAATGGAAAAAGTTCAGTTTAGGGTTTAAAACCCTAATGCTGACTGAATGGAAAAAGTTCAGTTTAGGGTTTAAAACCCTAATGCTGACTAAATGGAAAAAAGTTCAGTTTAGGGTTTAAAACCCTAATGTTGACTGAATGGAAAAAGTTCAGTTTAGGGTTTAAAACCCTAATGCTGACTAAAGGAAAGAGTTCAGTTTAGGGTTTAAAACCCTAATGCTGACTAAAGGGAAAAAGTACAGTTTAGGGTTTAAAACCCTAATGCTGACTGATTAGAAAAAAATTAGTTTAGGGTTTAAAACCCTAATGCTAACTGAATGGAAAAAGTTCAGTTTAGTGTTTAAAACCCTAATGCTGACTGATGCTGACTGAATGGAAAAAGTTCAGTTTAGGGTTTAAAACCCTAATGCTGACTGAATGGAAAAAGTTCAGTTTAGGGTTTAAAACCCTAATGCTGACTAAAGGAAAGAGTTCAGTTTAGGGTTTAAAACCCTAATGCTGACTGAATGGAAAAAGTTCAGTTTAGGGTTTAAACCCCTAATGCTGACTAAAGGAAAGTGTTTAGTTTAGGGTTTAAAACCCTAACGTTGACTGAATGGAAAGAGTTCAGTTTAGGGTTTAAAACCCTAATGTTGACTGAATGGAAAAAAGTTCAGTTTAGGGTTTAAAACCCTAATGCTGACTGAATGGAAAAAACTGAATGGAAAAACTTCAGTTTAGGGATTAAAACCCTAATGCTGACTGATTGGAAAAACTTCACTTTAGGGTTTAAAACCCTAATGCTGACTGAATGGAAAAAAGTTCAGTTTAGGGTTTAAAACCCTAATGCTGACTGAATGGAAAAAGTTCAGTTTAGGGTTTAAAACCCTAATGCTGACTGAATGGAAAAAGTTCAGTTTAGGGTTTAAAACCCTAATGCTGACTGAATGGATAAAAGTTCAGTTTAGGGTTTAAAACCCTAATGCTGACTGAATGGAAAAAGTTCAGTTTAGGGTTTAAAACTCTAATGCTGACTGAATGGAAAAAAGTTCAGTTTAGGGTTTAAAACCCTAATGCTGACTAAAGGAAAGAGATCAGTTTAGGGTTTAAAACCCTAATGCTGACTAAAGCGAAAAAGTTCAGTTTAGGGTTTAAAACCCTAATCCTGATTGAAGGGAAAAGTTCAGTTTAGGGTTTAAAACCCTAATGCTGACTGAATGGAAAAAGTTCAGTTTAGAGTTTTAAACCCTAATGTTGACTAAAGGAAAGAGTTCAGTTTAGGGTTTAAAACCCTAATGCTGACTAAAGGGAAAAAGTTCAGTTTAGGGTTTAAAACCCTAATGCTGACTGAATGGAAAAAAGTTAGTTTAGGGTTTAAAACCCTAATGCTGACTGAATGGAAAAAGTTCAGTTTAGGGTTATAAACCCTAATGCTGACTAAAGGAAAGAGTTCAGTTTAGGGTTTAAAACCTTAATGCTGACTAAAGTTAAAAAGTTCAGTTTAGGTTTTAAAACCCTAATGCTGACTGAATGGAAAAAGTTCAGTTTAGGGTTTAAAACCCTAATGCTGACTAAAGGAAAGAGTTCAGTTTAGGGTTTAAAACTCTAATGCTGACTGAATGGAAAAAGTTCAGTTTAGGGTTTAAAACCCTAATGCTGACTGAATGGAAAAAGTTCAGTTTAGGGTTTAAAACCCTAATGCTGACTGAATGGAAAAAGTTCAGTTTAGGATTTAAAACCCTAATGCTGACTAAAGGAAAGAGTTCAGTTTAGGGTTTAAAACCTAATGCTGACTAAAGGAAAAAAGTTGAGTTTAGTGTTTAAAACCTTAATCCTGATTAAAGGGAAAAGTTCAGTTTAGGGTTTAAAACCCTAATGCTGACAAAAAGGAAAAAGTTTAGTTTAGGGTTTAAAACCCTAATGCTGACTAAAGGAAAGAGTTCAGTTTAGGGTTTAAAACCTTAATGCTGACTAAAGGGAAAAAGTTCAGTTTAAGGTTTAAAACCTTAATGCTGACTGAATGAAAAAAGTTCAGTGTAGGGTTTAAAACCCTAATGCTGACTAAAGGAAAGAGTTCAGTTTAGGGTTTAAAACCCTAATGCTGACTAAAGGGAAAAAGTACAGTTTAGGGTTTGAAACCCTAATGCTGACTGAATGGAAAAAAGTTAGTTTAGGGTTTAAAACCCTAATGCTAACTGAATGGAAAAAGTTCAGTTTAGGGTTTAAAACCCTAATGCTGACTGATGCTGACTGAATGGAAAAAGTTCAGTTTAGGGTTTAAAACCCTAATGCTGACTGAATGGAAAAAATAAACCCTAATACTGACTGAATGGAAAAAAGTTCAGTTTAGGGTTTAAAACCCTAATGCTGACTGAATGGAAAAAGTTCAGTTTAGGGTTTAAAACCCTAATGCTGACTAAAGGAAAGAGTTCAGTTTAGGGTTTAAAACCCTAATGCTGACTGAATGGAAAAAGTTCAGTTTAGGGTTTAAACCCCTAATGCTGACTAAAGGAAAGAGTTTAGTTTAGGGTTTAAAACCCTAACGCTGACTGAATGGAAAGAGTTCAGTTTAGGGTTTAAAACCCTAATGTTGACTGAATGGAAAAAAGTTCAGTTTAGGGTTTAAAACCCTAATGCTGACTGAATGGAAAAAACTGAATGGAAAAACTTCAGTTTAGGGTTTAAAACCCTAATGCTGACTGAATGGAAAAACTTCACTTTAGGGTTTAAAACCCTAATGCTGACTGAATGGAAAAAAGTTCAGTTTAGGGTTTAAAACCCTAATGCTGACTGAATGGAAAAAAGTTCAGTTTAGGGTTTAAAACCCTAATGCTGACTGAATGGATAAAAGTTCAGTTTAGGGTTTAAAACCCTAATGCTGACTGAATGGAAAAAGTTCAGTTTAGGGTTTAAAACTCTAATGCTGACTGAATGGAAAAAAGTTCAGTTTAGGGTTTAAAACCCTAATGCTGACTAAAGGAAAGAGATCAGTTTAGGGTTTAAAACCCTAATGCTGACTAAAGCGAAAAAGTTCAGTTTAGGGTTTAAAACCCTAATCCTGATTAAAGGGAAAAGTTCAGTTTAGGGTTTAAAACCCTAATGCTGACTGAATGGAAAAAGTTCAGTTTAGGATTTAAAACCCTAATGCTGACTAAAGGAAAGAGTTCAGTTTAGGGTTTAAAACCCTAATGCTGACTAAAGGAAAAAAGTTCAGTTTAGGGTTTAAAACCCTAATGCTGACTGAATGGAAAAAGTTTAGTTTAGGGTTTAAAACCCTAATGCTGACTAAAGGAAAGAGTTCAGTTTAGGGTTTAAAACCTTAATGCTGACTAAAGGGAAAAAGTTCAGTTTAGGGTTTAAAACCCTAATGCTGACTGAATGGAAAAAGTTCAGTTTAGGGTTTAAAACCCTAATGCTAACTGAATGGAAAAAAGTTAGTTTAGGGTTTAAAACTCTAATGCTGACTGAATGGAAAAAGTTCAGTTTAGGGTTTTAAACCCTAATGCTGACTAAAGGAAAGAGTTCAGTTTAAGGTTTAAAACCTTAATGCTGACTAAAGTTAAAAAGTTTAGTTTAGGGTTTAAAACCCTAATGCTGACTGAATGGAAAAATTTCAGTTTAGGGTTTAAAACCCTAATGCTGACTAAAGGAAAGAGTTCAGTTTAGGGTTTAAAACTCTAATGCTGACTGAATGGAAAAAGTTCAGTTTAGGGTTTAAAACCCTAATGCTGACTGAATGGAAAAAAGTTCAGTTTAGGGTTTAAAACCCTAATGCTAACTGAATGGAAAAAGTTCAGTTTAGGGTTTAAAACCCTAATGTTGACTAAAGGAAAGAGTTCAGTTTAGGGTTTAAAACCCTAATGCTGACTAAAGGGAAAAAGTTCAGTTTAGGGTTTAAAACCCTAATGCTGACTGAATGGAAAAAAGTTAGTTTAGGGTTTAAAACCCTAATGCTGACTGAATGGAAAAAGTTCAGTTTAGGGTTTTAAACCCTAATGCTGACTAAAGGAAAGAGTTCAGTTTAGGGTTTAAAACCTTAATGCTGACTAAAGTTAAAAAGTTCAGTTTAGGGTTTAAAACCCTAATGCTGACTGAATGAAAAAAGTTCAGTTTAGGGTTTAAAACCCTAATGCTGACTAAAGGAAAGAGTTCAGTTTAGGGTTTAAAACCCTAATGCTGACTGAATGGAAAAAGTTCAGTTTAGGGTTTAAAACCCTAATGCTGACTGAATGGAAAAAGTTCAGTTTAGGGTTTAAAACCCTAATGCTGACTAAATGGAAAAAAGTTCAGTTTAGGGTTTAAAACCCTAATGTTGACTGAATGGAAAAAGTTCAGTTTAGGGTTTAAAACCCTAATGCTGACTAAAGGAAAGAGTTCAGTTTAGGGTTTAAAACCCTAATGCTGACTAAAGGGAAAAAGTACAGTTTAGGGTTTAAAACCCTAATGCTGACTGATTAGAAAAAAATTAGTTTAGGGTTTAAAACCCTAATGCTAACTGAATGGAAAAAGTTCAGTTTAGTGTTTAAAACCCTAATGCTGACTGATGCTGACTGAATGGAAAAAGTTCAGTTTAGGGTTTAAAACCCTAATGCTGACTGAATGGAAAAAGTTCAGTTTAGGGTTTAAAACCCTAATGCTGACTAAAGGAAAGAGTTCAGTTTAGGGTTTAAAACCCTAATGCTGACTGAATGGAAAAAGTTCAGTTTAGGGTTTAAACCCCTAATGCTGACTAAAGGAAAGTGTTTAGTTTAGGGTTTAAAACCCTAACGTTGACTGAATGGAAAGAGTTCAGTTTAGGGTTTAAAACCCTAATGTTGACTGAATGGAAAAAAGTTCAGTTTAGGGTTTAAAACCCTAATGCTGACTGAATGGAAAAAACTGAATGGAAAAACTTCAGTTTAGGGATTAAAACCCTAATGCTGACTGATTGGAAAAACTTCACTTTAGGGTTTAAAACCCTAATGCTGACTGAATGGAAAAAGTTCAGTTTAGGGTTTAAAACCCTAATGCTGACTGAATGGAAAAAGTTCAGTTTAGGGTTTAAAACCCTAATGCTGACTGAATGGAAAAAAGTTCAGTTTAGGGTTTAAAACCCTAATGCTGACTGAATGGATAAAAGTTCAGTTTAGGGTTTAAAACCCTAATGCTGACTGAATGGAAAAAGTTCAGTTTAGGGTTTAAAACTCTAATGCTGACTGAATGGAAAAAAGTTCAGTTTAGGGTTTAAAACCCTAATGCTGACTAAAGGAAAGAGATCAGTTTAGGGTTTAAAACCCTAATGCTGACTAAAGCGAAAAAGTTCAGTTTAGGGTTTAAAACCCTAATCCTGATTGAAGGGAAAAGTTCAGTTTAGGGTTTAAAACCCTAATGCTGACTGAATGGAAAAAGTTCAGTTTAGAGTTTTAAACCCTAATGTTGACTAAAGGAAAGAGTTCAGTTTAGGGTTTAAAACCCTAATGCTGACTAAAGGGAAAAAGTTCAGTTTAGGGTTTAAAACCCTAATGCTGACTGAATGGAAAAAAGTTAGTTTAGGGTTTAAAACCCTAATGCTGACTGAATGGAAAAAGTTCAGTTTAGGGTTATAAACCCTAATGCTGACTAAAGGAAAGAGTTCAGTTTAGGGTTTAAAACCTTAATGCTGACTAAAGTTAAAAAGTTCAGTTTAGGTTTTAAAACCCTAATGCTGACTGAATGGAAAAAGTTCAGTTTAGGGTTTAAAACCCTAATGCTGACTAAAGGAAAGAGTTCAGTTTAGGGTTTAAAACTCTAATGCTGACTGAATGGAAAAAGTTCAGTTTAGGGTTTAAAACCCTAATGCTGACTGAATGGAAAAAAGTTCAGTTTAGGGTTTAAAACCCTAATGCTAACTGAATGGAAAAAGTTCAGTTTAGGGTTTAAAACCCTAATGTTGACTAAAGGAAAGAGTTCAGTTTAGGGTTTAAAACCCTAATGCTGACTAAAGGGAAAAAGTTCAGTTTAGGGTTTAAAACCCTAATGCTGACTGAATGGAAAAAAGTTAGTTTAGGGTTTAAAACCCTAATGCTGACTGAATGGAAAAAGTTCAGTTTAGGGTTTTAAAACCTAATACTGACTAAAGGAAAAAGTTCAGTTTAGGGTTTAAAACCTTAATGCTGACTAAAGTTAAAAAGTTCAGTTTAGGGTTTAAAACCCTAATGCTGACTGAATGGAAAAAGTTCAGTTTAGGGTTTAAAACCCTAATGCTGACTAAAGGAAAGAGTTCAGTTTAGGGTTTAAAACCCTAATGCTGACTGAATGGAAAAAGTTCAGTTTAGGGTTTAAAACCCTAATGCTGACTGAATGGAAAAAGTTCAGTTTAGGGTTTAAAACCCTAATGCTGACTGAATGGAAAAAAGTTCAGTTTAGGGTTTAAAACCCTAATGTTGACTGAATGGAAAAAGTTCAGTTTAGGGTTTAAAACCCTAATGCTGACTAAAGGAAAGAGTTCAGTTTAGGGTTTAAAACCCTAATGCTGACTGAATGGAAAAAGTTCAGTTTAGGGTTTAAACCCCTAATGCTGACTAAAGGAAAGAGTTTAGTTTAGGGTTTAAAACCCTAACGTTGACTGAATGGAAAGAGTTCAGTTTAGGGTTTAAAACCCTAATGTTGACTGAATGGAAAAAAGTTCAGTTTAGGGTTTAAAACCCTAATGCTGACTGAATGGAAAAAGTTCAGTTTAGGGTTTAAAACCCTAATGCTGACTAAAGGAAAGAGTTCAGTTTAGGGTTTAAAACCCTAATGCTGACTGAATGGAAAAAGTTCAGTTTAGGGTTTAAACCCCTAATGCTGACTAAAGGAAAGAGTTTAGTTTAGGGTTTAAAACCCTAACGTTGACTGAATGGAAAGAGTTCAGTTTAGGGTTTAAAACCCTAATGTTGACTGAATGGAAAAAGTTCAGTTTAGGGTTTAAAACCCTAATGCTGACTGAATGGAAAAAAGTTCAGTTTAGGGTTTAAAACCCTAATGCTAACTGAATGGAAAAAGTTCAGTTTAGGGTTTAAAACCCTAATGTTGACTAAAGGAAAGAGTTCAGTTTAGGGTTTAAAACCCTAATGCTGACTAAAGGGAAAAAGTTCAGTTTAGGGTTTAAAACCCTAATGCTGACTGAATGGAAAAAAGTTAGTTTAGGGTTTAAAACCCTAATGCTGACTGAATGGAAAAAGTTCAGTTTAGGGTTTTAAACCCTAATGCTGACTAAAGGAAAGAGTTCAGTTTAGGGTTTAAAACCTTAATGCTGACTAAAGTTAAAAAGTTCAGTTTAGGGTTTAAAACCCTAATGCTGACTGAATGGAAAAAGTTCAGTTTAGGGTTTAAAACCCTAATGCTGACTAAAGGAAAGAGTTCAGTTTAGGGTTAAAACCCTAATGCTGACTGAATGGAAAAAGTTCAGTTTAGTGTTTAAAACCCTAATGCTGACTGAATGGAAAAAGTTCAGTTTAGGGTTTAAAACCCTAATGCTGACTGAATGGAAAAAAGTTCAGTTTAGGGTTTAAAACCCTAATGTTGACTGAATGGAAAAAGTTCAGTTTAGGGTTTAAAACCCTAATGCTGACTAAAGGAAAGAGTTCAGTTTAGGGTTTAAAACCCTAATGCTGACTAAAGGGAAAAAGTACAGTTTAGGGTTTAAAACCCTAATGCTGACTGATTAGAAAAAAATTAGTTTAGGGTTTAAAACCCTAATTCTAACTGAATGGAAAAAGTTCAGTTTAGGGTTTAAAACCCTAATGCTGACTGATGCTGACTGAATGGAAAAAGTTCAGTTTAGGGTTTAAAACCCTAATGCTGACTGAATGGAAAAAGTTCAGTTTAGGGTTTAAAACCCTAATGCTGACTAAAGGAAAGAGTTCAGTTTAGGGTTTAAAACCCTAATGCTGACTGAATGGAAAAAGTTCAGTTTAGGGTTTAAACCCCTAATGCTGACTAAAGGAAAGAGTTTAGTTTAGGGTTTAAAACCCTAACGTTGACTGAATGGAAAGAGTTCAGTTTAGGGTTTAAAACCCTAATGTTGACTGAATGGAAAAAAGTTCAGTTTAGGGTTTAAAACCCTAATGCTGACTGAATGGAAAAAACTGAATGGAAAAACTTCAGTTTAGGGATTAAAACCCTAATGCTGACTGATTGGAAAAACTTCACTTTAGGGTTTAAAACCCTAATGCTGACTGAATGGAAAAAGTTCAGTTTAGGGTTTAAAACCCTAATGCTGACTGAATGGAAAAAGTTCAGTTTAGGGTTTAAAACCCTAATGCTGACTGAATGGAAAAAAGTTCAGTTTAGGGTTTAAAACCCTAATGCTGACTGAATGGATAAAAGTTCAGTTTAGGGTTTAAAACCCTAATGCTGACTGAATGGAAAAAGTTCAGTTTAGGGTTTAAACTCTAATGCTGACTGAATGGAAAAAAGTTCAGTTTAGGGTTTAAAACCCTAATGCTGACTAAAGGAAAGAGATCAGTTTAGGGTTTAAAACCCTAATGCTGACTAAAGCGAAAAAGTTCAGTTTAGGGTTTAAAACCCTAATCCTGATTGAAGGGAAAAGTTCAGTTTAGGGTTTAAAACCCTAATGCTGACTGAATGGAAAAAGTTCAGTTTAGAGTTTAAAACCCTAATGTTGACTAAAGGAAAGAGTTCAGTTTAGGGTTTAAAACCCTAATGCTGACTAAAGGGAAAAAGTTCAGTTTAGGGTTTAAAACCCTAATGCTAACTGAATGGAAAAAAGTTAGTTTAGGGTTTAAAACCCTAATGCTGACTGAATGGAAAAAGTTCAGTTTAGGGTTTTAAACCCTAATGCTGACTAAAGGAAAGAGTTCAGTTTAGGGTTTAAAACCTTAATGCTGACTAAAGTTAAAAAGTTCAGTTTAGGGTTTAAAACCCTAATGCTGACTGAATGGAAAAAGTTCAGTTTAGGGTTTAAAACCCTAATGCTGACTAAAGGAAAGAGTTCAGTTTAGGGTTTAAAACTCTAATGCTGACTGAATGGAAAAAGTTCAGTTTAGGGTTTAAAACCCTAATGCTGACTGAATGGAAAAAAGTTCAGTTTAGGGTTTAAAACCCTAATGCTAACTGAATGGAAAAAGTTCAGTTTAGGGTTTAAAACCCTAATGTTGACTAAAGGAAAGAGTTCAGTTTAGGGTTTAAAACCCTAATGCTGACTAAAGGGAAAAAGTTCAGTTTAGGGTTTAAAACCCTAATGCTGACTGAATGGAAAAAGTTAGTTTAGGGTTTAAAACCCTAATGCTGACTGAATGGAAAAAGTTCAGTTTAGGGTTTAAAACCCTAATGTTGACTAAAGGAAAGAGTTCAGTTTAGAGGTTTAAAACCTTAATGCTGACTAAAGTTAAAAAGTTCAGTTTAGGGTTTAAAACCCTAATGCTGACTAAAGGAAAGAGTTCAGTTTAGGGTTTAAAACCCTAATGCTGACTGAATGGAAAAAGTTCAGTTTAGGGTTTAAAACCCTAATGCTGACTGAATGGAAAAAGTTCAGTTTAGGGATTAAAACCCTAATGCTGACTGAATGGAAAAAAGTTCAGTTTAGGGTTTAAAACCCTAATGTTGACTGAATGGAAAAAGTTCAGTTTAGGGTTTAAAACCCTAATGCTAACTAAAGGAAAGAGTTCAGTTTAGGGTTTAAAACCCTAATGCTGACTGAATGGAAAAAGTTCAGTTTAGGGTTTAAACCCCTAATGCTGACTAAAGGAAAGAGTTTAGTTTAGGGTTTAAAACCCTAACGTTGACTGAATGGAAAGAGTTCAGTTTAGGGTTTAAAACCCTAATGTTGACTGAATGGAAAAAAGTTCAGTTTAGGGTTTAAAACCCTAATGCTGACTGAATGGAAAAAGTTCAGTTTAGGGTTTAAAACCCTAATGCTGACTAAAGGAAAGAGTTCAGTTTAGGGTTTAAAACCCTAATGCTGACTGAATGGAAAAAGTTCAGTTTTGGGTTTAAACCCCTAATGCTGACTAAAGGAAAGAGTTTAGTTTAGGGTTTAAAACCCTAACGTTGACTGAATGGAAAGAGTTCAGTTTAGGGTTTAAAACCCTAATGTTGACTGAATGGAAAAAGTTCAGTTTAGGGTTTAAAACCCTAATGTTGACTAAAGGAAAGAGTTCAGTTTAGGGTTTAAAACCCTAATGCTGACTAAAGGGAAAAAGTTCAGTTTAGGGTTTAAAACCCTAATGCTGACTGAATGGAAAAAAGTTAGTTTAGGGTTTAAAACCCTAATGCTGACTGAATGGAAAAAGTTCAGTTTAGGGTTTTAAACCCTAATGCTGACTAAAGGAAAGAGTTCAGTTTAGGGTTTAAAACCTTAATGCTGACTAAAGTTAAAAAGTTCAGTTTAGGGTTTAAAACCCTAATGCTGACTGAATGGAAAAAGTTCAGTTTAGGGTTTAAAACCCTAATGCTGACTAAAGGAAAGAGTTCAGTTTAGGGTTTAAAACCCTAATGCTGACTGAATGGAAAAAGTTCAGTTTAGGGTTTAAAACCCTAATGCTGACTGAATGGAAAAAGTTCAGTTTAGGGTTTAAAACCCTAATGCTGACTGAATGGAAAAAGTTCAGTTTAGGGTTTAAAACCCTAATGCTGACTGATGCTGACTGAATGGAAAAAGTTCAGTTTAGGGTTTAAAACCCTAATGCTGACTGAATGGAAAAAGTTCAGTTTAGGGTTTAAAACCCTAATGCTGACTAAAGGAAAGAGTTCAGTTTAGGGTTTAAAACCCTAATGCTGACTGAATGGAAAAAGTTCAGTTTAGGGTTTAAAACCCTAATGCTGACTGAATGGAAAAAAGTTCAGTTTAGGGTTTAAAACCCTAATGTTGACTGAATGGAAAAAGTTCAGTTTAGGGTTTAAAACCCTAATGCTGACTAAAGGAAAGAGTTCAGTTTAGGGTTTAAAACCCTAATGCTGACTAAAGGGAAAAAGTACAGTTTAGGGTTTAAAACCCTAATGCTGACTGATTAGAAAAAAATTAGTTTAGGGTTTAAAACCCTAATTCTAACTGAATGGAAAAAGTTTAGTTTAGGGTTTAAAACCCTAATGCTGACTGATGCTGACTGAATGGAAAAAGTTCAGTTTAGGGTTTAAAACCCTAATGCTGACTGAATGGAAAAAGTTCAGTTTAGGGTTTAAAACCCTAATGCTGACTAAAGGAAAGAGTTCAGTTTAGGGTTTAAAACCCTAATGCTGACTGAATGGAAAAAGTTCAGTTTAGGGTTTAAACCCCTAATGCTGACTAAAGGAAAGAGTTTAGTTTAGGGTTTAAAACCCTAACTTTGACTGAATGGAAAGAGTTCAGTTTAGGGTTTAAAACCCTAATGTTGACTGAATGGAAAAAAGTTCAGTTTAGGGTTTAAAACCCTAATGCTGACTGAATGGAAAAAACTGAATGGAAAAACTTCAGTTTAGGGATTAAAACCCTAATGCTGACTGATTGGAAAAACTTCACTTTAGGGTTTAAAACCCTAATGCTGACTGAATGGAAAAAAGTTCAGTTTAGGGTTTAAAACCCTAATGCTGACTGAATGGAAAAAGTTCAGTTTAGGGTTTAAAACCCTAATGCTGACTGAATGGAAAAAAGTTCAGTTTAGGGTTTAAAACCCTAATGCTGACTGAATGGATAAAAGTTCAGTTTAGGGTTTAAAACCCTAATGCTGACTGAATGGAAAAAGTTCAGTTTAGGGTTTAAAACTCTAATGCTGACTGAATGGAAAAAAGTTCAGTTTAGGGTTTAAAACCCTAATGCTGACTAAAGGAAAGAGATCAGTTTAGGGTTTAAAACCCTAATGCTGACTAAAGCGAAAAAGTTCAGTTTAGGGTTTAAAACCCTAATCCTGATTGAAGGGAAAAGTTCAGTTTAGGGTTTAAAACCCTAATGCTGACTGAATGGAAAAAGTTCAGTTTAGAGTTTAAAACCCTAATGTTGACTAAAGGAAAGAGTTCAGTTTAGGGTTTAAAACCCTAATGCTGACTAAAGGGAAAAAGTTCAGTTTAGGGTTTAAAACCCTAATGCTAACTGAATGGAAAAAAGTTAGTTTAGGGTTTAAAACCCTAATGCTGACTGAATGGAAAAAGTTCAGTTTAGGGTTTTAAACCCTAATGCTGACTAAAGGAAAGAGTTCAGTTTAGGGTTTAAAACCTTAATGCTGACTAAAGTTAAAAAGTTCAGTTTAGGGTTTAAAACCCTAATGCTGACTGAATGGAAAAAGTTCAGTTTAGGGTTTAAAACCCTAATGCTGACTAAAGGAAAGAGTTCAGTTTAGGGTTTAAAACTCTAATGCTGACTGAATGGAAAAAGTTCAGTTTAGGGTTTAAAACCCTAATGCTGACTGAATGGAAAAAAGTTCAGTTTAGGGTTTAAAACCCTAATGCTAACTGAATGGAAAAAGTTCAGTTTAGGGTTTAAAACCCTAATGTTGACTAAAGGAAAGAGTTCAGTTTAGGGTTTAAAACCCTAATGCTGACTAAAGGGAAAAAGTTCAGTTTAGGGTTTAAAACCCTAATGCTGACTGAATGGAAAAAAGTTAGTTTAGGGTTTAAAACCCTAATGCTGACTGAATGGAAAAAGTTCAGTTTAGGGTTTTAAAACCTAATGCTGACTAAAGGAAAGAGTTCAGTTTAGGGTTTAAAACCTTAATGCTGACTAAAGTTAAAAAGTTCAGTTTAGGGTTTAAAACCCTAATGCTGACTGAATGGAAAAAGTTCAGTTTAGGGTTTAAAACCCTAATGCTGACTAAAGGAAAGAGTTCAGTTTAGGGTTTAAAACCCTAATGCTGACTGAATGGAAAAAGTTCAGTTTAGGGTTTAAAACCCTAATGCTGACTGAATGGAAAAAGTTCAGTTTAGGGTTTAAAACCCTAATGCTGACTGAATGGAAAAAGTTCAGTTTAGGGTTTAAAACCCTAATGTTGACTGAATGGAAAAAGTTCAGTTTAGGGTTTAAAACCCTAATGCTAACTAAAGGAAAGAGTTCAGTTTAGGGTTTAAAACCCTAATGCTGACTGAATGGAAAAAGTTCAGTTTAGGGTTTAAACCCCTAATGCTGACTAAAGGAAAGAGTTTAGTTTAGGGTTTAAAACCCTAACGTTGACTGAATGGAAAGAGTTAAGTTTAGGGTTTAAAACCCTAATGTTGACTGAATGGAAAAAAGTTCAGTTTAGGGTTTAAAACCCTAATGCTGACTGAATGGAAAAAGTTCAGTTTAGGGTTTAAAACCCTAATGCTGACTAAAGGAAAGAGTTCAGTTTAGGGTTTAAAACCCTAATGCTGACTGAATGGAAAAAGTTCAGTTTTGGGTTTAAACCCCTAATGCTGACTAAAGGAAAGAGTTTAGTTTAGGGTTTAAAACCCTAACGTTGACTGAATGGAAAGAGTTCAGTTTAGGGTTTAAAACCCTAATGTTGACTGAATGGAAAAAGTTCAGTTTAGGGTTTAAAACCCTAATGCTGACTAAAGGAAAGAGTTCAGTTTAGGGTTTAAAACCCTAATGCTGATTGAATGGAAAAAGTTCAGTTTAGGGTTTAAACCCCTAATGCTGACTAAAGGAAAGAATTTAGTTTAGGGTTTAAAACCCTAACGTTGACTGAATGGAAAGAGTTCAGTTTAGGGTTTAAAACCCTAATGTTGACTGAATGGAAAAAAGTTCAGTTTAGGGTTTAAAACCCTAATGCTGACTGAATGGAAAAAACTGAATGGAAAAACTTCAGTTTAGGGTTTAAAACCCTAATGCTGACTGATTGGAAAAACTTCACTTTAGGGTTTAAAACCCTAATGCTGACTGAATGGAAAAAAGTTCAGTTTAGGGTTTAAAACCCTAATGCTGACTGAATGGAAAAAGTTCAGTTTAGGGTTTAAAACCCTAATGCTGACTGAATGGAAAAAGTTCAGTTTAGGGTTTAAAACCCTAATGCTGACTGAATGGATAAAAGTTCAGTTTAGGGTTTAAAACCCTAATGCTGACTGAATGGAAAAAGTTCAGTTTAGGGTTTAAAACTCTAATGCTGACTGAATGGAAAAAAGTTCAGTTTAGGGTTTAAAACCCTAATGCTGACTAAAGGAAAGAGATCAGTTTAGGGTTTAAAACCCTAATGCTGACTAAAGCGAAAAAGTTCAGTTTAGGGTTTAAAACCCTAATCCTGATTGAAGGGAAAAGTTCAGTTTAGGGTTTAAAACCCTAATGCTGACTGAATGGAAAAAGTTCAGTTTAGGGTTTAAAACCCTAATGTTGACTAAAGGAAAGAGTTCAGTTTAGGGTTTAAAACCCTAATGCTGACTAAAGGGAAAAAGTTCAGTTTAGGGTTTAAAACCCTAATGCTGACTGAATGGAAAAAAGTTAGTTTAGGGTTTAAAACCCTAATGCTGACTGAATGGAAAAAGTTCAGTTTAGGGTTTTAAACCCTAATGCTGACTAAAGGAAAGAGTTCAGTTTAGGGTTTAAAACCTTAATGCTGACTAAAGTTAAAAAGTTCAGTTTAGGGTTTAAAACCCTAATGCTGACTGAATGGAAAAAGTTCAGTTTAGGGTTTAAAACCCTAATGCTGACTAAAGGAAAGAGTTCAGTTTAGGGTTTAAAACCCTAATGCTGACTGAATGGAAAAAGTTCAGTTTAGGGTTTAAAACCCTAATGCTGACTGAATGGAAAAAGTTCAGTTTAGGGTTTAAAACCCTAATGCTGACTGAATGGAAAAAAGTTCAGTTTAGGGTTTAAAACCCTAATGTTGACTGAATGGAAAAAGTTCAGTTTAGGGTTTAAAACCCTAATGCTAACTAAAGGAAAGAGTTCAGTTTAGGGTTTAAAACCCTAATGCTGACTGAATGGAAAAAGTTCAGTTTAGGGTTTAAACCCCTAATGCTGACTAAAGGAAAGAGTTTAGTTTAGGGTTTAAAACCCTAACGTTGACTGAATGGAAAGAGTTAAGTTTAGGGTTTAAAACCCTAATGTTGACTGAATGGAAAAAGTTCAGTTTAGGGTTTAAAACCCTAATGCTGACTGAATGGAAAAAGTTCAGTTTAGGGTTTAAAACCCTAATGCTGACTAAAGGAAAGAGTTCAGTTTAGGGTTTAAAACCCTAATGCTGACTGAATGGAAAAAGTTCAGTTTTGGGTTTAAACCCCTAATGCTGACTAAAGGAAAGAGTTTAGTTTAGGGTTTAAAACCCTAACGTTGACTGAATGGAAAAAGTTCAGTTTAGGGTTTAAAACCCTAATGCTGACTGAATGGAAAAAGTTCAGTTTAGGGTTTAAAACCCTAATGCTGACTAAAGGAAAGAGTTCAGTTTAGGGTTTAAAACCCTAATGCTGACTGAATGGAAAAAGTTCAGTTTAGGGTTTAAACCCCTAATGCTGACTAAAGGAAAGAGTTTAGTTTAGGGTTTAAAACCCTAACGTTGACTGAATGGAAAGAGTTCAGTTTAGGGTTTAAAACCCTAATGTTGACTGAATGGAAAAAAGTTCAGTTTAGGGTTTAAAACCCTAATGCTGACTGAATGGAAAAACTTCAGTTTAGGGTTTAAAACCCTAATGCTGACTGAATGATTGGAAAAACTTCACTTTAGGGTTTAAAACCCTAATGCTGACTGAATGGAAAAAAGATCAGTTTAGGGTTTAAAACCCTAATGCTGACTGAATGGAAAAAGTTCAGTTTAGGGTTTAAAACCCTAATGCTGACTGAATGGAAAAAAGTTCAGTTTAGGGTTTAAAACCCTAATGCTGACTGAATGGAAAAAGTTCAGTTTAGGGTTTAAAACTCTAATGCTGACTGAATGGAAAAAAGTTCAGTTTAGGGTTTAAAACCCTAATGCTGACTAAAGGAAAGAGATCAGTTTAGGGTTTAAAACCCTAATGCTGACTAAAGCGAAAAAGTTCAGTTTAGGGTTTAAAACCCTAATCCTGATTGAAGGGAAAAGTTCAGTTTAGGGTTTAAAACCCTAATGCTGACTGAATGGAAAAAGTTCAGTTTAGGATTTAAAACCCTAATGCAGACTAAAGGAAAGAGTTCAGTTTAGGGTTTAAAACCCTAATGCTAACTAAAGGAAAGAGTTCAGTTTAGGGTTTAAAACCTTAATGCTGACTAAAGGGAAAAAGTTCAGTTTAGGGTTTAAAACCCTAATGCTGACTGAATGGAAAAAGTTCAGTTTAGGGTTTAAAACCCTAATGCTGACTGAATGGAAAAAAGTTAGTTTAGGGTTTAAAACTCTAATGCTGACTGAATGGAAAAAGTTCAGTTTAGGGTTTTAAACCCTAATGCTGACTAAAGGAAAGAGTTCAGTTTAGGGTTTAAAACCTTAATGCTGACTAAAGTTAAAAAGTTCAGTTTAGGGTTTAAAACCCTAATGCTGACTGAATGGAAAAAGTTCAGTTTAGGGTTTAAAACCCTAATGCTGACTAAAGGAAAGAGTTCAGTTTAGGGTTTAAAACTCTAATGCTGACTGAATGGAAAAAGTTCAGTTTAGGGTTTAAAACCCTAATGCTGACTGAATGGAAAAAAGTTCAGTTTAGGGTTTAAAACCCTAATGCTAACTGAATGGAAAAAGTTCAGTTTAGGGTTTAAAACCCTAATGTTGACTAAAGGAAAGAGTTCAGTTTAGGGTTTAAAACCCTAATGCTGACTAAAGGGAAAAAGTTCAGTTTAGGGTTTAAAACCCTAATGCTGACTGAATGGAAAAAGTTAGTTTAGGGTTTAAAACCCTAATGCTGACTGAATGGAAAAAGTTCAGTTTAGGGTTTTAAACCCTAATGCTGACTAAAGGAAAGAGTTCAGTTTAGGGTTTAAAACCTTAATGCTGACTAAAGTTAAAAAGTTCAGTTTAGGGTTTAAAACCCTAATGCTGACTGAATGGAAAAAGTTCAGTTTAGGGTTTAAAACCCTAATGCTGACTAAAGGAAAGAGTTCAGTTTAGGGTTTAAAACCCTAATGCTGACTGAATGGAAAAAGTTCAGTTTAGGGTTTAAAACACTAATGCTGACTAAAGGAAAGAGTTCAGTTTAGGGTTTAAAACCCTAATGCTGACTGAATGGAAAAAGTTCAGTTTAGGGTTTAAAACCCTAATGCTGACTAAAGGAAAGAGTTCAGTTTAGGGTTTAAAACCCTAATGTTGACTAAAGGGAAAAAGTACAGTTTAGGGTTTAAAACCCTAATGCTGACTGAATGGAAAAAAGTTAGTTTAGGGTTTAAAACCCTAATGCTAACTGAATGGAAAAAGTTTAGTTTAGGGTTTAAAACCCTAATGCTGACTGATGCTGACTGAATGGAAAAAGTTCAGTTTAGGGTTTAAAACCCTAATGCTGACTGAATGGAAAAAATAAACCCTAATACTGACTGAATGGAAAAAAGTTATGTTTAGGGTTTAAAACCCTAATGCTGACTGGATGGAAAAAAGTTCAGTTTAGGGTTTAAAACTCTAATGCTGACTGAATGGAAAAAGTTCAGTTTAAGGTTTAAAACCCTAATGCTGACTAAAGGAAAGAGTTCAGTTTAGGGTTTAAAACCCTAATGCTGACTAAATGGAAAAAGTTCAGTTTAGGGTTTAAACCCCTAATGCTGACTAAAGGAAAGAGTTTAGTTTAGGGTTTAAAACCCTAACGCTGACTGAATGGAAAGAGTTCAGTTTAGGGTTTAAAACCCTAATGTTGACTGAATGGAAAAAAGTTCAGTTTAGGGTTTAAAACCCTAATGCTGACTGAATGGAAAAAACTGAATGGAAAAACTTCAGTTTAGGGTTTAAAACCCTAATGCTGACTGAATGGAAAAACATCACTTTAGGGTTTAAAACCCTAATGCTGACTGAATGGAAAAAAGTTCAGTTTAGGGTTTAAAACCCTAATGCTGACTGAATGGAAAAAGTTCAGTTTAGGATTTAAAACCCTAATGCTGACTGAATGGAAAAAAGTTCAGTTTAGGGTTTAAAACCCTAATGCTGACTGGATGGATAAAAGTTCAGTTTAGGGTTTAAAACCCTAATGCTGACTGAATGGAAAAAGTTCAGTTTAGGGTTTAAAACTCTAATGCTGACTGAATGGAAAAAAGTTCAGTTTAGGGTTTAAAACCCTAATGCTGACTAAAGGAAAGAGATCAGTTTAGGGTTTAAAACCCTAATGCTGACTAAAGCGAAAAAGTTCAGTTTAGGGTTTAAAACCCTAATCCTGATTAAAGGGAAAAGTTCAGTTTAGGGTTTAAAACCCTAATGCTGACTGAATGGAAAAAGTTCAGTTTGGGATTTAAAACCCTAATGCTGACTAAAGGAAAGAGTTCAGTTTAGGGTTTAAAACCCTAATGCTGACTAAAGGGAAAAAGTTCAGTTTAGGGTTTAAAACCTTAATCCTGATTAAAGGGAAAAGTTCAGTTTAGGGTTTAAAACCCTAATGCTGACTAAATGGAAAAAGTTTAGATTAGGGTTTAAAACCCTAATGCTGACTAAAGGAAAGAGTTCAGTTTAGGGTTTAAAACCTTAATGCTGACTAAAGGGAAAAAGTTCAGTTTAGGGTTTAAAACCCTAATGCTGACTGAATGGAAAAAGTTCAGTTTAGGGTTTAAAACCCTAATGCTGACTGAATGGAAAAAGTTAGTTTAGGGTTTAAAACTCTAATGCTGACTGAATGGAAAAAGTTCAGTTTAGGGTTTTAAACCCTAATGCTGACTAAAGGAAATAGTTCAGTTTAGGGTTTAAAACCTTAATGCTGACTAAAGTTAAAAAGTTCAGTTTAGGGTTTAAAACCCTAATGCTGACTGAATGGAAAAAGTTCAGTTTAGGGTTTAAAACCCTAATGCTGACTAAAGGAAAGAGTTCAGTTTAGGGTTTAAAACCCTAATGCTGACTGAATGGAAAAAGTTCAGTTTAGGGTTTAAAACTCTAATGCTGACTGAATGGAAAAAAGTTCAGTTTAGGGTTTAAAACCCTAATGCTGACTAAAGGAAAGAGATCAGTTTAGGGTTTAAAACCCTAATGCTGACTAAAGCGAAAAAGTTCAGTTTAGGGTTTAAAACCCTAATCCTGATTGAAGGGAAAAGTTCAGTTTAGGGTTTAAAACCCTAATGCTGACTGAATGGAAAAAGTTCAGTTTAGGATTTAAAACCCTAATGCAGACTAAAGGAAAGAGTTCAGTTTAGGGTTTAAAACCCTAATGCTAACTAAAGGAAAGAGTTCAGTTTAGGGTTTAAAACCTTAATGCTGACTAAAGGGAAAAAGTTCAGTTTAGGGTTTAAAACCCTAATGCTGACTGAATAGAAAAAGTTTCAGTTTAGGGTTTAAAACCCTAATGCTGACTGAATGGAAAAAAGTTAGTTTAGGGTTTAAAACTCTAATGCTGACTGAATGGAAAAAGTTCAGTTTAGGGTTTTAAACCCTAATGCTGACTAAAGGAAAGAGTTCAGTTTAGGGTTTAAAACCTTAATGCTGACTAAAGTTAAAAAGTTCAGTTTAGGGTTTAAAACCCTAATGCTGACTGAATGGAAAAAGTTCAGTTTAGGGTTTAAAACCCTAATGCTGACTAAAGGAAAGAGTTCAGTTTAGGGTTTAAAACTCTAATGCTGACTGAATGGAAAAAGTTCAGTTTAGGGTTTAAAACCCTAATGCTGACTGAATGGAAAAAGTTCAGTTTAGGGTTTAAAACCCTAATGCTAACTGAATGGAAAAAGTTCAGTTTAGGGTTTAAAACCCTAATGTTGACTAAAGGAAAGAGTTCAGTTTAGGGTTTAAAACCCTAATGCTGACTAAAGGGAAAAAGTTCAGTTTAGGGTTTAAAACCCTAATGCTGACTGAATGGAAAAAGTTAGTTTAGGGTTTAAAACCCTAATGCTGACTGAATGGAAAAAGTTCAGTTTAGGGTTTTAAACCCTAATGCTGACTAAAGGAAAGAGTTCAGTTTAGGGTTTAAAACCTTAATGCTGACTAAAGTTAAAAAGTTCAGTTTAGGGTTTAAAACCCTAATGCTGACTGAATGGAAAAAGTTCAGTTTAGGGTTTAAAACCCTAATGCTGACTAAAGGAAAGAGTTCAGTTTAGGGTTTAAAACCCTAATGCTGACTGAATGGAAAAAGTTCAGTTTAGGGTTTAAAACACTAATGCTGACTGAATGGAAAAAGTTCAGTTTAGGGTTTAAAACCCTAATGCTGACTGAATGGAAAAAGTTCAGTTTAGGGTTTAAAACCCTAATGCTGACTAAAGGAAAGAGTTCAGTTTAGGGTTTAAAACCCTAATGTTGACTAAAGGGAAAAAGTACAGTTTAGGGTTTAAAACCCTAATGCTGACTGAATGGAAAAAAGTTAGTTTAGGGTTTAAAACCCTAATGCTAACTGAATGGAAAAAGTTTAGTTTAGGGTTTAAAACCCTAATGCTGACTGATGCTGACTGAATGGAAAAAGTTCAGTTTAGGGTTTAAAACCCTAATGCTGACTGAATGGAAAAAATAAACCCTAATACTGACTGAATGGAAAAAAGTTATGTTTAGGGTTTAAAACCCTAATGCTGACTGGATGGAAAAAAGTTCAGTTTAGGGTTTAAAACTCTAATGCTTACTGAATGGAAAAAGTTCAGTTTAAGGTTTAAAACCCTAATGTTGACTAAAGGAAAGAGTTCAGTTTAGGGTTTAAAACCCTAATGCTGACTAAATGGAAAAAGTTCAGTTTAGGGTTTAAACCCCTAATGCTGACTAAAGGAAAGAGTTTAGTTTAGGGTTTAAAACCCTAACGCTGACTGAATGGAAAGAGTTCAGTTTAGGGTTTAAAACCCTAATGTTGACTGAATGGAAAAAAGTTCAGTTTAGGGTTTAAAACCCTAATGCTGACTGAATGGAAAAAACTGAATGGAAAAACTTCAGTTTAGGGTTTAAAACCCTAATGCTGACTGAATGGAAAAACGTCACTTTAGGGTTTAAAACCCTAATGCTGACTGAATGGAAAAAAGTTCAGTTTAGGGTTTAAAACCCTAATGCTGACTGAATGGAAAAAGTTCAGTTTAGGATTTAAAACCCTAATGCTGACTGAATGGAAAAAAGTTCAGTTTAGGGTTTAAAACCCTAATGCTGACTGGATGGATAAAAGTTCAGTTTAGGGTTTAAAACCCTAATGCTGACTGAATGGAAAAAGTTCAGTTTAGGGTTTAAAACTCTAATGCTGACTGAATGGAAAAAAGTTCAGTTTAGGGTTTAAAACCCTAATGCTGACTAAAGGAAAGAGATCAGTTTAGGGTTTAAAACCCTAATGCTGACTAAAGCGAAAAAGTTCAGTTTAGGGTTTAAAACCCTAATCCTGATTAAAGGGAAAAGTTCAGTTTAGGGTTTAAAACCCTAATGCTGACTGAATGGAAAAAGTTCAGTTTGGGATTTAAAACCCTAATGCTGACTAAAGGAAAGAGTTCAGTTTAGGGTTTAAAACCCTAATGCTGACTAAAGGGAAAAAGTTCAGTTTAGGGTTTAAAACCTTAATCCTGATTAAAGGGAAAAGTTCAGTTTAGGGTTTAAAACCCTAATGCTGACTAAATGGAAAAAGTTTAGTTTAGGGTTTAAAACCCTAATGCTGACTAAAGGAAAGAGTTCAGTTTAGGGTTTAAAACCTTAATGCTGACTAAAGGGAAAAAGTTCAGTTTAGGGTTTAAAACCCTAATGCTGACTGAATGGAAAAAGTTCAGTTTAGGGTTTAAAACCCTAATGCTGACTGAATGGAAAAAAGTTAGTTTAGGGTTTAAAACTCTAATGCTGTCTGAATGGAAAAAGTTCAGTTTAGGGTTTTAAACCCTAATGCTGACTAAAGGAAATAGTTCAGTTTAGGGTTTAAAACCTTAATGCTGACTAAAGTTAAAAAGTTCAGTTTAGGGTTTAAAACCCTAATGCTGACTGAATGGAAAAAGTTCAGTTTAGGGTTTAAAACCCTAATGCTGACTAAAGGAAAGAGTTCAGTTTAGGGTTTAAAACTCTAATGCTGACTGAATGGAAAAAGTTCAGTTTAGGGTTTAAAACCCTAATGCTGACTGAATGGAAAAAGTTCAGTTTAGGATTTAAAACCCTAATGCTGACTGAATGGAAAAAAGTTCAGTTTAGGGTTTAAAACCCTAATGCTGACTGAATGGAAAAAGTTCAGTTTAGGGTTTAAAACCCTAATGCTGACTAAAGGAAAGAGTTCAGTTTAGGGTTTAAAACCCTAATTCTGACTGAATGGAAAAAGTTCAGTTTGGGGTTTAAAACCCTAATGCTAACTGAATGGAAAAAGTTCAATTTAGGGTTTAAAACCCTAATGCTGACTGATGCTGACTGAATGGAAAAAGTTCAGTTTAGGGTTTAAAACCCTAATGCTGACTGAATGGAAAAAATAAACCCTAATACTAACTGAATGGAAAAAAGTTCAGTTTAGGGTTTAAAACCCTAATGCTGACTGAATGGAAAAAGTTCAGTTTAGGGTTTAAAACCCTAATGCTGACTAAAGGAAAGAGTTCAGTTTAGGGTTTAAAACCCTAATGCTGACTGAATGGAAAAAGTTCAGATTAGGGTTTAAACCCCTAATGCTGACTAAAGGAAAGAGTTTAGTTTAGGGTTTAAAACCCTAACGCTGACTGAATGGAAAGAGTTCAGTTTAGGGTTTAAAACCCTAATGTTGACTGAATGGAAAAAAGTTCAGTTTAGGGTTTAAAACCCTAATGCTGACTGAATGGAAAAACTTCAGTTTAGGGTTTAAAACCCTAATGCTGACTGAATGGAAAAACTTCACTTTAGGGTTTAAAACCCTAATGCTGACTGAATGGAAAAAAGTTCAGTTTAGGGTTTAAAACCCTAATGCTGACTGAATGGAAAAAAGTTCAGTTTAGGGTTTAAAACCCTAATGCTGACTGAATGGATAAAAGTTCAGTTTAGGGTTTAAAACCCTAATGCTGACTGAATGGAAAAAGTTCAGTTTAGGGTTTAAAACTCTAATGCTGACTGAATGGAAAAAAGTTCAGTTTAGGGTTTAAAACCCTAATGCTGACTAAAGGAAAGAGATCAGTTTAGGGTTTAAAACCCTAATGCTGACTAAAGCGAAAAAGTTCAGTTTAGGGTTTAAAACCCTAATCCTGATTAAAGGGAAAAGTTCAGTTTAGGGTTTAAAACCCTAATGCTGACTGAATGGAAAAAGTTCAGTTTAGGATTTAAAACCCTAATGCTGACTAAAGGAAAGAGTTCAGTTTAGGGTTTAAAACCCTAATGCTGACTAAAGGAAAAAAGTTCAGTTTAGGGTTTAAAACCTTAATCCTGATTAAAGGGAAAAGTTCAGTTTAGGGTTTAAAACCCTAATGCTGACTAAATGGAAAAAGTTTAGTTTAGGGTTTAAAACCCTAATGCTGACTAAAGGAAAGAGTTCAGTTTAGGGTTTAAAACCTTAATGCTGACTAAAGGGAAAAAGTTCAGTTTAGGGTTTAAAACCCTAATGCTGACTGAATGGAAAAAGTTCAGTTTAGGGTTTAAAACCCTAATGCTGACTGAATGGAAAAAAGTTAGTTTAGGGTTTAAAACTCTAATGCTGACTGAATGGAAAAAGTTTAGTTTAGGGTTTTAAACCCTAATGCTGACTAAAGGAAAGAGTTCAGTTTAGGGTTTAAAACCTTAATGCTGACTAAAGTTAAAAAGTTCAGTTTAGGGTTTAAAACCCTAATGCTGACTGAATGGAAAAAGTTCAGTTTAGGGTTTAAAACCCTAATGCTGACTAAAGGAAAGAGTTCAGTTTAGGGTTTAAAACTCTAATGCTGACTGAATGGAAAAAGTTCAGTTTAGGGTTTAAAACCCTAATGCTGACTGAATGGAAAAAAGTTCAGTTTAGGGTTTAAAACCCTAATGCTAACTGAATGGAAAAAGTTCAGTTTAGGGTTTAAAACCCTAATGTTGACTAAAGGAAAGAGTTCAGTTTAGGGTTTAAAACCCTAATGCTGACTAAAGGGAAAAAGTTCAGTTTAGGGTTTAAAACCCTAATGCTGACTGAATGGAAAAAAGTTAGTTTAGGGTTTAAA
Source organism: Nicotiana tabacum (assembly GCF_000715075.1). Classification (NCBI taxonomy): domain Eukaryota; kingdom Viridiplantae; phylum Streptophyta; class Magnoliopsida; order Solanales; family Solanaceae; genus Nicotiana; species Nicotiana tabacum. Next base: position 41,732,226 of record NC_134089.1, on the reverse strand, counting down.
ACCCTAATGCTGACTGAATGGAAAAAGTTCAGTTTAGGGTTTTAAACCCTAATGCTGACTAAAGGAAAGAGTTCAGTTTAGGGTTTAAAACCTTAATGCTGACTAAAGTTAAAAAGTTCAGTTTAGGGTTTAAAACCCTAATGCTGACTGAATGGAAAAAGTTCAGTTTAGGGTTTAAAACCCTAATGCTGACTAAAGGAAAGAGTTCAGTTTAGGGTTTAAAACCCTAATGCTAACTGAATGGAAAAAGTTCAGTTTAGGGTTTAAAACCCTAATGCTGACTGAATGGAAAAAGTTCAGTTTAGGGGTTAAAACCCTAATGCTGACTGAATGAAAAAAGTTCAGTTTAGGGTTTTAAACCCTAATGCTGACTAAAGGAAATAGTTCAGTTTAGGGTTTAAAACCTTAATGCTGACTAAAGTTAAAAAGTTCAGTTTAGGGTTTAAAACCCTAATGCTGACTGAATGGAAAAAGTTCAGTTTAGGGTTTAAAACCCTAATGCTGACTAAAGGAAAGAGTTCAGTTTAGGGTTTAAAACTCTAATGCTGACTGAATGGAAAAAGTTCAGTTTAGGGTTTAAAACCCTAATGCTGACTGAATGGAAAAAATTCAGTTTAGGATTTAAAACCCTAATCCTGACTGAATGGAAAAAAGTTCAGTTTAGGGTTTAAAACCCTAATGCTGACTGAATGGAAAAAGTTCAGTTTAGGGTTTAAAACCCTAATGCTGACTAAAGGAAAGAGTTCAGTTTAGGGTTTAAAACCCTAATGTTGACTAAAGGGAAAAAGTACAGTTTAGGGTTTAAAACCCTAATGCTGACTGAATGGAAAAAGTTAGTTTAGGGTTTAAAACCCTAATGCTAACTGAATGGAAAAAGTTCAATTTAGGGTTTAAAACCCTAATGCTGACTGATGCTGACTGAATGGAAAAAGTTCAGTTTAGGGTTTAAAACCCTAATGCTGACTGAATGGAAAAAATAAACCCTAATACTGACTGAATGGAAAAAAGTTCAGTTTAGGGTTTAAAACCCTAATGCTGACTGAATGGAAAAAAGTTCAGTTTAGGGTTTAAAACCCTAATGCTGACTGAATGGAAAAAGTTCAGTTTAGGGTTTAAAACCCTAATGCTGACTAAAGGAAAGAGTTCAGTTTAGGGTTTAAAACCCTAATGCTGACTGAATGGAAAAAGTTCAGTTTAGGGTTTAAACCCCTAATGCTGACTAAAGGAAAGAGTTTAGTTTAGGGTTTAAAACCCTAACGCTGACTGAATGGAAAGAGTTCAGTTTAGGGTTTAAAACCCTAATGTTGACTGAATGGAAAAAAGTTCAGTTTAGGGTTTAAAACCCTAATGCTGACTGAATGGAAAAAACTGAATGGAAAAACTTCAGTTTAGGGTTTAAAACCCTAATGCTGACTGAATGGAAAAACTTCACTTTAGGGTTTAAAACCCTAATGCTGACTGAATGGAAAAAAGTTCAGTTTAGGGTTTAAAACCCTAATGCTGACTGAATGGAAAAAGTTCAGTTTAGGGTTTAAAACCCTAATGCTGACTGAATGGAAAAAGTTAAGTTTAGGGTTTAAAACCCTAATGCTGACTGAATGGAAAAAGTTCAGTTTAGGGTTTAAAACCCTAATGCTGACTGAATGGATAAAAGTTCAGTTTAGGGTTTAAAACCCTAATGCTGACTGAATGGAAAAAGTTCAGTTTAGGGTTTAAAACTTTAATGCTGACTGAATGGAAAAAAGTTCAGTTTAGGGTTTAAAACCCTAATGCTGACTAAAGGAAAGAGATTAGTTTAGGGTTTAAAACCCTAATGCTGACTAAAGCGAAAAAGTTCAGTTTAGGGTTTAAAACCCTAATCCTGATTAAAGGGAAAAGTTCAGTTTAGGGTTTAAAACCCTAATGCTGACTGAATGGAAAAAGTTCAGTTTAGGATTTAAAACCCTAATGCTGACTAAAGGAAAGAGTTCAGTTTAGGGTTTAAAACCCTAATGCTGACTAAAGGAAAAAAGTTCAGTTTAGGGTTTAAAACCTTAATCCTGATTAAAGGGAAAAGTTCAGTTTAGGGTTTAAAACCCTAATGCTGACTAAATGGAAAAAGTTTAGTTTAGGGTTTAAAACCCTAATGCTGACTAAAGGAAAGAGTTCAGTTTAGGGTTTAAAACCTTAATGCTAACTAAAGGGAAAAAGTTCAGTTTAGGGTTTAAAACCCTAATGCTGACTGAATGGAAAAAGTTCAGTTTAGGGTTTAAAACCCTAATGCTGACTGAATGGAAAAAAGTTAGTTTAGGGTTTAAAACTCTAATGCTGACTGAATGGAAAAAGTTCAGTTTAGGGTTTTAAACCCTAATGCTGACTAAAGGAAAGAGTTCAGTTTAGGGTTTAAAACTCTAATGCTGACTGAATGGAAAAAGTTCAGTTTAGGGTTTAAAACCCTAATGCTGACTGAATGGAAAAAAGTTAGTTTAGGGTTTAAAACCCTAATGCTGACTGAATGGAAAAAGTTCAGTTTAGGGTTTAAAACCCTAATGCTGACTAAAGGAAAGAGTTCAGTTTAGGGTTTAAAACTCTAATGCTGACTGAATGGAAAAAGTTCAGTTTAGGGTTTAAAACCCTAATGCTGACTGAATGGAAAAAATTCAGTTTAGGATTTAAAACCCTAATGCTGACTGAATGGAAAAAGTTCAGTTTAGGGTTTAAAACCCTAATGCTGACTGAATGGAAAAAGTTCAGTTTAGGGTTTAAAACCCTAATGCTGACTAAAGGAAAGAGTTCAGTTTAGGGTTTAAAACCCTAATGTTGACTAAAGGGAAAAAGTACAGTTTAGGGTTTAAAACCCTAATGCTGACTGAATGGAAAAAGTTAGTTTAGGATTTAAAACCCTAATGCTAACTGAATGGAAAAAGTTCAGTTTAGGGTTTAAAACCCTAATGCTGACTGATGCTGACTGAATGGAAAAAGTTCAGTTTAGGGTTTAAAACCCTAATGCTGACTGAATGGAAAAAATAAACCCTAATACTGACTGAATGGAAAAAAGTTCAGTTTAGGGTTTAAAACCCTAATGCTGACTGAATGGAAAAAAGTTCAGTTTAGGGTTTAAAACCCTAATGCTGACTGAATGGAAAAAGTTCAGTTTAGGGTTTAAAACCCTAATGCTGACTAAAGGAAAGAGTTCAGTTTAGGGTTTAAAACCCTAATGCTGACTGAATGGAAAAAGTTCAGTTTAGGGTTTAAACCCCTAATGCTGACTAAAGGAAAGAGTTTAGTTTAGGGTTTAAAACCCTAACGCTGACTGAATGGAAAGAGTTCAGTTTAGGGTTTAAAACCCTAATGTTGACTGAATGGAAAAAAGTTCAGTTTAGGGTTTAAAACCCTGATGCTGACTGAATGGAAAAAACTGAATGGAAAAACTTCAGTTTAGGGTTTAAAACCCTAATGCTGAATGAATGGAAAAACTTCACTTTAGGGTTTAAAACCCTAATGCTGACTGAATGGAAAAAAGTTCAGTTTAGGGTTTAAAACCCTAATGCTGACTCAATGGAAAAAGTTAAGTTTAGGGTTTAAAACCCTAATGCTGACTGAATGGAAAAAAGTTCAGTTTAGGGTTTAAAACCCTAATGCTGACTGAATGGATAAAAGTTCAGTTTAGGGTTTAAAACCCTAATGCTGACTGAATGGAAAAAGTTCAGTTTAGGGTTTAAAACTCTAATGCTGACTGAATGGAAAAAAGTTCAGTTTAGGGTTTAAAACCCTAATGCTGACTAAAGGAAAGAGATTAGTTTAGGGTTTAAAACCCTAATGCTGACTAAAGCGAAAAAGTTCAGTTTAGGGTTTAAAACCCTAATCCTGATTAAAGGGAAAAGTTCAGTTTAGGGTTTAAAACCCTAATGCTGACTGAATGGAAAAAGTTCAGTTTAGGATTTAAAACCCTAATGCTGACTAAAGGAAAGAGTTCAGTTTAGGGTTTAAAACCCTAATGCTGACTAAAGGAAAAAAGTTCAGTTTAGGGTTTAAAACCTTAATCCTGATTAAAGGGAAAAGTTCAGTTTAGGGTTTAAAACCCTAATGCTGACTAAATGGAAAAAGTTTAGTTTAGGGTTTAAAACCCTAATGCTGACTAAAGGAAAGAGTTCAGTTTAGGGTTTAAAACCTTAATGCTAACTAAAGGGAAAAAGTTCAGTTTAGGGTTTAAAACCCTAATGCTGACTGAATGGAAAAAGTTCAGTTTAGGGTTTAAAACCCTAATGCTGACTGAATGGAAAAAAGTTAGTTTAGGGTTTAAAACTCTAATGCTGACTGAATGGAAAAAGTTCAGTTTAGGGTTTTAAACCCTAATGCTGACTAAAGGAAAGAGTTCAGTTTAGGGTTTAAAACTCTAATGCTGACTGAATTGAAAAAGTTCAGTTTAGGGTTTAAAACCCTAATGCTGACTGAATGGAAAAAAGTTAGTTTAGGGTTTAAAACCCTAATGCTGACTGAATGGAAAAAGTTCAGTTTAGGGTTTAAAACCCTAATGCTGACTAAAGGAAAGAGTTCAGTTTAGGGTTTAAAACTCTAATGCTGACTGAATGGAAAAAGTTCAGTTTAGGGTTTAAAACCCTAATGCTGACTGAATGGAAAAAGTTCAGTTTAGGGTTTAAAACCCTAATGCTAACTGAATGGAAAAAGTTCAGTTTAGAGTTTAAAACCCTAATGTTGACTAAAGGAAAGAGTTCAGTTTAGGGTTTAAAACCCTAATGCTGACTAAAGGGAAAAAGTTCAGTTTAGGGTTTAAAACCCTAATGCTGACTGAATGGAAAAAGTTAGTTTAGGGTTTAAAACCCTAATGCTGACTGAATGGAAAAAGTTCAGTTTAGGGTTTTAAACCCTAATGCTGACTAAAGGAAAGAGTTCAGTTTAGGGTTTAAAACCTTAATGCTGACTAAAGTTAAAAAGTTCAGTTTAGGGTTTAAAACCCTAATGCTGACTGAATGGAAAAAGTTCATTTTAGGGTTTAAAACCCTAATGCTGACTAAAGGAAAGAGTTCAGTTTAGGGTTTAAAACCCTAATGCTGACTGAATGGAAAAAGTTCAGTTTAGGGTTTAAAACCCTAATGCTGACTGAATGGAAAAAGTTCAGTTTAGGGTTTAAAACCCTAATGCTGACTGAATGGAAAAATGTTCAGTTTAGGGTTTAAAACCCTAATGTTGACTGAATGGAAAAAGTTCAGTTTAGGGTTTAAAACCCTAATGCTGACTAAAGGAAAGAGTTCAGTTTAGGGTTTAAAACCCTAATGCTGACTAAAGGGAAAAAGTACAGTTTAGGGTTTAAAACCCTAATGCTGACTGAATGGAAAAAAGTTAGTTTAGGGTTTAAAACCCTAATGCTAACTGAATGGAAAAAGTTCAGTTTAGGGTTTAAAACCCTAATGCTGACTGATGCTGACTGAATGGAAAAAGTTCAGTTTAGGGTTTAAAACCCTAATGCTGACTGAATGGAAAAAATAAACCCTAATACTGACTGAATGGAAAAAAGTTCAGTTTAGGGTTTAAAACCCTAATGCTGACTGGATGGAAAAAGTTCAGTTTAGGGTTTAAAACCCTAATGCTGACTGAATGGAAAAAGTTCAGTTTAGGGTTTAAAACCCTAATGCTGACTAAAGGAAAGAGTTCAGTTTAGGGTTTAAAACCCAAATGCTGACTGAATGGAAAAAGTTCAGTTTAGGGTTTAAAACCCTAATGCTGACTAAAGGAAAGAGTTCAGTTTAGGGTTTAAAACCCTAATGCTGACTGAATGGAAAAAGTTCAGTTTAGGGTTTAAACCCCTAATGCTGACTAAAGGAAAGAGTTTAGTTTAGGGTTTAAAACCCTAACGCTGACTGAATGGAAAGAGTTCAGTTTAGGGTTTAAAACCCTAATGTTGACTGAATGGAAAAAAGTTCAGTTTAGGGTTTAAAACCCTAATGCTGACTGAATGGAAAAAACTGAATGGAAAAACTTCAGTTTAGGGTTTAAAACCCTAATGCTGACTGAATGGAAAAACTTCACTTTAGGGTTTAAAACCCTAATGCTGACTGAATGGAAAAAAGTTCAGTTTAGGGTTTAAAACCCTAATGCTGACTGAATGGAAAAAGTTCAGTTTAGGGTTTAAAACCCTAATGCTGACTGAATGGAAAAAGTTCAGTTTAGGGTTTAAAACCCTAATGCTGACTGAATGGATAAAAGTTCAGTTTAGGGTTTAAAACCCTAATGCTGACTGAATGGAAAAAGTTCAGTTTAGGGTTTAAAACTCTAATGCTGACAGAATGGAAAAAAGTTCAGTTTAGGGTTTAAAACCCTAATGCTGACTAAAGGAAAGAGATTAGTTTAGGGTTTAAAACCCTAATGCTGACTAAAGCGAAAAAGTTCAGTTTAGGGTTTAAAACCCTAATCCTGATTAAAGGGAAAAGTTCAGTTTAGGGTTTAAAACCCTAATGCTGACTGAATGGAAAAAGTTCAGTTTAGGATTTAAAACCCTAATGCTGACTAAAGGAAAGAGTTCAGTTTAGGGTTTAAAACCCTAATGCTGACTAAAGGAAAAAGTTCAGTTTAGGGTTTAAAACCTTAATCCTGATTAAAGGGAAAAGTTCAGTTTAGGGTTTAAAACCCTAATGCTGACTAAATGGAAAAAGTTTAGTTTAGGGTTTAAAACCCTAATGCTGACTAAAGGAAAGAGTTCAGTTTAGGGTTTAAAACCTTAATGCTAACTAAAGGGAAAAAGTTCAGTTTAGGGTTTAAAACCCTAATGCTGACTGAATGGAAAAAGTTCAGTTTAGGGTTTAAAACCCTAATGCTGACTGAATGGAAAAAAGTTAGTTTAGGGTTTAAAACTCTAATGCTGACTGAATGGAAAAAGTTCAGTTTAGGGTTTTAAACCCTAATGCTGACTAAAGGAAAGAGTTCAGTTTAGGGTTTAAAACTCTAATGCTGACTGAATTGAAAAAGTTCAGTTTAGGGTTTAAAACCCTAATGCTGACTGAATGGAAAAAAGTTAGTTTAGGGTTTAAAACCCTAATGCTGACTGAATGGAAAAAGTTCAGTTTAGGGTTTAAAACCCTAATGCTGACTAAAGGAAAGAGTTCAGTTTAGGGTTTAAAACTCTAATGCTGACTGAATGGAAAAAGTTCAGTTTAGGGTTTAAAACCCTAATGCTGACTGAATGGAAAAAGTTCAGTTTAGGGTTTAAAACCCTAATGCTAACTGAATGGAAAAAGTTCAGTTTAGAGTTTAAAACCCTAATGTTGACTAAAGGAAAGAGTTCAGTTTAGGGTTTAAAACCCTAATGCTGACTAAAGGGAAAAAGTTCAGTTTAGGGTTTAAAACCCTAATGCTGACTGAATGGAAAAAAGTTAGTTTAGGGTTTAAAACCCTAATGCTGACTGAATGGAAAAAAGTTCAGTTTAGGGTTTTAAACCCTAATGCTGACTAAAGGAAAGAGTTCAGTTTAGGGTTTAAAACCTTAATGCTGACTAAAGTTAAAAAGTTCAGTTTAGGGTTTAAAACCCTAATGCTGACTGAATGGAAAAAGTTCATTTTAGGGTTTAAAACCCTAATGCTGACTAAAGGAAAGAGTTCAGTTTAGGGTTTAAAACCCTAATGCTGACTGAATGGAAAAAGTTCAGTTTAGGGTTTAAAACCCTAATGCTGACTGAATGGAAAAAGTTCAGTTTAGGGTTTAAAACCCTAATGCTGACTGAATGGAAAAAAGTTCAGTTTAGGGTTTAAAACCCTAATGTTGACTGAATGGAAAAAGTTCAGTTTAGGGTTTAAAACCCTAATGCTGACTAAAGGAAAGAGTTCAGTTTAGGGTTTAAAACCCTAATGCTGACTAAAGGGAAAAAGTACAGTTTAGGGTTTAAAACCCTAATGCTGACTGAATGGAAAAAAGTTAGTTTAGGGTTTAAAACCCTAATGCTAACTGAATGGAAAAAGTTCAGTTTAGGGTTTAAAACCCTAATGCTGACTGATGCTGACTGAATGGAAAAAGTTCAGTTTAGGGTTTAAAACCCTAATGCTGACTGAATGGAAAAAATAAACCCTAATACTGACTGAATGGAAAAAAGTTCAGTTTAGGGTTTAAAACCCTAATGCTGACTAAAGGAAAGAGTTCAGTTTAGGGTTTAAAACCCTAATGCTGACTGAATGGAAAAAGTTCAGTTTAGGGTTTAAACCCCTAATGCTGACTAAAGGAAAGGGTTTAGTTTAGGGTTTAAAACCCTAACGCTGACTGAATGGAAAGAGTTCAGTTTAGGGTTTAAAACCCTAATGTTGACTGAATGGAAAAAAGTTCAGTTTAGGGTTTAAAACCCTAATGCTGACTGAATGGAAAAACTTCAGTTTAGGGTTTAAAACCCTAATGCTGACTGAATGGAAAAAGTTCAGTTTAGGGTTTAAAACCCTAATGCTGACTGAATGGAAAAAGTTCAGTTTAGGGTTTAAAACCCTAATGCTGACTGAATGGAAAAAAGTTCAGTTTAGGGTTTAAAACCCTAATGCTGACTGAATGGATAAAAGTTCAGTTTAGGGTTTAAAACCCTAATGCTGACTGAATGGAAAAAGTTCAGTTTAGGGTTTAAAACTCTAATGCTGACTGAATGGAAAAAAGTTCAGTTTAGGGTTTAAAACCCTAATGCTGACTAAAGGAAAGAGATCAGTTTAGGGTTTAAAACCCTAATGCTGACTAAAGCGAAAAAGTTCAGTTTAGGGTTTAAAACCCTAATCCTGATTAAAGGGAAAAGTTCAGTTTAGGGTTTAAAACCCTAATGCTGACTGAATGGAAAAAGTTCAGTTTAGGATTTAAAACCCTAATGCTGACTAAAGGAAAGAGTTTAGTTTAGGGTTTAAAACCCTAATGCTGACTAAAGGAAAAAAGTTCAGTTTAGGGTTTAAAACCTTAATCCTGATTAAAGGGAAAAGTTCAGTTTAGGGTTTAAAACCCTAATGCTGACTAAATGGAAAAAGTTTAGTTTAGGGTTTAAAACCCTAATGCTGACTAAAGGAAAGAGTTCAGTTTAGGGTTTAAAACCTTAATGCTAACTAAAGGGAAAAAGTTCAGTTTAGGGTTTAAAACCCTAATGCTGACTGAATGGAAAACAGTTAGTTTAGGGTTTAAAACTCTAATGCTGACTGAATGGAAAAAGTTCAGTTTAGGGTTTTAAACCCTAATGCTGACTAAAGTTAAAAAGTTCAGTTTAGGGTTTAAAACCCTAATGCTGACTGAATGGAAAAAGTTCAGTTTAGGGTTTAAAACCCTAATGCTGACTAAAGGAAAGAGTTCAGTTTAGGGTTTAAAACTCTAATGCTGACTGAATGGAAAAAGTTCAATTTAGGGTTTAAAACCCTAATGCTGACTGAATGGAAAAAAGTTCAGTTTAGGGTTTAAAACCCTAATGCAAACTGAATGGAAAAAGTTCAGTTTAGGGTTTAAAACCCTAATGTTGACTAAAGGAAAGAGTTCAGTTTAGGGTTTAAAACCCTAATGCTGACTAAAGGGAAAAAGTTCAGTTTAGGGTTTAAAACCCTAATGCTGACTGAATGGAAAAAGTTAGTTTAGGGTTTAAAACCCTAATGCTGACTGAATGGAAAAAGTTCAGTTTAGGGTTTTAAACCCTAATGCTGACTAAAGGAAAGAGTTCAGTTTAGGGTTTAAAACCTTAATGCTGACTAAAGTTAAAAAGTTCAGTTTAGGGTTTAAAACCCTAATGCTGACTGAATGGAAAAAGTTCAGTTTAGGGTTTAAAACCCTAATGCTGACTAAAGGAAAGAGTTCAGTTTAGGGTTTAAAACCCTAATGCTGACTGAATGGAAAAAGTTCAGTTTAGGGTTTAAAACCCTAATGCTGACTGAATGGAAAAAGTTCAGTTTAGGGTTTAAAACCCTAATGCTGACTAAAGGAAAGAGTTCAGTTTAGGGTTTAAAACCCTAATGCTGACTGAATGGAAAAAGTTCAGTTTAGGGTTTAAACCCCTAATGCTGACTAAAGGAAAGGGTTTAGTTTAGGGTTTAAAACCCTAACGCTGACTGAATGGAAAGAGTTCAGTTTAGGGTTTAAAACCCTAATGTTGACTGAATGGAAAAAAGTTCAGTTTAGGGTTTAAAACCCTAATGCTGACTGAATGGAAAAACTTCAGTTTAGGGTTTAAAACCCTAATGCTGACTGAATGGAAAAAGTTCAGTTTAGGGTTTAAAACCCTAATGCTGACTGAATGGAAAAAGTTCAGTTTAGGGTTTAAAACCCTAATGCTGACTGAATGGAAAAAAGTTCAGTTTAGGGTTTAAAACCCTAATGCTGACTGAATGGATAAAAGTTCAGTTTAGGGTTTAAAACCCTAATGCTGACTGAATGGAAAAAGTTCAGTTTAGGGTTTAAAACTCTAATGCTGACTGAATGGAAAAAAGTTCAGTTTAGGGTTTAAAACCCTAATGCTGACTAAAGGAAAGAGATCAGTTTAGGGTTTAAAACCCTAATGCTGACTAAAGCGAAAAAGTTCAGTTTAGGGTTTAAAACCCTAATCCTGATTAAAGGGAAAAGTTCAGTTTAGGGTTTAAAACCCTAATGCTGACTGAATGGAAAAAGTTCAGTTTAGGATTTAAAACCCTAATGCTGACTAAAGGAAAGAGTTTAGTTTAGGGTTTAAAACCCTAATGCTGACTAAAGGAAAAAAGTTCAGTTTAGGGTTTAAAACCTTAATCCTGATTAAAGGGAAAAGTTCAGTTTAGGGTTTAAAACCCTAATGCTGACTAAATGGAAAAAGTTTAGTTTAGGGTTTAAAACCCTAATGCTGACTAAAGGAAAGAGTTCAGTTTAGGGTTTAAAACCTTAATGCTAACTAAAGGGAAAAAGTTCAGTTTAGGGTTTAAAACCCTAATGCTGACTGAATGGAAAACAGTTAGTTTAGGGTTTAAAACTCTAATGCTGACTGAATGGAAAAAGTTCAGTTTAGGGTTTTAAACCCTAATGCTGACTAAAGTTAAAAAGTTCAGTTTAGGGTTTAAAACCCTAATGCTGACTGAATGGAAAAAGTTCAGTTTAGGGTTTAAAACCCTAATGCTGACTAAAGGAAAGAGTTCAGTTTAGGGTTTAAAACTCTAATGCTGACTGAATGGAAAAAGTTCAATTTAGGGTTTAAAACCCTAATGCTGACTGAATGGAAAAAAGTTCAGTTTAGGGTTTAAAACCCTAATGCAAACTGAATGGAAAAAGTTCAGTTTAGGGTTTAAAACCCTAATGTTGACTAAAGGAAAGAGTTCAGTTTAGGGTTTAAAACCCTAATGCTGACTAAAGGGAAAAAGTTCAGTTTAGGGTTTAAAACCCTAATGCTGACTGAATGGAAAAAAGTTAGTTTAGGGTTTAAAACCCTAATGCTGACTGAATGGAAAAAGTTCAGTTTAGGGTTTTAAACCCTAATGCTGACTAAAGGAAAGAGTTCAGTTTAGGGTTTAAAACCTTAATGCTGACTAAAGTTAAAAAGTTCAGTTTAGGGTTTAAAACCCTAATGCTGACTGAATGGAAGTTCAGTTTAGGGTTTAAAACCCTAATGCTGACTAAAGGAAAGAGTTCAGTTTAGGGTTTAAAACCCTAATGCTGACTGAATGGAAAAAGTTCAGTTTAGGGTTTAAAACCCTAATGCTGACTGAATGGAAAAAGTTCAGTTTAGGGTTTAAAACCCTAATGCTGACTGAATGGAAAAATGTTCAGTTTAGGGTTTAAAACCCTAATGTTGACTGAATGGAAAAAGTTCAGTTTAGGGTTTAAAACCCTAATGCTGACTAAAGGAAAGAGTTCAGTTTAGGGTTTAAAACCCTAATGCTGACTAAAGGGAAAAGGTACAGTTTAGGGTTTAAAACCCTAATGCTGACTGAATGGAAAAAAGTTAGTTTAGGGTTTAAAACCCTAATGCTAACTGAATGGAAAAAGTTCAGTTTAGGGTTTAAAACCCTAATGCTGACTGATGCTGACTGAATGGAAAAAGTTCAGTTTAGGGTTTAAAACCCTAATGCTGACTGAATGGAAAAAATAAACCCTAATACTGACTGAATGGAAAAAAGTTCAGTTTAGGGTTTAAAACCCTAATGCTGACTGGATGGAAAAAAGTTCAGTTTAGGGTTTAAAACCCTAATGCTGACTGAATGGAAAAAGTTCAGTTTAGGGTTTAAAACCCTAATGCTGACTAAAGGAAAGAGTTCAGTTTAGGGTTTAAAACCCTAATGCTGACTGAATGGAAAAAGTTCAGTTTAGGGTTTAAACCCCTAATGCTGACTAAAGGAAAGGGTTTAGTTTAGGGTTTAAAACCCTAACGCTGACTGAATGGAAAGAGTTCAGTTTAGGGTTTAAAACCCTAATGTTGACTGAATGGAAAAAAGTTCAGTTCAGGGTTTAAAACCCTAATGCTGACTGAATGGAAAAACTTCAGTTTAGGGTTTAAAACCCTAATGCTGACTGAATGGAAAAACGTCACTTTAGGGTTTAAAACCCTAATGCTGACTGAATGGAAAAAAGTTCAGTTTAGGGTTTAAAACCCTAATGCTGACTGAATGGAAAAAAGTTCAGTTTAGGGTTTAAAACCCTAATGCTGACTGAATGGAAAAAGTTCAGTTTAGGGTTTAAAACCCTAATGCTGACTGAATGGATAAAAGTTCAGTTTAGGGTTTAAAACCCTAATGCTGACTGAATGGAAAAAGTTCAGTTTAGGGTTTAAAACCCTAATGCTGACTGAATGGAAAAAGTTCAGTTTAGGGTTTAAAACCCTAATGCTGACTAAAGGAAAGAGTTCAGTTTAGGGTTTAAAACCCTAATGTTGACTAAAGGGAAAAAGTACAGTTTAGGGTTTAAACCTCTAATGCTGACTGAATGGAAAAAGTTAGTTTAGGGTTTAAAACCCTAATGCTAACTGAATGGAAAAAGTTCAGTTTAGGGTTTAAAACCCTAATGCTGACTGATGCTGACTGAATGGAAAAAGTTCAGTTTAGGGTTTAAAACCCTAATGCTGACTGAATGGAAAAAATAAACCCTAATACTGACTGAATGGAAAAAAGTTCAGTTTAGGGTTTAAAACCCTAATGCTGACTGAATGGAAAAAAGTTCAGTTTAGGGTTTAAAACCCTAATGCTGACTGAATGGAAAAAGTTCAGTTTAGGGTTTAAAACCCTAATGCTGACTAAAGGAAAGAGTTCAGTTTAGGGTTTAAAACCCTAATGCTGACTGAATGGAAAAAGTTCAGTTTAGGGTTTAAACCCCTAATGCTGACTAAAGGAAAGAGTTTAGTTTAGGGTTTAAAACCCTAATGCTGACTGAATGGAAAGAGTTCAGTTTAGGGTTTAAAACCCTAATGTTGACTAAATGGAAAAAAGTTCAATTTAGGGTTTAAAACCCTAATGCTGACTGAATGGAAAAAACTGAATGGAAAAACTTCAGTTTAGGTTTTAAAACCCTAATGCTGACTGAATGGAAAAACTTCACTTTAGGGTTTAAAACCCTAATGCTGACTGAATGGAAAAAAGTTCAGTTTAGGGTTTAAAACCCTAATGCTGACTGAATGGAAAATCATTCAGTTTAGGGTTTAAAACCCTAATGCTGACTGAATGGATAAAAGTTCAGTTTAGGGTTTAAAACCCTAATGCTGACTGAATGGAAAAAGTTCAGTTTAGGGTTTAAAACTCTAATGCTGACTAAAGGGAAAAAGTACAGTTTAGGGTTTAAACCCCTAATGCTGACTAAATGGAAAAAAGTTAGTTTAGGGTTTAAAACCCTAATGCTAACTGAATGGAAAAAGTTCAGTTTAGGGTTTAAAACCCTAATGCTGACTGATGCTGACTGAATGGAAAAAGTTCAGTTTAGGGTTTAAACCCCTAATGCTGACTAAAGGAAAGGGTTTAGTTTAGGGTTTAAAACCCTAACGCTGACTGAATGGAAAGAGTTCAGTTTAGGGTTTAAAACCCTAATGTTGACTGAATGGAAAAAAGTTCAGTTTAGGGTTTAAAACCCTAATGCTGACTGAATGGAAAAACTTCAGTTTAGGGTTTAAAACCCTAATGCTGACTGAATGGAAAAAGTTCAGTTTAGGGTTTAAAACCCTAATGCTGACTGAATGGAAAAAGTTCAGTTTAGGGTTTAAAACCCTAATGCTGACTGAATGGAAAAAAGTTCAGTTTAGGGTTTAAAACCCTAATGCTGACTGAATGGATAAAAGTTCAGTTTAGGGTTTAAAACCCTAATGCTGACTGAATGGAAAAAGTTCAGTTTAGGGTTTAAAACTCTAATGCTGACTGAATGGAAAAAAGTTCAGTTTAGGGTTTAAAACCCTAATGCTGACTAAAGGAAAGAGATCAGTTTAGGGTTTAAAACCCTAATGCTGACTAAAGCGAAAAAGTTCAGTTTAGGGTTTAAAACCCTAATCCTGATTAAAGGGAAAAGTTCAGTTTAGGGTTTAAAACCCTAATGCTGACTGAATGGAAAAAGTTCAGTTTAGGATTTAAAACCCTAATGCTGACTAAAGGAAAGAGTTTAGTTTAGGGTTTAAAACCCTAATGCTGACTAAAGGAAAAAGTTCAGTTTAGGGTTTAAAACCTTAATCCTGATTAAAGGGAAAAGTTCAGTTTAGGGTTTAAAACCCTAATGCTGACTAAATGGAAAAAGTTTAGTTTAGGGTTTAAAACCCTAATGCTGACTAAAGGAAAGAGTTCAGTTTAGGGTTTAAAACCTTAATGCTAACTAAAGGGAAAAAGTTCAGTTTAGGGTTTAAAACCCTAATGCTGACTGAATGGAAAACAGTTAGTTTAGGGTTTAAAACTCTAATGCTGACTGAATGGAAAAAGTTCAGTTTAGGGTTTTAAACCCTAATGCTGACTAAAGTTAAAAAGTTCAGTTTAGGGTTTAAAACCCTAATGCTGACTGAATGGAAAAAGTTCAGTTTAGGGTTTAAAACCCTAATGCTGACTAAAGGAAAGAGTTCAGTTTAGGGTTTAAAACTCTAATGCTGACTGAATGGAAAAAGTTCAATTTAGGGTTTAAAACCCTAATGCTGACTGAATGGAAAAAAGTTCAGTTTAGGGTTTAAAACCCTAATGCAAACTGAATGGAAAAAGTTCAGTTTAGGGTTTAAAACCCTAATGTTGACTAAAGGAAAGAGTTCAGTTTAGGGTTTAAAACCCTAATGCTGACTAAAGGGAAAAAGTTCAGTTTAGGGTTTAAAACCCTAATGCTGACTGAATGGAAAAAGTTAGTTTAGGGTTTAAAACCCTAATGCTGACTGAATGGAAAAAGTTCAGTTTAGGGTTTTAAACCCTAATGCTGACTAAAGGAAAGAGTTCAGTTTAGGGTTTAAAACCTTAATGCTGACTAAAGTTAAAAAGTTCAGTTTAGGGTTTAAAACCCTAATGCTGACTGAATGGAAAAAGTTCAGTTTAGGGTTTAAAACCCTAATGCTGACTAAAGGAAAGAGTTCAGTTTAGGGTTTAAAACCCTAATGCTGACTGAATGGAAAAAGTTCAGTTTAGGGTTTAAAACCCTAATGCTGACTGAATGGAAAAAGTTCAGTTTAGGGTTTAAAACCCTAATGCTGACTAAAGGAAAGAGTTCAGTTTAGGGTTTAAAACCCTAATGCTGACTGAATGGAAAAAGTTCAGTTTAGGGTTTAAACCCCTAATGCTGACTAAAGGAAAGGGTTTAGTTTAGGGTTTAAAACCCTAACGCTGACTGAATGGAAAGAGTTCAGTTTAGGGTTTAAAACCCTAATGTTGACTGAATGGAAAAAAGTTCAGTTTAGGGTTTAAAACCCTAATGCTGACTGAATGGAAAAACTTCAGTTTAGGGTTTAAAACCCTAATGCTGACTGAATGGAAAAAAGTTCAGTTTAGGGTTTAAAACCCTAATGCTGACTGAATGGAAAAAGTTCAGTTTAGGGTTTAAAACCCTAATGCTGACTGAATGGAAAAAAGTTCAGTTTAGGGTTTAAAACCCTAATGCTGACTGAATGGATAAAAGTTCAGTTTAGGGTTTAAAACCCTAATGCTGACTGAATGGAAAAAGTTCAGTTTAGGGTTTAAAACTCTAATGCTGACTGAATGGAAAAAAGTTCAGTTTAGGGTTTAAAACCCTAATGCTGACTAAAGGAAAGAGATCAGTTTAGGGTTTAAAACCCTAATGCTGACTAAAGCGAAAAAGTTCAGTTTAGGGTTTAAAACCCTAATCCTGATTAAAGGGAAAAGTTCAGTTTAGGGTTTAAAACCCTAATGCTGACTGAATGGAAAAAGTTCAGTTTAGGATTTAAAACCCTAATGCTGACTAAAGGAAAGAGTTTAGTTTAGGGTTTAAAACCCTAATGCTGACTAAAGGAAAAAAGTTCAGTTTAGGGTTTAAAACCTTAATCCTGATTAAAGGGAAAAGTTCAGTTTAGGGTTTAAAACCCTAATGCTGACTAAATGGAAAAAGTTTAGTTTAGGGTTTAAAACCCTAATGCTGACTAAAGGAAAGAGTTCAGTTTAGGGTTTAAAACCTTAATGCTAACTAAAGGGAAAAAGTTCAGTTTAGGGTTTAAAACCCTAATGCTGACTGAATGGAAAACAGTTAGTTTAGGGTTTAAAACTCTAATGCTGACTGAATGGAAAAAGTTCAGTTTAGGGTTTTAAACCCTAATGCTGACTAAAGTTAAAAAGTTCAGTTTAGGGTTTAAAACCCTAATGCTGACTGAATGGAAAAAGTTCAGTTTAGGGTTTAAAACCCTAATGCTGACTAAAGGAAAGAGTTCAGTTTAGGGTTTAAAACTCTAATGCTGACTGAATGGAAAAAGTTCAATTTAGGGTTTAAAACCCTAATGCTGACTGAATGGAAAAAAGTTCAGTTTAGGGTTTAAAACCCTAATGCAAACTGAATGGAAAAAGTTCAGTTTAGGGTTTAAAACCCTAATGTTGACTAAAGGAAAGAGTTCAGTTTAGGGTTTAAAACCCTAATGCTGACTAAAGGGAAAAAGTTCAGTTTAGGGTTTAAAACCCTAATGCTGACTGAATGGAAAAAAGTTAGTTTAGGGTTTAAAACCCTAATGCTGACTGAATGGAAAAAGTTCAGTTTAGGGTTTTAAACCCTAATGCTGACTAAAGGAAAGAGTTCAGTTTAGGGTTTAAAACCTTAATGCTGACTAAAGTTAAAAAGTTCAGTTTAGGGTTTAAAACCCTAATGCTGACTGAATGGAAGTTCAGTTTAGGGTTTAAAACCCTAATGCTGACTAAAGGAAAGAGTTCAGTTTAGGGTTTAAAACCCTAATGCTGACTGAATGGAAAAAGTTCAGTTTAGGGTTTAAAACCCTAATGCTGACTGAATGGAAAAAGTTCAGTTTAGGGTTTAAAACCCTAATGCTGACTGAATGGAAAAATGTTCAGTTTAGGGTTTAAAACCCTAATGTTGACTGAATGGAAAAAGTTCAGTTTAGGGTTTAAAACCCTAATGCTGACTAAAGGAAAGAGTTCAGTTTAGGGTTTAAAACCCTAATGCTGACTAAAGGGAAAAGGTACAGTTTAGGGTTTAAAACCCTAATGCTGACTGAATGGAAAAAGTTAGTTTAGGGTTTAAAACCCTAATGCTAACTGAATGGAAAAAGTTCAGTTTAGGGTTTAAAACCCTAATGCTGACTGATGCTGACTGAATGGAAAAAGTTCAGTTTAGGGTTTAAAACCCTAATGCTGACTGAATGGAAAAAATAAACCCTAATACTGACTGAATGGAAAAAAGTTCAGTTTAGGGTTTAAAACCCTAATGCTGACTGGATGGAAAAAGTTCAGTTTAGGGTTTAAAACCCTAATGCTGACTGAATGGAAAAAGTTCAGTTTAGGGTTTAAAACCCTAATGCTGACTAAAGGAAAGAGTTCAGTTTAGGGTTTAAAACCCTAATGCTGACTGAATGGAAAAAGTTCAGTTTAGGGTTTAAACCCCTAATGCTGACTAAAGGAAAGGGTTTAGTTTAGGGTTTAAAACCCTAACGCTGACTGAATGGAAAGAGTTCAGTTTAGGGTTTAAAACCCTAATGTTGACTGAATGGAAAAAAGTTCAGTTCAGGGTTTAAAACCCTAATGCTGACTGAATGGAAAAACTTCAGTTTAGGGTTTAAAACCCTAATGCTGACTGAATGGAAAAACGTCACTTTAGGGTTTAAAACCCTAATGCTGACTGAATGGAAAAAAGTTCAGTTTAGGGTTTAAAACCCTAATGCTGACTGAATGGAAAAAAGTTCAGTTTAGGGTTTAAAACCCTAATGCTGACTGAATGGAAAAAGTTCAGTTTAGGGTTTAAAACCCTAATGCTGACTAAAGGGAAAAAAGTTCAGTTTAGGGTTTAAAACCCTAATGCTGACTGAATGGAAAAAAGTTCAGTTTAGGGTTTAAAACCCTAATGCTGACTGAATGGAAAAAGTTCAGTTTAGGGTTTAAAACCCTAATGCTGACTAAAGGAAAGAGTTCAGTTTAGGGTTTAAAACCCTAATGTTGACTAAAGGGAAAAAGTACAGTTTAGGGTTTAAACCTCTAATGCTGACTGAATGGAAAAAGTTAGTTTAGGGTTTAAAACCCTAATGCTAACTGAATGGAAAAAGTTCAGTTTAGGGTTTAAAACCCTAATGCTGACTGATGCTGACTGAATGGAAAAAGTTCAGTTTAGGGTTTAAAACCCTAATGCTGACTGAATGGAAAAAATAAACCCTAATACTGACTGAATGGAAAAAAGTTCAGTTTAGGGTTTAAAACCCTAATGCTGACTGAATGGAAAAAAGTTCAGTTTAGGGTTTAAAACCCTAATGCTGACTGAATGGAAAAAGTTCAGTTTAGGGTTTAAAACCCTAATGCTGACTAAAGGAAAGAGTTCAGTTTAGGGTTTAAAACCCTAATGCTGACTGAATGGAAAAAGTTCAGTTTAGGGTTTAAACCCCTAATGCTGACTAAAGGAAAGAGTTTAGTTTAGGGTTTAAAACCCTAATGCTGACTGAATGGAAAGAGTTCAGTTTAGGGTTTAAAACCCTAATGTTGACTAAATGGAAAAAAGTTCAATTTAGGGTTTAAAACCCTAATGCTGACTGAATGGAAAAAACTGAATGGAAAAACTTCAGTTTAGGTTTTAAAACCCTAATGCTGACTGAATGGAAAAACTTCACTTTAGGGTTTAAAACCCTAATGCTGACTGAATGGAAAAAAGTTCAGTTTAGGGTTTAAAACCCTAATGCTGACTGAATGGAAAATCATTCAGTTTAGGGTTTAAAACCCTAATGCTGACTGAATGGATAAAAGTTCAGTTTAGGGTTTAAAACCCTAATGCTGACTGAATGGAAAAAGTTCAGTTTAGGGTTTAAAACTCTAATGCTGACTAAAGGGAAAAAGTACAGTTTAGGGTTTAAACCCCTAATGCTGACTGAATGGAAAAAAGTTAGTTTAGGGTTTAAAACCCTAATGCTAACTGAATGGAAAAAGTTCAGTTTAGGGTTTAAAACCCTAATGCTGACTGATGCTGACTGAATGGAAAAAGTTCAGTTTAGGGTTTAAAACCCTAATGCTGACTGAATGGAAAAAATAAACCCTAATACTGACTGAATGGAAAAAAGTTCAGTTTAGGGTTTAAAACCCTAATGCTGACTGAATGGAAAAAAGTTCAGTTTAGGGTTTAAAACCCTAATGCTGACTGAATGGAAAAAGTTCAGTTTAGGGTTTAAACCCCTAATGCTGACTAAAGGAAAGAGTTTAGTTTAGGGTTTAAAATCCTAATGCTGACTGAATGGAAAGAGTTCAGTTTAGGGTTTAAAACCCTAATGTTGACTAAATGGAAAAAAGTTCAATTTAGGGTTTAAAACCCTAATGCTGACTGAATGGAAAAAACTGAATGGAAAAACTTCAGTTTAGGTTTTAAAACCCTAATGCTGACTGAATAGAAAAACTTCACTTTAGGGTTTAAAACCCTAATGCTGACTGAATGGAAAAAAGTTCAGTTTAGGGTTTAAAACCCTAATGCTGACTGAATGGAAAAAATTCAGTTTAGGGTTTAAAACCCTAATGCTGACTGAATGGATAAAAGTTCAGTTTAGGGTTTAAAACCCTAATGCTGACTGAATGGAAAAAGTTCAGTTTAGGGTTTAAAACTCTAATGCTGACTGAATGGAAAAAAGTTCAGTTTAGGGTTTAAAACCCTAATGCTGACTAAAGGAAAGAGATCAGTTTAGGGTTTAAAACCCTAATGCTGACTAAAGGGAAAAAGTTCAGTTTAGGGTTTAAAACCCTAATCCTGATTAAAGGGAAAAGTTCAGTTTAGGGTTTAAAACCCTAATGCTGACTGAATGGAAAAAGTTCAGTTTAGGATTTAAAACCCTAATGCTGACTAAAGGAAAGAGTTCAGTTTAGGGTTTAAAACCCTAATGCTGACTGAATGGAAAAAAGTTCAGTTTAGGGTTTAAAACCCTAATGCTGACTAAAGGAAAGAGATCAGTTTAGGGTTTAAAACCCTAATGCTGACTAAAGCGAAAAAGTTCAGTTTAGGGTTTAAAACCCTAATCCTGATTAAAGGGAAAAGTTCAGTTTAGGGTTTAAAACCCTAATGCTGACTGAATGGAAAAAGTTCAGTTTAGGATTTAAAACCCTAATGCTGACTAAAGGAAAGAGTTCAGTTTAGGGTTTAAAACCCTAATGCTGACTAAAGGAAAAAAGTTCAGTTTAGGGTTTAAAACCTTAATCCTGATTAAAGGGAAAAAGTTCAGTTTAGGGTTTAAAACCCTAATGCTGACTAAATGGAAAAAGTTTAGTTTAGGGTTTAAAACCCTAATGCTGACTAAAGGAAAGAGTTCAGTTTAGGGTTTAAAACCTTAATGCTAACTAAAGGGAAAAAGTTCAGTTTAGGGTTTAAAACCCTAATGCTGACTGAATGGAAAAAGTTCAGTTTAGGGTTTAAAACCCTAATGCTGACTGAATGGAAAAAAGTTAGTTTAGGGTTTAAAACTCTAATGCTGACTGAATGGAAAAAGTTCAGTTTAGGGTTTTAAACCCTAATGCTGACTAAAGGAAAGAGTTCAGTTTAGGGTTTAAAACCTTAATGCTGACTAAAGTTAAAAAGTTCAGTTTAGGGTTTAAAACCCTAATGCTGACTGAATGGAAAAAGTTCAGTTTAGGGTTTAAAACCCTAATGCTGACTAAAGGAAAGAGTTCAGTTTAGGGTTTAAAACTCTAATGCTGACTGAATGGAAAAAGTTCAGTTTAGGGTTTAAAACCCTAATGCTGACTGAATGGAAAAAAGTTCAGTTTAGGGTTTAAAACCCTAATGCTAACTGAATGGAAAAAGTTCAGTTTAGGGTTTAAAACCCTAATGTTGACTAAAGGAAAGAGTTCAGTTTAGGGTTTAAAACCCTAATGCTGACTAAAGGGAAAAAGTTCAGTTTAGGGTTTAAAACCCTAATGCTGACTGAATGGAAAAAGTTAGTTTAGGGTTTAAAACCCTAATGCTGACTGAATGGAAAAAGTTCAGTTTAGGGTTTTAAACCCTAATGCTGACTAAAGGAAAGAGTTCAGTTTAGGGTTTAAAACCCTAATGCTGACTGAATGGAAAAAAGTTCAGTTTAGGGTTTAAAACCCTAATGCTGACTAAAGGAAAGAGATCAGTTTAGGGTTTAAAACCCTAATGCTGACTAAAGGGAAAAAGTTCAGTTTAGGGTTTAAAACCCTAATCCTGATTAAAGGGAAAAGTTCAGTTTAGGGTTTAAAACCCTAATGCTGACTGAATGGAAAAAGTTCAGTTTAGGATTTAAAACCCTAATGCTGACTAAAGGAAAGAGTTCAGTTTAGGGTTTAAAACCCTAATGCTGACTGAATGGAAAAAAGTTCAGTTTAGGGTTTAAAACCCTAATGCTGACTAAAGGAAAGAGATCAGTTTAGGGTTTAAAACCCTAATGCTGACTAAAGCGAAAAAGTTCAGTTTAGGGTTTAAAACCCTAATCCTGATTAAAGGGAAAAGTTCAGTTTAGGGTTTAAAACCCTAATGCTGACTGAATGGAAAAAGTTCAGTTTAGGATTTAAAACCCTAATGCTGACTAAAGGAAAGAGTTCAGTTTAGGGTTTAAAACCCTAATGCTGACTGAATGGAAAAAGTTCAGTTTAGGGTTTAAACCCCTAATGCTGACTGAATGGAAAAAGTTCAGTTTAGGGTTTAAAACCCTAATGCTGACTGAATGGAAAAATGTTCAGTTTAGGGTTTAAAACCCTAATGTTGACTGAATGGAAAAAGTTCAGTTTAGGGTTTAAAACCCTAATGCTGAATAAAGGAAAGAGTTCAGTTTAGGGTTTAAAACCCTAATGCTGACTAAAGGGAAAAAGTACAGTTTAGGGTTTAAAACCCTAATGCTGACTGAATGGAAAAAACTGAATGGAAAAACTTCAGTTTAGGTTTTAAAACCCTAATGCTGACTGAATGGAAAAACTTCACTTTAGGGTTTAAAACCCTAATGCTGACTGAATGGAAAAAAGTTCAGTTTAGGGTTTAAAACCCTAATGCTGACTGAATGGAAAAAAATTCAGTTTAGGGTTTAAAACCCTAATGCTGACTGAATGGATAAAAGTTCAGTTTAGGGTTTAAAACCCTAATGCTGACTGAATGGAAAAAGTTCAGTTTAGGGTTTAAAACTCTAATGCTGACTGAATGGAAAAAAGTTCAGTTTAGGGTTTAAAACCCTAATGCTGACTAAAGGAAAGAGATCAGTTTAGGGTTTAAAACCCTAATGCTGACTAAAGGGAAAAAGTTCAGTTTAGGGTTTAAAACCCTAATCCTGATTAAAAGGAAAAGTTCAGTTTAGGGTTTAAAACCCTAATGCTGACTGAATGGAAAAAGTTCAGTTTAGGATTTAAAACCCTAATGCTGACTAAAGGAAAGAGTTCAGTTTAGGGTTTAAAACCTTAATGCTAACTAAAGGGAAAAAGTTCAGTTTAGGGTTTAAAACCCTAATGCTGACTGAATGGAAAAAGTTCAGTTTAGGGTTTAAAACCCTAATGCTGACTGAATGGAAAAAAGTTAGTTTAGGGTTTAAAACTCTAATGCTGACTGAATGGAAAAAGTTCAGTTTAGGGTTTTAAACCCTAATGCTGACTAAAGGAAAGAGTTCAGTTTAGGGTTTAAAACCTTAATGCTGACTAAAGTTAAAAAGTTCAGTTTAGGGTTTAAAACCCTAATGCTGACTGAATGGAAAAAGTTCAGTTTAGGGTTTAAAACCCTAATGCTGACTAAAGGAAAGAGTTCCGTTTAGGGTTTAAAACTCTAATGCTGACTGAATGGAAAAAGTTCAGTTTAGGGTTTAAAACCCTAATGCTGACTGAATGGAAAAAAGTTCAGTTTAGGGTTTAAAACCCTAATGCTAACTGAATGGAAAAAGTTCAGTTTAGGGTTTAAAACCCTAATGTTGACTAAAGGAAAGAGTTTAGTTTAGGGTTTAAAACCCTAATGCTGACTAAAGGGAAAAAGTTCAGTTTAGGGTTTAAAACCCTAATGCTGACTGAATGGAAAAAAGTTAGTTTAGGGTTTAAAACCCTAATGCTGACTGAATGGAAAAAGTTCAGTTTAGGGTTTTAAACCCTAATGCTGACTAAAGGAAAGAGTTCAGTTTAGGGTTTAAAACCCTAATGCTGACTGAATGGAAAAAGTTCAGTTTAGGGTTTAAAACCCTAATGCTGACTAAAGGAAAGAGATCAGTTTAGGGTTTAAAACCCTAATGCTGACTAAAGGGAAAAAGTTCAGTTTAGGGTTTAAAACCCTAATCCTGATTAAAGGGAAAAGTTCAGTTTAGGGTTTAAAACCCTAATGCTGACTGAATGGAAAAAGTTCAGTTTAGGATTTAAAACCCTAATGCTGACTAAAGGAAAGAGTTCAGTTTAGGGTTTAAAACCCTAATGCTGACTGAATGGAAAAAAGTTCAGTTTAGGGTTTAAAACCCTAATGCTGACTAAAGGAAAGAGATCAGTTTAGGGTTTAAAACCCTAATGCTGACT